>NW_027205381.1:4812526-5547526 GCF_024711535.1 Dipodomys merriami | reverse complement strand
TCTTGTGAACTTTTTATACCAAAACTAGCCTTGAACTATAATCCACTAACACCCATCTTCCAAGTTGCTACGATTATAGGCTTGAGCTCTAATGCAGTTTCTATTGTCTGGTTAACATAGTTTGTCTTGTTAGTAGCACATGTAGAACCTACTCAAGGACATCTCAGAAGTCCTATGTGGCTAAGTCTGATGGTTCTATTTGTCACACATCAATGTTTCTCTTGTATTTTCTCTTCTGGAAGACACTGTAACTCCTGCAGTGGATCATTTAGTTTACCCATCACCTGCTGAGGCACTCAGCGTATGTTGCTGAGCAACATACGCTGTGGGATATGCCACTTGCTGTGTTGAAAGACCTTTCCAAATAAACTAGAAAGGAAAGTGAATACATTTTGGTACACATTGATTCTGTCTTGGTCTCTGTTGGTTTATACCAAATAGCTCATAGAGAAATACGTAGAATTTCAATGAAATAACAGTTCTTACATGTTACAAATTCTGAAATTAAAGTAGTGTAATCAGCATCAATGATGTAGCTCCTGAAGCAAATTTAGCAGTGAGAGGCCTTAGGAGATCTGACTGAACTAAGTCCAGTAAATCAGCCCAACTAAGGATGATTATTCAAGGGCTTTCTGTTTTACCTGCTAATCCAGTTGAAAAGAGAAGAAATGTAAGTGGCAGAGAATGAATTAAGCCCGGAAGCCATAAGAACATATTACAACATATTTTTCTAGAGTCAAATAAAGGAAAACTACATCTTAGACTTCAATCTTCTAACTTTCCCCTAGTACCATATAAAAGACAGGATTTTTTTATGGTTCTGGGCTTGAACTGAAGTTTGAGTACTGTGCCTGAGCCTTTGTGTGCTAAAGGCTAGAGCTCTACCACTTGAGCCATGGGGCCACTTCCAGCTTTTTCTGAGTACGTTATTGGAGATATGAGTCTTACAGATTTTCCTGCCTGGGGATTGATCTGTGATCCTTATATCTCAAGCTCCTGAGTAGCCAGGATTACAGGCCTGAGTCACTGGCACCCAGCCTCATAGGTGGGCTTTTGTATAGTGACAGGTTCATGTGATATCCAGGCTTTCAATGCTCAATAAGTGATAAAGTTAGTAAGCTTTATTTAGATAGAATTTTTCACCACCTACCCAATACATTTAATATTCAAGTTCTTTGTGACAATATTCTGCTTTATGGTCCAGATATTTCTTTTGCAAGGTAAAATATGAACCAGCATTTGGTAGAGTTCCTAATGCATCATTGACACTAGGGAAACCGAGTCAATAGGTGTCAGATAGATTGTGATAATTATTAAAATACAGCAGAAGATTCAAACAAGTATACAGATTGTCTGTGGAAAATGTTACAAACACAAAGCTAATTTTGTACAAATGACTTGGAATAGCTCAAGTTTTAGTTGGTTTAGAACACACAGGGTGAATACATTGAAGCAGAAGACAGTAAAATAGTGGTATCACAAGGCACTATAGACATTCACTGGTTACTACTAAAGTAGCAGAGGACTTGGTGCTGTCACCAAACTCTAGACATATTCAAAAGTTTACATACATAAGCAAATATTGTATGGTAAATTTCCCTCTCTTGCCTATGTCTTCCTAATTGTTATTAACCAGGGATTTTGATGGAAACTCCATTTTATCAAAACTAAAGAGCAGGGCTGGGAAGATGGCTCAGTGGTAGAGTGCTTGCCTTGCATGCCTGAGGCCCTAGGTTCGATTCCCCAGCACGACATAAGAAAAAAAAAGCCAGAAGTGGCACTATGGCTCAAGTGATAGGGTGCTAGCCTTGAGCTGAAGAGCTGAGGGACAGCGCCCAAGCCCAGAGTTGGAGAAGGTGTCTGACATCTTGTCTTCCACAGAACAGCATTCTTGACATTCTGCATCTAATGGCCAAAGAATACGTGAGAGCAAATCATAGTTAAGGAAATGATTTATTTTATTAAAAGATTATAGGGAAGTAATCAATACATAGGGTCAACTTTATTTTGTAAGAGCTGTGCCAGTTGCATGAGGACCTGAACTCAGAAAGACTCTGCAATTGTTTTAATGATCTCCTGTCACTGTCTTGAAATTCTTGACAGGTTTTGAACATGAGACTCAGCATTCTATTTTGCAATGGATTTCATTAGTGATAGAGACAGACCTGACCATATTAAATAAGTCTGACTTACAGTTGCAAACTAAATGGAGGTGCTCTAGCCACTACAAAAGTGATCGAATGTGCCCTTTCAAGCTTTTGGTTTTATTTGTTTTCCTTGTAGTGTTATGTTGTCATTAATCTCTGGACAATCTTCTTATTCGCCTTTATGACTATTAGATCCGGACAAGAGTTATATTTCAGCCTGACACAGTTGCCCTAAGCAGTTCCTTTTCAGGTTTAATTCAGTTCACAGATATGTACTACTTCTCTACACAGAAAAAAAGTAAAGTATAACAATCACAATTAAAATTTTGCTTTTGTGGAGAAAGATATATGAATCAAGGGTAAGAAATACCTGTCAACTGGGAGAGACTGAAGGGAGGGGTGACAGTGGCCAAAAAGAAATGTATTTTTTACCTGACTTAGGTAACTGTAACTTTTCTGTATATCACCTTTATAATACTGAAAAAGGACATGTACCTATCAATTCATCCATCCATCCATCCACCAATTTCCTGATTTATCCAACATAACACACGTCTACCTGTAATGAAAGAACGTAGGATTCAAGGACAAGATGAGCAGGTAGAGTTTCTTACATCCACAGTGACTCAAATTATTAACAGCAAGCCTGTCTTACAGTATGAGAACAATAATGCACCACAAAAGAAAACTAAACAATGTTAATAATTTCATTCATCTATAACAAAAGAAACTAAACAATGTTAATAATTTCATTCATCTGTAAAATCAAGTGTCTTCTTAAAAGTCCCTGCTAGTTACACCTTCATTATTCATTGTGGATGGGCCCTCCGTGTGACTCCTTGACCTATGACTGAAGATATCGATGCAGAATGCAGCAGGTTAGTGCACAGCTATGGAGAAGTAACATTTTGCTGAGTCTTGATCCCTTTGCTTGAGGTTTTAGCACTCGCAGGCATATGGCAGTTCAGATAGAAGAAGCATTTGCAAAGGCCTAGAAGCAATATTTTGCTGTATATTAGCCACACAGCAGCCCTGATTTTGGCATATAATCACTTGCACTGAGAAAGATCTGAAGTGATGAATAAACGGTATGCATTTGATATTATGGTAAACTGTATACAACAGTGTGGCAGCTTCTATTTCTGATTTGCTTTCACATGTAGAAGAAATTAGATGTCCTACTAGGCACAGCATTTGGTATAATTATCTCTATTAGTTTGGCTGTATGAGTAGAGACTTGAGCCTTCTGAGTTCTATGATCTTTACAACATGCACATAGCAGTAAACATTTTTCAAGACAAATATCTGAAAAGTGTTCACTGTGCAAACCAAGTATTACTTTATTTAGAGTGCTATAACCCTTTAGAATTATGTGTTATTTTACTCGTGCACTTTCTAAAGTTTAATTGTTGTAAACACAATTTCATGTTATAAGAGACACAGCCACTTTTGCTAATGTCTCAAATGTATCTAACATGCGCGCACGCACATACATTCACACACACACACACACACACACACACACACACACACACACACACACACACACACACACACACACACACACAAACACACGTACTTTTATACAGTCCAAGAATTCTTAGGTCCTAGGTCATTATTTCTCCTCAGTCATTTCTTCCTTGAATTTTCTTTCTCATTTAATTTTCAGCCTCATATGTGTTTCTGTTTCTCCCTAGAGCTGATACTTCCTTTGCTTCCAAATTGCCTTAATGTGCACTACAGTTTATTCTGCTTTTGTATCTCTTAAACAAATAGCTCTATGTAACAGAGTTTTATTAATAGACCTGTGGGTATCTGAAGCAGTTATACAACAGTATGCCCCCCAAACTACAAAGCAGGTGTTAATGGCATCTGATTCTTTAAAATCCTTTATTGAACCCACCTTCATTCATTTGCCATGTTTGTCTTTCCATGCTCCTCATCTGCTTCTAGTTTCTTTGGACTTTCATAAATCTTCTTTCATTGCTCTGAACTCTTCTGTTCCTGGGAATATTGGAAACGTCAAGACTCTATGTCATTATACAGATACATAAAAGCCCACTCTAGCTACACACATTCAAAGACAATTTGAGTAGGTTAAGAAAAGTTCTGAGCAAATCTAAATCATATCCCTACCAAGAATTTGCCCAGATTTAAAATCTCACCCTTTCCTTTCTAATTTTTCCAACATACTGTGAGTAAAATGGAGGTCAATAGCTTCTTTTCCTTACAGTAGAACTCATACTACCCTTGATTGAGTGGAAAGGATGCTTGGCTGTCTGGTTTGGCCCTTAGCACCCTGGTTGGAGAGCAATGGTGTGCCGTTGCTAAACTGGAACAGAACTGGCACCAGGGTGCCATGCTACAGGTCCAGGATTTGAATTGTCTGCCAATCACTAATAATGAAAGGCAGACATGACTAATATATTAGCACTTAAGAAGCAAGCAGTCAGAAACAACCTTTCACTTGAAGAAAAAAGTGCAAGTACCAATTCAGAAATTTCAGAGAGAGAGAAAGGCAGAGGAATTAAGAAGCAGCTGAGAAGAACTGGAAGTATAAAATTGATTGGAATGTGGTCATTACAAATGAAAATGAAGGCTATGTATATACCTAAGTGGTACAGAAGATGCTTAGCCTGAACGAGGCCCTGAGCATTTTCCCAGGATTAAAAGAAAAAGGAAAATAATACAATACCTTATGTAAAGTTCCATAGCATCTATTAAATAATTTTATGTGATTTTGGTGTTTTAATTTTAAAGGTTTTTTTAAATAAATGAGATTAATATGTGATTTCTCTTTATTTCACTGTAGGGGCAACAGTTCTATTTCTAATTTGCTTTTATTATGCCATTGAACTCTGGGCCTGGGCACCATCCCTGAGCTCTTTTTGCTTAAGGCTAGTGCTCTACCACATAAGCCACAGTGCCACTTCTGGCTTTGTCTGTGATTAATTAGAGAAAGAGTCTCATGGACTTTCCTACCCAGGCTGGCTTTGAAGGTTGATGCTCAGAGCTAGTCTTCTGAATAGCTAGGCTTGCAGGCACGAGCCACCAGAATCTAGCTTCTAATTTGGTTTGATATGAAGAAGAAATGATCTTGTTTAAAACAATCTTGCCAGTCACCTCACCTTATATTACTCTTCATCTCTTGCATTATGGCTTACCTCATTGCATTATGGCTACTTCTGAAGGTAAATGCTCTCTCATGAGATTGTTCTTATAGGGCAGAAGGTGTATCAAACTTATTTCTCTATCCTGATACTCAGTTTTTATGCATAGCAAATATTCAATAAGTATGAGCTAAATGGACTAATATATAAATGAAGTAATATGTAAATGAACTATATTTACAATAAATCAAAATGGGTTTACTGGAAAGTAAGTGGAGACATCCAATACATAAGATAGCATCCAGAAATTATTCCTATAATTATTTCAGGAAATGTTTTCTTATTAGAGTTAGACTAAAATTAGATTTCATAGCCTTATCCAACCTGTTTCTAATCCATTATGTTAAATGAAAGAGACTTCTTTGGCTCTTATTGTTGGTAAGTATGGATTAATTCAGAGTATTTATGTCTCAGAGAGTAAAAGTACAATAATTGTGGTTCTATATGGTGTTTTCATCTCTTAGAAGTAAGAATATTCTTTCCTTCTATTCTCTGTTTTCTCCATTACTAATAACAAGCCAGCAGCAAGAAGCAATGGAAAGTACCCTCTGGATCTGCTAGGACCAAAGAAGCTTTGGTCTTGTATTCTATCCAGACTCAGACATGAAGGGCACTTCTAGAGTGTAGGGAAGTACGCTCAGTGGCTTCAATCTTTAATTCAGGCCATACTCAGACTTGAGAAAAACTTCCAGAGTATATACAAGTGAGCTCAGGGGCATGGAGCTAATCCCTTCCTCCAAGGAATATTGTGAATGTCAAGATAAAGTTGGAGTAGATTTTTTTTTTTTGGCCAGTTTGTGGGGCTTGAAGTCTGGGTGCTGTTCCTCAGCTCTTCAGCTCAAGGATAGCGCTCTACCACTTGAGCCACAGCACCACTTCCGGCTTTTTTCTTTTTGCTTATGTGATGCTGAGGAATGGAATGCAGGGTCTCATGCATGCAAGGCAAGTGCTCTAACACTGAGACACCTTCCCAGCCCCAAGTTGGAGTAGATTAAAGAAGGCTCCAAACAAAATTATATCAGGACACTACCAATAACTTCCTAAGATTTTAGGTTTTCAACTTTCCTATCTGTGAGCATGTAAGCCTTCTGAGTTTCATTCTCTTTCTCTCTCTGTCTTTCTGTCTGTCCCTCCCCTGTTCCCCCTCTCTTTTGGAAGCACTAGAGATTGAATTCAAGACCTTGATCTTGTTGGCCAAGAGGTACAACTCACAAAATGTTTATGTGATATGAGGTTACTGAACTCAAGGCCTCATACTTGCTAGGCAATCTCCATGTTTATTATTCTGCCAAACTTTCTTTGTTTCATTTTCTTTTACTATGAAATGAGGATGACAATACTTACCTTATGACGTTGTTGGAGGTGAAGGGTTATGTGAATGAAATTATCAGTTACTATGTGCTTAGTACAGATGAAGGTTATTGTAAGTATTTATTTGATGGATGTATTTGATATGGAAATGCAAAGAGTTAAATATAAATATCCTTCATTTCCATTAGTTTTTAAGTAAATCACAGCTCAGCAGACACATATCTGATAAGATTTACAGAGTGTAATTTATTCATCTGAGACAAAGAGTCAATCTCTGATATTTCATTCATAAATCATTAGAGAATTCCTAGCTACATATATTAATTTATCCCGCAAAAGTATATTGATTGCATACTAGATGTCAGACACTGTACTAAGGAGCTTGAATTATACCATTGCGGAACACAATGCTGATGAGACTCATGTTTTAACTTGGAGAAAGAAAGGCAACAAACAGAAACCTAAGTCATCTTCCTTTGCTTTTGAAGGTAGTAGATGTTTGTAGAAAAATAAATTACTGAGTGTGAAAAGATGGATGAGAATGTGGATGGGATTGTAATTTCAAATTTGCAAAATCAAATCAGAAATTAGAGAGAGCCTCCTTGAGAAGATTAGATGAGTGCCAAACTTAGAGATTTTGAAGAGAGGGATACTTGGGGTTTGAGTGTCTTAGGTAGATGCTCTATGGCAAGAGGGTACATGGGCAATGCCAAGAAAAGTCCTGTGGTCTATGGAAAGGAGAGAGGCCTTGAGGCTTCACACTTGCTAGGTAGAGAGAGAAGGAAAAGAAGAAACTGGGGGAAGGGATACAGGGGCAAAGAAAGAAATAGTAAAGAAATGAGAAGATTACAGACATAATTGAGAAGCAGGTGCCTCTGTAGGGGCTCTAACTTTATTGAGAAAAGAGGGAGTATTAATAGGAATTAGGAGTCTGTGTTTGTGAGTGTGTGTGTGTGTGTGTGTGTGTGTGTGTGTGTGTTCGTTCTAGTATTGTTGCTTGAACTCAGTGCCTCTTCCTCTTACTTGGGTTTTGTACTCAAGGCTGGTGTTCTACTACTTAAATGACACCTCCATTGTGCCTCAGGGACTCCTCTCCCCACAGGGAGAGGAGTTTCTACATGGTGAATAAGAACTTCTATAAAAAGCTCTCCAGAAGCTCCTCAAGCTTTGTCACCTTGGCTGCAAGGCTCATTTGTGATTCATGGGAAAAGTTCAAGGCAGACTGTCCCTATCATAACTTAAGCAAATTGGAAGCAACATTTCCCTAAATGGTCAACAGGCATGAATGGTCTAGGGATGTACTGGGAAAGACTAGAGTGAGTTGGGTTTGTGACAGAAAGGTTTGGGCTGATTCTTAAAATAATCTCTTGGAGGAAAAGTATTCTTTGTTTCTGGTCTCAAGAGTTTCAGCCATGTTGCTCTCCAAGTATTGTGCCCCCTAGAGTGCTGCAATTGGAAGTGTAAGGCTTTTCTAGGGGAAAGTGCTCATAGAAATGATAGTTCTTGCCCAGATCAGCTGTCAGCCTACAATTCTTGGGTGTGAGTTTGGTGCATGACCAGGCTTCCCTTCCTGGAAAGAATCTTTCACTTGTTTTAGTCATTTCCTTATGTCATCATCAGCCAATAGTATAGACTTAGATGACAGGCTTAGCTAGTACTAGGAAAGTTTTGGGGCAAGTGGAGGGGCAGCAAATGCTGCACAGGCTCCTTCAGTTCCTGAAAAATTCCCTAGAAACCGACTTCTAAACATGCAATCCCAAACTGTAAACTTGGCTTGTAAGCCTGAGTCTGTCCTGAGACAACACAGCAGCTCTTTGCTTTCCTCAATTGGAAGTAATGACTTGTCCCAAAAAGCACTTTGACAGTATCCATGAGAACAGTGCCTCATCCATAAATTGAGGAAGCATGAACAGGAAAGGTTTAAAATTCCATTAAGTATATAAATCCCACAGTATAAAAGTCAGTCTCACATAATGACAACAAAAATATCTGAATACTTATGAAGAGAATGTTTATTTTAGCTCATGGTTCTGGAGAATGAGATTGCGTTTCTACAATCCCTATCACTACTATTCCCCAGGAACCTAAGGATTTTCGAAAACACTCACCTGGTGAAGGTCCACAGCATCTCTGCTAGACAATTTTCTGGGGCCTGAGCCCTTAACAGAACTTTGTGGGCTATTACATATATGTGAACTGTACCCGAAACACCCACCTATAAATCTATAAGCATTCACAAACCTATGTGCATATCTGTGCACATATCTGAAGTACATGTGGTACTAATTGATGATGGAAAACACTCTCACTTTTTTTTTCAGGCAGGAAGGGAAGTTTATTTACTGAACTGCTGCCCCCACCATGCATGGTGGAGAGGCATGACTGAAAAGGAAAGGAGGTGGGGGAACCCATCCCTGGGGCAGGACTTATCTAGGCCCCAGACAGCAAGAGGTATGGCCAGGTGGGGGAAAGGTGTGGCCACACTGGATCTAGTGTGACCTCAGGGTCTGGGACCCTTCTAAGGTCAGATGGGAGGCATGTGACCAGAGGTGGTCCAGGATGTGACCTAGCAGGAGGGGAAGGTGACTGCTTCCAGGTCTGCCAGTTACCTAGGTAACAGATACTGGGCAACACTCACTTCTCTTTGCACATATTTAGCTTTTCTGGGTCTTCATAGTTTTTCAGTCAATGCAGTCAGGCAGGGAACGTTATATATTTGACTATTGAGATGAGCATATATTATGCAATTTGGTTTTCCTTTCTTCTTGATTTGATCTATGACCATTTCTCATACAAATAAGAGAGAATTGTATACTGTCAAATTGTTACTTGTTAGATCCTTATCAGGTTTTACAACAGGAACAAACATTACCTTATTTTGTTCATTAGCTGAGATATCAGCTTGTTCTATTTAGGAGATATATTGTTTTTAGATTAAGAAATCATTTTGCAACCTGTTATTAAACCAAATACTTCTGCAGTTTGTGATTAGAAAAGGTCATATTTTCTTGTCCTCACCCCCACACCATTCTGCATTTGATAGAATTAGAACAATAAACCTGCATTTTTTGCTTCCTAAGAATTCAGAACCAGACTTTAAAGGTGAAGAACATTTTGTTCAACTTGATGTAGAGAGACATGGTGTGATGAGCAGAATTCACCAATAAGTACTGGTGTCATTGATCCAAGCAATGTACAAATTGGTTATACTTCTTTCTCAAGAAACCAAGTTGCTCTCTAGTCGGGTGGGATCTTAATGTCTTAGGTGAATTATTATGTACATATCCTGTATTATGTGTCTCTGTATTTCTCTTGGTTACCTTCATTTGAAAGAAGGAACTAAATGAATGATTGAATAAACCAAGGGGGTTAAACTCGTATATATTAGTAAATGTAGAACGTCTCTCCCATAGGGCTATAGATATTTGGGACAGGAAGTGTTCTGTTTAGGTAGTGGAGAGGCAAGAGTGGAAGCTTGTATTGTAGCAATGGCCACTAGCCAATACATGCCAATATTGATAAGTACATGGAGATAGGCACTGTCTTCCTGAGGAGCTGAGGAGATGGATAAGAGACTAGGATAAAACTGAGAAGAAATGAGTTAGAGAATCAACTTTTTAATTAACCATAGAAACTGGGAGAAATTAGAGTTCTTTAACATATGTGAAATAGGCTATATCATATGAAAAGTTACAATGCAAACATAATTAAAAATTTTTACTTCCCAAGATAAGTGAATGTAAATATATGTGTGTGTGTGTGTGTGTGTGTGTGTGTGTGTGTGTGTGTATCAAATTGTACAAAAGTATAACATTATCAAGTTCATTATGCTTTTCTTTAAACTGTCCTACTTAAGTTAAACCTAGATCTCAGATGGGGAACCTAGGAAGGGGGATTAAAAGGCACAAAGTTTCAGATGCAAAGTAATTAAGTTTTGGGAATCTCTTTCTTTATGCAGCAACCAAAAGATACTGCTATAATTTGGACCTGGAATTTCCCCCAAGGCTCATGTATTAAAGACTTGGCTTTTAGGATGGCATTATTGGGAGATAGTAAAAACTTTTGTGGATGGAACCTAGTGAGAGGTTACTTGGGGGTGTGCTCTGAAAGGGAATTCAGGGACCTAGATGCTTTCTTTCTTTTGCTCCTCTGACATAAGGACCTATCTAAAAGGTTTTGCTCTTTCATATTCTGCTGCCATGATGTCTCATCAGACCATAGGCCAAAATTATGTCATGGAGTAAAATCTCTAGAGGTGTGAAACAAAAGAAACTTTTTCCTTATATAACTGACTAACACAGTGTCTGTATATGTCTAAATGTACTGCATTGGGTACATGACAGTTTCAAGGAATGTAGGTTTTATAATGGTAAGTTCTTTCCTCTGTACACATTTTCATTAGCATCAAATACTTGTACAAGGAGGTTTCACATTTACATCTCTGTGTGTGTGTATATATATATATATATATATATATATATATATTTACATCGCTATTCATATAATGTGCTTTAGTCAAAATACTCCTTCCATCATTCCCCTTCATCTTGTCTCCCTCTATTCTAAACAAAGCTTCACAAGCTTCATACTTTAATTTCCACACAAGTACATAATGTATGTGGAACTAGTCACCCTCCCTCATTCTCTCTCTTCACCTGTCCCTCATCCCACAAGTACCTACATACCAGAGAGGAAATGCTGTACATTTTTCTCATTTTTTTTTAGTATATGACAATTGTCCAAAGAGGTTTCACCTTGTTATTTTACAGATATACATACACACCTTTGCAGCTTTTAGTGACTTTCAGTTTTTTGCCTTTATTTACAAATGTAATATATTTTTGTATTATTCATCATCTAATGTTGTCTTTCCTCCATCACTACTAATACCTTCTAAATTTTCCACAGTGAAAATTCTATTAATGTGTGCATGTTTTATGCAGGGATAGTACTGGCGTGTGAACTTAGGCTATGTATTTGATTGGTGATGTTCTACCACTTAAGCCACACTTCTAGTCCCACTTTCGGTTGGTTATTTTGGTGATGGAGTCTAGCAAATTTTTCTACCTGTACTGGCCTTGAATAAATAGCTCAGCCTCTTCAGCAACTAGTATTTACATGTATGAGCCGCAGCACCTTGTTTATATTTATATTTGTGTCAATATATATGTATATATGATTCTGAAGGATAAGTGTTGCTAGCACATGCATGCATGCTCACACACACACATATTATAATAATAAAAAGGCAAGGAGGATGCTTTGAAAATGTCATGGACATGATTATGGCCAGGTGGCCGTAATGGTATCATGAGTGTATAATTATATTCAAATTCATCAAATTGCATTCTTTCAATATGGATAACTATTTGCATGTCATTTATAGTCCAGTGAAATGGTTATTAAAGAAAAGAATGTCTGCTCCTGTTGCTTCTATACAACAGTGTACTAGAGGTTCTTGTCAATATGAACTAGAAAACTAGACAAAAGGCTAAAAATATAAAATATCATCCTCCTGAACAGCTAAGATTATATGTATAAGCCCTCAGCAACTTCGTCCTTCATTTAGAATTTTAATGTTCTATCCCAATGTGAATTTTATGCTTCATGCTCCTTCTGCAATACATTGTTCTATCAGATAATTATTTTAAGTAATGTTTGTGTAATTGAAGCAGAAAAAATGCTTGGGTGATCTATATTAAGCCAGTAATTTGCTAAGTCTCTTTAGATCAATCACCTGACATATAGGAATAAATTTATTTTAAAAAAATTTTACTTTACAAAAGGTTAGAATTTAAATACAATGATGGAAAATGAGTTCATTAATATGCATAGTATACAGTACTGTTCCTGAGAAATTGTATTTCTGCAATGTGAAATTATTTTTGTAGGTAAAAACTGCCAAATATGGAAACTACGTGTTTCCATGTAATAGATACTGAAATGATAGATATAATGGCAGAAGAAAATTTGCTTTTGAAATATAATTCAGATAACCAAGTATGTCCTCTGAGAAAGGAGGTAAGGCCAAGTGGGCAGTTTTATTGGGGTGGGTGGGGGTAGGGAAAGAGACTAGAGGTCAAACCTCAGGATTTATACATGGTAGGCAAGTGTTGTAATACTGAAATACTTCCCCAAGTTTTCAGTGTTTAGAGACAATGTTTGGTATATAACACCAAAGGATACAGTCCTCAATGCCATCGTCCCAAGTGATAAAATTTGGAACCAGAAAAATGTTTCAGACAAAATGATAATCAGGGACAATTATCTCTCATGGACCTAAGTGGAAATATTCTCAGATCTTGTAGCCAAGTCAAATCCAACAATATATGAATAGAATTATATACCACAGTCAAGTGAGGGTTGGCAACAATTTCTAAAATCAAGTAATTATATTACTCAATGAGAAATGTCACAGGCTATCACAAGATATGGGAAAATTGCATCATATGGCATGATACAACAATTTATTCATGGTAATAATTCTCACTAAGTTATAGAGTACAATTTAATCACCATTACCAAAAAAAATCTTCACAAAAGCTATAGCTAAGAAGTAGCTATACCTACTGATTGAGAAACAGCAATTTTTCTAATACTCCAATATTACTTCAACCTCATAAGCTGTGTTTCCTAAATAGCACATTGACTTATCATTTCCTAGGCCAGACCTTGATTCTGACAGGATGTCCTGGGGCAGACTGATCACAAATATTACAAAAGACAAATTGGAAAAGGTACCAATATCCAATTATACCAAAAGCTCTTTAATCTCAACAATGAGGAAACAAAAACCTTGACTAAAAAATAGACAAAGGACTTGCACAGATACTTCGCCAAAGAAGATGTAAAGTTGGAAAACAGCCTATCAAAACTATTTACATCTAAGATGGAAATGCTAGCAAGATTAAATGTTAGCAAGATCATAGAGGAACAGGGAATCTCAGTACTGGTAGGAGTAAAAATGATACAGCCATTGGTAGACACATACAGTTTCTCTGTGAATATATTGACATATAGGTTAGCAACCACGCTATTTATTTGTTTGTTCTACTCTCCTAATTATCCAATAGGATTTTAATTCAACATAAAGGGATATGAGTTCCATGCATCTTGATCAAAGTTACCCCTCTAATGATTCTCCTGAATCTCTCCTTATCACAATCTCCTCCAGATTTCATTTTCATTTATGTACACTCAGAATTATGACTGCATTCTCCTATTCTTCTTCTCTCCTGTTGTATACAGCCTCTCTCTCTGACCTCCCTGTCCTCATGACAACACAAATTCATTTTGTTAAACTGTAAGTTAGTTGTTCATAGAAATTACACCAATGGTATCATCCCCAGCATATCCCATACTTTAGCCAATGTTTGTATACATACCTTTGACTCTGTCCATGTTCACATATAGATTTATCATGAAATGTTTCCATGGGCCTTTCAGTTATGAATGAAAGCTTGGCTGGATAACATATTCTGGTCTGGCAGTTGTTTATTTTCAGTGACTGAATGATATCATTGCAAGCCCTCCTTGCTTTTATAGTTTCTGTTGACCAATGTGCTACTCTTTGGATAGATTTTTGCCCTATAAGTAACCTGTCTTTTTCACTTATATCTATGTCCAGAAAGAATCTGATCTGGGGGCTGGGAAGGTAGCTCAGTGGTAGAGCGCTTGTCTTGTATGCATGAAGCCCTGGGTTCGATTCCTCAGCACCACATAAGCAAAAAGAAAAAAGCCGGAAGTGGCGCTGTGGCTCAAGTGGTAGAATGCTAGCCTTGAGCTGAAGAGCTGAGGGACAGCGCCCAGGCCCAGAGTTTAGGCCCCACGACCGGACCAAAAACAAAAACAAAAAACAAAAAACAAAAAAACAAAAAAAAAAAAAGAAAGAATCTGATCTGATCTTAAAGCTACTTGTACTTGGAAGGGCTACTCTTCTTCAAGATTTGGGAAATTTTTTACTGTGTTTCTAGAAAAAAGGTTTTGTACGTTTTTAGTTGTCTGCACTTCAATTTATTCAATATTCTTCAGTAACAAATTTGGACTTTGAATTGAGTCCTGAAAACTCTTTTCATAATTCTTGAATTTTATTATACGTTTATGTTCTGTTATGTTCACTGTCCTCAAATGCAGAAACAGTGCCTCCCTTACATTTTATTTCTTCTACTAGAGAAGCTTTCTATATTTTCCTTTATCTGTCATCCTTCACCTTAATCATTTTCCAGGATTTCTATTTCTGAATTTTTTTCAACACTTGAATTAGCTTCCAAATCACTTCAATTTGTTTATTAGTGTCTTCTTAGATCTTTTTTAATGGTGACATAGTATTTGCATTGAAGTTACCTGCACTCATGTGGAACTCATATAGCTTTTTTTTCTTTCTCTTTCTTTTCTCTTTTCTTTTTCTTTTCCTGTTTCTTTTTTTTTTTTCAGTTATGGGGCTAGAAGTCTGGGCCTGGGTGCGGTCCCTGCTCCGTTCAGCACAAGGTGAGCAATCTACCACTTGAGCCACAGCACCACTTCTGATTTTCTAGTGGTTTATTGGAGATAATTGTCTCCCGTACTTTTCTGCCCATGCTGGCTTTGAACCATTTTTCTCAGATCTCAGCCTCCTGAGTAGTTAGGATTACAGGCTAGAGCCACAAGTGCCCAGCCCCATATAGCATTTAAACTGTGTATCTATAAAATTCTTTTGTTTTTCTAAAGGTATTGCCATTATTTTTATGTTGTTCCTTGTAGAGATAATCTTTCATTTCATTAAACATTTTATCAACAGTACTTTGAGCCCTGTGTATGAAGTTTCTTTTACCTTTTCTGCTCCATTGCTGTTTTCTGGAGGTGTTTATGTTTATTTTTATATTTCTGAGTATTTCTGTGGTAGGCTTCACTCATCTGAAGACCCTTTTAGTATACTGGCCTTTAGATTCCTGACATCTTCCTGATGGGAATTTCATGAATTCTTCCTGGTGGTATTCTTCATATTCTCAATGGACTAAATGTTTTGTGGTTTAATGAGGTATTTGGTGTGAAAATGTTTCTCACCTCAAATAACTTCTACAAATAAAGATTGAATTAAACCTCTACATACAGTGGATACCACCAATTGCTGTACGTACATCTAGTCTTGCTGTATATACCACAGCTGGATTTTTGCATAACCATGTAGAAATTCAACCTAAACTAGTGGGGGATGTGATGGTAAGGGTAGAGATACAGAGACTGTAAGACAGGAAATGAGATATGCTCAGTGTGGGTATCGAGTTCACTTGTAAGGAAATTGGTGATAGAAGGGATTAAGTATAAAAAGAAAAGATGAAGGACCTAGGGTAAGAGAAAGTTAAGGTGGAGTAGATTACCAGAAAAAGCAATGGAGTAGGAAGGGAGATTAAAGGAAAAAAGAAAAAATGGAATAGAAAAGAAGAGCTAAAAAATCAAGCACAAAACATAAACAAAAATTAAAAAGTACTAGCCTTCAATTCCAGAAGAAAACATGGGAACAACTCAAAACCGAAATCAAAGACTGACCCCCACACACATAACCAGACACTTACTACCAGAGTCTTGAGGCAGTCAGTATTCTGGCTTTGTTGAAGTGATCATTTGTTGTCCACTAAGTTCTCTCCTCAAGATGATGTGTATTTCCAGTGTCAAGTTCCACTCAGTGATATGCCTTTTTTTTTTTTTTTAATTTTTTTTTTAGGTCCGGTTGTGGAGCCTGAACTCTGGGCCTGGGCGCTGGCCCTCAGCTCTTCAGCTCAAGGGTAGCGCTCTACCATTTGAGCCACAGCGCCACTTCTGGCTTTTTTTTCTTTTTGCTTATGTGGTGCTGGGAATTTAACCCGGGGCCTCATGCATGCTCAGTGATGTGCCTTTTGAAAGCTTGCAGTTCCTCTAGTGGGAGAGGGAGTTTGTGTCTCCTAGATCTCCCTCTACATGTGCTGAATGTCCTGGTAGAGACCTAAGATAAAGTGCAGTAGAGAAAGTCTCTAAGGCTGCTGTTTGTGTCAGTGCTTCTGTTTCAATTCCAATCCTACGCAAATGTGGGGAGAACTATCCCTTCAGGACTGAAATTGCCAATTGGACTTGCCTACTGGGAAGTGTAATAGGAGCCCTGGGACTGAGATTCAACTTCCTTGGGCATGATTGCCACACAGAGCCACTTGTGCAATGTGCAGTGGTTTTCTGGGAGTTGGGTTATAACTACCCCTGGCAAGGATGAGACCTGCTAAGTCTCTGAGACGTGGCATTAGTTGTATCATAAGACTAGTTAGCTGCATTTCTCCTTGCTTATGTGTGGCTAGGGAGCAAGTCTGGATTTCTTTGGTGTTGGAGCTTTTGCGTGGTACAAAGCACTTTGTGTGGCCAGTATGGAGTTCCTGTTTACTGCTTCCCTGGTACCCTAAGAAAGTAGTTGTTACTGTTTGTGTGACTAGTTTTGACTTTTTTTCCTCAAAATTTCTGAACTCTCAAACTTGTTCTTGCAGTTTATTTGGTTCTGATATTGAGATCTCAGTAGTTACAAATGGGAAGAGAGGGAAAAGAAAGATGGAAGGAAGGAAGGCAGGTGGAAGGAAAGAAAAGAAAGAAAGGAAGAAAGGAAGAAAGAAAAAGAAAGAAACAAAGAAACAAAGAAAGACAGGAAAAAGTCAAGCAATCAAACAAGAAGGCAAACAAGCAAGAAAGAAGAGCAAGGGAGAGGGAAAGAAGGAAGGAAGAAGGAAGGAGGGAGGGAAGGAAGGAAGGAAGGAAAGAAGGAAGCAAGGAAGGAAGGAAGGAAGAGGTACAGCCAAGGATCATTACCTCAGCTGAAAAAACTGGAATGTAACCTTGGCAACAACATTTTGTAATATTAAAGTTCAACTTTTCCTTCTCTTGGTCTTAGGTACCCACTCTATCTCCCAACCTCCCTCCTACTCTGTCTCCTCCCCACATACAATATACCATGCTTGCTTCTTAACACTACTGTTCCAATATTTTGTTATTGTGAAAATACCATACAGAGGGGCAAGGTAATGAGCACACTTCTCATCAAGCATTGTTGCCTCTTCCTTCGTTTCCCCTTCCCATCCCTTCCCATCTCCCACACCCCCAACACCTACCATCGCTGCCCCTTTCCCCCTCACCCCCACAAAGTCGTGAAGTTCGTTTTTCGACATAAGAACTAGTACCTAGTACATCCCATTGTTGTAATGTGTCCACCTGTATCCGTATTTAAACCATTTGCTTTTTCCAAGGTAAAAGGTATCTATGTGTGCTGTATTTAGGATTGAATTTAGCCCCCTATGGATTGTGGATAGCATTGCATCCATTTGACACACAATCTAACCTATTTTGTTTAGTTCTTTTTTAGATATGTCTCAAATCTGTCCAGAAAGGAACCATATGGTTGGGAAATACGAAGCTGACTCATTTGTTGAGATAGGGTCTTGTTTTGCCAAGGCTGGCTTTGACCACGATTCAATGAATATCTTCATCCTGCCAAGATAGTATTATAGACACGGGCATCTGTACATGGCTACTTAGCTTGTTTTTGCAAAAGACATAAATTTAAAAGGAGAAAACTCTAAGGCCCAACATATAGTACATTAAAATTGTGGGGAAAAAAACACAATTTAGCTTC
The DNA here is from genome assembly GCF_024711535.1 of Dipodomys merriami. Taxonomy (NCBI): domain Eukaryota; kingdom Metazoa; phylum Chordata; class Mammalia; order Rodentia; family Heteromyidae; genus Dipodomys; species Dipodomys merriami. Next base: position 5,529,278 of record NW_027205381.1, on the reverse strand, counting down.
AAAAAGTTTGATATAAAATTGACCATAAGCAATTATCTGAGAATGTACTATTCTGTTTTACTATGCAAATGAACATTGTGAATGACAGTGAAAGAAAACCAGATCAGTCAAGTTTGTGAAAATTTTAGCGGTTTTTTTTATTATTATTGTGAGAATACCATACAGAGGAGTTACAATTACCTGGGTAAGATAAGGAGTACATTTCTTATCAAGCATTCTTATCAAGCCTTTTCTTTGTTTCCCCTTCCCATACTCTCCCTTTCCCTGCACCCGATCTTCCCCTCCACCAAAGTCATGAAGTTCATTTTTCTACATGACTTGTACATCTCATTGTTTCAGTGGGTCCACCTGCATCCCTAGTTAAATGATTGTTTTTTTCCTTCCCTTCCACAAATTACACCACCATCAAATACAGTGAAAGCATGGGTTATATCGTGGGGGAGGGACATACAAAACAAGATAGAAATCATCTTGTAAATAAGTAGAAACAATTGCACCAAAGGAGAAAAAAAGAAAAACATTTGAATACTAGAGGAGCAAATGGTTATAGATGAACTTGGGCTTCTTGACCCTTTGAATTTGTTTAGTATGTTTTAATATAGGATGGTACGAGCTCATAGAGTTACACTACATTGCATGACAAAGTCATTAGCAGTTTTCAAAGTGAGCTGGATTAAAACAAAAGAAAAAGAAAAAAGGTTGTAATAAAGCTGAAATTTTTGGGCCCCACAATTTCAGCTTTATTACAACCTTTGTTCTTTTTTTGGTTACAATTGTTTCCTGAAATCAGCAGCTAAACTGTGGCCTTTATGTTACAAGCAGTAAAATTTCACACTATTAGTTAAAATCCAGCACACTTTGAAAACTGCTAATGACTCTGTCATGGAATATAGTGTAACTCTATGAGCTTAAAACATATTAAACAAATTCAAACGGTCAAAAAGCCCAAGCTCATCTGTATTTGCTCCTCTAATAACCCTTTTCTGTGTCCTTCGTATGTCAAGTGATTTCTCTCGTGTTCTATATTGCATATCCCATCCACTTCCTCTGTGTAGGTCCTTCATTTGCTTCTCCATTTTCACTGGATCTGAATGAATACTGCCTGGTGTGGTGCCCTGAGATGCCTGGAATAGGATGGAGCCGCAGGAGGGTGGCCTGCTCTGCCAACTGATCCTGGTGTAAAAAGAAGATAGGAGCTGATCTGGGCAAGTTCCCAGCATCATTGTCATCCCGATCAAAAGAAATTCAGTCCCACAATATATGTGCCCTCTTGAATGCAGGACTGTCCTGCCCAATGAAACTCTCACCCTGCAAGTGAGCCCATCAATCTGTGCAAAGGCCAAGACAAAATGTGGCCTACACCTTCTTATCCAGAGTGTCTGATTTGGAGAAAGGTCCCCAGCACCTCTGGAGAGGCAGTGTGTTCACTGCATGACCCCAGCTCTTCCCGTTGAGCAGGAGTCCATCAAGTCTGTCTCCGTTTTGCCAAGATGGCACAGGGTCTGTTAGTGTTACACCAGGGGTCAGACCTTCCAAGGATAATGCAGAAAGGGAAAGTGGGAAGGAATGATAGGAAGAGGGGGCAGGGCTGGAGTGAAGGGTCAGGGTTGGAGAGAACGGGGGTGACAGAATATGGGGAACGGCAGAATGTTGGCACCGTTCCTGTGGCTTGAGCAAGGATGCTCTTAGATGATGAAGATGTCTAGCGGGTCATCCTTAGCAGGCCGGTAGTGAAAAGGGATGAACTGGCTGCCCAGGCCTGCTGCTGCTTCCTCCTCCTTCCTCATTTGTTCAAAGTCAGGCAGCACTGGTACTATGCGCTGCACACTGGGGTTCTCCAGGAGTGAAGCCTCCCGTGTCCCTCCTGCTGCGGTGTCCTCATCTTCATTGATGTCTATATCTTCGAAATCGTCAGCACAGGCTGAGGCAGCTTCTTGGGGGCCTGTGGGGCCTGAGGTGGGTTTGCCATGTGGGCTCTGAGAGGCTGCCTGAGATTTTCCCAGCTCCAGTTGCAACAGTAGTTCCTGCAGCTCCAGAACCAACTGTTGTGTGTCCCGGTCGAGCTGGGCGATGTATTGTTCCTTCTCCCGCTGTTGCTTCTCCAGCGCCTTCAGATGTCTGCCATAGAAAGCAGCATCGTCTGGGATGCTGTCCACCTCTCCTCTGAGCTGCATGAAGAGGAGTTCAAGGCCTTCCACTTGCTCTTTTATGAATGTTTTGACACGAAGGTCTTCCTTGAAAAACCTTGCAAGGTTTTCTATCTTCTGCATGATACCCTGTATTTCCTGAGAAATAGAGTCCCCCCCACTGTGTGGGGCTAGGGCCTCCTGCTCAGGCCTGGTGTGGTTCAGGGCTGCGAGTTGAGCCAGGCATTGGCAGCGCAATTTCTGCTGCCTCAGTTGGTGCCCCAGCAGGGCCCTCTCTGCTTCAGCTGAGGTTTGAGCCTGAGCGAAAAAAGCAATGATGTCTTCTCTGCTCTCAACATTGTCAGGGATGGTGAGGGTGAGCCTGGCGGCCTCATCATCCTTTGTCTCTTCTATTTCACTTTCTGCAGGGAGAGCCAGGAGACTCACCTGAGCCTGCAGCTGCTGGTTCTGCTGCATGGTAGCTGTGAGCTGCTCCTGGGTCTGCTGCAAATTCTTGTTGACTGACTGGATTTCCCTCCTGCCCTGCAGCACCTCCTGCTGCAGCTGCTCCAGCTGCTTGGCCAGTTGTTTCTTCCTGTGCTGCTCTGCCTGCAAGTTGCTGGTCAGCTGGGTGTTGTGACTGCTGAGCTTTCCCAAGCCATCTTGCAGTTGGGCCAGCTGGTTCCTGAGGTGCTGGTTCTCTCCCAGAGCATCTCTTATGGTGCTTTGATTGTGGGTCAGGGTCTCTAATAATTGATCCAGGCGAGCTACTGCCTGCTCATTGCACATCTTGGAGGCCAGCTCTAGGGCCAGCAGCTGCTCTTCCTGCTGGAGTTTTTGTTGACTTAAGGTCTTATTGAGGTCCAGCTGTGCTTGAAGCTGTCTGGCCATGTTCTCCAGCTCCTCCTTCAGTGACCCTACTTGGGTCTCCAGTTGTGCTTTGTCTTTAATGGCCTGTGGCAAATCCTGAGGATTGACTTGGTATGCCAAAGGGCCAGAACACTTTAAAGGGAGTATGGTTGATGTTGCTAGCTCCTTTTGGAGCTCCTCCATTCCGTGTTCTCTGGTTGCTTGAAGACGTTCTTCCAATGTAGAATTGTACTCCTGTAGTTCTCTGATGGTCTTGTTGGTTTTTCTCAGTTCCTCTTGGAGGCTGTCTGTCTGCCTCCTGAGCTCCCTAGAGTGCTCCTTTTCCTCCTCCTGCTGAGTGGTCATGGAAGAAAGGACAGCCTCTAGCTCTGCCACTCGCATTTGGGAAGACTGCAGGCTGTTGGCAAGACTCTGCATCTCCCATGATTTATCAGCGACTGCCTGCTGCAGCTGGGCCAGGTCTGTGTGTAAATGGTTCTTTTCTGCTTCTAGAATTCGAATGGTTTGCTGATGGATCTGCAGGTGTTTTCTTAGCTCGTTGTTTTCTTGCAATAAGTTTTGCTGGTTGGCTTTTTCTTGGTGTAATTGATTCAGACTTTCTCTGTTTTGTTTGTCCAGTGGCTTCACCTTCTTGGTGAGTTGTAAGTTGGATTTACAGCAGGTATCCAGGGCTTCTGCCAGCCCTTCGTATAGCTCTTCCAGATCCTCCACCATTTCAGAACATGGGAGATTCTCCCTGTCGTCCTGGAGTGTGGTGTCAGACACAAAGCTCATAAGCTTTTCAGACAGTTGTTTCAGGTTCTCGAGTCTGGCCGTACTGTTCAGGCCGAGGTCAGCATCATGGTCTTCAACTGATGCTTTGTTGATTGTAACAGGATGAGGGGAAGGGACACTGGGAGGGAATGGAGATTGATCTGCCGTTACAGGAGCATTGTGGTCTTGGAGGGCCTCTTCAGGTGGCTTATCCACAGGATTGGTCTCAGATGCTCTGTGGTTTTGAGGCTGTATGTCGTTGGCTCCTGCAGGACCCGTGAGGCTGTTTCTCTCACGATATTGTCCAAGTTGTTTCCTGGCGGCAGCTAATTGTTCTTGTCTCTGGTTTTCAGACATGGCAGGGGTGGGAAGGGAAGGTGTGGGGGGGGCAATTAACAAGGATTCAAACAAATACACTTACTGATCAGTCACCAAGCACTACCACCTCCAATAACTCCTAGCTGTGGTGTGAACCAGAGGGAGAATTCCAGGGCAGTGCTAGGCAGCATAGAATGTGGGTGTGGCCCAGTCTCTCATCCCATTGGTCAGTGAGAACAAGGCCAGACAGGGGGGTGGCCTCCTTTCCTCTCCTAAAGCCAGGAGGAACTGCTGGAGTCCCAGAGTAGGCTGTGGGCAACACTTGCCCCAACCTTGCTCACTTGTGGGGGATGGGGACATATTTTGTTACTATTGCTGCATCTTTGCATGCAATGTGTCATTCTTCATGACAGAATTAAAAATACCTAGTGGGTCAAAGCAGCTGCTCTGTAGATGGTGTCTTTGACTCTTCTGTTCTACTGATCCCCTCCCATTGTCCTGTATATCCTTCTGCTCAGAATTGAGGAGTTGGTGGAGGAATTGGCAGTAGGGGACACTTCACCATGTAGAGATCTTTTTCTGATGCCTCACAGCTCTGCCTATTATTTTCACTTCATACAAATCACTGAGAGTGCCTCTTCTCATCTAACTCCATGCAGTCCTTTTCTCCTAATTTCCTCTCTCCACTTCCTCCGAGGTTCCTCATCCAGGTGGCCCATCTAGAGTCTTCCAGCCTCTGGGCTCCAATTGAATCTGAGGAGAGTTGACCTAACCATGCTTCCCCGGGGAACACAGGGGCATGTCTCAGGGCAGCAATGCAGCTATACCTTCAATGTGTAATTCTCCATCATAGAAATTCACAGAAATATCGTTACCTTAGCAGTCCTATGAGTTTGCCCTCCAGCTGGTGTTCCTTTTCCTCCAGTGACAGTGGTCCCTCCCTCTGTCCTAGAAGCCTTTCTTTCCAGGCTGAGTGTGTGAGTGAGGAAGGTACAGCAGGGTACAGTCTGTCATTTTACACTCCCTCTCCTGACACCTCACAACTCTGCTCTGTAAGTTAGTCTATTAGAAACCAACTGCAAGGTACCTCTCTTCTAACTCTATGCAGTTCTTCTTCCAAAATGTCTGGGCTCCACTTCCTCCAGAGGCGCTGATGCTGTTTGCTTATCTGATGGTCTCCTGTCCTGGCTGGATTTGTTCCAGTCTCTGAACTCCTACTCTGTGCTCCTTGTCCTCTGCCAGCCCAGATGCTGATGTTATTTCTGCATCCTCTGGGTTCCCTGAGTTTCTTAGTCCTACTCCAGATCCACTTAATCTTTCTCCGCAGAAACTTCTCAAGATGGAACCATTGGAGGTCCAGTATCAGCTCCCCAGCCTGTGCTGCGGCCCTAGCCTGTCAGTGTAGGAACCTTCTCAATAAAGTTGCTTCTTTAATAACAACTTTGTTGCGGTGGGCTCTGTCACTCACGACAACTAGGTGGGCTTGCTGCCTGAGTAGGGGTCTTCCTACTACACTTCGAAACCATGTTCCTTTAGGCTGTGCCCAACCACTGTCCATCCCACCTACCTCAGCCCTCTTCAAAGCATAACCAATTCTGAGAAACTCCAGGTCATCATTTTTAAGCCTGGATCTCCCCTTGCCCTTCTTCCTGCCATCCAGTCTTCAAAGTGTTGTCTTGGCCTCCAGCTCTTGCTTTCTCTGTGCTTTCCAGCTGCATATTGCCCAGTCATTTGTCTGTTATTTGATTTGGATGTTTTCCATCTTTCTTTTGGTTAGTGTGACTATGGATTTCATCAGCTTTTCTCTTATAGAAGAAATCAGGTTCTGTTTAGTTGATTCTTTTAAAAAAATTCACCTCTTACCCTTATTATTTCTTTCTACTTGTTATCTATGAGTATGATTTCTTTAATTAAATGCTGGCTTAGATTGTTTTCTTTGTTTTAGCAACTATTATGCCTCTAAAGTCAATTTTCTTGTCCTTGTTCCTTTCTTTCTTTGTTGTTTCCTTCCTTCTTTCTTTCATCCTTCCTCACTTCCTTTCTTTCCTTCTTGTATTTCTTAAAATTATTTTGTTTATGTTTTTGTATATGTATTTTTATGTGGGGTGGTACTGTGGCTTGAATTTGGAGCCAGGCCATGAGCGTAGCTTTTTTCACTCATGTCTGCTGTGCTGCCAAATGAGGCATTCCCACAAAATGCCTCTTGCTGTTTAATTGCAGATAAAGTCTTGTGAACTTTTTGGCTTGTGCTGGCTTTATTATGTTACCATCAAAAAAACGGTAGTATCTTGCATTATGAGTCTGAATGACTGTTGCTTAGTTTGTCTTTTTCTTATTTCTCAACATCAAAATCATATACTTTGATGTACCATTGGCTGTTTACAACTTGTCTTTATTGGGTATTTCTTTAATACAATTAGCGTATGCCTATTCTGTAATAGTAAGTGCTGCTTTTTAGACACTCAACAGTCTTTTGACTTTTGTGAAATTTGCCATTCCTTTTTATTTTCCAACTTCATTCTAGTGTAAAATAGAATATTAGAAATATGGTGGCATATCTGACTACATTTTGGTACTACTTATGTTGATTTAATTGTATTCTTTTCTGTCTTTCTTACTAGGTTCCTATTTCTGTTTACTTTACCCCTCTTTAGGAATGCTTTTGAGCTTCCACTTATCACTTAGGTCCAATTTTGTTTCAGTTTCAGTGGGTAAGTATATTAGATTCAAAACCATGACAGTTTAACTGTATTGAAAATTATTGATGTGTTCTTCCAAAACCTCTGTGGAAACTAAAATATTTCTGAACGGCTTTATTTCTTTGTGAATAACATTCCATTTATTCAAATGAGAAATGAGAGTAAAATGTGGCATTTTATAACCTAGACCCAAACTTCAGGAATCTCAGTTCTCAGGCAAACCCTGAGACATGATGAGGTGTAAAGAAAGACTTATAGGCAGCCACAGAACACAGCACTTTGGTATATTTTTAGCCACCTTTGGAGGTATAGACATTTGCTTTGCATTAAATAGGAAGAATTAGGGAGAGGAAAGCACACATGTTTTTAAAGAGTCAGAATTCCTTAAAGCCAGCTAATCTTCCATAAAGAACTAAAAAACATAGAATTGAAGAAAGGCAACATCTTTCGTAAATAGTGCTGGCGAAATTGCTTAAACACTTGAAGCAAACCAAAGCTAGATCCTTATATATTACTCTGCACCAGAGTCAACTCCAAATGGATTAAATATCTTGAAATAAAAGCAGACACCTTGAAAACATTACAGGAAGCAATAGGCACATTAATTTTATTTTCACTCTTAAAGCAAACCATAGAATAAGTTTCAATTTAATTTTATTGTCAAGGTGGTATACAAAAGGTTTACAGTTACATATGTAAGGTCAGGAGTACATTTCTTGTCAAATATTGTTACTCCCTCCCCCAGTATAGAGTATTTGGCCCAGTAAGATAATAGCTGTCAAAAATTTCATCCAAATTTGTCAGCACTGACAAAAATGAAAACCCCAGTCTCTTACAAATTAGGGAGACAGTGCCAAAGATCTGCAACACTCCTTTTCCTAATGTCCATATTTCCTTTGTTTGGTTCAGACAAATAGATGTAGGGGAGACTTTATACAAAGCATGATTGTACAAATGGTGTACTTTGTTCCAACTGCATAGCCATGATTACTAACAGCAGAAATTTCCAGTTTGTTTGGCCATTTTTGTATGTGAAAACCAGACCTAATGTGTAAAGGGAGAATTAGCCAATTGTTTTACATGAACTAGGCTTAGATCTTTTAACTCTGCAAAGATGTACACATTTAGATAATGTACAAACACAAAGTACTAATAGTCACAGACATATTTGACACTGATTTTGGTCGACTTAAGATAAATTGTTGCATCTTAATATTGCTAAACACATAGGTTAGTTCATACTGAGGCGTGCACGACCTCAAGAAAATGCAAGAATTTAAATTACTGGGCTCAAGTACATTGGTCAATTGTGTCTAGAAATTGAGAGAGCAGGTTAAGTTCTGTCTAATTTGGTTCTTTCAGACATTTTCTAAAGGCTCCATTTGGTGACAAACAAGAATGCATCTCCAATAGGACTGTTGATGCTTTCAGACTTTGACCCTCCATCAAGTGAATCCTTAGTCACATGGGCATAGGGACACCCTGTCACAGCAAAAGAACTGAATTAACTCAGAGTACAATTTTAGGAAAATCTTCCTTTTTCCAGTTTTGTTTTCCCTTTCCCTAATAGATTAGTCAAATAGAATTCATTCATGAGGGCAGGAGAGGCTTAAGGTTTTTCATGGTTGAATTACAACAGAAATCTCCAACCAGTACCCTCATTTCCCTGTACCATACCTCCCTTACCTGCTAATTGTCAGCACAATGGCGCGGGGGGGGGGGGGGGGAAGAGGGAGCGAACAGAGTGTATCAGAGCTTGAACTCAGGGCTTGACATATACTCCCTTGGCGTTCTTGTTTATTAACTGGCCCTGAGGCACACTGTCAAGATGAGCTTTTTGCTGGTGAAATGGAAATGAAGTCTGATGGAGTTTTCCACCTGACTGGCTTTGAACTGAGATCCTCCATGTCTCAAGGTTCTGAGTAGCTAGGGTTACAGGTGTGGGTCACCAGCTGGAGGCACAGTTTTATATATTTTTAGGTGTCAAAATCCTTCATATTATAACATGGTGATTAAGCTCCTTTCTTCATTAGGTAAGACTTTGGTTTTTTCTAGTCATGGGTCCTGAACTCTGAGCCTAAGCGCAGTCAGTCCCTCAGCTCTTCAGCTCAAGGCTGGTGCTCTACCACTTGAGCCATAGCTCCCCTTCTAGCTTTTTCTGCTTATGTGATTCAGAGGAATCAAACTCAGGGCCTCATGCATGCAAGGCACAAACTTACCACTGAACCATCTTCCCAGCCATTGATGTAAGATTTGATCAAGTTAATTGCTCTGCCATTCTAGCTTATTCATATTCTTTTGATCAAATATTACATTGAAATTGTTCTTATTCTTTTTAATATATCAAAGTATAGAACAGTTTGATTAATAGATTTGAGTAGCGTTCACTAAGTATTCAAATTTATGAAATAAGAAAGGATAAAAGCAAGCATAAGACTCACAATAATTACACTTCTACTTTCTGCACATGGCAACATGTTTCTATCTTTTGTCTCTGTCTTGCAGAAAAGATAGCAAATGCTGCAACTTATTCTCCAATGTAATATTTCTATCTCTGAAATGAACAGTGTTTAATATTTAGATCGGACGGGTGCACTAAATCTGTGATTTTCTTTAAGAAATAGATATTCTTATAATAATAATAACGATTTCTTGAATCGATGAATATGCAGTTGGGACTTTTGGAATTTTTTTACTCATTAATTTCTTTCCAATATTATGTAATTTTCGTTACAAAAGCTTTTCATTTCCTTTCTTCCTGTAGATATTGTAAGTTAGACTCCTAATAATTTCTTCTTTATACTATCACTATCGTTGTATTAAAATGCTAATGATATTTGTTGATTTTGAATCTTATTTTAAACCTTATGTTCATTTGTAAGAAGTGTACCAAGGAGTTGTAAGTCAAAAAAGTAGGATAGAAATTGATTCTACACCATTCTTAACCTCCCTGATCAAGATCAATAGTTTTTTTTTAGTGATGTTTTTAGGCTTTTTTGAAATAAGGGTAATGCTTAATATTTCCAGCTTCTATTGTCTTTCTCTTCTAGTCATGCTTTCTTAAACAGTGATCAATTTCTAAGTTTTTACCATCTCAAATCTCATTCAGTTCTGCATCCACTCAAATTTGGTTCAACCCTCACTATAAAAATAGATTCTTTCATGTTTTCTTCTTGGATTATTGATAGTATTTTTTGCAGACCTATGGCAAATAGAACTTTTTCTATATGTTTCTCTGTTTTATTTCCCCCTTTCTCATTCTGTTTTGTCTCTTTTCAGTTTGGATACTCCTTTTTCACTTTCTCTCTCTTCTATTCTCAATCATCCCTTCCTTACCTCACTCTACATATTTCATTTGAACAATTGTAAAATTCTTATGACTTTAATTATAATCTTGTCCTCTGAACTTAAAGCTAGTGCCAACATGTTCTCTATTTCAACAGTCATCTGTCCAGTATCATTTTCTTCTATTCAGACCCTCATCCTCAAAATTATCCTCAATAAAGGATATGTCTTACCCCACAAGCATATTTGGCCTTTATTGATTATCTTATATCATACATGACACCAAGGACAGATTCTTAGTCACTCTTAACCTGTTTACCTTATAGGAGAACGCCGCAAAACTTGTTATTGGTGTCCCCATTATAATTTTTATCCAACTCAAGTTATCTTTCCAATCTGCTTTCGAGAAGCTTGTTGATAATTCAAAGTATTAACGTTATCATTGCCTGAGTTCAAAATGTCGCTATAGCTTTTCCTCATACCAAAAAATAAATTTAAATGACTCAGAATTCCTTTCTGGCAAAAACTCTATATAGCTGTGTAGCACCATTTCCCACCACTTTAGTACCAGAACACCTAATTTCCTCAAAAGAAGGAGCATCTACACAGACATACTATTTTTAATAAGTTTTTTTTGTGAAAATACAGTAGAGATGGATAACAGTTACATGAGCAAGGTATTGAGTACATGACCTTTATCCAGCTTTGTTGCCTCCTTTTTGTATGTTTTTTATTGTGAAAATACCGTACAGAGGGGTTACAATTACATGAGCAAGGTAATGAGTATATTTCTTATCAAGCATTGTTGCCTCTTCCTTTCTTTCCCCTTGCCATCCCTTCCAATCCCCCCCCCACCGTGCCCCCTCCAGCACCAAAGTAGTGAAGTTCGTTTTTTGACATAATATCTTGTACATCTCATCGTTGCAATGGGTCCACCTGTATCCCTATTTAAACAATTTGTTCTTTCCCTTCCCCTCCACAAATTATGCCAACATCATATACAGTGAAAACGGGTTATACTGTGAGGGAAGGTCATACAAAGCAAAAAAGAAATATCTTATAAACATGTTAAGAACAAGGAATATGATAATACCATGGGCATGAACAAGGTATTGAGTACATTTCTTATCAAGCATTGTTGCCTCCTCTTTTGTTTTTGGTATAGGAATATGATAATGTCATGGTGCTATGAGCTGTACACAGGCAGATGGGATCTTGAAAACACCATGTTACATTTTCAGGCTTGGTTGATCTAGGAAGCTTGATTCCTATATGACAATGAATAGCACAAAAATGGCAAAAAGCAAAGACACCAGAGTTAGCCAGAGTCTGGGCCTGTGCACATTGAAACCACGAATCTGCATCTTGAATCAAAAGGAAAAATGACTTAGAAACAATGAAGATTCACCCTTGGATTTAATCAGGTGTCCAACCCTTCCCTTACCTCCAAATTAAAAGTAAATGTAACTGAGCAGCAACCATTAAAACCATGTGCTGAAAAGTCAATAGGGATTGATGAAACCTTTGTCCATTGTGTAGAGCCCTGGAAGAGAGTGGTGCCCCTTTCTGTCTCTTAGTTGTCATTTCTCTTCATTTACTCTAACTACTGTAGCTGCCTTACAATCATGATACAAGAGAATTTGACATCATAGCTAACACACGGAGAAGGCAGGAAAGAAAGGTTTGAAAATTCAGGCTACCTCCTAATGTTGGGTAGGCCTCATCACCTGTGAATCCCACCCACCAGTTAGGTCATAGGATGCATTTCTCACTTCAAGTAAAACTGCTTTCATTGAGGTTTCCTGCCTTATGAACTCATAAGGAACTCATATGGAATTTTCTTAAGGACACCTCAGAAAATGAAACCTTGTTGTTTGAAAACCAGCATGATGATCCTTCTCTGCTCATTTGCAGACATTTCTCTATCCAGTACACTCTCTTTCCACCATTAAATATAGAGCTGATACCAGAAGACATCAAGGCAGGACTAAAAGTGAAGTCAGAGTGAAATAAGTAGTCTATTTTTTTAAAGACCAAGAAAAAGATCAAAGAAAATAGCCTTCTGATGGTAGTACAAATAGGTTGCATTGGCTGTGAAATTTTATGGGAAGGAAATATAGAATTTAGTCAGGTGCAAGGACTCATTGCCTGAAATCTCACCTAGTAGGGAGGTTGCGGTTGGGAGAATGAGATTTAAAGATAGCTAGGCCAAAATGTTGAAAAGCCCACATGTCCGCAAAAAAGGCAGATATGTAGGTTCATACCTGTCTTTCTAGCTATATAGAAGATATGGGGGAAAGGACTGTGATCAGACAGCCCCAGGAAAACACAGGTGACCCTTACTGATAAAGAACAAAAAAGCCAAAAAGTTGGGTGTATGGCTTAAATGGTGGAGTATCTGCCTAGCAAGCTTTAGGCTCTAAGTTCAACCCCTAATTCTGTCAAAAGACACAGAGATCGATATATTCAAATATATATGTATATATTTATATACACACACACACACACACACACACACACACACACACACATATATATATATATATATATATATATATATATATAAAGAGAGACATACACTGGGAGACAGAGAAAGAGAAAGAGATAACAGAGAAACAGAGAAAGAGGAGGGGAAAAAGACAGTCTACACTGCTAGGATTTGGTTGAAAACACAAGTGCAGTTAGTATATAAGAATATATATATAGGCAGAGAGCTATATATATGTGTATAAATAAATAATATATAATAAATATACACTAAGTACATATATTAGGATATATATGGGGTTATAGATATGTGAATTTGGGTGATTGTATGTGTATATGAGGTTATATATATATGTGTGTGAGCATGTTTATACATATATATTTGTGTGAGGTAGAATGAGAGAAAGAGAATGGTTCTTTAGAGAAATGTATCAGAAAGAGAGATTTCTCATCTAATAATTGTAATCTTATATTACCTTAAGATTCCCCAGTGCTGCCTTCGTTTGTATATAAAATAATATGCATGCTGAAAAGAATCCTGAAGAGAAGGAAACAAAGGACTTCTTGTTAATTTGTCCTATCGTTTTTGGATGACTCTGTACCCCTTACCTTATATATGGTATATACATGAGCACATCTAAGGGAAGTAGGGAGCAGAGCACAGAAACAGTGGATAGAGGGTGAAATAATACAACAGAGGGGTCCATCAGCTGCAGTGGACATTGATGAAAGTGAACTAAGCAAGTGAAGAGGAATGATAGGAGGGAGGGAATGAGAGAGAATAATGAACAGCTGATGCTAAGCAAAAGGAAAGAAATGTACACACCACTTGATTTGTAAGTAGTTTTCTTGTTGAAGGTCAGAGTTCATAAGCAATGTAGATTAAGATAATGATGACAATCATTGTGAAGAGTACAAGCTGTTTGTGATGATAGTTAAGTATAACTATGCCACAGTATTGTGAAACTTTTGTAGTCATGTAATCTCAAAGAAATATTTGCAAAAAAAAAGATTTACCAGAGCTGCACAAGTAGAATCAGTGTACAATAAGCACAAATTCATGGTCTCTGGTCACCAAGGACTAAAATCCTACAGAACAAAAGAGAAACTATATGGTGAGTAGAAGATCTGAAGGTAGAGAAGAAGGAACCATTGCAGGAGGAGGGAAGAAAATGTAATGTACTGAAACTGGAGTGCTACCAATTGCAATTTCTCTCCATCTAACTCTAAATGTAGTTGAGGAGAGGGTCAACGAATGGGCTTACATTCTGAGTGAGTGGACCTACTAGATCTAAAGAATGGTCAGAATGGCCTAAGCAAAATAAGTACTTTAGAGTTTGATAATTAACTAATAGACTAAACGTAAGTATTAACAATACCTAACTGCAATGGAAGAGTGAGAACCAGGGAAGGAAGTCAGTAAAACTGAAGGAGTAGAAGGACTCAGCTGAATATCAATATCAATGGGAACAAAAATTATACCAGAAAATAGAATAGTCATTGTTAGTTACATTAACCAGCTTTGAACTAAGACTAAATGCCCAAGATAAAAATCTTATCAGGAAGAAAGATTTATTTTGCCTCAAGTTTTGGATCTGAAATTCACAGTTAAGCTTTGGGGCCTGTGTCAGGGCTGTACATCATGGCAGGGACTGTGTGGGAAACAAAGAATCTCACCTCTTTTGCATTGTTGAAGAAAGAATTTACCTCAGTCAGCTTTCAAGACAGTCACTGTCCATACTGACTTATCAAGTAATTCCTGGAGGAAAAATTCTCAACTTGTTGAGATTATTGGATTATTCTGACTAGAAATGGCAAGATAATTTAGCTTAAATTTGAATTTCTGCAATGTATAGGCATATATAACATGGCAATTTGATGCTATATTCACTAAGAAGCATGAGATTGTTTAAAATTGAACAAATCTGTATTTTCTTTTCCTTTGTTTTGAATTAGTTTACCTTCTACATATGTCATTCCAGGTTGTAACTTAGAATGAATCTATGCATCCCTGAAAAGATACAGCTTATCTCTGAAAATGCAAACCATACAACCCTGTGGATATCAATTACCTTCACGGATGCTTCCTGATCAGAACATTGGATCACATGTTCTGAATGTTAAGTAACAAAATCTTAGGCCTAAGATCTTTATTACCACACTTTTCCTTAAGAATTGCAGTAATATCTAATCAGTTCAAATTGGATTTGAAATTTGCTTTCTGTTTCCTTCTCTGTACAAAGGAAATGAAAAGAATGCTCAGTGTCCAGAGATTTATTATAAATAGTGGAAATAATGCCTGAATAATACCTGGTAAAACGTTTGCAGCAGTACCCCCAAAGGATACAATACCCAATGCCATAAACCCAAATGTTAAATTTTCAACCAGTCAAGTATGTCATACAAAATGCAAACTATAGACCAGTATCTCTCAAGTGCATAAGTGAAAATATTCTCAAAAATATTAGCAGATATGAATAAGAGAAGAGGAGTGAGTAAATGTATTCATTCTATTCCACATACATTATGTGAAAATTGAACCATGTGACTTGAGGTAGAAATTTGAGGGGGAAATATGAAGGGAAGAACAATGGAAGTGGCAACATTTATCAAGCATTGTACTTATAACTTGACTTATGAAATCGAAGCTTCTTTCTTTGTAGAATTAGTTAATAATACATATTATCAGCAAATAATATATTAAAAGAATTATACAGCACAACCAAGTTGGGTTCATCTCAGATTTCAAAAGAGCAGCTCATGAATCATATTAGTATATAGGACACATCAAATGATAACATCAATAGATGCAAAAAAACAGAAAAATAATGTGGCAAGAAGCAACAATGTAAAAGCCAAAATAAAAACTTTCAGCAAGATACAGAGTGCATGTAATCAACTTTACAATAATAGTACCCACACAAAATCTAGAGCTAATGGGCAGTGCTACATAATGATTTAAAATTATCAGTGTTGCTAATATTGCAACTACATTCCCACCTCATAAGCTCTGATTCCTAAACAGTACTTTAAATTAGCATTTCAAAGGTCAGAGCTTCTTTCTGACAATATGAGTATATCTGGATACAGACCAAGCATAAATATTTACAAAAGAAAAATCTGATGATTTAGAGAGGGGAAGGGAAAAAACAAAATGTTTAATTAGGGATACAGGTTGACCCATTGTAACAAGTAACAATGAGATGGACAAGACACTAGGTTGAAAACGAACTTTTCAATTTAGGCGTGGGTGGTGGTGGGAGTAACGAGGTGGGAGTGTAGTTTAGGAGGTGGAAGGGAAGGGATGGTAACAAAGGAGGAGGCAACAATGCTTGATAAGAAATGTACTCATTACCTTGCTCATGTAACTGTAACCCCTCTGTACAATATTTTCACAATAAAAACTTATTAAAAAATAAAAAAGGAGGAGGCAGCAATGCTCCATAGGACATGTACTAATTACCTGGCTCATGTAACTGTAACCCCCTCTATACACTATTTTTACAAAAAAATGTAAAAATTTTTTTAAACAACTAACATTAAAATATATACGAAAGTCTTTTTTAGCTGAACAATAAGAAAAAGAACAAGTGTACTAAAAACTGAATGAAAGACTTGAACACACACTTCACCAAAGAGGATTCACAGATGGAGAGTAGACTATCAGAATTGCCCTTATCTACCCGGTGGAAATGCTAGCAAGAAAAATGCTAGCAAGAACACAGAAGAACAGAACTCTTATTTATTACTGGTATTAGTGTAAAATAAGAGCCTTTAAGAGACGTTTATATAGTGTCTGTGTGAATATACTCTTCATATACACTTTAGCAGCCAGGTGTTTACATTTTTAAATCTTCCAGTAATTGTACATAGAGCTTTCAACTCAGCAGCTCACTTTGTGAGCACAGTCCATCTTGACCAATGTTACCCCTTTCATTGTGCTCACCCATCTCTTCTAAATCTACCCATCCCTTCAATTAACCTCAGTACATTATCATTGCATTGAATGTTACCACTACCTTTCCCTCATCATTCTCCTCTCCATTTTTCTGTAACCCCACCTGAATCTCTCCTCTCCCACTTGACATAATATGCTCCCACTTCCTGATATTAATTTTATTAAACTGTAATTCACCTATCCACACGGATCTTACGATGGAATCTTCCCTTGCATATACCATACCTTAACTAATATTCCTGTGTATAGATACGTATGACCCTGTAAACATGTACACATATGTTTACCATAGAAAGTTTTTATGAGCCTTTCAGTTATGATTTAAAACTATCTTTGGTAGAATATTCTGTGTTGGTAGTTTTTAACTTTTTGTATTTGAAATACAACATAAAAGCAACCCCTCCTTGATGTTAGTTTCTGTTGATAAATCTGTTTTTATTTTGATAGATGTAAGAGACCAGTCTTCTCTCACACACAGCATTAATTTACACTTTATTATCTTTGCTTAATATTATAAGTATAATATATTGTGGAGAGTTCTTTTCTGTTATGTTCTGGCCTTCTAATAGTCACTGGTACCTGAATAGGCTATTATTTTTCAAGAGTATTGAATTTTTCTCTTTCTATTCAATATATTTCCTATGTCTTTAACTATCCATTCTTCAAGAGCCTCAACACTCAAAACATGTAACTTTTTTTCTTTTGAGTCTTGAAGTTCTTGCCAACTCATTTCATAATTCTTAGATTTATTTTATATGTTTACTTAGCCTCTTTTTAAATTATTCAGTCCTTCATACCATGCACTCTTGTGGGTAAGCTATCAGCACAATTGTTTAATCTCTCAGCTTTCAGCTTGATCATTTTTTCAGGTATTATATCTCTGCATTAAGGTCATTTTTTCAATCTTGCATTGACATCCTTTCTCCATTAATTTATCTGTGCCTTCTTAGATCTCTCTCTCTCTGTTAAGGATCTAGCAGTATTTTCATTAAATTCACTTGAATTCACTGGAATTCACTGCATTTTTTGAGCTGTGTTCTCTTTGACATTTTTCATTTCTCTGTTAGTATCCACACTGTCCTCAAGAAATTTCTCCTATGTCCTTTTCCATTTCATTGAAAGTTTTGTTGATAATATTTTTGAGCCCAGTATGAAAGGTTTCTACTGCCTTAGCATTGTTCTACTCCTTTGTTGTATGATTGTGTCCTCTGAGGAGTGTTTATTTCCCCTATTTGTTATATTCCTTTCACTGCTATGTTGAGCTTTACTCATTTGAACACCTTTTGCTGTTGGTGTTTACATTTATAAAGTCTTCCTAATGGGCTGCTCGCTGTAGTCTCAGTGAACTAGATGTTAGATGATTTGATGAGCTATTTCCCGTACTGGTGTGGGGTGATATCCCAACTCAAATGTTTCTACAAATAAGGATGCAGTTAAGTCTTTTCATACAGTGTGTTATCACTGATACTTTTATGTATACATGCAGATGCAGTCTTTCATACATACTGGAGCTGGATTTCTGTATATAAACAAAATGATTGATACTAAGCTATTCCAGGCAGGTAAGGTGAGGGGTTAGGTGTGGAATAAAGATGATAAGATGAGAATGGAATATTCTCATTGTAGCTAAAAGTACACTTGTGAGGGAAGTAGTAGTTATAAGATGTTGGGTATTTTGTAGAGAAAGTGAGAGTACTAGAGTTAGGGAAGTGGGAGGAGAAATTTACTAAAAAGAGCAATGGGGGGAAAAATGAATGAAGGGAAAAGATTTAAAAATAGTGAAAAAGAAAAAATCAAGCAATTTACTCAAACAAGAAGTAGCCTTTAACCTCAGAACAAAATGAAAACAAATCCTAACAGACCAAAATCATCGCACGCGAGCACACACACACACACACACACACACACACACACACACACACACACACACACACACACACACACACACACACGTACACACACACATATTTCAGTCAGTATTGTATCTTTGTAGCATTATAAATTGTTGCCTGCTGACTTCTCTCTGCGAGATGATTTGTACTTTGAGTGGTAGTTCCCATTCTGGTGGGAGAGTGAGCTGTCTCTCTTCAGAGATGGTCCACTGGATGTGCAGGATGTCCTGGCAAAGACCCAGGATAAAGTTTAGTACAGAAGGTCTCTAAAGCTGCTGATTGTGTGCAGGGATACCAGTGCTTCTGTTTTGTTGTCTGTTTCCAATGAACTCCAGCATATTAAGGCCTGCCCAATTATAAGTTGACCCTTCGCTCAGAGTGAGTGGCTTATACCACTGCCTGTAATTGCCCAATGTACTTGTCCACTAGGACCTTTTGGGAAGTGTGGGCAGAATTCATGGGCATGTGATACAACTAGCTGGGGAAGTGATTGCCACCCAGACCCACTTGTTCAGTGTGCACTGGTTCCCTGGAGATGGATTATAACCACACCCGGCAGTGATGGGCACTGGGACCCACTGAGTCTGTCATGTCCTGAGACCTGGCATGGAATATTCAGGTGCCTTTCTCCTTGCTCATGAGGAGCTTGACCACCATGGATGGCAGCAGGGTGTCTTTCCTAGATTTCTCTGGTGTGAAGGCTACTGCATGGTATGGAATAACTCGTGTGGCCAGTGTGAGGCTCCTGTATACTGTTTCTCTGGTGCACTAGAAAATGATTGTCACTGCTTGTACCACTGAGTGAGCACTGGTTTTGTCTTGTTTTTGGAGGGGGTTGATTGTTTTGTTATTCTTATTCCCAATCCTATAAACCTTCAATTCCATCATTTATTTCAGTAGGCTTGATGGTAAGGTCTTATCAGTAAGTTAAGAATAAAGAATAAAGGATTGTCGAGGTTCCTCAACTGATAAAGCACAAATCTAACTTTGGCAGCACCATTTTGTGGTTTTTAAATTCAACTTTTCTCTTACTCTTAGTCACCCTCCTCCCTGTATTCCTTCCTCCCTATCTCTTTTACTCCCTCCCTCCCTCCTTTCCTCCCCTCCCTCTCTCTCTGTCCCTTTCTCTCTTGCTCTGTCTCTCTCGCTCACTGTCTCAAACACAGAAATTTACTTGTTTCTTGCATCTATTGTACAGATACTTTAAATGTGATAAATACTTTCTTCCTTGTTTGTTTTACTATTTCTGTAGTGTTTGGGATTGAATTCAGCACCCTTTAGATGCTATTTAAGATTTTGTCCAGTTGACACACAATCTAGATGATATTGTTAAGCTTCTCAGGTAGGCCCAGGGAAAAACCCATGTAGCTGGGATTTCACAAAGGAAACACTGTGGTGACTTGTTGCCACAGTCTTCTGGATAACTTCATTTTACCTAGTTAGTATTACTGTTAGCTCTGTGCATGGCTACTTAGCCTTTTTGTACAAGACTTGAATTGAAAAGTTCAAACCTCTAAAGTTCTTCACATAGTAAAGAGAAAAGTTGAAAAAATGACACAATTTAGCTTCATCTGCCTTGATATATGATCGATGATAAGTAGTTAGTTCTCTGGGCATGTGTATGCTATGAGCATCAATGCTTCTGTGCTGAAGTGCCTAGCTTTTAGCCTAGAATAGATTCCTCTAATATTTGCATGCTAAAGAATCTACATTTTTCAACTTCCCCTTCCAAGTTGAATGTGGGGGTCAAAACTAGACCCCAGAGTATTGTGACTATATTAAGGTGTTTATCGTCTTATTAAATCATTATTCTAAGATGCTGCCTGTATTAAGGTGACATTTTCATTTCCCAGTTCTTGCTGAATATGACAGAGAATAAAAGGATGTCTGTTCCTTAGCCATGTGAATTCTGCAGTGCATTTTGAACACACAGCTTCATTCACACAGAGCCTTTCAGACCTCACCCTAATCCATTAAGTCTCAACTCCAATAGTCATACAGGATTGTGGTGCCCAGGAAACAGCACAACTGAGCAAATGTGTCTTTCATGCTTAGAATCAAAGTTATTTAATACTTTATAATTTTCCACCACCTCTTTGGACTTTAGATTTTCTTCTTCAACTGTGTTAGATGAAAGGTTTATGTTATGTATTTAAAGACTTGTGCTTTACTTAAAAACATAAAATTTCCAAATAGCCATCAAATTGTGGAGGCTAATTCAAATATTGAAAGCAGGAATTGTTCTTAGAGACACATTCACATCACAGCAACCTTTGTTAGAATTTATTCAACATGTGGTGTGGTACATTGGCTACCTTAGGGTTTGTACTTTTTTTTCTGTCAGTCTTGGTGCTTGAAATCTTGGATTGGGCACTGTCCCTGTGCTCTTCAGTTCAAAGCTAGTGCTCTACCACTTGATCCACAGTGGTTTTTTGGAGATAAGAGTCTCACGGACTTTCCTGCATGGGCTGGCTTTGAACCTCGATCCTCAGATCTCAGCCTCCTGAGTAGCTAGGATTACAGGCATGAGCCACCAATGCCCACCTGGGGTTGTACTTTTGTTTCTTTTTCCTCAATGTTTTTAGGATTTTGTAACCGGACTAGGGGTTTTCATGTGAAAATCCACAGATGACTAGACTCAATTCACACACTGACCCTCTCCACACTATGGCCTGCCCTTCCCTCTTAGTACCCTCTTCTTAAAACAATATTTGAGGGCTTTATTTTGTAATTGATCACTGAAAGATTGGCTGAGAAAGAAAAAAGAGTGAGTTGACTTGTCACATTTTTGGCTTTATAAAGAACATATGATTTTTTGTTATACTTATTGTTTTCTCACCTCAGCAGCCAAACTGTGGTCCTTTATGTTACAAGCACTAAAAGCTGCCACTGCTGGATAAAATCCAGTGCAGTTTCAAAAATGGTGACTACTGACACTATCATCATGCAATGCAGTATAACTCTCTAAGAATGTACCACAATGTATAATAAAAATACATATTGTGGTATAAAAAATTAAAACTGTCATAAAGCCCAAGTTAATGTGTAAGCATTGGCTCCTCTAATAGCCCTTCCCTCAGTCCCCCTATGCCAAGTCATTTCTCCCATGTTCTAATTGCATATCACATCCACCTCTTCTCTGTGTAGGTCCTTCATATGCTTCTCCATTTTTCACTGGACCTGAATGAATGCTGCCTGGTGTGGTACCCTGAGATGCCTGGAATAGGATGATAGGATGGCCTGCTCTGCCAACTGATCCTGGAGCACAAAGAAGATAGGAGCTCATCTGGGCAAGTTCCCACCTTCAGTGTCATCCCCATCAAAAAGTCAGTCCCCAAAATATATGCACACTATTGAGAGCAGGACTGCCCTGCCCAACAAAACTCCTACCTAGCAAGTGAGCCCATCTGTCTGTGCAAAGGCCATGACAAATTGTTGCCAAATGGCCTTTAGCCAGAGTTTCAGAGCTGAGGAAGGATCCCGTGTCTCTGGAGAGGCAGTGTACTCGCTGTTCAATAACTGTGAGATCCTAGCTCTTCCCATTGAGCAAAACAAGTCTGTTTTGCCGACATGGCACAGGACCTGCAGGTGTTGTAACTCCTACAGGGTTCAGACCTTACTAGGGTACTGCTTAATGGGAGAGGGCGAAGGAATAATAGGAATAGGGGGCAGCCATAGAGTGAAGGGTAAGAGGTATAGATAGCTAGGGTGACAGAATCTGGGGAACAACAGGTTGTTAGCCCCATTTCTGTAGGCTTGAGAAAGGATGCATTTAGATGACAAAGATGTCTAGCAGGTCATCTTTAGAAGGCTGGTAGTAAAAAGGGATGAACTGGCTGCCCAGGCCTGCTGCTGCTTCCTCCTCCTTCCACACTTGCTCAAAGTCAGGCAGCAGTGGCACTATGCGCTGCACACAGGGCTTCTCCAGGAGAGAAACTTCCAGTGTCCCTCCTCTTTCAGTCTCCTCATCCTTATTGAGGTCTACTTATTCGTTGTGTGCACAGGCTTATTGAGCTTCTTGGGGGCCTCTGGGTGCTGAGGTGGGCTTTCCAGGTGGGTCCAGGGACTTGGCCTGCTCAATCTGCAAAAGTATAACCTGCAGCTCCAGTGCCATTCTTTGTGTGTCACAGTCCAGATAAGCGATGTATTGCTCCTTCTCCCTCTGTTGCTTCTCCAGCACCACCATATGTTTTCCATAGAAATCAGCAGCATCTGCCATGCTGTCCACCCTTACCTTGAGCTGCATGAAGAGGAGTGCAAGGTCTTTCACTCACTCCTTCACAAAAATTTTGAACTAAATGCCTTCCTTGAAGGACCATGTCAGCTTTTCTTCATAATAATTTTTATTTCATGAGAAATACAGTCCCCAACCTATCTTGCATTTGGGCCAGCTGGTTCCTGAGGTGCTGGTTCTCCCCCAGAGCACATTCTATGGCTCTTTAATTATGGGTGAGGGTCTCTAATATTTGATCAAGGTGAGCTTCTGCCTGCTCATTGCACATCTTGGAGGCCAACTCTAGGGCCAGCAGCTGCTCTTCCTGCTGGAGGTTTTCAAGGTCTGATTGACTTCCAGCTGTGCTTGCAGCTGTCCAGCCATGTTCTCCAGCTCCTCCTTCAGTGACCCTACTTGGGTCTCCAGTTGTGCTTTCTCTTTAGTAGCCTGTTAAAAATCCTGAAGACTGACCTGGTGTGTCAACAGGCCAGAACACTGCAACGGGAGTATGGTTGATTTTGCAGGTTCTTTTTGGAACTCCTCTATTCCGTCTTCTCTGGGTGCATTCTCAAGCAGTAAAATTCAAAGGTGTTCTTCCCATGTGCAGTTATAGTTCTTCCATGCTCTTGTTTGTTTTTCCCAACTCCACTCTGAGGCTGTCTCTCTGTCTCCTGAGCACGCTAGAGTGCTCCTTTTCCTCCTGCTGCTGGGTACACATAGCAGAAAGGGCAGCCTCTAGCTCTGCCACTCAGACTTGGGAAGACTGCAGGCTAATGGCAAGACCCTGCATCTCCCCTGCTCAGGTATGAGCAGCCACCTGCTGCATCTGGGCCAGGTGTGTGTGCCAGTTGTTCTTTTCTGATTCTAGAATTACAGTGGTTTGCTTATGGATCTGCAGCTCTTTGTTTTCTTCCAATAACTTGTGCTGGTTTGCTTTCTCTTTCTGTAATTGATTCAGACTATCTCTGTTTTATTTGTCCAATAGCCTCACCTTGTTGGTAAATTCCAAGTTGGTTTTACAGCAGGTGTTCAGGGCTTCTGCCAGCCCTTCATATAGATCCTCAAAATCCTCCATCATTTCAGATTATGGGAGATTCTCTCTGTCTTCCTCGAGAGTGCTATCAGACACAAAGTTAGTGAGCTTTTCAGAAAGGCGATTTAGATTCTCAAGCCCGGCCATATTGTTCAGGCCGAGGTCAGCATCATGGTCTTGAACTGATGCTGTGTTGATTGTAACAGCATGAGGGGAAGGGACACTGGGATGGAAAGGAGATTCATCTGCTAGTGCAGGAGCTTTGTGTTCTTTGGGGGCCTCTTCAGGTGATTTACCTCCAGGGTTGGTCTCAGATGCACTGTGGTTTTGGGGCTGTTTCTTCTTGGCTCCTGCAGGACCCGCGAGGCTGCTTCTCTCAAGGTATGCCTGAGTTTGTCCTGGCAACAGCCAATTGTTTTTGTCTCTGTTTCTCTGACATGGCAAGGGTGGGATAAGAAGGTGTGGGGAGCACTTGAGAAGGATTCTAGCAAATAGAGTTTCTGATCATCAATCAGTAACACTACCACCTCCAACAACTCCTAGCTGTGGTGTGAGCAAGAGGGAGAATTCCAGGGCAGTGCTAGGCAGCATAGAATGTAGGTTTGGCCAAAGTCTCTCACCTCATTTGTGTTTTCAGTGGCTTGGCCTGCTTCCTTCTGCCAGAGACAGGAGGAACTGCTGGAGTCCCAGTGAGGGCTGTGGGCAACACTTGCCCCAACCTTGCTCCTCTGTGGGGGATGGGGACATATATTGGTGCTGTGGCAGCAGCTTTGTATTCAGTGTGTCATTCTTCAGCACAGAAGTGTAATTACCTGGTGGGCCTAAGAGGCTGCTCTCTAGATGATGCCTTTGACCCTTCTGTTCTACTGATGCCCTCCCATTGTCCTAGAGGTCCTTAAGCTCATGGTTTAGGAGTGGTGGGGGAATGGGCAGTAGTGGACAGCTCTGCCTTGTATTTTCAGGTATTAGAAATCACTTATATATCATAACTATGGTTAATAATACCACAATACACATAGTTGAAATTGAAATCATTTCAGAAAATAGACTAACCTGTGTTAGTTGACTTAGTTCTCTTTGAACCAAGAAAAAAATGTCAAAGACAAATAATCTTATAAGAAACATTTCTTCTGGCTCAAAGTTCTGGAAGTTTAAAACCATGGTTATATGCTTTAAAGTCTGTGGTAAGGCAGTGTACCATGGCAGAGACCCTGTGGAAACCAATATCACTCACCTCTTGGCATTAGTAAAGCAAAAGTAGAGGAAAGATTAAGGTTTTAATAGCTCTTTAGGTCATGCCCATATGATCTAAGTTCCTTCACTTGGCCCAACCTCTTAAAGGTTGCATGACCTCTCATTAGTGCCATAGGCTGGTGAGCACTGTAGGAACAAACAATAGTATTGCCCACATTAAGTTTTATTTCCTGTCTAGGACTAAGAATTAACCTTTGTCAATGAGTCAGGATTTTTCTATTTTATTTTATAAGGCATCTGTTTGATTAGAACTTGTGGAAGAAAGATGAAGAAGCCCATAGTTGTAATCAGCCCAGTACTTTTGGCTTAATGAGTGTAATTCTCACCCATGTATCAATTTTGGAATCTTCAGAGCTTCAATCAGGAAACAGAAAAAAGCCTTACACCCACTTGAACTGAGCTTTGTCAAGATCTTGTGCAGCCATATTCTGTCCCCAATGCTTTCTGTTGTTCAGCTTCTGCATGTCAAATTGAGCTGAATCCTGTGGTAATCAGAATAGCTATGGTGTGTTGACCAGAAAAGGAAGACAGAGGAATAGGTTGTTACTTTGTTTCAATTCTTTTTTTTTTTTTACCAAAATGCTCTGCTAAGCCATTTAGTTGGAGGAACAAAGAAGCCCTCAGTAAACAAAAGGTCAGAGCAAATAAACTAAGTTTTTATGTGAGTTTCCTTGAATGTATTTCTTTTTTAAATATATATTTTGTATTGCAAAGATACTGTAGAGAAGAATTCCAGTTATATGAGTAAGATAATGAGTACATTTCCTATGGAGTATTGTTTCCCCCTCCTTTGTTTTTTCCCTACCATCCCTTCCCTCCCCACCTCCCCAACTCCTCCCTCCCTGCCCCAAAGTTGTAAAGTTCATTTGCAAGATAGTGTTGTACATCTCATTGTTACAATGTGTCCACCTGTGTCCTTATTTCAGCTGGTTTTTTTAAATTGTGCAAATACTGTACAGAGGGGTTACAATTACATGGGCAAGATAATGAGTACATTTCTTATCATGCATTCTAGCCTCCTCCTTTGTTTCCCCTTCCCATCCCTTTCCATCCTCCTCCCCCCCCCACCAATGTTGTAAAGTTGGTTTTTCCACATAAAGACTTCTACATCTCATTGTTGCAGTGAATCCATCTGTATCCTTATTTAAACTATTTTTTTCCCTTCCCCTCCACAAATTATACCAACCTCCAATACAGTGAAAGCAGGGGTTATACCATGGGGGAAGGACATACAAAGCAACAAAGAAATAATCTTATAAAGATGCCCCTCAGTAGATGAATGGATCAAGAAAATGTGGTACATATACACAATGCAAGTCTTATTTCAGCTTTTTGTTCTTTCCTTTCCCCTTCTCAAATTAGAAAAAGGTGTTTACAAGATGCAGGGCATGGAATCAAATGCAATGAAACCCGGGGTTATACCTTGGGGGAAGAACAAACAAGAGAAACAAAACAATCACATAGTACATTATTAGTACATGAAAAGTAACAGAAACAAGGTAAAACCTCTTGTGTCTCTATCTTGGGGTTCATTTCACTTAGCATCATCTTATATGGTCAGATGTACATAGCTTTTGACCTTTTCTGCTTGTCCTAGACATACACAAGTTATTGCAGATAAGGAAAAACCTTGGGACCTATGCTTCTTTGGGCCTGGCTTAATATATATATATATATATATATATATATATATATATATATATATATATTGTTTTTTTCCAAACCTTTCCCTTACCTAACACATGGGGCATTGACATTCTTTCTGATGGAGGAATAGAATTCCTATCAATAACCCAACCTCATTCTTCAAAGAAGTATAAGAAGCAACCCCAACATTTGTATGGAACAATAAAAGACCCAGTAGCAAAAACAATCCTCAGTAGAAAGAACAGTGTGGGAAGAATATCAATATCAAACTTCAAGCTCTACTACAAAGCCATAGTAATCAAAACAGCTCAGTACTGGCACACAAACAGACCTGAGGACCAACAGAATAGAATGGAGACCCAGGAATGAACCCACAGACTTATAGCCACCTAATCTTCAATAAGGGAGCTAAAAAATAGACTGGAAGAAAGATAGCCTCTTCAGTAAATAGTGCTAGCAAATTTGGTTAAACACCTTTAGAACATTAAAATTAGATTCTATCTATCACCCTTCAGCAGAATCAACTCCAAATGGATGAAAGACCTCGATGTCAAAGCAGACACCCTGAATACATTACAGAAAGGAATAGGAGAAATGCTAGGGCTCCTTGGCACAGGCTGAAATTTTCTTAATAAAGACCCAGAATTACAACAAATCAAGGAAAGGTTGGACAAATGAGATTAGATGAAATAAACTAACTTTAATGTACAAGAAAAATCATATCTTTTGAAAAGTCCAGAAAGATGACATGAAGTCCAGACACTGAATCAAACAAAAGTTAGATAAGAGCAGCAAAAACCAAAGTCAAGAAAAGAGGAAGAGTGCCTTCCCACCCCCTCAAAAAAAAAAGTTCCGAGTGGAAGGAACTCATATTCAATGATAATCAGGCTGGCACCTAATTGTGAAGACTTTGTGTTACTAAAATATTTTATCTCCTATGAAATAAGGCCAAGAACTAGAACAGAGTACGATGTTTGGTGGTAGATAGAACATACCATAGAGATCTTAATAGGTTTTAGTGCTCTGGTGAGGAAGCCAAGGAGACTGATAGATGTTGTGAAGACATTCAAAGCCTAAAATCATTAAGTATTTTAGCATCTTTGACTGATAACCTACCAAATTATTTCTCAAAATGTGTTTGAATAATGACACCTTCTTGAGAATCTCCTTGCTGGCCGACACTTCCAAAGTCTAGTGACTTAAGAATATAACTCATTTTCTTATTAGATGCTGTGATTGTGGAAGTTCATAGAGCTCAGCTGAGAAGGTTCCTTCTTGTTATCACAGATATGGCTAGGGATGGAGTTATTTGAAGGCTTCTTCACCCATATTATCTAGTCCCTGAGTTGAGATGGCTAGATTGGCTGGGTCTGGATGAGCATCATTCCCACACAACTGCTCCATGATGGCAGGTCTTAGCTTCCTTACAGGCTGTTGGTTTCAAGGTCATTAGACTTTGTTGATAGGTGAACTTCATCTGGAATAAGAATGCCAAAGAAATCAGAATGCCAAAACCATAGTGTATAGAATCAGGCCAGCCTGATTCACAGATACGTAAACATGAGCCTGCCTCTTGACAGGAGACTAGATTGTCCATGTCATGAGGGAAAGAAGTGATGGAAGATACCTTGGAGATGAACTAGCACACATCTGAGTAAGAATTCACTTGCTGTCAGCATTTCCTGGGTCAGGGCACACTACCTTTTAAATAAACGTCCCTAGAAATTTTCAAGTGTGCTAAATTGTTAGTGATTGAAG
This sequence comes from Dipodomys merriami, assembly GCF_024711535.1. Lineage (NCBI taxonomy): Eukaryota > Metazoa > Chordata > Mammalia > Rodentia > Heteromyidae > Dipodomys > Dipodomys merriami. The sequence continues at coordinate 5,500,985 of NW_027205381.1, read as the reverse complement.
CTCTCATTAAAGATTTTTGGTCATCAATGGAATAGAATTGAAAACCCAGAAATGAACCTACAGACCTATAGCCATCTCATCTTCGATAAGGAAGCTAAAACAATAAAATGGAAGAAAGACAGCCTCTTCAGTAAATGGTGCTGGCAAAATTGGTTAACTACATGTAGAAAACTAAAGCTAGATCCTTATATATCACCCTGCACCAGAATCAACTCCAAATGGATCAAAGACCTTGAACTCAAAGCAGACACTCTGAAAACATTACAGGATGGAATAGGAGAAACACTAGGTCTCCTTGGCTCAGGCCGAAATTTTCTGAATAGAGACCCAGAAACACAACAAATCAAAGAAAGGTTGGACAAATGGGATTGCATAAGGTTGCAGAGCTTCTGCAGGGCAAATGACATAGCTAGCAAGATCAATAGAAAGCCCACCGATTGGGAGAAGATCTTTACTAGCCATACAATGGACAAGGGTCTCATATCTAAAATATACTTGGAACTCAAAAAATTAAACCACCCAACAACAAATCCTCAAAGAAACAACTGCCCAATAAATAAGTGGGCGAAAGACTTAAAGAGAAGCTTCTCTGAAGAAGAAAGATGGCCAGTAGACACATGAAGAAATGTTCAACATCCCTAGCCATAAAAGAAATGCAAATCAAAACAACATTGAGATATCACCTCACTCCAGTTAGAACAGCAAAAATCAAGAACTCTAACAACAACAGATGCTGGAGGGGATGTGGACAGAAAGGAACCTTACTTCATTGTTGGTGGGAATGTAAACTTGTTCAACCACTTTGGAAAGCAGTATGGAGGTTCCTCAAAAGACTTCACATAGATCTCCCCTATGATCCAGCAATCGCACTTTTGGGCATTTACCCAAATGTATACAAACAAGACCACACTAAAGCTACCAGCACAACTATGTTTATTGCAGCATTATTTACCATAGCTAAGATATGGAACCAACCCAGATGCCCCTCAGTAGATGAATGGATCACGAAAATGTGGTATATATACACAATGGAATTCTATGCCTCCATCAGAAAGAATGACATTTCCCCATTTGTTAGGAAATGGAAAGGTTTGGAAAAACTTATATTAAGTGAAGTAAGCCAGGCCCAAAGAAACATAGGTCCCATGGTTTCCCTTATTTGCAATATCTAGTATAGGTATGAGTCAAGCGGAAAAGGTCAGATAATGTGATGTTAGGAAAATGAACCCTTAAATATGTATTTTAATGTTTTCGTTTCTTTCATGCATGTGTTTCTAACGCATCTATAAGATTATTTCTTTGTTGCTTTGTATGTCCCTCCCCCACAGTGTAACCCCCGCTTTCACTTTATTTGATGTCAGTATAACATGTGGAGGAGATGGGGACAAACAAGTCGTTTAAGGATTCAGGTGGACCTGTTGCAACAAGGAGAATTACAAAATGTCATGTCAAAGCAAGCTTTACAATGTCGGTGTGGGGGTGGGTATGATTGGACGAGGTGGGGGAGGGGGGAGGCTGGGAAGGGAGGTGAAGGGTAAACAAAGGAGGAGGCTGCAATGCTTGGTAAGAAATGTATGCATTATCCTGCCAATGTAATTGTAGCCCCTCTGTACAGTATGTTCTCAAATAAAATTAAATTAAATTAAAAAAAAAAGATTTTTGGTCATGCATTTAAACAAGGAAGAGATAATTTCACTCCTGGGTTTGGAGTCAAAAGGCTGGTGCAAGAGGTGGTGGAGATAGGCATTGCTGAAAGAGAAGTCTAACCAGTCACTACTAAAATCATTAGCTTCTCAGGCTATTTACAATAACTTTGGGTGATGAGTATAGTGACATATACCTCTACTTCCCTGTTAGCAAAGTTTATAAAGCATAAGGAACAAAGAAGGCATATTTTTAGAAAATGACACAAAAGAGCAGACTTCCAATCTCCTAGTTCTCCCTTTTCAGGTTTGGAGATGGGAGAAGATGGGATATGAAGAGTCCAACACTCATGGAATGAGGAAATTTGTTCTCCCACTGGAAGTCAGATTGCTCCCAGAAGGTGCCCTGAGTTCTGACCAGATGTTCATATTTGTTCATCTCTGACAGATTAATGACAGAAGACTAACCAAACATCTCTTCTAGGACATAATAAATCAGAAATTCATCCAATGGACCATCAAGCATCTGGGATTAATCCATTACACACCTATGTGTAATAACAGGCTCAGTGTACACTGTCTGGCCATTCTAAAGAGTATGCGTGGTTGCCTAATGACTGAGAGGGTGCTGTGTCAACTCAATTCACCATTTTCTCCTCTTGCTATGGATTCAAAGTTTTTGAAAGAGAAAGGAAATTATAATCTAATTGCATATACTTGCAAATAAAAAAATTAACCTCAGGAGTGTAATGCAGTGCTCAGTGAGGGCACAGAAAAAAAGCAGCTGTGAACAAATTCTTCATAAAAGCACATAACAAAAGAACATGGCTTATATCTTCTACTACCTGAGCAGGATCTTTATGGCCCAATCATATATGCTTGAAAGTAAACAATTTTAAGCCATATAAATTAAGACGTGACATTCTCCCTCAAATTATGCAATTTCCAAAGGATTCAAACATAGGAGATAGCTTGGTTATTTTAAAAATAGAGTCTGTCTGTGCCTTTAGGTGATGTAATATATTATGATTTAGGGCCACAATAAATCCAGGAATTTCTTTCTGTAAGCAACAATACATGAAATAAATGTGAATATGCAATGCACTGCATAAAACCAGAAGATTGTTTTATCCTGCTATTATCATTAATATATGGACTGAAATGTGCATAATTTGAAGTCAGCAAAAAGATATATCCATTTTACCTTGCAAGGTAAGATTCTTTCCCTCTGAATTTAATAACAAATCTGTTTGTTGCAAAAAGAGTCCTTTGAGAATGGTATATACCTAGATAGCAGTGTGAATTCATCGAGACCCAGACTTCTGTCTCTGGTCAAGAAGAGTCATTCCTTTCTCACCTTTACATTTATCTTTATAGTTCCTCTGTATTTTCAACTTAATATTACTTATTATTCAGGAAATCCTGGTAAAGCAAGTCAGTATTATTCAACTGAAGGTTCATGTCATTTTTGAGCAGTGAACATACTGCCTCTCCAGAGGTACAGGGCATCTTTCTCCAACTCATATTCTTTGGATAAGGACCATTTGGCCACATTTTGTCGTGGCCTTTTCACAGATGAACGGGCTCTCTTGCAGGTCAGGAGTTTGGTCAAGCATGGCAGTCTTGCCTTCAATAGGGCACATCTATTTTGTGCCTGAAATTTTGATGGGGATGACACTGAAGGGAGGAACTTGCCTAGATCAGCATCTACCTTCTTTTTGCCCCAGGATCAGTTGGCAGAGCAAGCCAGCCTATTGGGGCTCCATCTTGTTTCAGGCATCTCAGGGCAGTGCACCTGGCAGCATTCTTTCAAAGCCAATGAGAAATGCAGAAACAAATGAAGGACTTACAAGGAAGAGGTTCATGTGGTATGCAGTATAGAACATGGGAGAAATGACTTAGCATAGAAGGGACAGACAGAATGGTTATTGGAGGAGCAAATGCTCACTAATTAACTTGGCCACCTTGAAAGTTTTTTATGTCAGGACCTTTTGTAAATTGTAGAAGGTCTTACATTCTTATAGGGTTACACAACATTGCATAATAAGAAAGTCATGGATCAGCATTTTTCAAACCCCACTGGATTTTATCTAGCAGTGGGAGGTTTTAGTGCTTGTGTCATAAATGCCCACAGTTTGGCTGCTGTGGTGAGAATATATTTAAGCGTAATAAGAAATCAAGCTTTCTTGGAAAAAATTATATTAAGTGAAGTAAGCCAGGCCCAAAGAAACATAGGTCCCATGGTTTCCTTTATTTGCAATATCTAGTATATTTCTGAGTCAAGCAGAAAAGGTCAGATAAGGTGATGTTAGGGAAATGAACCCTAAGATATGTATTCAAAATTTTTTTCTTTCATGCGATGGTTTCTAACACATATATAAGATGATTTCTTTGTTGCTTTGTATGTCCCTCCCCCACAGTTTAACCCCTGCTTTCACTGTATTTGATGCGGGTATAATTTGTGGAGGGGAAGGGGAAAAACAAATCGTTTAAATAGGGATACAGGTGGACCAATTGCAACAATGAGATGTACAAGTCGTTATGTCAAAAACGAACTTTACATCTTTGGTGGGGGGTGGGGGAGGATTGGGTAGGGGTAGGGGGCGGATGGGAAGGGGAAACAAAGGAGGAGGCTACAATGCTTGATAAGAAATGTACTCATTATCTTGCCAATGTAATTGTAACCCCTCTGCACAGTATTTTCACAATTAAAAAAAAAAAGAAATCAAGCTTTCTTCTTAAAGCTAAAAACGTGACAAAAGTGGGCTCACATCTTTTTCTTTCTTCCCCAATCTTTCAGTGATTGATTACAAAAATAAAACCCCCAAATATTGTTTTAAGAAGAGGGGGAGTAAGAGGGAAGGGCAGGCCATACAGTGGAGAGGATCTGTATGTCAAATGTACAGTTCACATCTGGGATTTTCACTTGAAAACCCCTAGTCCGGTTATGAAATTTTAAAAACTGAAATAAAAAGGGAACAACAGAAGTATACCCCCTAATGTAGCCACTCACCCTAGTGTGTGTTGAGTAAAGTGTGGAAAGTTTGGAAGTGTCTCCAAGAATGATTTCTGTTTATACTCTTTGAATTAGCCTTCACCATTTGATGATTACTTGACAATTATGTATTTTTTGTAAACTATAAGTCTTTCAGTAAGGAATATAAACCTATTGTGCTTTCTCTCTAACAGAGTTGAAGAGGAACATCTAAAGTACAAAGGAGGTTTTGGATTCAGAATGTTAGATGTTAGATGTTGTAGAATGTTAGATAAAGCTGAGTCTAGGAATGAAAGACACATTTGCTCAGTTATGCTGTCTCCTGGGCATCACAGCCCTGACTGAGTATGGGAGTTCCGACTTCATGGATTAGGGTGGGGTTGAAAATACTGAGTGTGATCCAGGCCCGGTGTTTAAAATGCACTGCAGAATTTACATGGCTAAGAAACAGAAATCCTGTGAATCTCTGTCATATTCAGCAAGAACTGGTAAAAAGAAAACGTCACCTTAATATATGCAGTATTTGAGGATAATGATTTAATATGACAATAAACACCTTAATATAGTCACAATACTTCGGGGGTCTAGGCTTGACTCCAGATTCGATTTGAAAAGGGAAGTTGAATGATGCAGTTTCGTTGGTTTGCACATATTAGAGAAATCTATTCTAGTCCAAATGCTAGGCACTTCAGAGCAGAAGCATTGATGCTAACAGCATACTATATTCCCAAATAACTAACTGCTGATCATTGAGCCTACATCAAACCTGTTGAAGCTAAATTGTGTCATTTTTTTCAAGCTTTAATTTACTATGTGATGAACTTTAGAGATTTGCCCTTTTCAATTCGAGTCTTTTACAAAAAGGCTAAGTAGCCATGCACAGAGCTAACAGTAATACTAACTAGGCAAAATGAGGTTATCCAGAAGACTGTGGCTCAAAGCCAGCCTCTGCAAAAGCAACAAGTCAGCCATAGTGTTTCCTTTGTGAAATCCCTGCTACATGCGTTTTTTTCCTTGGATGTATCTCAGAAAGAAGCTCAACTACATAGTCTGGATTATGTATCAACTGGACAAAATCTTACCAAGCATTTAAAGTGTGCTGAATTCAATTTCAAATACTGAGGAAATAATAAAACAAAGAAAGAAAACTATTTTTCACATTTAAAATAACTGAACAATAGTTGTAAGAAACAAGTATGGTATATATTTGTGTGTGTGTGTGTGTGTGTGTGTGTGTGTGTGTGTGTGTGTGTGTATGAGAGATAGAGAAAGGGAAAGGGAGAGGGAGAGCAACAGAGAGAGAAAAAAAGAGAGAAAGAGAGGAGGGTGACTAAGAATAAGAGAAAGATTGAATTTATAAAGCCCAAAATGTTGCTGCCAAAGTAGATTTGTACTTTATCAGCTGAGAAACCTCACCAATCCTTGGCTCTCTCTTTTTTTCCCCCTTAACTTAGTAATAATAACTTACCATCAAAACCAACTAAACTAAATGATGGAATTTGAAGGTTTATAGGATTGGGGAAAAGAATAAAAAGAATAAAACCATCCCCACCCCACAAAAAAAACAAAAACCAGAACTCACTCAATGGTATAAGCAGTGACAATCATTTTGTTAGTACATCAGAGAAACAGTAAACAGGAACCTCACACTGGCCACCCAAGTTATTCCATACCATGGAGTAGCCATCACACCAGAGAAATCAAGGAAAGACACCCTGCTGCCATCCATGGTGGGTGACTTGCTCCCAGGCTCCCATGAGCAAGAAGAAAGGTGCCTGAATATTCCATGCCAGGTCTCAGGACCAAAAGGACTCAGTGGGGCTCAGTGCCTATCACTGCTGGGTGTGGTTTTAACCCACCTACCTGGGAACCAGTGCATACTACACAAGCTATTTGTATCACGCCCCCAAGGAATACTGCCCACACTTGCCAAGAGGGTCTAGTGGGCAAGTACATTTGGCAACTCTAGACAGTGACAGAGACCACTCACTTATCCTGAGGGAAGGGTCAACTGACACTTGGATAAGCCTTAATTTTGGGGAGCTGATTGGAAACAAACAAGCAAATGACAAAAAATAGAAGCACTGATTTCTCCTGCACACAAACAGCAGCCTTAAAGACTTTCTGTACTTCACTTTATCCTGGGACTTTGCCAGGACATCCAGCACACGTATCCTGGGACTTTGCCAGGACATCCAGCACACGCAGAGGGTGATCTCTGTCACTCTCCCACTGCAATGGGAACTGACACTGAAAGTGCAAATCATCTTGCAGAGAGAAGTTGTTGAGCAACAATATAGAACCTTAACAAAGACAGAATACTGACTGAAAACTCCTTGGGTGTGTGTGTGGGGGGGGGGGGGGTCTCGTGTGTGCGCAAGCGTACACGTGTGTATGTGTGTGTGATGACAGGTCTGTTTGGTTTTCATTTTGTTCTAAGGTTGGTGACTTCTTGTTTATTTGAGTTAGTTGCTCGATTTTTGCTTTCTTATTATTTTTTAAATCCTTTCCTTTCATTTTCCCCATTGTGCTTTGTGTAACCTACTCCAGCTCACATTTCCCTAACCCAAGCACCCTCACCTTTGGTACTTAATACCCAACATCTTATAATCATTCCTTCCCTCACATGTGTAGTTTATACATACACTAAAAATATTCCATTCTATTCTTACCATCTTCTTTATTCTATGAACCTTCTTTATACCTGAACCCTCACCTTGCCTACCTGGAATTGCTAGTTTTAATTGATATGCTAATATACAAAAATCTAGCCCAGTATGTATAGCAAGACTGCAAGTGTACATAAGTCTATTAGTGATAACACATGATATGTAAAGATTTAACTCTTTATTTGTAGAACACATTTGAGTTGAGATATCCCTCCACACCAGTAGTGGGAAATGGCTCCTCAAATCATCTAACATCTAGTTCACTGAGACTACAGCAAGCAGCCCATTAGGAAGACTTTACGAATGTTAAGACCATTACAAAAGGGTTTCCACATGAGTAAAGCCCAACATAGAAGTGAAAGAAATATAATGAATAGGGAAAATAAACACCCCTCAGGTGACAACAATCATACAACAAGCAGTAGAACAATGTTGAGGTAGTGGAAACCTTTCATACTGGGCTCAAAGAGTTATTGACAAAAACACTGAATGAAATGAAAGAGGAAATCTATGACAATTTTCGTGAAGACAGAGAAGATACTAACAGAGAAATGATAAATGTCAAGGAGGACATAGCTCAAAAAACTAAATAAATTCCAAGTGAATTCAAGTGAGTTCAATGAAAATTCAGCTACATCATTAAAAGAGAGCTCAGAAGGCACAGATAAATAAATGAAGAAAGCACGTCAATTTAAGGCTTGAAAAAAGAACCTTGATTCAGAGATAGAAAACCTCAAAAAATGATCAAAAGATTAAAAGATTCCATAGAAAGTTTAACCAGAATCAGAAAGAATGACATTGCCCCATTTGTTAGGAAATGGAAAGGCTTGGAAAAAAATTATATTAAGTTGGGGCTGGGAAGGTGGCTCAGTGGTAGACCACTTGCCTTGCATGCTTGAGGCCCTGGGTTCGATTCCTCAGCACCACATAAGCAGGAAAAAAAAGCCGGAAGTGGCGCTGTGTCTCAAGTGGTAGAGCTCTAGCCTTGAGCTGAAGAGCTGAGGGACAGCACCCAGGCCCAGAGTTCAGGCCCCACGACTGGACCAAAAAAAAAAAAAATTGTATTAAGTGAAGTAAGCCAGGCCCAAAGAAACATAGGTCCCATGGATTCCCTTATTTGCAATATCTAGTATATGTCTGAGTCAAGCAGAAAAGGTCAGATAAGGTGATGTTAGGGACATGAACCCTAAAATATGTATTCAAATGTTTTTTTCTTTCATGTGATGGTTTCTAACACATTTATAAGATGATTTCTTTGTTGCTTTGTCTGTCCCTCCCCCACAGTTTAACCCCTGCTTTCACTGTATTTGATGTTGGTATAATTTGTGGAGGGGAAGGGGAAAAACAAATCGTTTAAATAGGGATACAGGTGGGCCCATTGCAACAATGAGATGTACAAGTCGTTATGTCAAAAACGAACTTTACAACTTTGGTGCGGGGGTGGGGGGGTTGGGGGGGGCGTGGGGTGAGGATGGAAGGGATGGGAAGGGGAAAAAAAGGAGGAGGCTACAATGCTGGTTAAGAAATATACTCATTATCTTGCCAATGTACTTGTAATCCCTCTGTACAGTATTTTCACAATTAAAAAAAAAATCAAAAAAAGAAAGTTTAACCAGAAGAGTAGATGGTATGAATGACTGAATAATTGAAATAAAAAGTAAGAAAAACATGTAAAATAAATCCAAGTATCATGAAACAAGGTTGCCAGAACTTAAAGACTCAATAGAAAAAGGTTATATGGTCTGGGAAGGTGGCTCAGTAGTAGAGCGCTTGCCTTGTATGCCTGAGGCCCTGGGTTCGATTCCTCAACACCACATAAGCAAAAAGAAAAAAGCCAGAAGTGGCAATGTGGCTCAAGTGGTAGAGCTCTAGCCTTGAGCTGAAGAGCTGAGGGACAGCGCCCAGGCCCAGAGTTCAGGCCCCACAACCGGACCCCTCCCCCCAAAAAAAGAAAAGAAAAAGGTTATATGACAAGTATTGAGGATATAGAGGAATGGATAGCAAAGACACAGGAAATATATTGAATAATAGAAAAATGTGCTGGGTGCCAGCAGCTCATGCCTGTAATCCTACTACTCAGGAGGCTGGGATCTGAGAATTGTGGTTCAAAGCCAGCCCAGGCAGGAAATGCCATGAAACTCTTTTTTTTTTTTTAATAAGTTTTTTTATTGAAAAATACCATACAGAGGGGTTACAATTATATGAGCAAGGTAATGAGTACATTTCTTATCAAGCATTGTTGCCTCCTCCTTTGTTTTTCCCCTACCATCCCTGCCCTCCCATCTCCACGACTACACCATGAAAATCTTATCTCCAATAACCCACCAGAAAACCAGAAGTGGTGCTGTGGCTCAAAGGTAGAGTACTAACCTTGACCTGAATTGCTGAGGGACAGGACTCAGGTCCAGAATTCAAGCCAAGAGAGAGACAGAGACAGAGAGAGACAGACAGACAGAGAGAGACAGAGAGACAGAGAGAGAGAGAGAGAGAGAGAGAGAGAGAGAGAGAGAGAGAGAGAGAGAGAGAGAGAGAGAGAGAGAGAGGAATAGAAAAATACAAAACTCTTGAAAAATAATAGCCTACCCAGGTACAAGTGACTTGTAGAACACCAAGAGAACATATCAGAAAAGAACGTCTCCACAATATAGTATTAAGCACAGATAATAAAGCATAATTAGTGCTGTATGTGAAAGAAGATTGGTCAATTACATCTATCAAAATAACAGATTTCTCAACAGAAACTATAACAAGAAGGAGGGCTTCCATTTATGAGGTATTTCAAACAGAAAGATAACAGTTTCCAACAGAATATTCTGTCTATTTCAATCATAACTATAAGGCCAATAATATATCCTATGATAAACATATACATACATGTTTACAGGGTCATACATATCTATGCACAGGCATATTAGTTAAGGTATGGTATATGCAAGGGAAGATTCCATTGTGTGATCCCTGTGGATAGGTGAATTACAGTTTAATAAAATTAATATTAAGAAGCGGGAACATATTATGTCAAGTGGGAGAGGAAAGATTCAGGTGGGGTTACAGAAAATTGGAGAGGAGAATGATGAGGGAAAGGTAGTGGTAACATTCATTGCAATGATAATGTACTGAGGTTAATTGAAGGGATGGGTGGATTTAGAAGAGATGGTGAGCACAATGAAAGGGGTAACATTGGTCAAGATGGACTGTGCTCACAAACTGAGCTGCTGAGTTGAAACTTCTATGTACAATTACTGGAAGGTATAAAAATGTAAACACCTGGCTGCTAAAGTGTATGTGAAGAGTATATTCACACAGAAACTATATAATCGTCTTCTAATGGCTGTGTCATATTGCACTCACACCAGTAATAAAGGCGAGTTCCTGTTCCTCTCTGTTGTTGCTAGCATTTCCATCTTTTACATATGGACTATTTTGACATGGTACTCTCTACCTATGAATCCTCTTTGGTGAAGTGTGTGTTCAAGTCTTTCATTCAGTTTGTAGTCCAGTTGTTCTTTTCCTCATTGTTGAGCTAAAAGAACTTTTTGTATATGTTTTTGTTTTAGTCCTTTATCAGATATATCTTTTGTAAATATTTATGATCAAGTCTACACCCATACTTACCGTTTTAGAAACCAGATCTGACCTAAGAAATGCTAAATTCATGTACTGTTTAGGAACCGAGCTTATGAGGTTGGAGTGCAGTTGGAGTATTAGCAACCTTGCTAATTTCAAATAATTATCTAGTACTGGCCATTAGCTCTAGATTTGTATTGGTAATTTTTTGTAAAGTTGATTACATTCTACTCTATAACTTGCTGAAAGTTTTTTTTATTTGTCATTTATGATTGTTGCTTCTTGACATGTTATTTTTCTGTTTCTGCATTTATTGGTTATCATTTGATGTTTCCTATGTACTGATATAATTCATGAGCTGCTGTTTTGAAATCTGAGATGAACAAAACTTTACTGTTATGTGTATTTCTTTTAATATTTTTTGCCGATAATATTAATTATTAACTAGTTCCACAAAGCAGTTTCAACTTCATAAGTCAAATTATAAGTACAATGCTTGATAAATGTTGCTGCTTCCATTATTCGTCCCTTCATATTTCCCCTTCCAATTCCTAACCTCAATTCACATGATTCAATTTTTACATAATGTATATGGATATAATGAGTGTGTTTTTTGCTTTTCTTCTCTCCATCCTATTTGCTGATATTTTTTGAGAATATTTTCACTTTGAGAGATACTCATCTATAGTTTGCATTTTGTATGATATATTTGCCTGATTTTAAATTTAGCATTTGGGTTTATGGCATTGAGTATTGTGTCTTTTGGGGTAATGATGCAAACATTTTACCAGGTATGGTTCACACATTATTTTAACTGTTTATAATAAGTCTACTGGACATTCAGCATTATTGTCATTTCCTTTGTACAGTGAAGGAAATTGTAAGTTACATTACTTTTCCCAGAAAGCAAATCCCAACTCCAATTTGACCCATCATTACGTATTTTTTACATATGTTTAATTGTGAAAATACCGTACAGACCATCTCCTCCTCCCTTCCCCCACTCCCTGCCAAAGGTTTAAAGTTACAGAAACTCTTAAGGAATAGAGATTTTATGCCTAAGAGTTGTTTCTGAACATTCAGGACATGTGATCCAATGTTCTGATCAGAAGCATCAGTAAAGGTATTTGATAGCCACAGGGGTTGTAAGGTTTGCATTTTCAGAGATAAGCTGCATCTTTTCAGAGATGCATACATTAATCCTAAGTAATAACCTAGAAAGACATATGAAAAAGGAAAATAATTCAAAATGAAAGAAATGAGAAGAAATACAGGTTTGTTCAATTTTTTTAAAAAAAAAATCTCCATGCTTACTAAACATAGCATAAAATTGCCTTGTAATATATGCATATATATTACTGAAAATCAAACACGTGAAATTATCTTGCCATTTGTAGTTAGAATAATCCAATAATCTCAACAAGTTGAGAATTTTTTCCCTAGGAATTGCTTGAGAAAGTCAATGTGGACAGTGACTGACTTTGAAGCTGACTGTGCCAAATTCTTTCATCAACTATGCCAAGAGGTGAGATACTTTGTTCCCCACCCAGTCCCTGCCATGATGTACTGCCCTGCCACAGCCCCAAATCTTAACCATGAATTTTAGCTCCAAAACTTGAGCCAAATCAATTTTTTCCTGATAAGATTTTTACCTTGGACATTTTGTTTCATTTCAAAGCTGATTAAAATAAGCAACAATGATTATTCTATTTTCTGATATAATGTCTTATTCCCATTGATATTGATATTCAGCTCAGAGTCCTTCTACTCCGTTTTTACTGACTTTTTTCCTTGTTTCTCACTCTTCAGTGCAGTTGGCTATTAACAATTGCCCTGTTTAGTCTATTATTTAATTATCAAACTCTAAAGTATTTATTTTGTTAAGCCATTCTGACCCTTCTTTATATCTAGTAGGTCCACTCACTCAGAATATGAGCCAGTTCGTTGACCCTCTCCTCAACTAGATTTAGAGTTATTCGAGAGAAATTGCAATCGGCAGCATTCCAGTTTCAGTACATTAAATTTTCTTCCCTCATCCTGCAATGATTCCTTCTTCTCTACCTTCAGATCTTCTACTCACCATATATTTCCTCTTTTGTTCTGTAGGTTTCTAGGCCTTGGATATCAGAGACCATGAAACTGTGCTTATAATACACTGACTCCACTTGTGCAGCACTGGAAAATCTTTTGTTTTCAAATATTTTTATTTGAGATTATGTGACTACTGTTTGCTTTAAGAGTTAAAATTAAATTAATGTGCATATGTAACATCGGTGTAACTGTAATGCTAATTGTCACATGTTCCTTTACATAGTTAGCATCTGTATGTTCCCAGGAATGTAAACATTCTGGAATACAAAGTGCAGGCAGAGCTTTTATGAAGCGGTTTTCTTCTTACCACAAAATTGTCAGCGATGCTCCTCCTTTATCCACATGGGTTCACGTGTTCCTAATTATAACAAAGAGAGCCTAATAGTGCTGATACAGTTTTGTCAAGCATAATATGTATTCTGAAATGCTATATGTAGTGGGAATAACTAAACTGTTCATTTCTAAACTGGTGCTTCACTGTTTAACCACAACTATTCTGAAGTTATCTCATTGTTTTGATCTTTCCCTTGAGCATTTGTAGTCAAACGATGGAAAATTATACATATACTTATCTATAAATTAGTTTCATACTTGTTTTATATTTGTCTCATTTTGCTTTAAAGATGTCACAGTAGGTTGACATTCTGAAGAAATTCACAGTTAGTGCATTCCTATATTCAAAATATTAATGACTGTTCATTTCAGAGGTAGAAATAATACATTAGAAATAAATGGCATAATCAAGTATTATAGCCTCCTCCTTTGTTTCCCCTTCCCATCCTCCCCCCGCCCCCCCACCCAATTCTCCCCTCTCCTCCCTCCCCCCACCCCCGCACCAAAGTTGTAAAGTTCGTTTTTGACAAAACAACTTGTACATCTCATTGTTGCAATGGGTCCACCTGTATCCCTATTTAAACGATTTGTTTTTCCCCTTCCCCTCCACAAATCATACCGACATCAAATACAGTGAAAGCAGAGGTTATACTGTGGGGGAGGGACATACAAAGCAACAAAGAAATAATCTTATAAATGTGTTAGAAACAATCGCATGAAAGAAAAAAAACATTTGAGTACATATCTTAGGGTTCAGATTGCTGGATTTTGCAAATAAAAATATGGGTTACCTAGTAGACTTTAACTACAGAGAAATCACAAATAAATTCTACTATAAACACAAAGTATTCATATTTCCCATATAAAGCTATTTACATCTCTCTAAAATTCAATATTAATTAAGTGCCCCATATTTTATTTGACATCTCTAAAAACTCATGCATATATGCACAGAAACATGCACTGGATTAGTAAAACCAAACACAGCAGAAAAAAACAGGCATTTATCAAGTGGAGACTGACCAGATCCTCTGTGGGATAATTAGAAGTCAACTCCTTTGCAGCTTTGTTACACACGTCCTTTTAAATGGGTATCACAAAATTGACACTGAGAGGAAATAAACAATCTCAAAACTCACATTTGGAGAGACTCATATGTAACAGGCATCTATAACATACATACACATGCATTTCAAAATGACCAGAAAGGAAAGAATTTATTTTCAAAGACTTCTTCCTTCCTTCCTTCCTTATTTCCTTCCTTCCTTCCTTCCCTCCCTCTCTCCTTCCTTCCTTCCTTCTGTCCCTCCTTTTTCTCCCTTTCTTTCTTATTCTTTTCTGTCTTTCTCTCTTTTCTGTCTCTCTCTTTCCTTTCTTTCTTTCTTTCTTTCTTTCTTTCTTTTTTTCCTTCTTTCTTTCACCAGATTAAATTCTGTTTCTAGCAATATAGTGTTTTTGTCATAAATTCACAAAATTTACTTTATTGTCTGTTTCTTTTCTTTTTTAATTTTTTTTTGTCAGTTGTGGGGCTTGAACTCTGGGACTGGGCGCTGTCCCTCAGCAATTCAGCTCAAGGCTAGCACTCTACCACGTCAGTCACAGTCAGTGCCACTTCCAGCTTTTTCTGTTTATGTGGTGCTGAGGAATCAAACCCAGAGCCTCATGCATGCGAGGCAAGCACTCTACCACTGAGCTACCTTCCCAGCACCTATTGTTCTTTTCTTCATTATAATTTCATGATTTTGGTTCATGCTTTTGGGAATGTCTTAAATAATAATAGATTGTAATATTGGGAAGCATTACAAAGCTAAAAATAAAGTGAGGTAATATCTGCTGATAAATTTAGCTATATCACATAATATATTTTGTAACACTCATGATCTCTCTTAATCAAGTACCCAATACTCTAAAGTTAAATATAACACGAAGTTTATATCCTAAATAATGTTTAAAAGTGTCATGTCATGAGGAAAAGTGACGATGATGCCACTAACAAGAGGATAGATCAGTCAGAAAAACTCAATATGAACAATGGAAAAGAACAATTTAAAAAAGACCAGACTAAAATAAGACGGTCAAAAAAGCTCATTATTAGCCATCGAGAAAAAAAAAATATGAGATTAGGGATAAGGTAATAAAAATAAAATCTCTTGAGAGAAGGTTATGAAACAATTTAAAAGTCCAGATCACACTTTCCATAAATACTCATCAGGGAAATTGATGTTTTTCAGTAAGCTTTTGAAAAACAAAATCATCTTTGTCTGCAAACACACTAAAAAGTGTTTATATGTGGACAATAATGAGTGTTCAATTCTTAAATATTTATCTCTAGAAGAACACAGAAATACCAAATTTTGTAAGATTTAAATTAGGGAATGTTTTCAGTATGTGTCTAGATTGTTAACACTTTGTTTAAAGGATTAAAATGTTTGATTACCTGCCTATGTATGGCATAGTTAGAAGGATCTAATTATTATTCTTCCATTTCATTTGTAGATTAAGGGGAGGACACCTTTACCAACTAACAGAGAATAGATTCTCATTAAATTAGACACTATTTCACCAAAGAATAGAACCTGATCTTTGACCTTTACAAATCTGAAATGACCCCTGGAAACCTAGCAAGGTGAGATGCTACGGGAGTGGCAGTATTTTCTACTGGTCACTGCAAGGATACTACACTGGGCGGCCTGGATGTTTCTACAAGCTTAATAACAGTGTATTGCCTATGAGCCCAAAGTATGCTGTTTTCCTATTTAAAGATTATGCTGCTAACAGGATTCCAGACATGTAAACCAATTCAAACCCTGTTAATGTTGGTTTCTCAGGTCAGCAGTTCAGGGTAGACTTAAAATAAGGCAAACAATTCAATTACCTTGAGAGAACACACACACACACACACACACACACACACACACACACACACACACACACACACACACACACACACACACACACACACACACACACACACACACACACACACACACACACACACACACACACACACACACACACACATTGTTAGCACTTAACATAAGCACAAGGTTATATTTCTTTTATGTTAGGGATTTTAACTGTAATCCTAAAATGATAGTGGGGAAATAAGCTACAGTGTATGAAAGTATTTTTGAAGTTTTGGTTTTTAAGCAACTGACCATAAGCATCTGCACAGAAAGGCCATCTTGATGACATTTCCCCCCCTTTGTTAGCATGATGTATTATATTGAATGATCACAGGAGTCAGAAAAATGATCATCTCTATAGAAAATAAAGAGCCAGTAATTTATTACATATATAACAAGTACATTACTGGTTGCTAGGAAACATACACACACAGAGTCACACATGCACATATACATGCATGCACATGAAATTGATGTTTAAGATTTCTTTAATTATGTGGACAAATTTTTCTACTCAGGAAATTAGCAATTTAAAAAATCATCTTTAACCATAAAGGAATAAATCAAAATCACATTGAAGTTTCTTCTCATTCCTATCAGAATGGTTATCATCAAGAAAATAAACACCAAATGCACATGTTAGCAAGGACGGCATGGAGCGGCAAGCTGGTACACTGTTGGTGGGATGTAAGTTATTACAACAAATATGGAAATCCTCGGTATGAGACTGCCTCAGAAAAGTAAAACGGTGATACCACTCCTGGGTTCATAACAGAAGGAATGTAAGTCAGCATACAATCAAGACACCTGTACATTTAATTATATAGCATCATTATTCACAATGGCCAGACCTGGGGATCATCCAAGTGCCCATTATCCAATGAACAAATAACATGCCACATGAACATGTAATAGGGTGATATTAAGAAATAAAGAGGAGTGGAATTATATCATGTGCAGAAAAATGAATGAACTAGACATTATCATGTTAAGCAAAATAAACCACAGTGAGGGTAGATGTGACATGTTCCCTCTATGGTACAGGACCTAGAGCTTAAAAAATAAAGCCAGGGACCAATGGGAAGGGGGAAGACAAAATGAGAGGATAAAACTGGGATGAGGGGGGAGGATGGGATGGGAAGGGGAAACAAAGGAGGAGGCTACAATGCTTGATAAGAAATGTACTCATTATCTTGCCCATGTAATTGTAACCCCTCTGTACAGTATTTTCACAATAAAAAGTGGGATTAATATGATTAAAATACTTTATATATTTGTGAAAATAGAATAATGAAAACTGTGAAATTGTCCAAAAAGAAGGAAGAGTAGTGTGGGGGTGAATTCAATCTAAAGTAGGCACATATGGAAATAATCACCATGAAACTCCTTTGAACAGTTGATATATGATTATCAAAACATATATGTACCCATTTTATTTACAAAGGCATTAGTTTTAACGTTTTCAATTTTTTGATTCAATATGATACTAAAAAAAATTCTCAAAGTCAAAGAACATTGGAATGACATGTGAAACTAAGCTCAGTGTGTGTGTGTGTGTGTGTGTGTGTGTGTGTGTGTGTGTGTGTGTGTGTGTGTGTGTGTGTTAGAGCAAAGATAATTTTTGCTTTTAAAATTTTAAGCCATATTGTTTTTTGGTTAAAAGCCAAACCCAGTGGCAACATTGCCTTTGCTCAACAGCAAAATAAATTAATCATTTACTAACTGGTTCCATGGGGATTAAAAAAGCATCTGAAATGAAAGAACTGGAATTTTAATCCACATGATTTTTTAAAATATATTTTTATTTTTATTTTTTGGTCAATCGTGGAGCTTGAACTCTGGGCCTGGGTGCTGTCCCTCAGCTCTTCAGCTCAAGGCGAGCGTTCTACCTCTTGAGCCACAGTGTCACTTTCGGTTTTATAATGGTTTATTGGAGATAAGAGTCTCATGGACTTTCCTGCCCAGGCTGGCTTTGAACCACAATCCTCAGATCTCAACCTCCTCAGTAGCTAGGATTACAGGTGTGAGCCACTGGGGCCAGGCATGATCTTTTTTTTTAAGACTTGGCTATGAACTCATGGCAACACATACTTCATTAAGCAGGCACTCTACCACTTAAATCACTCATCCAGGCATTTTTTGGTGTGTTACTCATTTTTCAGATAGGGTCTTACTTTATGCCTGGTCTGGCCTGGACATTTTCCTATTTGTGTTTCCCTTTGTTCCTGGGATGACAGGCTTGTGTCACTGTGTCCAGTCATTTGCATGCCATCCTGCTCAGATACTGAGATAAAGCTTCTTGAACTTTTATGAGTAGGCTTTGAACCATGTTTCCCCAATCTTTGCCCTCAAGTAGCTAATATTACAGATCTGAGACATTATGCCTAGTTCACATGATGTTTTTAACTCATTATTTCCTGTCTCTACTATTTACAAAGCTGTTTTTAAAAACTGAACAAGAATTTAATTTTCCTGATATCTCTTAGAATGTGAAGTTGAGAGGGACTGAAGTCTTAGAAATTGGCTGAATGTTGATTTCAGAGGACCTTCTCCTTTGCTACTACTGTGGGCCCATTTGGGGTTTCTGCTGCTCCTTGTAATCCAAACAAATTATGGGCAGAGATTTTGCTTTCCTAATGTGTCTAGCAGTGAAAGCATTGTGCAATTTCCCCTTTCTGAAAATTCCTTTTGGAACACTGTCATATTTAATTATTTAGAATATAAACCTCCATCAGTATCAAAACTTAAATAAGGATGAAGTAGGGGAGAGGAGACTGTCAGTGGGCTCTGTTAGGCTTTGGGCAAGACTGAAAGTTCTAAAGGCTGCTCCTGTCCCCAAAAGCACTTGCAGGAATAAGAATTGCAATGTCATAAACAATGTTTATGACAAAGATGTATAAATAAGACTGGAAGAGTGTTCCAACTAAAAGAGTCTTGATTATATGTGTGTGTGTATATATATATATATATATATATATATACACATACATATATATATACACACACATAAATATTCTGATGGTTATCATGAATGATGTCTAAAATACAAGGAGAAACACGTATATTATGTGTAAACAGGCATTTGGAAAACACTTTTTAAAATTTTTTTCTCGTGAAAATACCGTACAGAGGAGTTACAATTACATGGGCAAGGCAATGAGTACATTTCCTATCAAATTTCTTATCAAGCATTGTTGCCTCCTCCTTTGTTTGTCCTTCCCATCCCTTCCCATCCCCCCCCCACCCCCAAGGTTGTAAAGTTCGTTTTTCTTTTTTTTCTTGTGAAAATACCGTATAGAGGAGTTACTATTACATGGGCAAGGTAATGCACCCAGTGCCCACCCTTTGGGTGGCCCCGGGTCTGGGCAGTGTCACCCCTCACACCACAGCCTGCACAGCACCCTCCCGGCAGATGTGACTGGAACTGGAGGAGTGAGACACTGTTCTTCAAGTCTCTTGGAAATATTATATTTAGTGAAGTAAGCCAGACCCAAAGAAACCTAGACTGCATGTTTTCCCTCATTTGTAATAACTAGGATATGCCTATAAATCTACAAGTAAACCCAATGGACAGTAAAAGACAAATAATTACACTTGGACATGATTAATTAAATAGCACTCTAAAGATTCACACAATGAGAACAAAGGAGGATATTCTTAGGATAGGATCACAAGGGCTCAATGGCTATGTGCATAAGATCATATAATATGATGCTTATTGCAAAGGAACTCCAAGAAATGAAAACAAGAGGTTTTTAAAATTGTACTGTTTGCTGTTCTTTTTTTTCTTTCCTTTTTCTTTGGTTTATTCCCTTTTGTTGCTGTTTTTAATTTCTGTACCCTTTGTTTGTATATAAGTTTATGTGATTTGGGGAGGAGAAGGGGAATCCCAGAAACTGTGGTACAAAGGTAAACCAATTCAGCACTGATACTCACTGTGTTGGAAATGAACTTTACAACTTGGTGGGGAGGAGAAAAACTGGGAGAGAGTAAGGGAGGGGTGACACTGTTCAAAAGGAACTGTACTCATTACCTGACTCATGTAACTGTAACCCTTCTGTACATCACTTTTACAATAATTTTTAAGTAAAATAAACAAATAAAAATGAAGACACTAAGAAAATTTAGATTGTCTAGAACTAATAGAAGTATTTCTTAATTCTCACAAATAAAAGGATGATACAAAAAGAACATCTTTATCTGACCGTGAATCTAGTAATAGCAAAGCAAAGAAGGAAAGAGATGAGGCTGATAACCAATGGGCTTTGCCAAGTGTCTTCCAGATGAATAACTGGTGCCACAGACAGCAGTGCAGAATCTTTTTCCTGAAATGGCAAGACTCAGATGACGCTGACAGCACTGGCCAAAGAGGTGAATCGGAAGTGTCCTCAGATGATAACAAAAGATTATATATGAAGAGAGATTAACATGGCATTCTTGTCCGGAAGATGAAACTCAATTCTTGTTTACATTGCTTTCATATGTATTTATATATTGTATATAAATATTATATGCTATTATAAAGGTGATATATATAGAAGGGTTATAATTATGTAAGTCAGATAAAGATTACAGTTCTTTGTAAACAATGTCACCTCTTCCCTCACTGTCTCCGAGTCAGTCTTGGTTTTTTGGTTTTTTGGTTTTGTTTATTTTTCTAAACAGTCTGGTTGCTTTTCATTGGAGAAGGGCATAAGAAAATCAAAAGCAAGTAGGAGCATGGCTCAAGTGATAAAGTGACAGTCCTTGGTAGAAAAGCCAGCCAAGAGCCCAAAACACCGAATCTAAGTCTTGGTACTGGCAAAAAAAATAAATAGATAGATAGACGAATATTGGAAGGCTGGGTCTACTCATTGCTACAAGGCAATGGTCTCAAGGTTTGCAATAGACAGCCAGGAATGTATATGTGCACTAACTCCTTTATACTCTTATTTGTAGCATCATCAAGCTGTGTCCATTAATGTATATGTGTGAAACATGAGTTCAAGAGGGGCTTTCTGAATATTCCACCACTAGGTTTTATTTTAGCTTTCCCTTCTTGCTTTTCTGTAACTTCCACCTCTCACCATGATAAACCAGGCTCCTACCATCTGCTTTTCACCATCCTTTCAATCCCACTATTCATGTAAAATGAGAGTGTGCCTTGTATTGTATTCTATTTGTTAAGATGCATCTCACTGTCCAGATGTCTATTCTTTGGTGACTGTTCCATGTGTGGTTGTACTTTCTGCTGCTGTTGGGTGTTCCATAAATGTCAATTTTGTCGATCATGCTCAATAGCACTCTCTCAGAGCTCAACTCATCACTATCCTTAATGATGTTGTGCTTATAGACCTCATCCATCACTCACAGAGGACTGTTGAAGCCTTTATTTGTAGTAGTAGGCATGTCTAATTATTCTTTGTAATCTATCAATTCTTGCCTGACATATTTTGAGGTCTATGACAGATGATTTCCTTATAAGGATTGTTGCATCTTATTGGAGCTTTAACTCCTCTATGCTCATGCAACAGTGATTTTTATACCTTAGGAATGAAAGCAGCTTTGTCTGAAATCAATATGTGATTTTACTGTTCTTGTGTCTAGTGTTAGCAAGTGTATTTCTTTCTCGGCATCTTACTTTCAATCTGTGTTATTGTGTTAAACATTTTCTTATAGACTGCAAGTAAATGAGTCTTCACATTTTTAATCCAGTTCTATGATCTCTTTTTATTTGACATTCACATTTAAAGTCATTATTGATATAGCTGGAGTAAAATCTACTATTTGGTTAAACATATATATGTGTGTGTGTATATATATATATATATATATATATATATAGTCATATATACATGTATATGTAGATAGATGTCTTGTGTTTTTATAGCTTTTTCCCTTTTCTTCTGCTTTCTTTGGTCTTAAGTACCTTATTTCCATCTTAACACATCTTTTTACTTCTTATTTGAAGAAGGCAGAGACCGGAAGTATCACAGTTTGAAGCTAGCTTGGGCAAAAAGTTAACAAGATCCCACATCAGCAAGCCTGATATGGTGGTACATGCCTGTAATACCAGCTATATGGAAGACTGAGGTAGAAGGATTGCAATCTTGAGGCCAGCCTCAGGAAACACACACACACACACACACACACACACACACACACACACACACACACACACACACACACGCCTCAGGAAACACACACACACACACACACACAGACACACACACACACACACACACACCCTAAAGCCTGTGTGGTTCTGGTTTAACAAGTACATGACCCTGAGTTAAAACCCAAGTACCTTCCCCTAAATTTTCTTTTTTGGGTCATTGCCCTAGATGTTTGCAGCTACTTCATGTGTTAACTTTTCATTGCTATTACAAATGCCTGGGCGAACTTTCAAGAGGAAGGATTCTGTTGACCCCATCGTTTCATTATGTTTTATCCACAGTAGCATGGCTCCATGGTTCTGCCCACAGTGGCGTGGCTCAGTAGTTCTGTCCACAGCCATGTGGCTCCATGACTCAGCCTGTGGTGAGGAAGAATATCGTGATAATGAGATAGCATGGCAGAGACTGCTTACCTCCTGGTAGATAGGAAGCAAAGAAAGATAGAAAGGGGTCAGCGTAAGACATGTCCTTCAAAGGCACACACCCAGTGCACCATTTGTTCTAGCGAAACTCACCTTCCAGAGCTTATACTATCTTCCGGGGCTCCTGTCAACCTCCCAGAGCCCCCAACACCTCCCAAAGCTTCTACCACTTCCCAGAGCCTGTGCAGTCCCCCAGAGCTCCCACCACCCACCCAGAGTTCCCATCATCCCTCAGACAACTCACACCACCTCCCACAGCTCCCAACAGCTCTCAAAGCCTCCTAGGTATTTAACAAAGGATTCTATGGGGGGTACTTCACATCCAAACCATATGACTAGATTTTTTTTCCACTCTCCCCACCATCCACAGCTACAGGCATCACAGAATTGCCACCATGACTGCTGAAAACGATCATTATCTTGTAGACCAACTAATAGCAATAAGAATAACATAATTCATGTTACCTTATTTTTCTCCTTTTCAGATGTTCTCCTTTTGTTTACATAATCAAGGATTTAATCTTGAACTTCCTTTTTGTTTAAAGAAGTTTTTTTATATAATTTGTTATGAGTTCACTATAATTCTAGCTTTTCTGTATTCTATGTGTTCACCCTCAATAACTTCTGTATTTTTAAATTTTGTCTCTGATTTCTATGAAATATATATATATATATATATATACACACATTAATTGGATCGATGGTTGATAGAGACAGACAGACAGATAGATGTAGTAGGGAGGGGATTGTCTGGTCTGGTATTCCCTGAGCTTCCAAGATGGGTGGCTTGTTGTCTTATTTTTTCATTTTGATAGGTTCCGTCATTATTTTCTCTATACTTTTTATGCCATCCTCCCTTGTAGCTCCTTTTGGCATCTGGTTTTATTCATGAATGTTCCACCTTCTTATCTGTCTCAGTTCTTGGATATTTTGTTCTTCCCTGTTCTAGTCCCTTCCCCTGTCCAGATAATTTTCTCCTTGAATTTCAGTTTTGTCAGTTTCAATTACCTTGCTTTAGACTCACTGAATTTTTTTGTTTTGTTATTATTATAAAATAAACATAACATAAACCTTACCATTGTAACTAATTTTAAATGTACAACTCATGGCTTTGAGTGCAATGTCCTCAAACCATTACCAAAATATGCTAGAATTCTTCTCTTTTTGTGGGCTTGAATGTGGGACACTACACTCTTGTTTAAGCTTTTTTACACAAGGCTGATGCTATATGGCTTGAGCAGCATCTCTGCCTCTGGCTTTTTGCTGGTTAATTGAAAATAGTCTCTTGGATTTGTCTGCCTGGACTGTCTTCAAACCTTGACCCTCAGATCTTAGCCTCCTGAGCAGCTATTTTTGCAGTGCATCAGTATCTGGCTTTCAGAATTTTTCATCTCCTCAAATGAACCCATTAAAAATTACCTATCAGCCCTAATAATCTCTGTCCTACATTTTGTCTCCACATACTTGTGTATTCTAGATACATAAGTGTTTTATGTGTTTGGACCATTTCACTTAATATTATATTTTCAAGGTTCATCTATGCTGTAGCTTAGGCCAGAACCTCATCCCACTTTAAGGCTGAATAGTATTCCATTGTATGTTTTGCTGTTGTTTGTTCACTTTTTGTTATGAGACAGAGTCTCATGGAGCCCAAATTGACTGTAGTCCAACCTTGCCTCAAATATTTGACCTTCCTATCTCTGGAGTGCTGGTATCACAGCTAGTCCTCCACTTCCTGTCTGTTACATTTACTTCTCTTTAGGTGGAGCAGGAAGTTTGGAGAGGACTGGAGGGGGTGAAGTCCCTTCCTTCAGTGTGAAGATTTTTAGGACAGCTTCCCTCACCCTGCCCCTCGTGACTACCTCTGTTGAGAAAGAGGCCACCACCCAGCACCCCCATCAGGGCCACGGGGCCCTCACCCCTCAGCTGTTGGAGTAGCTCCAGGCTTCTCTTTATTGCCCAGTCTTAGGACCCTAGCTTCCCACTCAGCCTATAATAACTTGTCAAAATTTGTAGTCATGTTCCTGCCAGTTCTTGGCATCTCTAGACTTTGGCTCCAACTCATGGATTTGGGTGCCCATATTTCTCTGGACGCATGCCATTCCTCCAGCTTTCAAAGTGACCATGTGTCCTTGTTAGCTCTCTGATGGGCCAAGGAAAGTCACTGAAATTCAGTTTGTTCAGCTTTTTCTTCTTGAATGATAGGATGATGACCTTGAGGCATTTTTTTGTGTAATAACAAAAAAGCAACTGCTGTATTCCAATGATGTGAGCAATATGTTCTTGTGAATGGAGGCCCATGTGTGAGCAGGCCCAAGACAGCTGCACAACAGGTCAGGGCCACAGAATCCAGAGGCACTTTTCAACAACAGAAATCCATCTTTTCAGCACCAAGGGAAGCTTTGCTTTTAGAATGTTGAAGAGGATTCTCACAGAGAGTACTTAGGAGAATAAATTGGGAATGCTTTGAATGCCAAAGGACTAAAGAAGTATTTAATTACTACCTACTGAAACTGCCTGTACTTCTTCAAAGAGCCAAAGCGGACCAGCTGGACAGTGAAAAAGGGTGACTGACGTTCATGTGTGTTCATGCCATGGGCTTGGAAAGACTCTGGGACCATACGTCAGGATCTGAGAAGAGGAAGAAGTGCTGCTGAGGGCATATTTTGTAATTTTGTAACTAATTTTGTAACAACAGAGGAAAGGAAGAAAGTTGGAAATGTGAGTTTTGAGGTTGTCCTTTCTGCATTGTTTGGCTTTCTAGTCTACATATTTATTCCTATTACAGAAACTAAAATAGAAAACCAGAACAGATGGAAAATACTTCTGGTACAGTCTTCAGGCTCTTCTTTCTCCCTCCTCTCTGTCCTGGCCTTCCATCCTCCTTTTCAAGGCTTCTTGTAACCCTCTATCACATACTTCAATCTACCTCCACCCCATTCATCTCAACCCCTTACCAGCCCTTCTCATCAAACACCAGCCCTCCCGGCCTCACTCAACATGTTCCAGCCTGCTGGCTCACCCCAGCACTGTGTGACCCTGGGTGAGTCACTCAGGCTCTGTGCAATGGCTGAACCCAAATCATAGAGGTAAAATTCCACAGCTGCTGGCTCATGCCCTGTAATCCTCACTACTCAAGAGGCCGAGGTCTGAGAATTCTGGTTTGAGCCACTCAGAGCAGGAAAGTCCATGAGACTCTTATCCCTCATTAATCACTGAGCTGTGACTCAGTGGTAGAGCTCTAATCTTGAATAAAAAAAAGCTCAGGGACAATGCCTATTTCAAGCCCCAGGACACACACACACACACACACACACACACACACACACACACACACACACACACACACTCTCTCTCTCTCTCTCTCTCTCTCTCCATCCATGAGTGAGGGAAGTGGTTAGAAATGAACAGAGCTATAACAATGCAGATGAAGCTGGGTCTTTTCCACGCCAGCACCAGGCCAGACACCTCAGCTGGCCCTGAAGTTTCTTCTCACTGTGACACCTTGATGCTTACTGAGGTGGCTAGGCTGGTACTGCCTGGTGCTGTCTCACAGGAGGGCAGCTTTGAGGATTGGGCAGCAGACAGGGAAACTCCATGGAAACTCACACCACCCTCTTCCACAGCCTAACAGGACTCCACCCAGACTCTGAATGGGAATCTCGGGGCACTGAGATCGTTTAATGTGCCCCTTCCCAAGGGGCCAAGTCAGTGGCCTACAGTTCTGCTCAAGAAGGCTGGCCCTGGCTTTTAGTTTCGCTGCCCTGTCAGGTCACTGAAGACCTCCAACGATACCTCCAAGTTCCCAGTGCATTTTGGTCCTTGCTGCTGATGCCATGCCCTCGTGTCTGGGTTTGCATTTTTTACTTGGCTATACTAAGAATTGAACTCGGGGCCTCAAGCTTGGGCTCTACCACTTAAGCAATGTCATGCCTCCAGCCCTTTTTGCCTCCAGTTCCCCACACCCATTGTTGCATCAGTTCAAGATAGGGTCTCTTTATACTTGACCCAGCCTGAGATGTGGTCTGCATGTTCATACTTTCCCCACGCTCACATTGCCTGGGGTAAGTACATTCCACTGTGCCCAGATATTGTGCCCCCCCACATAGCTGGAATAATAGGCACATGCTGTTGTTTCCAGCCATTGGTTAAAATTCACAAAGGTTTATAGTTAGAATAATCTAGAACCATGATTTCTTCATCTCCATCTCCCAAGTAGCAAGGACTTAAGCTGTTTGTTTCTGAACTTTACTTCTAGTCTGGCTTGGTTCTCCAGCGTCACACTGCATCCCAAGTCACTGTGAGGAAATATTTCCCTTAGCCAGGGACAGGCCTGAGGCCCTGGGGAGCAAACACTGCCCTCGGCCAGGGGAAGGAGACACTGCCCTGGGGAGGAAATGCAGCCCTTGGCCAGGGGGATATATGAGTTTCAAGCAGGGTTGTGTTTACACTCCAACTCCATTTTTCTCCAGAAACAAGGCTCATAGTCAACCAGAAATCAAAAAACACACTTGACACTTGAACATTTCATTCTTTCAACAAGTATTTACTGAGCACATACTCTAACAAGAACAGTACAAAGCCACAGGGCTGTGAGTAAAGAAGGGTGACTTGTCCCTGGGCTCTCAGACTCTTTACAGCCGACACAAACTGGCACTCTCCAGTGCTCAGGCACTGGTGCCCTGGATGAAGGTAAGGGTAATGATCAGAGGGGCGTCTGCTATGAGAACTCAGCCAGAAGTTGTAGAGCCTGCAGTAGAGCAGGACCTCAGGAGCCAGGAATGGGATTCGAGCCCTGCCAGCTTCACACTACCTGTGCTTGGCATGGGCAGCACACATCAGCACTCTCCAGTTCAAGTGGGTCAGAACTTAGACGTGGGCAGGCGTTGGAGAGGCCCATTCCAGCATAGCCTCCATGCAGACAAGCTCGGTGATTTAACCCTGGGGGAGGTGTCCGATGATCTGCACAGGAGGCAACCCTGAGCCTCTTCTGTGTCTAGATCTGGGTGGGACCAGTCAAGACCCTTTTAAACTTACAACCCACAGCCAACACCCTGTAGACAGCATGTGGTTTTGCACCAGGGGGAGTGGGAGAGCATTTCTAACCTGAAGTCAAATATCAGACCCCTAAAAGAGGCACAAAGCCTTTACCAATTTTGGGGGCTACAACTTGTTGGCAACTCCTCTTGTGTCTCTTCCAGCCATCAAAACTAGTGTGTTTCCCTACACCTGCTGTCCAGATGCTGAATCAGGAATGACACCTGCCCTTCCTAAAGACACTAGCATCCTCTCCTTTCTCCATTCTGAATGTTCTGGTGTTTGTTCTATGTGTGTTGTGGCTTGGGGAGGGGAGGGAAGCCCTTTTCAAGGGGAATTTTCTATAAAAGGAGATGACAATGTGGAGGAGACAGGTTCAAGGACTTTGCTACTCCAAGGCAGAATGGTAAGTTGGGAAGAATTCGTGTACATTTTCTTCCTGAAGAGCATTTTTCCATTCAAAGGCATAAGATAGTACATATTGGGGGAAATTGTTATTTGTACAGGGTGATCTGTGACAGAATCCACCATCATCTGCCAACAAAAGTCAGCCTGGCTGGCCAGGGTTGGATAGCAACACATAATGATAGCGGATTCAAGGTTGTTACTCAGATGGGGCTGATTCTGTCTTCCACAAGCCAGCATGTTGTGGCTCCCTGTCTGGGAGTGAGGCTGGGATGAGGCTGCTGGGCCCTGTTCGGTCAACCCTGTCTACCTTCCATCCCCGAGCCTCAGGCCTCATCTTTACGACACAGCCCAAGAAGACACACTGGCTATCCCAATCTCCATGTAAATGTGGACGGTTCCCTTCCCATCAGTTTTAAGCCTGGGCTCCTTTCTGACGTGTTGCATGAGGGGTAGCCTGGTGTTTGCAGCTTTCAGCTGCCCTTGGCCTTGGGCTTGAGCTGGGATGCTTCCACCAGCAAAGGCCCCACTCTTCTGCGTGTCTAGGCCTTGTCCCCTTCTTCCCTAACACAATCTTCACAAAAGGTACAGAATTGAGTTCTAGCTTCTCCTGCTTTGGTCACAAAGATGCAGCCCTGGTGAGGGCAAACTTGTCCTTCAGGTAGGAATCAGTCATGGCTGGCCTGTGGACTCACACTTCCCGGCTCTCCTCTTGGGCTGAGGCTGTAGTGGCATTTTGAAGAAGTCACAGAGAAGCCTCACTAGTGATGGCTGCCCAAAGTGAGGCCCAGAATTTCTGGGGGAAAGCCCCATGGGCTCCACTGAGCATCGGGGGCTGAGAGAGGCTTGGGATCCAGCTGACCCCTATGTCCTACCTGTTCCATAGCCCTGGGGCTGAGCTCTAGTGGCTGGTTCTCCACTGAGGTGAAGAGCTTGTGAATCCATCCTGGAGGGCTCCAACTTCAGCTGGCTCAGCTCCAGGAAAAGGTCTGGATATCTCTGATCCTGTCGGGTGGCCAGGGAAGGTTGGCCACAGGTAGTAGCTCTCTGTTTCTGATGCAGAACGTTAGGGCCACAGTCCTGAGGCTGCCTGAAGAGCCTATCACCCATGTCCTGCCTTGGAGACCGGCCATCTAGAGAGATCTGCAGGTCTGCCACACTCTCCACGCAGCCTGCTAACATGGGCCCTGCATCTGGAGTGCCTCCCCCGTGACCTGGCCACTGCGGGTCCTGAGGACGTCTCAGATTCTCAGGTGGCCCGGGCTCCTTTTGAGAGCCGGGCCTGGTGGGAGGGCTTTGCACTTTGCTTTTACTGGAAATATTTGTTGTGGAGACTGCTGACCCCTCAGGAGAGAACGAGCCGTTGGGGCAGCCTCTCGTCTCTTCCTCTAGAGGCAAGTCCTTTGATACCATCCCCACTGTAATCTCCTGGCCTCCCGTCTTGCCAGGGCATGCCCAGAGCTCCTGTCTGTTGGGTGCTGAGCACACAGTGACCCTACTTGCACCTGAAGCCTGATCCTTACCGCTCTCTGGCTTCCCTGCCGTTCCTTTGGGAGCCCCGTGGGGACCTGGCCGGGCTACAGCCTCCCCTGGGGGAGGGGCTGGTGGGGTCCTGCGGAGCCAGTTGACAATACCCATGGTGATGGAGAGCTCTGTGTCACAGAGCTTCAACAGACACTCCTTGCCCCTCCAGGAGCTCTGCAGGAAGCTCTGGCTGAGCAGGTCAGGGCCTGGGGCAGGGGCCAGGTTCTCCTCAGCCCCCACATGGAAACTGCACATGGACAGTGGTGTCCCCACAGCTGGCCCTGACAGGCTCTCAGACACACACAAGTCATCGTCTAGGCTCGGGCCGACAGGGCCATCGCTGGGATCAGAGAAGAGCTCATAGAGAGCATCCCCACTATAGCTGTCTCTGGGGAAGGTGACTGCTGGGGTGCCTGGGCTTGGGGTCTCTTTCTTGTCCTCCTCCAGGCCAGGTGAAAAGGAATCGTAGTAGCCCTCGTCGCTGGTGGACACAGATTCCGGCTGCTCACTTTTGGGTGTGCCCGTGTCTATGGAGCTGGCTTTGGAGTCATTCGGGGGACCCCTGCAGGGAAACAGCGGCAGCTCGGCCAATCCAGCCACATCCAGCTTAGGCTGCTCAGTGTCAGTCCCCTGAGGACCTACCAGCCATGAGCCCAGCAGGGCGCGCTGCTGCCGCCTCACCGAGCGATTCACACTGTCCCAAAACTTGGTGAAGTCGGATGCCTCATTCTGGGCAGGGGATGCTAGCTTCTCCATACTGCCCTGGAAGGGGCCCCGGGGAGTCTTGCTCTCTGGGGCCCGGGGTGCCCAGGCTGAGCCCTCGGGGCCTCCACTTAGCTCCAGGGATGGCACTGAACTTTCATCTGCAAAGATCTCTCCACAGCCTGTGAGAGAGTCAAAGCTTTTGAGTGAGGCCACATCCTCACACAGGGCACTGCAGAGGTCGAAGGGTGAATCAGGAAGAAGCTCACTGTCAGACAGGTCCTGGCACAGAGTGTCTAGCCCCAGCCCTTCACCCAGGGAGAGGAAGGCTTTGCCTTGCTGCCCTGTAACATCCGATGAGACCCCTGGAGAGAACAGGCTCTTCTCCTTGGCTGTCAGGGAGGCCAGGTTCTCTGTCTTGCTCCTGCGGATGTGGAATAGGTTCCGGAAGCACTTCTTGGGTCGTTTCAAGGAAATCCTCTTCCTTGGGATACTCTTGGCCACAGCTGGCACAAAAGGCATCTGGGGCACAAAGTGGCGGTAGTCAATCATGCGCTGGCCACTAGGGGACCCTGAGAAGCTCACACTGCCCACCAGCTGTCCTGTGTCAGTGGCTGCCTTCCCAGCCTCGGGAACACTGTCATGAGTCTTGCTCTTTCTCACCAATTTGAAAGTGGTTCCACAGAGGGCTATAGAACCATCGTCAGAGTCAGGCTGGGCCCCCTTGTTTGGGCATCTGGTATACCTTTGGGTGCCAGAACTAGCCTGGGAGCCCTTCTCACTGCAGGGCCTCTGCTGTCCTCTCAGCGAGATGGACCAGGAATCTGCATCCTCTCTGGCCACAGCAGTGGCTACCAGGTCTGAGTGTTTCTCATGGGAAATGTGCATCGGCAGATTTGTGGAAAAGCTGGATTTAATGAAGGTCTTTCCTCTCTTCAGCTCCATGATGTTAGTGCTCTGACCACTGTAGGAGAAAGTAGGAGGGATTTAGTATCCAAGATTGGAAGGCTGGCCCTAGAAGACTTTTTACATACTGCTTCTCACATGTTCTTCTCTGCCCCAGTGTTCTCCATGGAGGCACTGCTCTACCTGTTTTTTTTTTTGTTTTTCTTTTTCAGGACTGAGATAGAACCTAGGCCCTTATACATACTGGATAAGTGCTCTTCCATTGAGCTGTACACTGACAGAACCCACTGCTGTCTTTATATACAGCGGATACCCAGAACAGTTAAATCCCATGCCTAAAGATACATCATAAAAGCCATCATGAGAGCTACCGGGTCCTGGTGACAGCTGAACCCATGAACTCTCCACTTGCCCAATCTTTTCTCAGCTCATCTGGCCAGTTCAAAGGCTCATTTTCAGGTCCAAGCATTTGTCAACAGCACCTCAGTTCAAAACCATCACATTCTTAGGAGGGGCATACCTTGACTTCTTTAAGTACATGGAGCAGAGGACCCCATTACATAAGCTATTTCCTTAATTTAGTAAGGGACCCAGATGAAAGGGAACCCTCTATCTACCTGCCTCCAAGGCCTGAGGCAGATGGTCATCCATGGGGCATGAGGGGGATATATACTGCCCTTCAAGACCAAGCATCTGCAGAGAGAGGCAAGACTGAATCCACAGAGAGGCGTTCAGGCAAGAGGCATCTCACAGTATATGCAGAATTTGAGAGGAATGAGGCAGTGTAGGCATGGCACAGGAAATGGGAGACCTTCTTCTGAGTAGAAGCAGAGGCATTATGGAGGCTGGCATCTGGATAGAGGACAGAAAAGCTGAGCAGAGAGAATTGGAAAGCAGCAGTCCAAATGGGCTAATGATGGAGTGTAAGGTGGATGCCACTACAGGGGCAGAGTTACAGGGTCTAGCAAAGAAAGAAGCAACCAGGATTTGGCAACTACATGACCAAAGAGAACCAGACAGAGAGTCTTGGCTGCTGAAGGACTGAATTCATACTAAGAGTAGGAAAGAGCAAAATGAGTAAAGCTAAGGAAATGAGAAGGCAGAAGCTAAGTTTGGTAAAAGGGCCTGCACAGATGTTGGCTTCAGGAAAAGAAGCAGAGGTCCACCTTTAAATATGCTGCCCTTGGATTACTTTGGAGACTCCAAGAGCCCAGCAAGAGGGATTGTGCCCAAGAGCACAATCTGAGAACCTCCTGATTTTTCCTATTGCCTGAAACAGAAATCCAATCTGCTGTCACCATCTCCCTGTTCCCTTTTCTAGGTAATGAGCAGCCTAAAGGTCTATCTCAGTCCATCTGTCCGGAGGGAGACAAGAGGAGAGATGAGGTGGATAGTTCCTTTGGCTCTCCAGAAGGACTGCCTGGTTGGCAGCCCTTGTATTCACTTGCTCTAGGGGAGTCCAGAGGGGGACTGCAGCAGGTAGAAAGCCAGTGGCCTCGTCAGCTTGAGTACCTTTTAGACCCATCCTCCAAGTAGCCTTGCAGCTACCACCAGCTAACTGACAGCTGTAAGTGGGCAGAATCAAGGAGAGTGCTGAAAAGCTTCTGCAGGAATGTCTAAAAGGGTGGAGCTGGGTTGCTTTACAGGCCAGATGGCAAAGCTGGCATTGGAGTGGTCATAGGACATGCTTATTGGCCTCCACCTGCTCCCACCTGTGAGCAGTGCACCTGGGACTTTTGGCTAGAGCCTAAGAGAAGCAGGCATCATGCCCAGGAGAGCTACAGAACCCAGGTCTCATTTCAGCTGCAGCTCAGCTCTTGGTGGTGGCACTGTGGACAAAGAGCAGTGCCTCCGGCTGTCATGTTGGCTTTTCTGCCTCTTAGCAGATGGCAGGTGCCAAAGCCTTCTTTGCCTTTTACCTGCCATCCCACTTCCACCTCACACATTCTGTTTCAGCTAGACAAGACTTTGCTGGGATATAGTATAGTGCTCACTAACTAGGCTCTGGTCAAACTTGAGTCTTGGTCACACCTAGCTCAATAGGCAGAGAAGTTGGCCTATACCTTTATAAGGGAAATACTACTGCTCATCCCTGCTTTATACATAATACATTCAGTTTGGAAAAAGTCAACTATTACCCAGGTCATTAGGTGGTAAGGACGGAGTTGGGATTTTAATTTTACATTCCAATGAAACAACAGTGTTCTCTCCCCCGCCCCAACTCCAGGTTATTCATCTGTAGCCCAGGCTAGTCTAGAACTCAAATCTTTCCTCAGCTTCCTGAATTCTGGGATTACAGTGTGTGTCACCAAGTCTATCTCAAACTTTCTTTTGTGGGAAACCCAAAAGTAGAATAATAAATAATACAGAATTTTGGAAAATAATGAAAATGATTAAAGGCATTAATAACTTTTAGTGGTATTTGTTATGAGCTCACATTTTTCATTTTATCAGTTTTATGTTTTGAAAGGGTATTTTGGGTTCTATACTCTCAGAAATAATTCAAACATGCTACGATAATGATTATTTCAATTGGTGCAGAAGACCTCAAATGGCTTGTCAGAATTCTCCATAAATAAAACTACTACTTGTTTCCTCGTTGTCAAAGTAAGCCAATTTAAAAACAAGAATAGTGAAACCTGCAAAATGATCCTTCAAAATATGTCATTGGAGTTTGTGCCAATGTTATTCACCAACCCGCTTCTGAGAGTCTTTGGCACTTTGCACAATGACAGGACAAGTACTTAGGTACAGAGCAGGGAACTGAAGACATTGATACCAGGCAAGCACAGGTACTCCAGTGTTCGCTCTAGGAAATTTCCACATGAAAACATTTTATTGAGCCTGTCTTTAGAAATGTGTTCTGCACATTGTATGGGGAGAACTCTCTGAGTGGGCAGACGGTCTGCCACTTGGCTGGAGGCAAGCTGAACAGTCACCTCCCACGACAGTTCTCAGGGGCATTTTGGAATTGGTGTAGACAGCCAGATGCTGGCACTACCACTGCCTGGGAGCAGAGACCAAATGTGTTTAGGATCTCAGTTGCAAAAATGCACACTGTGGGTTATAATTCTGTGGCTAAAGACACATGGGTGGAAAGTCAATATGTAACATGACAGGTCCACTCTATCATGTGCCACATCTCTCTTCCCCAAAGGAAACATGTCCTCTTCTGGTGATGGTGTGCAGCAGCCGCTACTCGTTCACACTGGTGCTTAATCCTACCTCCAACCAAGACAGAAAATTCTTTAAGTCCCAAGACTTCAACTATAGTAGATTGTGAGATATACTCATTTAAATGCAGTGTTTTATGTGCTTGAGATGCCTTGACCATATATGTACATCTTTCCTAAATAAGTGCTGGCTCTCAGGTTTTAATTCTATGAGCCAGTATATATGCACCATTTTTTTTTGGTGGGGGGGTCCGGTCGTGGGGCCTGAACTCTGGGCCTGGGTGCTGTCCCTCAGCTCTTCAGCTCAAGGCTAGCGCTCTACCACTTGAGCCACAGCACCACTTCCGGCTTCTTTCTTTTTGCTTATGTGGTGCTGAGGAATCGAATCCAGGGCCTCGAGCATGCAAGGCAAGCGCTCTACCACTGAGCCACCTTCCCAGCCCATATGCACCATTTTTTGGATGGGTCTCAGTGACACCAAATCCCTACTAGGCTAAGTCTCTCATCTCTAAGATGAACTTGTTACTTCCATGACAACAGGGATCACACGGTATACATTTATTTAATTCTATTTCAGACTTGTGATATTTTACATGAAGCCTAAAATATATCAGAATACAATCAAGCAAAAGATGTGAGAAGCATATTCCAGGCAGCAACAGTACCCTGCAAAAAGAACCCATGAGCAGAAAGGATGACAATAAAGATTTTGAAAGTGATAGTTACAGTGACAAGAGCAGTAACCCAGCTGGAAGAAGCCAAGAGACTGGCCACTCAGTATCTGACCTCGAGGTCTTGGGAGGGCTTTGACTTTTGTCCTCTGAGCCCTAAGGAGGCACCACCAACAGCAAGTGTCATGTCAGTGTTTGGCTCTCACAGGTAACTCTAGCTGCAGGGGAAAACGGAAAACTGGGGCAAGAGAGGAGGTAAGGAAGTGGGTTAGGAACCACAGTGGAAAAAAGGTGATACTCTCATGTCTGTGTCTGACACCTCTCTCTCTCTCTCTCTCTCTCTCTCTCTCTCTCTCTCACACACACACACACACACACACACACACACACACACATACACACACACACAAATATGGATTTATTACAATATTTGAGAACATGAATGTATTCTGCTGGCCATTTTTCTATATGATGACTAACTTTATTTAATTCATCTGTCTAGGATTTCCTTTTCCCTTTAAGGTAGCCACCAAGGCCTGTGGCTCATGCCCGTAATCAAGGTTCAAAGCAACCCCAGGCAGGGAAGTTACCTCCTATTAATCACCAAAAAGCCAGAAGTTAGGCCATGGTTCAAGTGGTAGAGTGCTAACCTTGAGCAAAAAAGCTAAGCAACAGTGCCCAGGTCCTGAGTTCAAGCCCCCAGTAATGACAAGAAAGAAAGAGGAAAAAGGAAAGTAAAAGTAATGCTTCCTCTCTTTCCCCTTTGAGCATGAAAATGATTTTATGGAGCAAAATTAAAAAAAAACAAACCTTGGGGGCTGGGAAGGTGGCTCAGTGGTAGAGCGCTTGCCTTGCATGCATGAGGCCCTGGGTTCGATTCCTCAGCAACACATAAGCAGGAAAAAAAAGCCGGAAGTTGCACTGTGGCTCAAGTGGTAGAGTGCTAGCCTTGAGCTGAAGAGCTGAGGGACAGTGCCCAGGCCCAGAGTTCAGGTCCCACGACCGGACCCAAAATAAAAATTTAAAAATTTAAAAAAAAAAACCTTGGAATAACATACATGCACTCAAATGTATTGAGGTAGGTGTTTGACTAAGATGTTGTATATTTGCTGTGCCTCCCTCGTTCGTAAGTGGGGTGGGGGGTATGGGCATGAGAAATGGTAGGTGTGGGAGAACAGACTGATTGAGATTGGAGAGGGGTGGGGTTTCTTCCGGCAGCAGTTTGTCTCTGTAACAGGCTGCGTAATCAATTGGATGGGTGGAGTGTGGACCATTGTGGGAAAGCTCTTGTGTCTGCAGTGGGGTGAGGTGGAGATAAAACAGAATCTCTTTCGAAAGCATTACCAAGCCACCCATCCCCACATCTGGAAGACAAAGAGCTCTCTGGGGAGCAAAGGTGCTGGGGTCCTGGCATACTGCTTCTGAGGGGTCCCTGGCACTCACCTCCAACGGGGAGACGGGCCTTCCCAGTCCCCACGTTCCTCCCCACCCGCGCATCTCCACTCTCCAGCTCAGCCCTTGGGCTCGGGCCATCAGCCCCGGGGACCGATGTGTGGAGGGGTGCCACCCCCCCACACACACACCGCCCAGCCCCCGTGCTCTCCAGACAACGCAGACCGCCCCAGCCCCCTCCTGCATCCTCATCGGTGGATCGAGGGCCGGTGCGACCTCTCAGGGCGTGGGTGACTTACCGCAAGGGTCTCGCAGGGTCGCAGGGCGCGGCCGAGACCCAGCCCCGCGCGAGCGCCAGCTGGAGCCGAGCTCAGCACCACGGTCAGCTCCAGGCGCCACTGGGCGGGGGCGTTCGGGCGAGGAACGCGGCGCGCCCGCCGCTGCTCGGGGCTCGGCGGCTGCGCCTCGGCGGGCGGGGGCCGCGCGTGCCGGCGACGGCAGGGGCGGGGCCAGACCGAGGCCGAGGCCCGCGTCGCACGGCCTGGAGGGGCCGCTCCAGGGCTTCCGCTGCGCGCAGCCGCCGCCCCGGCCTTCCGCCGCGGGCTTTGTGTCTCCCTGGGTCGGTTTGCGGCTCTGCCCCCCCGCAGGCCTCGGGTTCGCACCCCTCCGGCCCTGTTGTCTGGCTGTCCCCGCCTAGGTCCGCAGTGCGCCTCAATGCGGCCCCAACAAGTGTGGGTGCCCCCCCCCCACGCCGTGCCGGTCTCAGGGAGCCCGCCGCCTACGCTCCGGGCTCGGTCCGGCCAGCCTCGCCACCCGTCCTGTGCACGATCCCGAGCCGGCGCGAAGGGAAGGGCGTGGCAATTTGGCGAGGCGAGGCAAGCGTTCCAGAGCCTTCGTTACGTGCGCACACTATTAATGGAGACAGCGGAGCAGCGTGCGCGGCCCGCGCTCCGGGCCGGGTCCGCGGGGCCTCCTGCCGCGGCCTCGGGGGAGGGGGACCGCGGCGAGGGCCCCCTCCTCCCGGGGGAGGGGAGATCGCGGCGAGGACCCCCCTCCCGGGGGAGGGGAGATCGCGGCGAGGGCCCCCTCCTTCAGGGGGAGGGGAGATCGCGGCGAGGACCCCCCTCCCGGGGCTGGGGACAGGGCCGTGGCGGGTGCCGGCTGGGGTCGAGGTGCAGTCCCGTGTTGGTGGGGGCCAGCGGCGGATGCGGATGCAGCGGGAAGGGACTCGAGTCCCGGGTGGAGCCCTGCCTGTCCTCGGCTGGAGGCTCCCTCCCTCTCCCTGGGTCCAGAACCCAGCACTCCACCCCTCCCGTGGACTGCTCCCAGCGCCTTCTCCGTGACCACTCACCGGAGTCCGAAGGGACGGGACTCCTCCGGCCAGGGCGGCTAGCTGCGAAAGAGCTACTTTTCTATCATTCCCTAAGACCGACTCTTCTTTCTACCTAATGAACCAATGTCTCTCAGTGTCTCCCTCTCCCGCCCCCCCCCCCCGCCTCTCTTTCCCTCCCGCTCCCCCTCCTCCTCCCCCTGTATCCTTCCCCCCTCTCCCTCCCACTCCCCCCCACCCCTACCCCCACCCCCACCCCCGTCTTTAATGGTGGTAAGGTGCTGGCCTTTTCCAACAGTTTGTAGCCACCACGGGAGGTTCCTGCATCAGTTTCTCTCTTGGACAGAAGCACAAGAGGATGGTCTCTGCCTCTAGGTCTTACACCTAGTAATCTAGGATAGGGCTACACAGTCACAACGAATGAACAACCGTCTTTTATTGTGGTTTCCCTTCCTTGGCACTTAAGAGCCTCCCTCCCTCCCTCCCTCCCTCTCCCTCCCTCCCCGTTCTCCTTTCCTTCCTCCCCCTTCCTCCATCCCTCCCTCCCTCCTTTCCTTCCTTCCTTCCTTCCTTCCTTCCTTCCTTCCTTCCTTCCTTTCTTTCCTTCCTTCCTTCCTTCCTTCCTTCCTTCCTTCCTTCCTTCCTTCCTTCCTTCCTTCCTTCCTTCCTTCCTTCTTGTGTGTGGTGGTCCTCAGGACTTGAACACAGAGCCTGTTCACTGTCTCTGAACATTTTCGGTCAAGGATAGCGCTCTACCACTTGAGCCAAAGCTCTATTTCTGGATTTTTTGGTGATTAATTGAAGGTAAGACTCCAATTCTGACCCAGCTGGCTTTGAATAACAAGCTTCAGATCTCAGCCTCCTGAGTGGCTAGGATGACAGGTGTGGACCATCAGTGCCTGACTGTGTTTCTTATAAAATAATGACAAGGATAATTATGGATTCACCTTTTTCCAATGAGGGAGTACTGTTATTTTTCTTTGTTCACATTGTCATATATTGGCCAATGAGAGCTATCCTAAGCCATCTGTTTTGTCCTTTCAGAGAATTTAAAAACACTTACTTGGGCTTTTTTTTTTAGCAAGAAAAAATATATTTTAAAAAAGGAAGAAAATATATATTTAAATGATTGTGTTCCAAACATATGGATCAGATCTTTTCTAAGAACCCCTCTCTGGAAGGACCTTTCCAGTTTCCCAGATCAGGTATTATGACTTTCCTGAAACATTGCTCTGATATAAATTTTTTTTATTGTGAAAATACTGTACAGAGGGGTTACAATTACATGGGCAAGATAATGAGTACATTTCTTATCAAGCATTGTAGCCTCCTCCTTTGATTCCCCTTCCCATCCCGTCCCATCCTCCCTCCCTCCCCCACCCAATCCTCCTCCCCCACACCAAAATTTGTAAAGTTCATTTTCAACATAAGGACTTGTACATCTCCTTGTTGCAATGGGTCCACCTGTGTTTTTGACATAAATTTGATTTCTCATCAGTGTTTTGAACTGTGGCCGCACCTTTTTCTTTCCTGCATTGGCTGTGCCTTCCTAGCAGATGTGGATTCACTTTGACACTGACAGAATTTTAAGGTTTAAACCACCTTATTTGCATGTGCTCCATTGAAAGAAACGAACTTTTTTAGTTTATTGTATCTTAGATTTTATTTTATAAAGTTGTTTAACTTTTCTTCTGTGATGATGGATTCCACAACCATGTGTAGTTTCCACCAGAAATACTGTATTGATCAGTTCCTTCCTTGAATGTCTGAATGACCAATAAAAATTTGTTTAACTTTTTGTGTGTATGTACAAGTCCTGGGTATTGAACTTGACCTGGGCATTGTCCCTAAGCTTTTTTTTCTCTCAAGTCTAGCACTATACCACTTGAGCCACAACTCCACTTCCTGCTGTTTGGTCATTTACTGGAGATAAGTCTCATGGGCTTTCCTGCCCAGGCTGGCTTTGAATTGTGATCCTCAAATCTCAGCCTCCTGAGTAGTTAGAATTACAAGCATGAGCCACCAGTGCCCAGCAAAACTTTTAGGCTTCATGTAATTGTAACTCCTCTGTACAGTATGTTCACAAATAAAATAAAATTAAATTTAAAAAAATTTAAAAAAAAACTTTTAGGCTGCACTAATGCTGAACTC
The DNA here is from genome assembly GCF_024711535.1 of Dipodomys merriami. Taxonomy (NCBI): domain Eukaryota; kingdom Metazoa; phylum Chordata; class Mammalia; order Rodentia; family Heteromyidae; genus Dipodomys; species Dipodomys merriami. The sequence continues at coordinate 5,460,913 of NW_027205381.1, read as the reverse complement.
AGTTTTCCCTTCTAGATTCAATTACTACATACCTTCACTTTTAAAAACATTTTTGACATAAATTTTATATTTTTATAATTTTATTTATTATCTTTAGTTGGGCAAAGAAGTTTCTGTTCAACGTGTCAGTTTATGAGTACAGTGACTCTTGATCAATAACATTATATATTTTTAGAAAAAAATAAAGCTACTCACTATCTTTCTCCTTCTTGAAACAGTGAGTCTTCAGGAGCATTAACTTCAGTGAGTCCTCTCCTGGCATAATTTTAATTGAGCTGTGTTTTTAATCCCTAAGCATAATTACTGCAGACTTTCTCATGACTATCTGTTTACAGCTTTACTTTCTTCTTTGGTCCCCACTCTCTTGAAGGCAGTGGACACACAGTAACTGTGCTTCATGAGTAAATGAAGATGCACTTGCTCACGGCCAGCAGCAGACCTGCACATGCCATCCCATGGACCATGGACCCTATTGCAGTCTGCTGAAGGTGGAGGCATAGGGCTCCCCTGGTCCTGGATCCTGGAGGCCCAGTGGGTTCTTGCCATCCTGGATTATGCATCCACTCTAATGTGATTGTCATCCTCAACGGAATCATCATGCAGCACCCCTTTCTGAGGTTATTTTAGATTTCTTTTTAATATTGGAGCTTTCCATTCAAAAGCAAGGTGGCTTAAATTGTTTGCTCCACTGTTTCTCAGAGATGAGTGAATTCATTCCCCCACCTCAAAGACCCTTCCCACACCATCAGCTCTTGAGAGAACCTCTAAGTGCTGGGATCAATGTAGGTGAGCTACACTCACTTGCATTACATCTTGTGAGGGGTATATGCTCCTTTCCACTGTTGGTGCCCTCAGGTGTTTAGTCAAGGATAGTAGAATATTTCAGTAGGGGCTCAGCTGAGCTTTAAGAACACAATAGACTGTCCTGTGTTCAGGGCCCTAAAGAACTGCAGCCACTATGAGGCATCAGGGTGGGGATGAATAGAGAGTGCCTGAGTCTTCAGGGAAGGTGGGCAGGAGTTAGAACAGCAGGGCTGCAAGATGTCCCCCGGGTATAGACATGTCTTCTGTGGCTGATCTTGAACTATATGACTTGAAGTTATTATGTTTGTTTCTTATGTTAAATTTATTACTACTATTATTATTATTGGAGTGAGTGTGTGTGTTTGTGCACATATGTTAGTGAGTACTGGGTCTTGAACTCTTTATCAGTCAAGGTTGGTATTCTACCACTTAAGCCATAGATCCACTTCTACCTTTTTGCTGGTTAATTGGAGTCTCATGGCTTCTCTGCCTGGACTGATTTTGAGCCTCAATCTTCAGCTCTAAGGTGCCTGAGTATCTGGGATTACAGGCATGAGCCACAGGGACCAGCTTACATTGGTTATTTCTGTATGCTAGGAGTGAGAATCAGGAATAATGAAGGCTGAAGATGTGCCAAAGTTGTAGAGCATATACCCAGAACATTTAAGGCCCTGGGTTCAGTACCTACCGCACAGGCACACACACACACACACACACACACACACACACACACACACACACACACACACACACACACACACACACACACACACACACACACACACACACACACACACACACACACACACACACACACACACACACAGCCAAAAATACCATTGCAAGTTTCAAAACATATACAAAGAGACTATAATGCATTATTGAAAGAAATTTGAATAACCCTAAACAGATAGAAAGATATTGCTTGTACATGAGTATGTAGTATGCTTATAAAGAGGACAAGTCTCCCTTAATCTATATCTTTATCTATCTATCTATCTATCTATCTATCTATCTATCTATCTATCTATCTATCTATCTAGAGAAATTAACATAATACCAGTCAGAAGCAGGGAAGATTTTTTTTGTAAGAATATACAAGTTGAATTCAAATTTCATATGGAAAGACAAAGGTCTCAAAATAGCCAGTACTTTCCTAGGAGAAAAATGAAATTGTAGTATTGTCATTATCTGGCATCAAGATTCAATATATAAAGCCACAGTAAACAAGACAGTGGTGTACTGACACCAAAATAGATGAACAGATCAATGGAATAACCCATGCATAACTGATTTTCAAATTGTTAATTTAGAAGAGAAAGAATGTTTTTGGTGTCCTGGAAAGGTCTTGGGCCTCTGAGATACAAATAAATCAGGTGGAAACGATAAAGTACATATGGGGATCATGCAACATATTAAAATGATGAGTCCCACAGATAATGTGGCAATATGACTTAGCATTTGGAAGGAAGGCTTTAAACATTTGAGATGGACATTTTAATATGCATCACTTCTATGTCTATTAGAATTATCACATTAACATAGAGGGGAACAAATAATTCATAGTAGAACAAAGCTTCTGCTTTCATTTTTCTTCAACATAGTATTTTTGAACTGAGGAAAAACTGTATATGCTTATGGTATACATAATATTCTTAAATATGTATACATTGTAGAATGAGTAACTCAAATTAATATATGCATTACTTCACACACTTCTGAAATAGGAGTTTTGCATCTGCATTAATCAGACTCTTTGTTAATGGGATAATATCTGAGAAAAGCAGCCTTAAGGAATAATGGGTTATTTTGGCTCATGGCTTCTGAGCTGTGAGTCAGGTCAAGGTTGCTTGGCCTTACCCACCTTGGCAGAATGGCAGTGGGAGCATGTGATAAGGAGGAGAGCAGAGAGAAAGGGCTTGGAGACAAAGTGTAACCTTTAAAGTCATACCCACAATGACCTATTTCCTTCAGCTAGGCCTACCTTCAAAAGTTCCTACCACTATCTACACAATGGAATTCTATGCCTCCATCAGAAGGAATGACATTGCCCCATCTGTTAGGAAATGGAAAGACTTGGAAACAATTATATTAAGTGAAGTAAACCAGGCCCAAAGAAACATAGGTCCCATGGTTTCCCTTATCTGCAATATCTAGTACATGTCTGAGTCAAGCAGAAAAGGTCAGATAAGGTAATGTTAGGGAAATGAACCCTAAGATATGTACTCAAATATTTTTTTTCTTTCATGTGATTGTTTCTAACACATTTATAAGATGATTTCTTTGTTGCTTTGTCTGTCCCTCCCCTATAGTATAACCCCTGCTTTCACTGTATTTGATGTGGGTATAATTTGTGGAGGGGAAGGGGAAAAACAAATTGTTTAAATAGGGATACAGGTGGATCCATTGCAACAATGAGATGTACAAGTCGTTATGTCGAAAACGAACTTCACAACTTTGGTGGGGGGTGTGGGGAGAGGATGGGAAGGGATGGGAATGGGAAACAAAGGAGGAGGTTACAATGCTTGATAATAAATGTACTCATTATCTTGCCCATGTAATTGTAACCCTTCTGTATAGTATTTTCACAATTGAAAAAAAAAAAAGGTTCCTACCACATCCCCAAACAGAACCACCACTTAGGAACCAAGTGTTGAACATATAGCAGGTCATTTCATCTCAAATTCAATCAATGGCAAATAGAAAATACTTGAAAACGATATTCCAGAAAGATCTAAAAAGCAAAATATAAAGTTTCACCAAGTATTATACTGCATCCATGTAAATGAAGTCATGTATAGACATTGTATTTGTTATTATACATAACCTACTTAAAGTTGATTGGAATGTGTGCATATGTTATAGATTAAATTATATAAAGGATTTGATTGTCATGGATTGGCCTCTCCATAACGTAGTATTTTCCTAAGAAATGTGGCTTCTGTTCTTGATTTTATACACAGCCAAACAACTTTTCCTGCAACCCTTGTGGGTCCTGACAAGATTTCCTGGCTTTGCCGCTCCACTGTGCTCTAAGGAGCTACTGGCTGTGGCTAAACTGGACAGTGGTGATGACTGCACTCCAGCACCTCCCCTACCTCCAGGTAGGGTACCCATCTGGGTCCAGCTGCCCTCTCCTCCATGGTGAGGTTCTGAGTTTCAGGTGTCACTTCAAATGATCAAAGGTAGCAACTCTGTATCTCTTTTTCCTGGTTGTTTTAGATGCTCAGTTAGAAGAGAAGTGTAAACATGGGAACAGTTAAGGCTTAGAGGATTTGCAAAGGGTTTGGAGTGCACAGGCTGAGCCCTGGTCACTATTAAAAGTGTCTACTGGCTGAAGTTTGAAGGAAGAATTAGAACTAATTAAAGGTGTTTCCACCATTTTTCTCATGTGTGGGTTGGGGGAACAATCATATCTAATTTATAGGATCATTGTGAGAGCCAAATGAGGTCACTAGGGTAAACAAATGGAGAGGAATGGTGGGCAGATACAGTCAATGTACAAGTGTGAAAATGAGACCAGGTACCATGAAAGCTAGTGGAGTTGGGATGGTGGGGGAGAAGGGCTGGTCGTGATCAAGATGCATTGTATTCATAAGCTCACAAGTTGAATGAAACTCCTTTATACAACTACTTAAAGATAAGAAAAATTAATAGATAAATTTCAAGAAAAAAATAAGCAAATGTCACTAAATCTGGCAAGCAGGAAGTGCTTAGTAAGTGATACTTAGTGTTGTAGTCAGTTGCCTTCACAACAACTTTGTGAGCTTGTGTTGTCATCTTCATTTATAAGGTGACCAAAGAAGGTCCGGAGTCAAATGGTTTGCCTGAAGTAAATAGTGCAGCTTGGTCTCAGCAGAGCAGGATCGAGAACCCAAATATATCACTGCACCCTACAACTATGTGTTTCCAAAGCTCTTATTCCAGAAAACGAGGCTGAATATGCAGACAACATGGCTGTGCCTCAGGACTCAGTTTCTGGCCAGGTGGAACTGGTCATTGGTCAAACTGATAACTGTATTCGCAGACTTCAGGGGACTTCTTTTCTGTTCTTTTTTCAAAAGGCCAGACTGAGCTGCCTATTCTGACAAGAGATCCACTCTATAGTGATTCTTCAGGAAGAAGAGGTAGTACATGAGGGCTCTGGTCATTACTTTTTGCTTCAGCAAAGTTACCTGTAAATAAATGTCAAAGTCATAAGAATTTATTTTATTAGATCAATACTGCACATTATGATTCACAATATGATTATGTAAACACTATTCACTTACTAGCTCAAAAGTATAGTATGGGTCTAGGAAGGTGGCTTAGTGATAGAGTGCTTACCTAGCATGAATGAAACCCTGGGTTCAATTCCTCAGTACCATATACACAGAAAAAGCCAGAAGTGGCATTGTGGCTCAAGTGGTAGAATGCTAGCCTTGAGCAAAAGAAGTTCAGGGACAGTGACCAGGCCCTGAGTTCAAGCCCCAGAACTGGCAAAAAAAAAAAAGGGGGGGGTATTATAATTCTTTCCTTCCTTGTACAATTTTTTTTTCCCTCAGTTAATCATTGCTCATTCTTGGGCTTGTTTTTTCCTTTGATGGTATAGTTGTTGAATTTTCCATGAATTTGTTGCTATTCAAACCCTTTAATGACTATGTAAACAAACTCTCCATATATTTTCTACAGGTTAAAGTGGCAAATAGAATCTATCCATTTTTTCTTTATCTTTCTTTAGTCTTTTTTTGGGGGGGAGGGGTCCGGTCGTGGGGCTTGAATTCTGGGCCTGGGCGCTGTCCCTCAGCTCTTCAACTCAAGGCTAGCGCTCTACCACTTGAGCCACAGTACCACTTTGAGCTTTTTTCATTTTGCTTACGTGGTGCTGAGGAATGGATCCCAGGGCCTCAGGCATGCAAGGCAAGCGCTCTACCCCTGAGCCACCTTCCCAGCCCTCTTTCTTTAGTCTTTGTGATATTTTCCTCTTCTCTTTCTTTTTGATATCTTCTTCCTTTCATCTCCTAGGAGTTTCATTGCTCCTCACACTGGCAGCTGCCAGCAGCTCAGGTCTATCTTCATCCTCCAGCAGCATTATCTTCTGTGGTGGACTTGGGCCTGGCCTCCCTGACCTGCTGAATTACTTCCTACCCCTTGTCTGCCTGCTTCTTTTCCAGCACAGAGTTGGTCTCTCTAATCTATGTTGTTCTCTCTCTCATTTTTCCTCCTCTTCTATCCTCCCTACTGCTTCTCCTTCCTCTCCCGCCCCCCTTAGTGAGTTGATCTGTTATTTATGCCTATGGTACATTTTTGTGGGGCTTATTAAGAGCACCAAGGTAAGTGTGCCTGTTCAGTCTGCCACTTTAATGAACATAGTGTCCCCCAGCCATCCTGAGTGTACAATCCTTCTCATTGTTTCCTCCGAAACACGTGGTGATACAGGGCTGGGTCTGCTGCTGTGGTGCCATACCCTGGAGAGGCTGACATGACACCGTGGCTCCTAAAGCCCCAGAAACAAACAGATTTGGGTTTATCCCGTGGATGAGCCCATCTCACAGGTCTTAGGGGCGTAGTCCCTCATCTCCAACCAGCAAGGACCTAGAAGCCATGAATGAGTACCAGGCTGAGAGGACAGTTGTGCTAGACACCTGGGCAATAGGTCCCTCCTAACCTAGATCCAGAGTACGGAGCCTACTGTCTGAAATGCTAGTTGGACTGTCTAGGCTCCAAGGCTCCCTTTGGTTAGAAGATCACAAAGGTGAAGGGATGAGGAGCTTCCCCAAGCAAGTACTGTCCTTCCCTGTGCAGGCCTAGGAAAAATACAACATATCCCTTTGGTGAATTTCAGCGAGCAGAATCTATAGAAGCAGATAACTGTTTTCAAGTGTGTTCTGAGCCCTTTTCGCTTCAGCACCTCAGGAAAATCCCAGATACCCCTCTTATCTCTTTACCTATGTTTGTTTAAGCTCATGATCCATCTGTTGCCCTGAAGGGCTCTGGCAACAGGCACTGCCCTGGATACTGTCAGAAAAAAAAACAAGGAACGTTGAAAGCTCAGGTGCCTGAAGCAAGCTAAGGAAGATATTTTCCCCCATTTCTGAGCTGTGCAGAGAAAGACTCTCTCTGGGCCCAAGGCCTACTCTGAAGCAAGTGAGAGCTCCTGTCCTTTGCTGAGAGGTTACCAAGAAGAACATGCAGTTTGTCTTGCCTTCAGGGCTGCTTGACACAACCTCCTCCTTCTGCCAGCCGGGTCTTGGTTGAGGCTCTCAAGGACTGTATCTAAACTCTGCCTCCCATAGGCTTCTGGTGGCGCCCTTGTGATGGGAATGTGGAGAAGCAAGACTTCAAGGAGGACAAGACAGACAGACATAATCTCTTGTACTAAGTTGCTCAGTACAAGACTGCTTGTACAGACGAGGGGCTGTAAAGAACTCAGGCTACCTGGAAGATGAACTTCCAAGAGGAAGGGCTGATGATGTACTTCAGATATAGAATACCTGCTAGACTGAGAAAGGACCTTGGTTCCATTCTCAGTCATAAAGGCAAAGAAAAGAAACATGAAGAAAAGGAAAGGGAAAAGGGGAAAGGAAGGAAAGTCAAAGAAATAGAGTAAAAGGTCACTTTTTTGTATCTAACATGTAGGAGCAAGCTAAAGAGCTTGGAGAAATTTGGCTCAATTTTCTGGTAGCTGGGATGGGTCACAGAGCCCTTAGATAAGAGTGAGGACCTGTGTCAACATCCAGGCCATTTGCTTCTGTGACTGGATGGCTGAAGATTTATGTGTGCCATGAACCAATTAGTTGCCTGATCCTGTAGTTTGAATGTATCCCCTGTTCATGTGTTGGAAGCTTGATTGCAAAGTTTATATGTTGATGGTGTTTGGAGGTGGGGTCTTTGAAAGGTCACGTGGATATGACAAAAGTTATGACCGTGGGACCCATCGCAGCATCAGTGATCAATGGTAGCTTAATGCTACTATCCTGATGGCAGCTCACCCCAGTCCCAAATGCCAGCAAGCCATGTGGTCAGGGCTGAGGGACCAACAGACTGGACCCCCGATGAGCAGTGAAGGGAACTTTCTCATATAGAGAGGAGCCATGGGGTGGCAGGAGGGTTGGTGATGTAATTTAGTAATTCTTTGATTTGAAACATATTGTGCATTAAACAGGGTACTATAAACTCAGCATGTAATTGTAAACAGAAATAGGTTAAAAATACAGAGTATTCCGGGCGCTGGTGGCTCACGCCTGTAATCCTAGCTACTCAGGAGGCTGAGATCTGAGGATCGCGGTTCAAAGCCAGCCCGGGCAGGAGAGACCGTGAGACTCCTATCTCCAATAAACCACCAGAAAACCGGAAGTGGCGCTGTAGCTCAAGTGGTAGAGTGCTCGCCTTGAGCTGAAGAGCTGAGGGACAGCGCTCAGGCCCAGAGTTCAAGCCCCACGACCGACAAAAAAAAAAAAAAAAAATACAGAGTATTGTAGTCTTCATTTGTGATCTCATTGCTGACTGGGAACTGTGACTGCTATGGTGCTTAGCATTGCAAAGAAGAGCTTAGTGTGGGTGATTAAACTCACAAAAACACCCATATCCAGTTTCCAAGTATGGCTTCTACCGAATGCATATTGCTTTCACACCATCATCAAGTTGAAAAATCATTAAGTCAAACCATAGTAAGTCCAGGGATGTATATAAAAAAATGTAATGAACCTGTACACCAGCACTCCTGCTAAAGAAATACATTGAATTCTGGGTGCCAGTGTCTCACACCTGTAATTGGAGCTACTGAGGAGGTTGAGATCTGAGTATTGTGGTTCAAAGGAAGCCTGGATAGAAAAGTCCATATCTTCAATTAAACACCAAAAATAAAATAAAAGTGGAGCTGTAGTTCAAGTGTAGAATGCTAGCCTTGAACAAAAAAAGCTAAGGGATAGTGCCTAGGACCTGAGTTCAAGCCCCAGTACCGTCTCAAAAAAAAAAAAAAAAAAGAAAATGAAATACATTACCCATAGTTTAAAAGTTCGTAGTGTCACTTCCCAATCACACCTTTCCCCCTCACACATAATAATAACCATTTCAATGAATTTCATTTTATATATATATATAATATACACACATATATATAAATGTGTGTATATATATACATACATATATATATATATATATATATATATATATATATACATATACCTATTTTTTCCTGGTCTGCCATGGGGCTTGAACTCAGGGCTGTCCCTGAGCTATTGTGCTCAAGGCTAGAGCGCTACTGTAAAATGTGAAATCAGAGACAGAACAAAATTATTATCAAAAGTAGGACAAAGCATTTAAGGTAGTCTTTGTAGAGAGAAACTCCAGGTTAAACAAGTTAAACATCAACTTACTGGAATGTGGTAAATAACAGCAAAGTTCAGGAAAAGCCCAGAAACCTGGAAGGTGGTTTGGCCTTAGACTTGGCAAACAAGAAGCTTAGAATGTGTGAAATGTGTTTTAGTAAACCAGAAGTTTAGGATGTGTGAAATGTGTTTGAAATGTATTTTGTAATTAGGAAGCATGGGATGTGTTTTGGTGAACATCAGTTAAACCCCTAATAAAGGAAAAATCTCGAATGTGGTCTCTGCTTCCTACTTACTGCCTTGTTTCCTGGAAATTGCTATTTGTGATTATTGACTGTTTCTGTTTCTGTACATTGCCACCTACGTGTGGCTCTATCATGTGTACTGCCACCAGTGCATGGCCTCTTTCCTATATAAACCACACTCTGAGAGCCTTTCTGCTATGCTTCACTACTGGATAAGTAGGGATCAGCTGCAGCACGGCTAATAAAGACTTCTTGCCCTGTTTCTCTGAGTCGGTGGATATATTTGAACCATAGCATCATTTTCAGTTTTCTGGGTTTTAATTGAAGATAAGAGTCTCATGGACTTTCTGCCTAGGCTGGCTTTGCATCTCCATCCTTAGATCTCAGCCTCCTGAGTAGCTAGAATTACAGGCATGAGCCACCAGCACCTGATCACATTTTATATATTTTTTCCTATTGCTCTTTCTCTACTAAATGAATTAGCTCAAGCGGCCATGACAAAATACTGGTGACTAAGCAGCTTAAGCTGTCTTCCAGATCTGGAGGCTGGCAGGCAATCTACCTGCAGTTGAGTAAGTGAGTTACTTTGAGGCCTGTCCTCTCTGTGTGTTCTCACATAGTAGAGAACTTCACTCTATTTTTCCTCTTAGAAGGCCACAAAAAAATTTTGGACCCCATCTTATGACCTTAATTAACCTTAATTACCTCTCAGATGCTCATCTGTCACAAGAGGCTTTTAAGGCTTTACTGCAGAATTTGGAGGAGGACACTCCCCATTCATATCATCCACTGTATAACATATGAATCTTTTTTTTTAACCAAACACATGTTTAATCTCCCAGTTTCTTTGCATTTTATATGAATGAAAGCAGAAAGCATGTATTCTTCTGTGACTTGCCTTTTCTTTTTTTTCACTTGTATATACCCAATTTATTACTCTAAAAATAGTTTTATTATTTTACAGTAGTTAGGAAAGTTACTGTAACTCAGATTTAATCACCACAAACCAAAGACTTAGTTGCCTTTTCTCTAAACATACTTGTGAGACATACTTGTGAGATTTATCCATATTAATGTGCACAATTCTTTATTAATTTTTAAATGTTGTATACTATCTCAATTACATGCATATTCTAAAATGCATCTGCTCATTCCTCTCTCTCTCTCTCTCTCTCATTTGCCCTCCAGCCCCTTCTTTCTATGACAGTACAGGGGCTTAGACTGGGCAATGTCCCTTAGCTTTTTGCTCAAGATTAGCCCTCTACCAACTTAGTCCACTTCCAGATTTTTGATATTTAATTGGAGATGAGTCTCAGGGACTGTGCTGTCCAGACTGGCTTCAAAATGTGATCATTAGATCTCAGCCTCCTGAGTGGTTAGGATGACAGGACGCTAGCACCTGGCTTCCCATTCTCTTTCTGGTGGTCATTTGAGTGCTCATTCTTAGAGGTGCTACTGTATACATGGAGTGCATGAACAAGAGTTAATATGTATAGAATATAGCCACTCATGTAAGGGCATGCTTTCTAGCATGACTGTACATTGTTATAATAGGCTTAGCATTTCCCTTCCCTGTATCTTTGTCCCTCACAGTTTGATTCTGGATGTCATTAAGAAACAGAATTTGTCATTTCCCTCTTGAGCCCCATGCTGTGCCAAATGCAGCAAGAAAAAAAAATTAGCCCCATAGCTCTGTTCTCTGGGTATAGAAGTGATAGCAGGTTGACCGCTGGTCCATGTGACTCCATGGGAGCTGGGGAAGCAGCCAAAGAAAGCTCACTGGATTTGTGTCTTGCTTCTATAACAAATTAGCAAAACTTTAGTAGTTTAAGATAACAGAAATGTATTATAACATAGCTCTGAAGGTCAGAAGTAAAAGATGGGTTTTCCTGAGTTATCTAAGCATGCGGCCAGAGGAGAGTCTGTTTGCCTGGTATTTTCACTGCTTGGAGGCTGTCAACCCTCTCTTTTTCTCTCTTACACACACACACAAACCCCTTGACTCCTTCTTTTCCTCCCAAGGTCATTGTCATTGCTCTGGACCAACTCAGGTAGCATATACTAAGTCTTCCTTACTGAGTTCCTTATAGGATGCATAACTTCATCACATCTACCACACTCATACGAGCTAACTAATAGTTAACTAATACACATCAAGGCTCATTTCCTAGTGCCTTCATTTTTGTCATATTCTTTTGTATTAGGGCATTTTTCCCTCTTATATAGAACACATGTGAACAATGAATTGCATTTCCTCTAAATTCTGCTGGCTACAAAGCACACATTGTGATATATAACTCATTAATATTCAATTCTGAATATTTTCTGATTTCCCTTATTAATTAGTATTTGATCTATGTGTGACACAAAATGTTATTTTTAAATTTTAGAATATGTTGTATGTAATTATCTTTTTTAGGTATTTTTTGGTAACCTGATTGGATCAAATGATTGATATGGGAATCAATTTTTGAAACTTAAACGTGCTTTATGGGGTAGCATACTACCAATTTCCTTAACAATGTGTATTTCTGCCAGGTGCAGGTCTATAATACTAGCTACACAGGAGGATGAGATCTGATAATTGCAGTTAGAAGCCATCCCAAGCAGAAAAGTTTGTGAAATTCTTCTCTCCTATTAGCCAGCAAGACGCCAGAAGTGGAGCTGTGGCTCAAGTGGTAGCGTACCAGCCTTGAGTGTAAACAGCTAAAGGCCTGGCCCTGAGATCAAGCCTCAGTACCAGCACTAAAAATAATAATAATTTTTATTTCTAGACAGGCTTAAATATACTGTCAAGTATTATATCTTACATTTTTCACTAAAGTTTGTGAATTGTATTGCTCAAAACTTTGTTCTTATTTAATCCTTCTTTTTATAGGTTTAGTCTGTCTAAAATTGGATGAAATTTTGCTTTGCAAATTTTCTATGTTTTGATAAATTGAACCTTCTACCTGTGAAGTGGCCCTTTTTACTCTGGTGATGCTTTCCTTCAAAGTTTACTTTGTCTCTCCTGTAAACTTTCATTTAATGAATATTTGCTTTCTCTGTTTTTTTTCTGCACTTTCAAATGATTGATTTTTTTTCACTTCCAACTATTCTCTGTCATTTGTTTAGGGTAATACATTATAGGTGGTATATTTCATTTAAAAAATTGATAACATTCCCCCACGGTATAACCCCTGCTTTCATTGTATTTGATGCTGGTATAATTTGTGGAGAGGAAGGGAAAAAACAAATCGTTTAAATAGGGATACAGGAGGACCCATTACAACAATGAAATGTACAAGCCGTTATGTCGAAAAACGAACTTTACAACTTTGGCTGGGGGTGGTGGGGAGGGATGGGAAGGGTTGGGAAGGGGAAACAAAGGAGGAGGCAACAATGCTTGATAAGAAATATACTCATTACCTTGCCCATGTAATTGTAACCCCTCTGTACAGTATTTTCACAATAAAAAAAAACTAATGTTACAGTCACAGACAGAAAAAAAATTGATAACATTTATCTTCTCACAGTCAAATTTTAATCCACTTAAATTTGTTACTTTGATTCAACCCTTTTATTTTATAGTTAGTTTCTTTTGCCCCGACTTTTCTATACTTTTTCCCTTTCTTTTAGATGATATTTTCTCTTACTTATTCCATTTAGTTCTTAGATAGTTTAGGAAACTGTCTCATTTTTATCTAGTCTATTAGTGGCTATCTAAACATTTTAATGTCCACATTGAACAGTTTTAAGTTACTATGTCTTTGTCCTAAAGATGGTTAGAACTAGAGTGCTTTAGGTAGAGTTACAGCCTTCAATGTATACACTATATTTGCAGGAAATCTTGTCTCCCAAACTGCCTAGTTGAACATTTCCATTATTTTCATTCAGCCAACCTGACAGGGGTTGTTGATCTGTGTGCATACTTTCCATCCCATGACTTCTGCATACAACTCAGAGTTTCTATCTGGAATAAATTTCCTTAAGCCGGAAACCCATCCTGTAAAATTCGTTGCACATGTATTGTTAGGAATATTGCCTTGAAAGCTTTTGTACTCTGTCACTGTCTGGGTTTTGTAACTGAGAAATATTGTTTTCTGTATGGAATGTTCTAGGTCAGTAATTATTTTCTCCTAGTATATGGATGGCATTTTTCCCATTGTGTCAGGCTCCCAGTGTTTTTAGGAAGTTACTGTTGGGTTAATGGATAGGCTTTGTCTTTTCTTTCCTTTCTTTTTTTTAACCTAAGTGGGGTCTCTCTATGTAGCCAAAGCCGGCAATAAACTCACAACCCTCACACCTCAGACATCTGATGATGGGAATCCTTTATCTTTTATGCCTGCCTGCCATAGATGTCTTGCTTGTTTTTGCTTTTCTTTGGTTTTACACAGTGTACCTATGGTACATTATTTGTCATTTATCTTATTTGCAACTAGTTCAATTTCTTGGATCTGTTGTTTTATGATTTCCAACAATTCTCAAAAAATCTCTTTCAAGATTCCAATACCCAATATCCTTCATATTCTCTTCTTCCCAATATTTTCTTTATTATGTTTCCAAATTAGGTATGTATTACATTTTTTTCATTCACTATTTCTTAGTCCTTCTTTTACATTATTCACCTCTCTGTCATTCTGGCTGCATTTTCAAGAATTCATCAGATCACAATTTGCAAATCTCTCTCCACTTGTGTCTAATATTCTGTTAATCTATATTTAGTCCAACTTATTTATAATTGCCATTATTATACTTCTCCGCTTGTGTCTAATATTCTAGTAATCTATATTTAGTCCAACTTATTTATAATTGCCATTATTATACTTCTTATACTTACTTAAGTTTTATTTGAATATTTTCCAAATCTTCTAGGTCACTTCTTTTTTTCTTTTTGCCAGTTCTTGGACTTCTGGGTCCTTGAGCCTCTGTGTTCAAGGCTAGCATTCTACCACTTAAGCCACAGCACCCCTTCTGGCTTTATTCTGAGCAGTTTATTGGAGATAAGAGTCTCACAGACTTTTCTGCCTGGGCTGGCTTCGAACCATGATCCTCAGATCTCAGCCTCTTGAGTAGCTAGGATTACAGGTGTGAGCCACCAGCTCCCAGCTGCTAGGTTCCTTTTCAGTATGTTGCATTCTCTATCTATTTTAGTATCACTTTTTCATGCTGAGCTCTATTATATTAACTTAACATCTGAGATCCAAGGGATTCCATGCAGTGTGAAACGTGGTCTTGTCCTTCGTGCTTGCTCTTTTCTACACCATGGCTGACTTCTCTGTGCAGATTGTGAGTTTTGAGTCACTACAGACGCTCCTTGCTTGGGGCTTGTTGTCCTGTGAACTCTAAGTTGAAATTCAGATCCTCCAGGAGACCCACACCAATAACAAGAGATTTTTGTGACCACTAAAATAGTTTAAAATCTCACTCAACACTCGCCTGAACGATAAAGTCTACGCAAGAATCTTCAAGGCAGTGTCTGCCTTCTGGCTTGAAGTGAGTGTCCAGGCAGGTAGACTCCCTTGCTGCCCCCTTTTGTTAGGCTTTATGTCTAGTTGGTCAGTGTTGTCTGTGAAGTCTGTGCTGCATTCCACGTGTAGCCTTCCACTCAGCCTTCCAGGTGGTGGGAGATGGTGTAGATGTCCCCACGCCTGCGGGGTGAGAAGTGGCCACGTACCACCCCCAGTAGCTGGCGGTAGCGTAGCATGTACAGGTATGGCAGCAGGGCTCGGGGAAGCATCATGAGCAAGTGGCTGTTGGCTGCCAGGAGCCACACGTACGTGCTGGTAGTGATGAGATGGTACTTGTTCAGCATGACATCCATACAGAACAGCACCCCTGTGCCTACATACAATGTGATCAGCACCATGTGGATCAGCAGGGTGCCCCGGGCTCGAGAACAGCCCTGCATGCAGCTGCCCGAGGGCCTGGCCTCTGCATAGATCCTCCAGAAGCAGTAGGTGACAAGTGCTGCACAGAGAAAGAGAACACAAAGGATGCAGGTGTGAGTGGCAGCCACCAAGGCCCCATGGCTCTGCTCTGTGCCCAGGCCCAGTGGTAAGATGCAGACAGCCCCTTGCACCTCCAGCTTGGTGGCCTGCTGCTTCCCAAGCCAAAGGAGAAAAGTGGGAAAGAAACAGGCCACCAGCCAGATGAGAGCCACTGTCTTCCGGGCAGCCCTGCCAGATATGAAGGAGAGGTAGCGCAGGGGATGGGTGACAGCCAGATAGGTGTGCAGTACGATGGATGTGAAGGACAGGATGGTGCTGGTGCAGGCCGTGAAGACGCCATCCCGGAGAATACCGCAGACGATGCGGCCCAGCTCCCAGCCCCCCAGGCTGCTGGAGGAGATGAATATGTGGAACAGGACATAGACTAGGTCTGACAGCAGGATATTGGCCAGCAGCAGGTAGTGGGGCTGGTGCCGCAGCCGCTGGTTCCTTAAGATGGCCACCAGCAGCAGGGGGCTCAGGGCAAATGTGGCTGCAGCCAGCAGGCTGGAGGGGAGCAGGAACCAGCGCAGCACAGATGTAGGCACCCCAAGGTCCCTCGAGTCCTGGGACACATTTCTGGCTGTCTGGGACATGCAGAGTATCTTGCCGATTTGTGGAACAGGAGCTTGCCAGGCTGTAGTAGCCAGTGGACAGGGTGCCAGCTCATCCCTCATGCTCCCTGGCAGCCACAGCCAGCTGTGTTCAAATTGATGGTTCTGTGCCAACCAGAGTGCTGCTCTGTCCCTCGGGCTCTGCGCTGCTTCTCTGCACAGGTGCTGGTCTAGAGCAGGCCTTCAAGATAAGAACAATGGTTTAAAATGTAGCTCCTGCCAGGTTCACTCTGCAACTGCAGGGTAGGGGTATGTATGGTGGTAAGTCCTTCACACAGGCATAGGGGATGTCAAGGCCTTGCTGATGTCCTCCACGGCTGTGTGATTGGCCTGCAGTCAACGTACAATGAGTGCTTGCTGTATGGACTGGGATCTGGGCTGCACCATGGAAGGGAACTAGGATTGCTGTGTTGAGGGGCACACCTGGTAACTGGCCTGCTGGGGGCACACCTGTGGATGCACCTGGTAACTGAGCTGCTGCGGGGGAGCACCGGACAACTGGCCTGCTGGGCACTCTGGAAAGAAGGCCAGCCACAGGAGCCTGGAGTCAGTTACATTCTTGCCCAGAGACTCCTGGATGGTTTGTGCATGTGTGGGAGGGTTATGTGCATGAGCACGTGTTTCTCCCACTCCCCTTCTACACAGGCCTCCATCTGGAGGCACACTGGCCACAGAATCTCAGCTGATGCCTTGCTTTACATTTCCTAGGCAGGTGCTCTACCACTTGAGACCAGCCTCCAGCCCTTTTCACTCTGGTTGTTCTTGAGATAGAGGTTTGGTTTTTGCCCAGGCTAATAGATAACACCTCTCCTCTCCTGTTTCATGTTTTCCATCATGGCTGCAATGGTAGTCACACAACACCAGGCCTTGGGTTTTCTTTAGTTTTTCCTGTTAAAAATGGGTCACAAAAAGCCTTTTTGTCTAGTTTTTTGTCTAGTTTTAAGCCTTTTGGCTTAAAACTGTGATCCGCATCTCAACTTCCCAGGTAGCTGGGATTACAGGTATGAGCACCAGCACCTGCGTGTTTTCTATGGTATTAATTTCTTTTTGCCACTAGGAAAGTAGGCCTGGCAGGCAAGGACCTCATAGGGTCTGGTAGGGAGAGGAGGGAGATGAGAAGAGTTAAGTGGAGGCAGGCTGCTGGGCAGTATAACCAACAGATAGACAGTGTAGACAGTGAGCTACATTCAGGTGCAGTCTGTGGCTGGCTGCCTGGCTGGAAGTGTGCAGGGCTTAGGCTTAAGTGAGCAGGCATAGTGCCTTGTGAAGCATTGCTGCCTCTCTGTGCTGGTTCCCTCATTGGTCAGACATAAATGCCGTCACTACAGGCCTCACGGGGACATTGCAAACATCCAGAGGTACTTTAACTAGTATATTTCCAATTGACAAATGGTAAATATACACATTTATGGTTTATAATATGGAAGATCAGTACATGTATGCAAGGTATAGAGATCAGGTATGAGAATTTGGTACATCCATTACCTCAAACGTTTGTGATTTCTTTGTGCTAGGAAAGCTCAACATTTAAAATTGAAATATTAAATTTAATGTTTTCAACCACAGTTACTATCCTATAATGCTGTAGAATATTAAAAACATTCCTTATCTAATTGTACTCCTATATCTATTCATCATCCCCTCTCCATCCTTCTCTTCTCCAAACTCTTCTTGGGCTCTGATAACCACCATTCAACTCTCTACTTGGAGATCAACTTTAGTTCTCATAGAATGAAGCTGGTAGCAGTGCATAGTCTGATATAAATGCTCCATAGATGTCAGCTCCCCTGTCTTCAACACCCTCTGAAGTGCTGGGTCCTCTCTGACCATGGTGTGCATGTTATCACTACAGAATTGGCTTACTAGACAACTTATCCCCCCTGAGATATTCAGCCCAGAATCCCGCACTATTCCTGGCATGTTGGCCACTCCATGGGGCCACAACTACTCGGAAAACTTCCTGAGAATTAGCCAAATGTTCTTAGAGCTGGAAGGAAGCAGGGTATCCAGACCTGGTGATGAGAGGCCCTGCTGGAAAACACAGATCTTCCTGGAGCAGAGAGTGGTGATATCTGGCCAGTCCACCACACCATATGTTCTTGGACCATGTGAAATGCATACCTGTCCCCTCTCTTGGTTCTTAGTGAGCTGGGGCACTTATGCCATGGACATCAGAAGAAATCTTTGTCTGCCTGTGGGGTCTTGACCAGTTCCCTTGGCCTTCTGGATCTCTGTGTCCCCACCAAGTGCCCATAATGTCAGTTCACCATCTTAGAGGGGTGTGGGCCATCACCAATAGGTGTTGGTGACCACTTTGATATGGTCTCTTTCCTATGCTCTAGGAAGACTGACTGCCCTCTGACCCCTGAAAGGTAGAAATTATGAGGTGCTGCTCAGAAAGGCTCAATCATCCCGATTCCACACACTGGTGAGCTTAGGGAGTTTGACCAGAGAATTCATCTATGAGGCCCATTTTTGTTTGAGTGTTCCCTTTCCTTCAGAGCCCTCCCAGCCAGCTCAGTAACCATGCCCACCACATCCAGAGTCTAGACCCACCAGGACACACATTCTTACAGCCCTGGTCAGTATAGTGCATTACCTGTGCTATGATGTTGGCTCACGGATAAGACACACAGGTGAATCTCAGAAAGTACATCTCTTCTCTATATATCCTCAGTGCCCACCGTTAGCCTCTGATTTCCTGCAGTAGCCTACACTCCCTAAGGGTCTCTTTAGTATGTCCCAGGATTCCTTTGCAGGTATAACTGGCCCCAGGTCTCAGAGTGTGAGCAAAGCCTTCTTGACATGCACACTGGGCAGATACCCAGGGTTCAGCAGAGCTGTGGCCTCACTTTAAATACAAATTCCCTGGGAGAAGGAAACTCCTTTAAAGGCCACCCAGCAGTAAAAAATGTGACCAGGAGCTAAATCTTTCTGATAGCCTGAGACAGAGATAATCAGCCAAACTCTATGGGCACTGGAAGGGCTTAACTCCCATGGTGAGTGAGCTGCTGAGTGTAATAAAGAATCTGCCTTCTGCTGAGAATCCTTTTATGATAGGAAACTACTGCTGCTGCCTGAGAGAAAACACCAGTTCTAACTCTCTGCTCCCATTGCTTCTGCCTAAACTTCCCTTCCTCCTAAATGGCAGAGGGGCATAGCTATGGGGTCACCAAGACCAGTCATGCTTGAACAGGCTGAATATGGCCTGAGATTAATGGAACTGGACATGGACAGTGATCCCCAGCCTTTCACTGCTCTCCCCCTGTCCCCACAGTCATCCTGAGTGAAAACAGCCCTGCCAGCATCATCGTCATGGTGTCATGGGTGCTGAGCCCACGTGTGTGCTGACAGAGGTAGGTGAGCGCTAGCCAAGCCACGTGCGCTCACGTGGGCACACAGGCCAGTCCCTTCAGAAGTAGCTGGAAAGTGGGAGAACTTATTGTTCACATCGAACAAGGACAAGACCTCAAGTCCCTCCTCTTCCACAAGAGGTAACTGTGCCCAGCCTCACTGGATGCAGGCACTGAGCACTTACTTCACCTCACTGAAACTCCTCTAAGCTTGTGGGTGGCAGGTGGGAAACTGAAGCTTGGGGCGGTTAAATGCCCTCCTAAACCGTAGCACAACAGTTCAGTGTGCAAGAAGCCATTTCTCCCGACTATACAGAGTCCCTGTTGCTGTATTTCCCAGACTGGCAGTAGGGCAGTTGCTACTCACTGTGGTACCAGAGCACGGTTCTTGGTTTGAGGGTGGCAGATGGCTGAGGCAGCTCCAGAAGGACCTCACAGCAGCCAGCAGCCAGGTCGGCAAAGGTGATCTAATAAGTGGCCCTTGGTTTCCTGGCAGCAATACCATGTCCCTCAGCAACGAAGCATGTCAGGTGACCAGGCCACTGTAGTAAGGCAGGAGGAAGTCCCACCCCCGGCCCTCATCACTATGCATTTGTGTGTATACATTTACATCAGGGACAAAGCTTGAGGAGCTCATCTGACAATACCTGGGTGTTGGGCACTTTTCTGCCTATCATTTCATCCTCAGAAACCTTACTGGCAATGTAGAATGGAAGTGGTCTGGGGTCAAGTAATTTGCCCAAGGCTAGCTAGCAGTTGGAGGTAGGAGGTGAGGTCACTGAGAATGAGCCCGTGGAGGAAATACTGGCCTCAGGCCTTCCCCCCTTCTCCTCCCCCCCCCCTCTGTCCTCTCTCCTCTCTCTATCTCTCTGTCTCTCTGTATCTCTGTCTCTCTCTGCTCCGTTGCTACCATGAGGTAAGCAGACCTCACTGGCCCCAAGTTCCTCCATGACATGTACACAGGCCCAAAGTCTGTGCTTCTACAGAGCCAAGTGACTGTGGGCCAAAATCTCTAAAAGCATAAGCCAAAATTAACCTTTTGCCGGGTTAACGTGGCTACCTAAGGGTGTTCTGTCACAGCAATGGAAAGCTGTCTAGATCTGTGTTCTACAGCAGAGGATTCAGCACAGTTCCTGCTCCTTCTCCCTCCCTCCTCCTCCCTCTTTAGCCCTCTCCACTTTCCACTGCTTAAGGGTTGCACATCTCCACCTCTTACCACCTGGGAGCACTGTTATCCTCTGCCTATTTTACTTCTACTCAGTCACAATGATTTTTCTCCTGGAAAATGTCTCCCCAGATCCCTTCTGCAGGTTCATATATTGCCCTTTATTTCTTTTATACTAGTTGCCCTAATTTGTCTTAGTCTCTCTTGTGTGATTCATGCCGACTATTGTCAGGACTGGCCTGCAAAGGCAGGGCTAAGTCTGTCCTGTGCCCACCAGCACACCATCAATACCAGACACACAGGTCAATGCCAGACTGAATATTAAAAAGGCTTGCCTGCTGGAAGTTTGTGGCTCATGCCTGTAATTTTAGCTACTCAGGAGTCTGAGATTGCAGTTTGAAGCTAGCCCAGGCAGGCAAGTCCATGAGAATAAAGTCTCCAATTAACCATGAAAAAGCTAGAAGTGGAGCCAGGTCTGCTTTTGCCTTGAGCAAAAAAAGCTCAGGGACAGCACCGAGGCCCTACATCCAAGCCTGAACACATACACACACACACACACACACACACACACACACACACACACACACACACACACACACACACACACAATTGTCCTTAAGACTAACAAATCTAAACAAGAGCAAAATACAGGGATGGAATTTCAAGTAAAGAGCTTAATTTTAGCAGAGCTAGAGCCGTAGGGGACCTAGCTGGCACTGTATTGGCAACATTGCATGTGGGCCATGCTGGCTGTGGCCGGAAGAAGGGAGCCAGGTAGTCAGCAGAGCAACAAGAGCAACTCAGCACCTACCAGGACAGAACAGGCATCACTCTGGTGGCTGTGGTCTGAGGTTGCCTGGAGGTGGAGGGTGGGCTCCTCCAATGAGCCAGATGGAGGGACAGGACTGCTCTTCCAAAGACACATTCTGAATTAATCTCTGCTAACAGATGATGCACAATGCTTTCCAGAACTGACCCCATGATCCTGCAGATCTTGACCATATTGAAAGCAGATTATCTGAGCATGTTAAGAATGTTGGAGTATTGGCTGTTCAACTTGGTTCAACTTAGATTTTTTTCATTGAGTAATATTTATTTCTATATAAAGTAATTCTCATAGATCCCATAGATACCCTCCCACAGGTCCCTCTCTCCTTCTTCCCTCCACCCTCTCTCTCATTTGATCAGTTACAGCTCTGACCTTCTACATACTGAGCTCCCAAAGTTTGGGGCTGTCTTTTCTGACATCTGTGCCCCATTTCTACTCCACATTTGGCACAGTGCCTAGTTAGTTTGGGAATCGATGGATAAATAGTTGCTAGCACCTGAGACAGGTTGGGGGGCTGTCAGGGAACATGGAAGCATTTGTACCTCCTTTCTATAGCAGCGTACCAGTCTCCTGTTTTGGGGTAGCCATGCTCACTCTTTCTGTACACACAGCACTATGGCTATCTTCCTGTCTCCACTGGACACTCACTGGACTTTTTATTTGTTCACTTACTTGGGTGATAGTTATTTGATTTGATTTTAGCACCTGATCTTTTTGGAAAGCCTGTTTAGGCCGTGCATGGTCACACATACCTGTGATCCCAGCTCTCACGGGGACTATAAATTTGAAGCCAGCCTGGGGTAAAGAAAGACCTTATCTCAAAAGAAAAAGGAAAGCTTCATTACTCTATTAGCCTATGACCATGTTTTGCTTCTGACCATAGACTCTGGAAAACAATCAAAATAATCCCATCTGCTGATCTGGCTTAGAAAGCCCTAAAGCCATCCTGTGTGCAAAGCAAGCAGCTGTCTTCCTCCCCACCTCTCCTCAACACGACACAGCCCATGCCTACCCGGTCCATGACTACCCTAGAATCCTTCTGCCGAGCATGCTGGTCCCTGGCTGGATCCTTTAGCTTGCTCCTGTCCCTGACCAGGAGGTGTCTCCATCCCTCCTTCTTCATGCTATGATCTTCTACATGAGTCACACATCATGTCACCTTGCTGAGTTCTTTATTGCTTAGTCCACACTCAAAATTTGCTTTGTTCGTTCACTTAACTTTAAAGGTTATTCACAGCACTTTCGTCTTTTATTAGCATTATGACCTATCTTAACAGATGCTCACATGTTGCCATATTTGCTCCCAATCATTTCGTATAGTGTTTCAGACTCATTTTAATATATTTTACACTATATAAAAAAACATCTACTGTCGGGTGCTGGTGGCTCATACCTGTATCCTAGGAAGTTAATATTGGTTTGAAGCCGCCAATCCAGGCAGGAAAGTCTGTGACACTCTTATTTCCAATTTACCACCAAAAAGCCAGAAATAGAGCTGTGGCTCAAGTGGGAGTGCTAGCCTTGCACACAAAAGCTCAACGACAGTGCCCAGACCCTGAGTTCAAGCCCCAGGACTCTCCCTCCCCTGCATCCCCAAAAAATCTGAAGCCAAGTACCAGTGATTCACATCTGTAATCCTAGATACTCAGAAAACTGAGATCTGAGGATCGTGGTTTGAAACCAGCCATAGTCAACAAATCCACAAGATTCTTATCTCCAATTAACCAGAAAAAAGATGGAAGAGGAGGTATGTCTCAAGTAGTAGGAGTACAGCCTTAATTAAGTAAAAGGCTAAGCAAAAGTGTGAAACCCCATATGGATGAAACCTGTGATTGGACATTGTATAGTTTCCTTTTTTTTGGGGGGGGGGTCCGGTCGTGGGGCCTGAACTCTGGGCCTGGGTGCTGTCCCTCAGCTCTTCAGCTCAAGGCTAGCACTCTACCACTTGAGCCACAGCTCCACTTCCGGCTTTTTTTTTTTTGCTTATGTGGTGCTGAGGAATCGAACCCAGGACCTCATGCATGCAAGGCAAACGCTCTACCATTGAGCCACCTTCGCAGCCCTGTATAGTTTCATATAACAAAGCATTTATTGTACAGTTAGCTTTAAAAAAAAAACTATCTGGCCCATTCTCTTCTCTGCCTCCCCAGAGGCAGCTTCTGTCCTGAATTACCTCTATGCCCTTCCCATTAGTATTGTTGAGCTCTCACTTTGATCATCTCCAAACTACATACAGCATTGATTTATGTCTGGTGTTGTACTGTCACTTCATTCTGCTGTTAGCATTTTAAATTCAATATCCTGCCTTTCAGGCCATTATTATTGACATATGCAGATGTAGTTCATTCTATGAGTATTCTCTACAGCATTCCATTTTCTGACCAGCCTACCACTTATTTGCTGTCTGCTTCTTGAGGGTCTTGTTACCATTTCCAGTATTCAAGTAGGACAGGGACAGGGATAAGAATGCTAAATTGTTCTCTGGAAATGCACCTGTGATATTTCTTTGGTAGTCAATTGCTTTATCAACAGAATTCATGTCAGCTGTGCAAGATTCAGCATGGCCCTCCACAGTACTTATTTTACATGCCCTGGAGTGTGCAAGCAAACCATGCCCAACTGACCAGGGAGACATCAGAGTGGCCCAGAGGCCTCTAGCTGATGCAAGGCTCACCTCATATAGGAATCACCTTGGAGATGACTGTATCTTGGAAAAGCAGCTTTCTTTTTCTTTTTTAATTGTGAAAATACCATATAGAGGGGTTAAAAGTACATCGGCAAGGTATTGAATACATTTCTTACCAAGCATTGTTGCCTCCTCCTTTGTTTCCCCTTCCCATCCCTTCCCATCTCCCACACTCTCCCCCCCCCACCCCTCCACCAAAGTTGTAAAGTTCGTTTTTCAACATAATGACTTGTACATCTCATTGTTGCAATGGGTCCACCTGTATCACTATTTAAACGATTTGTTTTTTCCCTTCCCCATAACAAATTATACCAACTTCAAATACAGTGAAAGCAGGGGTTATACCATGGGGGAGGAACAAAGCAGCAAAGAAATCATCTTATAAATATGTTAGAAACAATCACAAGAAAGAAAAACCAGGACTGGGGAGGTGGCTCAGTGGTAGAGCGCTTGCCTTGCATGCCTGAGGCCCTGGGTTCAATTCCTCAGCACCACATAAGCAAAAAGAAAAAAGCCGGAAGTGGCTCTGTGGCTCAAGTGGTAGAGCGCTAGCCTTGAGCTGAAGAGCTGAGGGACAGCGCCCCGGCCCAGAGTTCAGGCCCCACGACCAGACCCCCCCCAAAAAAAGAAAGAAAGAAAAACCATTTCAATCCTTATCTTGGGGTTCATTTCACCTAACATCAACTTATCTGACCTTTTCTACTTGTCTCTGACATATACTAGTTATGGAAAAGCAGCTTTCAACATGAGAAAAGATGTTGATTTCTGGCTTATCTAACCCATCCTGGGAACCCAGAGTGCCTTGACAATGCCGACAGGAGTGAATAGCCCCTGTCCTCCAGGCTTACCTGCTGCTACCTAGAACCTGCTCTATCAAGACAGGTGCTGAAGGCTTCTTAAATTATAACAGAGACAAGAGAGAAGGATCCTTTATGTTCAGCACCAATGACCTGAGTGCCCTGGAGCAACCCCCAAAGAACAGATGACATACAAATGGAGGGGGTACCCTTTATTCAAAATAACAAGATAGTGTGTACACTGTCACATCTGAAGGCTAATACTTGTGAAGGCCTTTCAGTCACACTACCCCCAAGAACCATGGGAAGGCCCCACCTGTGAAGGGGCACAGATGGAGCCAGCTCAGTGTAGCTATCTGCCTCCGTCTATCCAACATCTCACCAGAATGGAAGGGGATAACTTCTTTTTTGCCATCCCTTTCGCTATAGCTGAAGAAGAGGAGGGGCTCACAAAAGCTTCAGGACACAGCAGTCCAGCTAGACAGGTCATCATCACTTGCTGTTTCCTGATGGGTCCTAGAACCAACCAAGGGTCATACACATTCTCTGTCTTGGAGTTTGCAGAACATTTGGGAGAATGAGGAAGTTATGTCACACAGCTACAAAAAAAAGTTTTTCCAAAGTCCCCACACTCTGAAGGGGATTCTCAGAGGGTAAGCTCTCATTCAACAGTGGTCCAGGAAAAATAGGGATTCCCCAAAGGGAGCCTGAGACATGTAGGCAGTTGGGAAGATATGGAGTCCACAAGCAAACTGAGGCTGTTGGGTGACAAGTTATGGAGACATAATTTTAGGTCCTGGGTGGAAGGATGCAAGCTGGTCAAGGTGATATCAAAACAGCCTATTGCTGCCACCTTATGGTAAAATGCAGAGAACCTTTTTTCCTGGAGAAAAGGGAAATAGGAAAGTGGCCCTGGTGGCTTATACCTGTAATCACTGAGGAGGCTGGGATCTGAGCATGGCAATTCAAAACCAGCCCAGGCAGGAAAGTCCCTGAGACTCTTATCTCCAATAAACTACTCAGAAAAGCCAGATGTGGTGCTGTGGCTCAAGTGGTAGAGCACTAGCCTTGAGCAAAAGCATCTCAGGGAGAGCATCCAGCCCCAGAGTTCAAGCCCTAGTACCAGCAAAAAGACAAGACAAGAAAATGGAAGAATAATAAAGTGCAGGGTTGGGTGAGTTTCCCAGTGAGTCAATATTAAGGTAGAGGGAGCAGTAGTTACTGGGACATTTTAGCACCTGTCAGCTGGGGCTGGGGCTGGGCCTGGCACTCACCCTCCTGGCAGATCGGTTTGCAGGTGAGAACACTAGCTTCACTTAGCCTCTCACCAGCCCAGCCTTGGCCTGCCTGCCTGCCCACGGGACTGTCATACAAGTAGCATATCTCAATTTTTTCGACTTTTTTATTCTCTAGTAGATTTTGTTATTCCTGGACGTAACATAGTTTTCCAGTCTCACAGACAAAACAAAAGTAAGTTTAAGCCAGGTATCACTGGCTCACACTATAATCCTAGCTAGTATCTGGTGGATCATTGTTCAGAGACAGCCTGGAGTCAGACTCTTATCTCCAATTAACCTGCAAAAAGACATGTGTAGAGATGTGGCTCAAGTGGTAGAATGGTAGCTATAAATGGCCAGAGTGTGAGGCCCTGAGCTCAAGCTCCAGCACAGACCAAAAAAAAAAAAAACAAAAAACAAAAACACAAATCAATTTTCTTTGTTCTCAACAACACTGACTTTATTCTAGGTTGAGACCTCAATAACTTACATCCTTTTATAATTCCTCCCCTTGAGAGTTTGAGAGTCCATGACTATGATGAGTTTTTCCTCCTATGAATACTTTAAGCAAAGGAGATTATTGTTTAAGGAAAGAGATTTATCCTTAGAAATCTTGATTTCATCATGTGTGAGCTCTTTGTATCTATGTCTGGAGGTACCAGACTAATTGGAGATTCAAAGTCTAAGACTTGGATGCTACCCAGTGTGTATTGGCTACAAGAAGCCTCTTGGAAAGATGGTTTTTAAAAGAACAGGTTCCAAATAACCAAAAAAAAATGAATGTTCAACATTCTTAATCATAAAGGAAATGAACATCAAAACAACACAGACATTTCATCTCACCTCTGTCAAAATGACAATTTTCAAGAAAACAAATAACAAATGTAGTGCGGATGTAGGGAAAAAGAAACACTTGTAAATTAGAACAGTCACGATGGGAAGCAACATGGAAGTTCATGAAAAAACTAAATGTAGCTGAAAGCATGGCTCAAATGGTAGAACACCTTCCGAGCAATCCCAAAGTACTGGAAAGAAAAAAAAAAGAAAACCCACAACAACCAAAATAACCCTAACAAAACAGTTACCATATAATCCAGCTATATCACTCCTGGCCAAAACGAATCAAAGTCATGAAATAGAGATACCTGGACACCTGTGTTTATAGCAGTACTAGTAACAGTTGTCAAGTTATGGACCTAGCCTAAGTGCCTATCAACAGATGAATGGATGAGGAAACACATACATACACACACACACACAGAGTATTATTTAACCATAAAAAAGAATGAAATCATGCTGCTTTTAGTAAGATGAATGCAACTAGAGATCATCATGTTGAGTGAGATAAGCCAATCTCAGAGGGTAAAGACTGTGTTCACTCATTTGTGGAATCTAGACTGAAATAATAATAATAATGATAGTGAGAATGATGATGATGATGATGATGATGATGATGATGATGATACAATTTTGAAAGAGGAGCTGTTTGATTGTGGGAACCAGTGGGAGGGAGGACCAGAAAGGAGAGAATGATAATGTATATAACTGGAATTATATATATATATATATATATATATATACATACATATACCCATGTATATACATATATAGAATAAAAGCATAATGAAACCCACTAATGATGAAAAAGGTAGCGTTAAGAAAGAGTAATAGAGATAGTGAATTTTTTTCTTTTTCCTTTTTGTCAGTCATGGGGCTTGAACTCCCAGCCTGGACACTGTCCCTCAGCTCTTCAGCTCGAGGAGAGTGCTCTACCACTTGATCCACATTTCCACTTCTGGCTTTTGGGTGTTAACTGGAGATAAGAATCTGAAGGGCTTTCCTACCTAGCCTGGCTTTGAACTACAATCCTTAGGTCTCAGACTCCTGAGTAGCTAGGATTACAGGCATGAGCCACCAGCGCCCCCCTCAAAGGTGAATTTGGCTGAGATACATTATGTATGTATGGCATGTGTGTATGTATGTATGTATGTAAATAGCACCACAAAACAGTTGTGATATTTACACTGAAGAACAATGCTCAAGAGCAGTATTTAGTGGATTTCTGCTGTGGATTTCTTACTGCTGATGTCAATGGTTCAGATGATGAGCCTTGAGCTGAGGACACAGTCACCTTTAGTTTGGATGGAGAGATTTGCATTTGGAGTGGATACTATGACCGGATGATACTCTTAGAACCTCTGGAATGTGGGGCTGGGAAGGTGGTTCAGTGGTAGAGCGCTGTCCTTGCATGCCTGAGGCCCTGGGTTCAATTCCTCAGCACTACATAAGCAGAAAGAGAAAAGCCAGAAGTGGCGCTGTGGCTCAAGTGGTAGAGCGCTAGCCTTGAGCTGAAGAGCGGAGGGACAGCGCCCAGGCCCAGAGTTCAGGCCCCACGACCGGACCCAAAAAAAGGAAAAAGGAACTCTGGAATGTGAGTGCCTTGCCATTTAGAACCTGTGTCACTAGAGGTCAGAGGGAGAGGCCCTGAGACCCCTGCTTCTGCTGCCAGCCTGCTGCAGGCTGGGGATGGGAGCGTGGGCTTCCCTTTCCTCTCCAGCCCCTCTGAGGGGCGATATGGCCCGGGGACAGACTACAGCAGCAGTTGGCCGCGCGAGCCGTCGACGCGTCATTGCTGACCGGCCCGATGGGGGGCGCTGGCGGGCAGCACTCAGGCCTTAGTGGGCCGGGGGCCTGTGCGCTGTTCGCGGT
This sequence comes from Dipodomys merriami, assembly GCF_024711535.1. NCBI lineage: Eukaryota > Metazoa > Chordata > Mammalia > Rodentia > Heteromyidae > Dipodomys > Dipodomys merriami. The sequence continues at coordinate 5,432,156 of NW_027205381.1, read as the reverse complement.
GCTGCTCAGCCTGAGCCTTCAATCGCTACCCGCCCACCCTGCCCAGCCCTCATCATCCTCGTCAGAAGGTCAGTGGTCAAGGGCAGGGCTGGCCCAGGGTGTGGCCCTTATGTCTGCCAGCCTGGCCGTCCCTTCTACACTCTGGGAAGCAGGTGGTTGGGGGGTCCTGGCCTTCAGACTTGGGTGTGGGGTGCCATGGTAGCTAAAGGAAAAGGGTTCCCTCGCTCCTGCTGGCCTTCTCAGCACAAAGCCCCAGGACTGCACACGCCTGGCTAGGTGGTGACACACCCTTGGCTGGGCGACCCGTTGCAACAATGAGAAGTACAAGTTGTCATGTCGAAAACGAACTTTACAACTTTGGGGGGGGGGGGCTGGGAAGGGATGGGAAGGGGAAACAAAGGAGGAGGCTACAATGCTTGATTAGGAATATGCTCATTATCTTGCCCATGTAATTGTAACCCCTCTGTACAGTATTTTCACAATAAAAAATAAAAATTAAAAAAAAAGATATGCCCTTGGGCTGATAAAAGATAAGATCTTGAGCCTTAACATCCTTTAGTCAGCCCTTGAACAGGGCTGCACCCTTTATTTTATTAAATATGATTTAAGAAGAGATGGGCCCAGCCTAGACTACAGTGGGGGCGGGTTTCCTTGAGAGATGGTCTCAGGCTGAGGTGGGTTTATATTTCCACCTGGGAAGAGAGTGGTGTGGCCCTGGTCTCCTCTGGTCCCATTGATGGTGATAGTTGGAGCCACTGAGGGTTGGAATCCTAAATGCAGGTACCTCACAGTTGGATTTGTCTCCACAGTATGTGGCAGGAGCCGATTTTCTGGGAAGATATTGAGTGGTCAGAAGGCAGCCTCGGAACGGTGGCCATGGCAGGCTAGTTTGTTGTATCATGGCAGCCACATCTGTGGCGCAGCCCTCATCGACAGATACTGGGTAACATCTGCAGCCCACTGCTTCCAGAGGTGCGTCTTCCAGGGCCCAGGGCCCAGCTGCTAGAAAGGGCTGCAGGAGAGAGGCACAAGGTGGGGTGAGAAGGGATGAAGGGTGCTCAGCCTTTTCCTTCCAGGTGTTGTTCTAGGACAGTTTCCCCCCATAGGAATCCTCATGATTTGAATCATGAATCCTCATGATTTTGAATCAGTGTGACCTGGGGTACTATCTCTGTTTATCACCTGACTCCTATCCATGTCCTGTCACCTCAAATTTCATCTCTCACCCCGGAGACACCCTGCCCTCCATGATAGTGTGCTGGTGATAGTGATGTGCAAATACTGCAAACAAGCTTTAGTTCCAAAAAGGTACCACCTCCAATTTTTTTTTAAATCTCCCATGAACATTACGAATCAAAAGGCTGTTGCACTCAGGGGACCTTTGGTGACAGTCCCAGGAGATGTCCACAGGCTGGTTTAGCTCTTGACTCTGTCCTGTCCTTGGACATGCATACTGCACAGGCTCCATTCATATTCAGCATCCATGAGTGCCAGACCCTATGCACACTGCCTGTGAGGAAAGTACAAGACCTATCTGGAAGCTTCTCATCCCACCAGGAGAGTGAGGCGTAGACACAGCTCCAGTGACCAGCATTGAAGGTGTGTCAAGATAGGTGCACCAGGTCTATCTGGAGCAAAGACAAAGCAGGTGGGCCTTAGGGAAACAGAGTCAGGTCTTGAGGGGTCTAGGTAGGATGACTGCATGAGAAGAACATGTGGTGTGCAAGCCACTCATGTGCAGGAAATAGGAACGTTCCATGGACTTTTCCATACCCTGAAAGTACTTGCTGAGAACATGTTTTAGACAGAGGGCAGCTCTTGTTGAAATTGGTGAGAGGATGATGGACTGGAAAGGGGGTCTTGGACAATTGGCCCTTAAAGGGGGCCTCATCAGGACTAGAAATGAACCAAGATAAGTGGGTTCAGTTTGACGTACCCTCAAATATTCCTGTCTAGCTATAAGACTCTCTCATCCTTGGATTCTGAGTATGCTAGAAAATCCATCAAGAAGTCCTCAAAGGAGAAATGCCCTGAGGCTGTAGACAGCAATCCACCTCACCTCAAGAGAATGTCATGATACTAGGGGAGGAGGAACTCTGATATGATGGGGAGGAGGTCCGGTTGCTGGGCAGTCAGGGAGTCAGCCTGGCACTCAAAACAGACATCCCCAAACAGGTCCCAAAGGCCATCTGACTACCGGATCCTGCTAGGTTACAACCAGCTAAGCAATCCCACCAACTACAGCTTGAAGAAGACAGTGTATAAGCTCATTGTCCACCCAGATTATGACAAGTTCCACCGGCAGGGGAGTGACATTGTCCTGATGCAGATGCATACGCCTGTGGAGTTCAACTCCCACGTCTTCCCAGCCTGCGTCCCAAGCAATGCCACGAAGCTGCTCCAAGATAGGCCCTGCTGGATAAGTGGCTGGGGCATGATCACTGAAGATAGTAAGTACACCGCGCAGGCAGGGATGGACAGGGCAGAGGCTGCCACAAGGCAGGCAGTGATGGAGATGACAGAGGCTGCTCCAGGGAAGGCAGGGATGGAGAGGGCAGAAGCTGCTTCCAGTCCTTCCAAAGCTTTGTAGTTCCCACAGTCCATGGTTCACAGAACTCTTTCTTCTTGGTTTTCATTGTTATTATTATTACTATTAAACTAGTCATGCAAAGGGGATTTTATTCAATGTATCAATTTATTAGTATAATGCATCTTGGTCAGTGTCACCCCTTCCGGTGTCTCCCTTTCTCTCTCTCTTCTTCCTTCCTTCCTTCCTTCCTTCCTTCCTTCCTTCCTTCCTTCCTTCCTTCCTTCCTTTCTTCCTTCCTTCCTTCCTTTCGTTCCTTCCCAGTCCTGAGGCTTGAACTCAGGGCTTGGGCACTGTCCCTTAGCTTCTTTTGTTCAAGTGGCTATCACTTGAGCCACAGCACCACTTCTGGCTTTTTCTGTTTGTGTGTACTGAGGAATCGAACTCAGGGCTTCATTTATGCTGGGCAGGCATTCTACTGCTAAGCCACATTCCCAGCCCCCATCTCTCATTTTCTAATTGGAAATTTGGACTCTTTAACTTTAAGCCATTCAAGGATTCTGGGAGCTCTGTATATGATTGATACTCCCTGACTCTGAGGTTCTGAGGGCTCTCACTCCTAGAAAGCCTCATCCAACACAGCTTGCTCTCCATGGCCATAGAAGATACTAGGAACCCACAGGAAATGAGTGGGGCATGGCCTCTGAATTGAGACAAGCTGTCTCAATTAAGAATACCTGTCTCTGTGAACCCTAGCACAGGTGAGACTGGCCTGTTCTGCTAGCTTGTGCAGTTAGTTGATGATCTCATGTACTGGTGCAGCCCAGATCCATAGATTTAAGCCAGGTGTTGTTGACACACGCCTCTAATCCAAGCTACTCAGGAGGCTGAGATCTGAGGATCACACTTCAATGTCAGCTCTGGCAGGAAAGTTTGTGAGACTCATCTCCAATTAACTACCAAAAAGCTGGAAGTAGAGTTGTGGCCAAATATTCATGATGAGGGGAGTATACAAACTTTAATCTTGTCATTATTCCCTAAATGATAGAATATAATGACTGTTCATATAGTATTGACCAGGTGTCAAATACTCTAAATCATTTAATGATAATTTAAAGTATATAGTTTAAAGTATGTTTTTGTTTTTCCTTTTTAGTTATTTTCTTTTTTTCTTTGTTTCTCCACCTCTCCCTCTCCCCTTTCAGTTAACCTTAAACCATGATCCATCTTACATAGCTAGAATTACAAGTGTCAGTCACCATTCCTGGCTTGTTAATTTAGATAGGAAATAGCTACTTTGGGGGATTATTTTGTTGTGTTTTGTTTTGCCTTAGCTATCTTCAAATTGAGATCCTCATGATCTCTTCCTCCTAAGTGATTAGATTAAAAGTGCTGAGCCACTACACCCAGCCCAGATGACAGTAGGTCAAAATGGTGAGTAAAAAAGAATGGAATTTCAATTTGGCATGGTTTGTAATCTTGCAGAGATGTTCCACAGAGACATTTGGGAACAGACTTTCTTTGAGGTTTGTGTTAGAGCCACCATTCCTGCTCCTGGCCACTAAAGTGTCACTGACACCACAAAGATACCTTTCTAAGATGTTAGGAATCAATGACAGGGCCTGGGCATCTCCAAGACAGGTCAGAGCAGACTAGCGGCCTTGCTGTGGCATGGGGCTGGTATCCAGGCCCTGGGTCTGCCACACTCGGGCAGCCTCTGAGCACCTGGGAAGGCTGTGGATCACATGCACTTTACAGAAGGAAGCATGCCACCACCACTGAGCTCCACAGGAAGCACAAAAAGCAAGGCTGCAGGCCCAGCAGACCCTTGGAACAGACCCAGCCTTTGTGCATATTACTAAATTCCCTTCCCCAAGGTCCCCAACTTCCAGCTTCCAATCTCCCTGCCTCCACACTCCCTGGGCTCCACAGAGTGGCCAGAGGAGCTATTAGGAAGGTAAGCACAACCTTCTGTCTGTCGTGGCATGCTTAGGATCAAATCTCAAGTCCAAGTCTGGCAGGGCAGCTCCACCACATTTATGCCAACTCTTCCACCCTTCCAGCCCCACAGACCTCCCGCCTGTTCTCATTCACTTCAAACCACTTATACTGGCTCTTAATGCTCTTCCTACACCTATCAGCACATCTTCCTTGCCTCTCCATCTAGAGTAGGTGCCCTCCCTCAGTGAATATGTGTTCTCTCTGAGTGAGCAGGTGCCCTCCCTCAGTGAGTATGCACTCTCCCTCAGTGCAAAGGCTGCACCTGACCTGTTCATTCCTCCCACAGCATTCCTGCCTGAGCCGAGACAGCTGCAGGAAGCTGAGGTGATCCTCCTGGACAACCGTTACTGCGCAGTCTTTTTCCAGCCTCCTGACCCCAACAGCACTGGGCATTATGCTGTGAAGGATGACATGGTGTGTGCTGGGAACTTCAGGCAAGGAGTATCCATCTGCAGAGTAAGTACGGCTGGCTTAGGCTCTCTAGCCAAATGTGATTTCCCCCTCTTGCCCTGGGCCTTTACCCTCTGTCTTCTCTGGGCCATGTGCAAGCCCCATCTTCTTCTTGAGCCTGGCCTGGCCTGAGATGTCAGAGGCCCTAAAGAGCACAGCTCCATCCAGTTTCACTGATCTTTAAGAACTGTGGCCAAGCTGGGTGCCCTCATACCTGCACTTCCAAGGCTGAACATGGGAGGTTGACAACCAACCTAGATGGCAAAGTTTATGAGACTCACCTTGGGGTGACCATGTCCTTCCTCTCTGGCTTTCTACTTTTCCAACCATTTGGCGAAAGCCCTGGTTTGAACTCAGGGCTTTGGGCTTGCTAGGCTGGTGCTCTACCACTCGAACAATACCTCCCCAGCCCTATATTTTATTTTGTGGATTATTTTTTAGTGAAGGTCTCTTCCCATTTGGAGACCAGGTCCTTATCTTTTAGTTTTCTTTTGGCTTTTTTGCTCAAGACTGATGCTCTACCACTTGAGCCACACCTCTACTTCTGGCTTTTTTCTGGTGAATTGGAGATAAGAGTCTCATGGACATTTTTGCCCATGTTAGCTTTGAACAATGATTCTTAGGTCTCCACATCATGAGTAGCTAGAGTTGCTGGCCTGAGTTACAATGCCCAGCTGACTTCTCTATTCTTATGTGGGTGGCATTTTGGAGTTTCCTCTTGAGATCTTCACAGAGGGCATTAATGTGAACATCCTGACATGCTTGCTTAGTGCACATGAGTTGAGTTTCTGGTTGAAGATATCTGTGGTGGTAGAATTGTCATGAAGAATGCACTTGTTCATCTCTTGAAGATTGTCCAAACAGCATTCCAGCAGCCTGCTTGTATCAATGTGCATTCCCATCAGCAGTGAATGAGAATTCAGATTGTTCTACATTGACAATAGTAATTTTGGTTGTCTCTCATTTTCATTTTATGTGTGTGATTTTTAATTTGCATTTCACTGGTGACTAATAGAGATAAACTTTTTTCAGATGTATATTGCCTTTTTGTGTGTATATGCAAGGGTTGTTTTGTTTTCTGAGTATGGAGTTGTCATATATTGGATCACAGAAGCTTTTTATAGCTTATGTATATGAATCCATCATTGGGCATATATATTAAGAATATTGATTCTGGGGTGTGTGTGTGTGTGTGTGTGTGTGTGTGTGTGTGTGTGTGTGTGTGTGTGTGTGTGTTGGTTGTGGGGCCTGAACTCTGGGCCTGGGCGCTGTTCCCCAGCTCTTCAGCTGTAGACCAGGGCTCTACCACTTGAGCCTCAGCCCCACTTCTGGCTTTTTCTGCTTATGTGGTGCTGAGGAATCGAACCAAGGGCCTCATGCATGCAAGGCAAGCACTCTACCACTGAGCCCCTTCCCAGCCCCTAAGAATGTCAATTCTGTGAAAGCTTTGCATTTCATGATGGAAAACTGAAACCCAGCAAAAAAAAAAAAAAAAAAAAAAATAGACATCCCAAGATGAAAGAATCTGGCCATAGTGAAGTTTGGAGAGGCTCTGACTATCTTAAAAGCTCTGGACCCCTCCCAGGCATCCTCATGTTTCCTCCTTTCTCTTTTGCACCTTCTCTCTTGCTTTTCCTTTCTCCTTGGTTGTCTTCACAGCCTTGAAACAAACCATGTTAATCTCCGTCATAAAACACTTGTGTAAGCTGGGCACCGGTGGCTCACGCCTGTAATCCTAGCTAGTCAGGAGGCTGAGATCTAAGGATCATGGTTCAAAACCAGCCCAGGCAGGAAAGTCTGTGAGACTCCTATCTCCAATTTAAAAACCCACCAGAAAACTGGAAGTGGCTCTATGGCTCAAGTGGTAGAGCGCTAGCCTTGAGCTGCAGAGCTCAGGGACAGCACCCAGGCACAGAGTTCAAGCCCCATGACTGATAAGACAACAACAACACTTGTGTACATATTCTCTGTTCCCCACAACCCTCTCCCGATTCTCAGCAACTACTTTCTATCTGGCCTTGCCACTGGAATGCCCTTGCTTGCTCTCCTCATCACTTCAGCTCACTTTAGCTGGAGTTTGTGCACACGCTTCATCAGCTGCTGTTAGAAGTCTTTTTGTGTGTCTGACTCTCTTTTCTCTTCTTCTGGATACCAGAAGATAAGATAGACACATTTAATCCATGTCTCCAAGGATTCATCCATCTCCAATGCCTGCCACTTGCAGTCCACCCCTCTGGGGAGCTCTCTTTTGGTTCCAGCTCCTCACCAGACCAGTCATAGGCAGCACTGTTTGCTGCACAGTACAGCTAACAGTTTGTTGTTTACTAAAAGAGCCCCACTAAGGGATGGAGGACTTAAGTAAAACAAAAAGTATGATGGGCCAAGAATATGACCAAAGATCACAAAGCCAGGTCTCCAAGATGGCCACTTACATGCCCTCATGGGATCTGCACAGCATCTTCTCCCATGTGGATGGGAGGACAGAAGGCATATGTTCAGTTCCTAAGGCCCCTGTGCACTCTGCAGCTCTGTGACTGCACCTAGCATACTCTCCAAGGTTGCCTCAGGAGCATTATGGAGTGGGCCCTGGGAGACTCCACCATGCCTGGACTTCTTAAATTGTTCAGATGATTCTTAGACATCAGAGACTCCCTGGAACTCACCTTGTTCTCTCTGTCCTGGATAAGGATCTGTCTTGACCCCACAATCCATGTCTTCTTTCTTTTCAGGGAGATTCTGGGGGTCCCCTCGTCTGCCCCTATAAGGATGGCTCCTGGTATCTGGTGGGGCTGTCCAGCTGGAGTGTGGCATGTTATCATCCAATGGACAGTCCTAGCGTCTTCACCAGAGTTTCCTACTTCTTCGACTGGATTGAAAAGAACAAACAGGCTTCAGGTGAGCCTGAGCCTGGCATCATCCCTCCCAAGGATGACGGCCCTGCTCTGGCTGGCTCTCATGGCCATGGCTCTCATGGCCATGGCTCTCATGGCCATGGCTCTCATGGCTTGACTCTCAAGCCAAGCATCTGCCTGGTCCTGCTGTCTGCACCGCTTTTGCTCAGGAGTCTGAGATAGCCACAGCACCGATGCCCAGCCTTCTCCTACAAACATTGCTGAGCACTGCCTCCCCACGTTTCTATATCTAGGCTCATTTGTCCATCTGAGGCCGCCTCTTCCCAGACCTGACAAAATAAACAACGGAAACAGCTTCTGGCTTCTGTTTTTTACCCATCCGTACCATCTCTCATGCCCTGCTGGGCTTTAAGTTTTCCAGAGTTGGAAGATTGTTCTTCTTTCTGAGGAGGGATAGCTAAGGGGACAGGTGGGTATTTGAGCTGCCCTGTATGAGTTGGAGCTGAATTGTTCTCTCTCTGTAGACTGAGGCTCAACTCTTGTCCATAAGGAGGCTTCCAGAAGACAAGCTTAGGGACTTATCACGTGGTTCCTGAAACATGCCCAGGTTAGCTGTGAAGTAGTACCTTCCAGGCCTTCTGGTCACAGAGGGGTTACAACTAGACTGTGAAGGGCCTGGAACAATCCTCAGATCTGGAGTGTGGACCATAAAGTATTCCTCAGAGCTCTGTTCCAGAGGTCAGCACTCAATCTGCTGCATCCTGTACCTTCCTCACCCCTCTCTGCCTCCGTAACATCAGCTCTGAATCCCTGTGTGAGCAGAAGTTTGGCAGATGAAGGACTTTTTGGCCTAGCATTCAGCTATCCCTCGCAACCTAAACTATTTGTTAATAAGGAAACAGTCCCAGCTCATTGTAGACTCGTGTTCCACTAAGCACACTAGGGATTCTGAAGAAATTCTTCCCAATTCTTTCAGCACCCACCTAGCTCAGACCCTCACCATTAGGTGCATAGAGGTAAGCCCTTATGTGCATAATCAAAAGATTCCCCTGGGTTCAAAGCCCTCTGCTGCTAATGGGAAGACCTGTGTGGAGCCTGTCATCTTGTCTAATACCCAACTTAGATATCTACCTATGTCAGCTCTGCATCTCTGTAACAAAACATTGGAGATAATCAAGTTATAAGGAAGAGAGGTTGGTTTCACAGTTTTCATCTTCTTTTTTCATCTGGGTCCTTTAATAGCACAACACATTATGGTAGAACGTGTGGTATAGGTACGTTCAGCTCGTCGTGGCCAGAAAGCTAAGTGAGCAGGATCTGGGATCCTAGTACCTCCTTATAAGGCACATCCCCAGTGGCCTAATATGCCTTACCCAAGCCTTACCCTCTAAAGGCTCCCTTACCTCTCAGTAGCACTGCAGGCTGATGGACAGGCCTTGGTACTGGCTACGTGTTTTCCCCAGGGCCATGGTGCCCTCAGGTGGCTCTGCTGGGGTTTTCTCACAGAAGGAATTCCACTTTGTTCAGCATTAAGCATGTCTCTGTGTAGAGCATGGAGTCAGGTGACTACCTGTGTGAACTGAAGAAACCATGTCCATAGTGAAGTGCCCCTGACTGCTTGACTGTGGCTGATTGTGGAGAGATGGAATACTGAAGATTATGATCCAGTAACGTTGGGTGTCTTTTGTTCCTTTCAAGAGCCATTTGCTGCCAAATCTGCATCTAACCTAGCATTGTCCTGATAAAGCAATGTATCTACTAGATAAAGCAATATATCACTAAGCTTTTCAAACTCTAGCCTGTACCAGCCCTAAGGGTAGGGATCCTGTAGTATCTGAAACCCATCAAAGAGATTTCTCCATCTTGCTATGGCCCACTCACTGGATGGTGCCAGCAATGTAATTGGCAAATGTATTGACTTTCTTTTGTTCTGTGACTATAAAATTTCATGGAACCTCTTTCATAGTAGAATATATCATTCAAGGTAACTTGATCCCAGGGTCCTGGGTCCTGGTCACTCATATTTAGCTCAAAATAAACTACTATTTTCGTGCTAGTACGAACTAGTTCTATGTGCTAGTAGAACTCATGGCTTTGTGTTCTTGCTTGGATTTTTTTCAGGATGGTACTTCAAGGATGGCACTCTACTATTTAAGCCACATCTCTACTTCTAGCTTTTTGCTGGTTAATTAGAAAAAGTCTCACAGATTTGTCTGATCAGGCTAGCTTGAATTGCAAGCTTCAGAACTCAGCCTCCTGAGTAGTTAAGATTCTATATAAGCATGAGCCACTGGTGCCTAGATAAAGTATTTTCTTATTTCCTGTAGAGTAGCATTTTAGTTTTAAGCTGCCTATTAACTTCCTTGGGCCTTCCCCCTACTCAGAGAATGTGGGCTCTGCTGACCTGCTGGATTGCAGGTCCAACTTCACTCCTGTTACCTGGAAGATACCTCAGGGTTCAGTATTACTATCCAGGTTCACTTGCCTTTTCTAGATCAGGTACCCAAACCCTTGTGTGGCAAAATAACTTGTATCCTCCATTTACTGTATATAAATACTGTATGTGAACAGAGGGCACACTTAGATTGACAGAGCTTGGAAGCCCTTCTTTTCCCACCTAATGCAGGCTACTCCAAGAAGCTGTGGGCTCTGTCTAACTTCCCCTATGAGGTGACATCTGAAAGGCTTTGCATGCCTGGCCTGATGGTGGCCTAGGATTAACTTAGAAGCAATAAGGAAAGATTCCAAATAGCAACACTGAAGTCTGAGAGGAGAGAACACTGCAGGGCCAGTGAGCCTAGAGCCAAGGAGCAGATTGGAGTCTAAATTCAGTATCAGCAGGGCCAGGCCTCGCTCTGTGCTCTACAGGCTCTCTCTCCAAGCCTGGATGAGCCATTGAGGTGGAAAGAAAATGTGGTCTTCAAATCAATCCTTGATGGGCTGGAGAGGTTAAGAAGAAAAAGTGGTTTTCACAAACCAAAACAGTGACAGAACTCAGAGGCTGTGGGCATAGTATTTCAGTGGCTGCAGATGGGTGTGGCGAGGAGGATGGGCAGTGGAAGACCACTCACATGCGAGGAGAATGCCTATAGACCGCTTGCATGCTCTGCTCTGGCTGGCTGTTTGGAATCAAGGCTCTGTCAGGATTGCAGAGTGAGAGACTGTGAGGTTATTACCAACCACCTGTGACTATGTGCCCTCCACAACCCTTCTACAAACCACAGGACATAGGTGGCCCCTGGGAGGTAGGCCTTTCTCACCAAGGTGTGTGTGTGTGTGTGTGTGTGTGTGTGTGTGTGTGTGTGTGTGTGTGTGTTGCTAAGGATGGAACCTAGGGCCTTACATATGCTAGGGAAGCTCAAATTTGAAGCACTGGAATTGGTTGGAGTTGTGGAAAGGAGGAGGATAGGATTCAGGTGAGAGACTACCTGGCCAGTCTTCTTCCTCCTCCTCCTCCCCCCTTCTCTTCCTCATAAGGTCTGCACAGGGACACCTCCCTTCCTCTTGGCTAATTTTCTGCCCACTATCTGTTACCTAGGTAAATGGCAGACCTGGAAGCAGTCACCTTCCCCTTCTGCTAGGTCACATCCTGGGCCATCTCTGATCATATGCCTCCCATTTGACCTTAGGAGGGTCCTAGACCCTGAGGCCACATCCAGATCCAGTGTGGCCACACCTTTCCCCCACCTGGCCACACCTCTTCCTGTCCCTGGCCTAGATAAGTCCTGGCCCAGGAGTGGGTTGCCCTACCCCCTTTCCTTTTCAGCCATGCCTTTCCACCATGCACGGTAGGGATAACAGTTTGGTAAATAAACTTCTTTTCCTGCTTGCATAGCATGTGGTGTTCTCTTCATCAGCTACCTAATGAAACCTACCTATTTAATATACCTTACACTCCTTCTCTTCCTCCTCCTTTTCTTTTCCTCCACCTTCTCTTCCTCTTTTTCTCTCCCTCCTCCTCCTCCCTCCTCCCCCTCCTCGTCCTCCTTCTCCTCCTCTTTTTGTTGTTCCTGGGGCTTCAACTCAGGCTTGGGTGCTGCCCCTGAGCTTTTCTGCTCAAGGCTAGCATTCTACCAGTTTGAGCCACAGCTCTACTTCTGGTTTTGGGGTGATTAATTAGAGCTAAGAATATTGCAGACTTTCTTGCCTGGGCTGGCTTCTAACCAGGATCCTCAGGTCTCAACCTCCTGAGTAGCTAGGATGTAGGCTGAGCCATCAGCACCTGGCTTTCCCTCTTCTTTAACACCTCAGAAAGTCAGCTTTCCACAACATACTATTAGACCAAGTAACAAAAAAGCTGCCACCTCAGTAGGACATGTGCACACAGCCAGAGTTACTGCCCACCTGGTCAGTATGACAGCCCAGTGAAAAATGCAGCAGTATGTACACACGGGGGGAGACAGACCTCACATCTCTGACAATCACACTAACCTCCTGTGGATATAAGAAAATACTAGCAGTAAAACCCCCCAAAATAAGGCAAATATTGCATATGGAAAACAGAATAGTTGAATTAAGGAGTAAAATAGTTGAATTAAGAAGTAAAATAGATTAAGAAAATACTAGAATGAATACAGATGAAAGAGGAATGCAACCACAGCTTTGTATGGATATTACAAAGTATAAGCTTTCAAGTTCCAGTACACTTAAATTAGGACAATTTTCAGAGTGATTATTCAAACACACACACACACACATACACACACACACACACACACACTACAACATAAAAAGAACAAAGTATATAGGGTATAAGTGAAGCCCAGAGTAGAATCCTGGCACAAACAGCAGTATGAGAGATTCTACCAGCGCTGAGACCCTGAGGGATAAAAGCAAGAATACCATGGAGAGAAAGTGGCTTGGGAAGAGCAGAGACTTCAGCTGAGCGAGGCAGTGAGGCAGCCAGCATCCAGGAGGGTTTTCATAGAAATAGATTCACCAGCCACTCCATGTCATTTTCATGCCCTCAGCTGAGGGTCTCCATGGCAGTGGCACAGCAGGTCTGTGAGCAAGTCTGTGGGAGCCTAACGGGGCAAATGAAAGGCAGCTACTACAAGTGGCTTAGGTGACATGAATGAACAATCCTATGCAAATAACAAGTAAACACATATTTGATTAAAAATTCTTCATAAAGAGAAGTAGAAAGTGCTTCTATAGCATACCAGGCAGGTGTCACCCTACTGAGATACATTTCCCACCTAGTTGTGATAAAATGAAGCCCTATTCAGCCATGAACCTTGGTAAATACTAAAACTTAAACTGTGAAGAATAAAACTTCTTGGCCCTGGATGTATGAGTCTCATATAAAAACCCAGGAAATGTGAAAAGTAAGGCATCACACTTCCTCTATAGTTTTATAATAATTGATTCCAATGAAATTGAAGTGGGTTAAATAATGGGCACAGAATTCAAAAGAATAATATAAGAATGATTAATGAATTCAAGGAGGACCAAATGGTGAATGAAATGTCAAAAAAAGGATATGAAAATAGGCATTCAATAAGCAGAGATTATCAGAAATCAAACAGACATCTTGGAAATGAACAGTTTAAGTTAAATAAAAAACAGAAGTCTCATTAGATTGACCAGGTAGAAGACAGAATAATAGGCTTGAAGGTTGATTGAGTAGAACATTCAGACCATATTTAAAAGGAAAGAAGGAAGAGGAGAAGGAGAGAAAGTATAGACCAAGTATGGCATATGTAACACTTGTTTGCATCTGAGAAGGATAATAGTTTTGAGTAGTAGCCCCATTCATAGTGAAGAATAGCTTCCAGGGAGTGTCTGGAAGGACATGTGTATCTTCACTCTGCCGTGTCCAGCACAGCACCACGGGCTATTTGAAGGTGCTAATGCAGCTTCAGTGACTGGGAGGGCTGAACATGTTATTTTATTACACTTGAATTCTTTAAAATCCATTTCAGATACAATGGGGGCCACACTGAGCAGAGATAAGAAGAGTGCGTCCTTTCTTGCCCTGGTTCTTCTGGACAGTGATTCATAGTCTGACTCAACCATTTATCTAATGGAGATTTCCTGAGCACAAACAGAAGCTCAAGGTGCTTGGAGGATCCATGGCCCTCAAACAATAAGGTCAACCTCTAGGTCATTGAGGGAATACAAGTAGGGCCATGAAGCAAAGGAATAATGCAAGCTGAATGGAGCTGTGACCTAGACACAGCCAGAGCAGAGAGGCAAGGTCTCCCTCTGTCATCAGGAGCCAACCCTTTCACTCCCAACTGAATGAATGGACTCCAGCAGTGACCTAGATAAGTGTGGGGTTCACTGTCTGGATAAATGAGGAAGGACCCTTTCCTCAGTCCAGATGTGGCTTCATGTGGATGTGTACCAGGACTGAGGACAGGGATGGTGATGGGGAGCATGTGTGCCTCACCAGGAACCATGTACCTGCATCCCTTTGCTGAGCTCACCCGAACCTCAGAACCTCCTGCCCTTTCCTTCCATGGCAACTAGGATATGATGATGAAGCTGTTCGGACTGTGGAATCAGGTGTTACAGTCAGAACTGGCCCGGCCAACCTCAGAACCCATGGGTCCCGCACCCTAGTCCTGCAAAGGTGACAATGAAGGAAGGAAGCTCCTCTCTGCAGATGTGCAGAACCCCAGTGTACTGCATGCCCACTTTGAAGGCGATCCAGTGGATTGGGGGAGCCTTCCTGCTCTACAGACCTGGGTGTCTAGCACTGTAACAGGAACTTGGAAGATGCTTTTGCTGACAGCACTGGTTCTTTCCTTGGACCAGTAGATGTCTGAATAGCAGGATAAAGCTTGATATGATTAGGTTCATTTTGAATCTGTCTCTTTCATTATTGTTAATGTTGTTGTTAAGTAGGTGTACAAAAGAGGTACAGTGTCCTAAGTCAGGTTACTAGTACAATGCTTCTTAGTTAATCTCACCCCTTCCATTGCTGTCCCTCTTTCCTTCCTATCATTCCTACCCGCAAGTTACATTGTTCATTTTTTATACAATGTACATTGAATATAATGACTACATTTTCACTTCAAACTTTAGGTCAAAGTCCTGCTCAGTTCTGCACATATACATACACAAACACATATAAGGAATATACATCTAAACATTGATACAGGATGATTAGTTCTCAATTTTAAAGCTCTCCTTTAAAGCTGAAGATGCCAAAATGAGAGTAACTATGGTTTTTCAATAGATTGTCATCTGCATCCCATAGTTATCCTCCCCATCCCCTTTTCTAGAAGTCTACAGTCCTGAACCAGGGCCATGGGCAGCAGAGCTATAGGGCCCCTGCTCCCCTGAGCAGGAGCATTATCTTGAATGGGAATTCAAGTCCACCCCCCAGCCCCAGGGTCACGGGACTGATACACAAATATCCTGGGCAGTACATGGAAATTATACCCTGAGCAAGAGCGATTTCCTCAACACAGATACAACTGTGTGTGACCAGTCTTAGAGTAATCAGCAATCAAAATTGTTTAATTATGAGTATCATTTATCCCCTTTCCCAATTGTTCCCCTAGTTAAAACTTAAGCTCATGTCAGTACTTCTAAACCAAGTTGAGGATGTAGATCCCTTTCTTTCTGGTATGACTAGTACTGCATATTGAATTTCCTTCTTATTTCATCATTCCTTTTTGTTCAGGCTCTGGGACAAATTCTGCAGCCTTGATGTCTGAGGAATGCCAGCCTGTGACTTAGGACTCTGAGAGTGGCTACCTCCTGTGGCTATTGGCTGGGTCTTGATATCTCGGAGCTTTCTTGTGAATGTCAATCACAATCATTGTCACCCTTTTATCAAACACAGTGGAATATCTACAACTGGTCATGAAAATGAAGTTTGTGGAGTAAACAAGTCACATTTTGCAACCTAAAAAAAAAGTGTTTGGAAGGGAAATATTGAAATTAACAGAGCAAAAGAAAAATCTATTCAAGGCCAAGGTGTTTTGCGCATATTTATGATCCCTAAAGAAGTAATTTGAAATTATTAAAACCAGCCAGACCTCACCTTGCTTACATAGCTTCACATGTTCCTTCCCATGTAAGTGCTGGGCTACAATTCAGTGATAGAGTACTCCATTAGCATACAGCTCAGTGATAGAGCATACAACTCAAGGACAGAGTACTTCCTTAGAATATAACTCAGTGATAGAGTACTCCCTTACCATGTTTGAACCACAATGCAAAGCAAAACACAACCACAAAAATGGAAACCAAAAGCATATGCTTCCTGACAGTAATCTCCATGTCTCCATATTTTACCACAGCTGATTAAAGCAACGCCTTAGCCAGGCTCTGATGGCTCACGCCTGTAATCCTAGCTACTCAGGAGGCTGAAATCTGAGGATCTTGGTTCAAAGCCAGCCCTGGCAGGAAAGTCCCTGAGACTCTTATCTCCAATAAACCACTAGAAAACTGGAAGTGGCGCTGTAGCTCAAGCAGTAGAGTGCTCACCTTGAGCTGAAGAGCACAGGGACAGCGCCCTAGACCAGAGTTCAAGCCCCACAACCGACAAATAATAATAATAATAAAATAATAATAATAATAATGCAACACCCAGACACATTTTACAACACACAAAGTACAAAAGTTATTCATTTCCCCAAATGAGTGGCATTCTCATGTGTGTAGTACCTAAGCTTTAAGACAGCTCATTACCATCATTTGTATGGGAATTAGAAATATCTTAACAGTGGATTACACATCAGATTTAAAGGTTATATGTATGTAATATACATTTACATATATATATATACATACATATATATATATATCTTGTAAAGGTGATGAACAGGGGGTTTACAGTTATGTAAGATAATGAATACATTTCTTTTTAAACACTGTTACCCCTCCCTCATTTTCTCCAACTTATCCTTCCCTACTCCCTTTCCCCTCAAGTTGTATAGTTCATTTCCAACATAGTATCTAGTGAGTATCATTGTTGCATTAGTTCATCCTTTGTCCTGCTGTTTGTATGATTCCATTTCCCTTCCACAGATCAGATAAACTTATATACAAAACAAAGGGTACAGAAAATAAAATAGAAATATCTGCATACAAGACATAATAAGAATCTCTTGTTTCCAATTCTTGGAGTTCATTTTGATACACTTCATTATATATGGTCCTATGCACTTAGCCATTGTATTGTGTCCCCTGTTAAGAATATCACAGAGAGAAACCATACAACCTACTTTTCTTTAGGCCTAGCTTACTTCACTTAATATACTTTTTTCCAGGTTTTCCCATTTCCTTATGAATGGGGTGATGTCATTCTTTCTCATGAAAGCATAGAACTCCTCTGTGTGTGTGCTTGCGTGTATGTGTGTGTGTATACATGTGTGTGTGTGTGTGTGTGTGTGTGTTCTTAATCCTTTCATCTACTGAGGGGCATCTGGGTTGGTTCCATATCTTAGCTATGATAAATAATGCTGCAATGAACATGGTTGTGCTGGTAGCTATAGTATGGCCTTGTTTGTGATTATTTGGGTAAATGCCCAGAAGTGGGATTGCTGGGCCACAGGGCAGTTTAGTCTTTTTTTTTGGGGGGGGGGGGTCCGGTTGTGGGGCCTGAACTCTGGGCCTGGGCGCTGTCCCTCAGCTCTTCAGCTCAAGGCTAGCGCTCTACAACTTGAGCCACAGTGCCACTTCCGGCTTTTTTCTTTTTTTGCTTATATGGTGCTGAGGAATCGAACCCAAGGCCTCAAGCATGCAAGGCAAGCGCTCTACCACTGAGCCACCTTCCCAGCCCCGGCAGTTTAGTCTTTTGAGGAACCTCCATACTGCTTTCCAGAGTGGTTGAACAAGTTTGCACTCTTACCAACAGTGTAGTAGTGTTCTCTTTGGGCCACATTCCCACCAGCATCTGTTATTAGATTTCCTGATAATGGCCATTCTAACTGGGGTAAGGTCAATCTCAATGTTGTTTTGATTTGCATATCTTTTATGGCCAGAGATGCTGAGTATTTCTTAATGTATCTATTGGCCATTCTTATTTCTTCTTTAAGAAGTCTTTCTTTAAGTCTTTAGTCAACATGTTAATGGGGTAGTTGTTTCCTCAGGGATTTGTCTTTGAGGAATTTAAGTTTTTGAGCTCAGATATGAGGCCCTTGTCTGTTGTATGGCTGGTAAAGATCTTCTCCCAGTCTGTGGGCTTTCTGTTTATCTTGCTAGCTATTCTCTTTGCCATACAGAAGCTCTACAGTTTAATGCAATCCCATTTATCCAAACTTTCTTTGATTTTTGTGCTTCTGGATCTTTATTAAGGAAGTTTCAACCTGTGCCAAGGAGCCCTGGTGTTTGCCCTATTCCTTTCTGTAATATTTTTAAGGTATCTTGTCTTACATTGAGGTCTTTGATCCATTTGGAATTGATTATGGTGCAGAGTGATACATAAGGATCTAACTTCAGTTTTCTACATGTTTAGTCAATTCTGCCAGCACCATTTATTGAAGAAATTGTCTTTCTTCCATCCTGCTTTTGGGCTCCCTTATCTAAGATTAGGTGGCCATAAGTCTGTGGGTTCATTTCTAGGTCTTCAGTTCTAGTCCATTGGTCCTCAGGCTTGTTCTTGTGCCAGTACCAAGCTGTTTGTTTTTTTTTAATTTCTACAGCTTTGTAATAGAGTTTGAAGTCTGGTACTGCTATTCCTCCAGCACTGTTCTTCCTGCTAAGGATTGTTTTTGCTATTCAGGGTCTTCTGTTATTCCATATGAATTTTTAGATTGCTTCTTCTATTTCATTAAAGAATGATGTTGGGATATTGAGGAGTATTGCATTGAATTTGTAGATAGCCTTCGGCTGTATTGCCATTTTCACAATGTATATATACTTTTTTTTTTTTTTTTTTTTTTGTCAATCATGGGGCCTGAACTCTGGGCCTGGGCACTGTCCCTCAGCTCTTCAGCTCAAAGCTAGCACTCTACCACTTGAACCATAGCACCACTTCTGGCTTTTTTCTTTTTGCTTATGTGGTGCTGAGGAATTGAACCCAGAGCCTGATGCATGCAAGGCAAGCACTCCACCACTGAACCACCTTCCCAGCCTGTATATATACTTTTTTAATTTGTATTTTTATTTATTTATTTTTGTTCAAGCCTAGCACTCTACCGCTTTGAAACACAGTGCCACTTCCTGTTTTCTGGTGGTTAATTGGAGATAAGAGTCTCACAGCCTTTCTTACCTCGGCTGACTTTGAGTTGAGATCTTCAGATCTCAGCCTCTCTGAGATTATAGACATGAGCCACCAGCACCTGGCTTAATGGCAGTATTTTTTGAGCGGGCAGTGAATTCTGATACAACTTTGTTAATCATGACTAAATTAAAACTGTAGATTGTAAGCAGATATTGTGGTACATGCCTGTAATCCTAGCACTTGGATAGGTCAGGAAGATCAGGAGTTCAAGCAGCTTGAGCCATATACTATGACCCTGTCTAAAATATAAACAATAACAAAACCAAAACTACAGCTTGAACAGAGATGTAAGATTTGATAAAAGTCAACAAAAGAAAGCTGAGTGTGTAGTTCAGTGGTAGAGTCCATGAATTCATGCAGGAGACCTCGGGTCTAACAATTACTTTTTTTTTTAACTTATTTTTTTATTGTGAAAATACTGTACAGAGGGGTTACAATTAACATGGGCAAGACAATGAGTACATTTCTTATCAAGCATTGTAGCCTCCTCCTTTGTTTCCTCTTCCCATCCTCCCCCCGCCCCCCCCAATCCTCTCAGCTCCGGCCCCCCCACCCACCAAAGTTGTAAAGTTCGTTTTTGACATAACAACTTGTACATCTCATTGTTGCAATGGGTCCACCTGTATCCCTATTTAAATGATTTGTTTTTCCCCTTCCCCTCCACAAATTATACCGACATCAAATACAGTGAAAGTAGGGGTTATACTGTGGGGGAGGGACATACAAAGCAACAAAGAAATAATCTTATAAATGTCTAACAATTACTTTTAACAATTACTTTAATCCTGTGCAAAAGAACATTCTGTACCTCTCTGTATGTCACCTTTATAATAACACAAAAGATATTCCTTGACTTAACAATGGTTAAATTCAGTTTTTATTTTTTCCTTGTTGGTATTGGCTTCAATTCAGGACCTCACACTCCTGCTCTACTTTTTAACCCCAGGCTGGCATGCTAGCACTTAAATAACACCTCCACTTCTGGCTCTTTGCTGGTTATTTGAGCTAAGAGCCTCCAAGGACATTTCTGCCCTTGCTGTCTTCAAACTGGGATCTCAGCCTCTTGAGTAGCTTGGATTATGGGTGTGAGCCAAGGGTGCCTCAATTAATTTATAGTGAGTGGGGAGGGAGGGGGTTCTCTAGTATGGGGGCTTGAATTCAAGGCTTGGACACTGTCTCTTAGCTGTTTTGTTCAAGATTGGTACTCTACCACTTGACCACAGCTTCACTTCTGGATTTGTACTGGTTAATTGGAGATAAGTCTCATGGACTTTCCTGCCCCTACTGGCTTCAATGCAATCCTCAGATCTGGTTCCCGAGTAGCTAGGATTATAAGAATGAGCCATTTGCACCCAGAAAACTTACCATTTTTTGAATTTATGATTATGTGAGAACGAAAGGCTTTCATTAGAAACCATACTGTGAATTTTTAATTTAAATGTGTTTCTAGCCAACTGTCCAGTCCTTTTGTGGGGCACCCATGCCTGAGGTCATGGGGTAGCAATGGATACACCACAGTTCCCTGCATTGCTACGTCATGTGCATTGTGTTTATCACATGTATCCTGTCTTATAGCATTTTCAACTTACAACAAGTATATTGGGATCCTCTATATACTTAATGTTAGAAATGTTTAAACAGATGTGGCATCTATGTGACATTGGCCGGCATATCAGCACACCTCCCCTCTGAGAGAATCTACACCATTCCTCGCTCAACACCCCATTCACCTTGGCCTTGCCCAGCTGGGGAGGATGGGACCATTTTCATTCCTGAATGCAGTGGAAGTTTTGGCTGCCAGGATGGCTGGACCCACAGCAGCTGACCACTACCAAACAACACCCCCACATTTCTCATTCTTCGTAGCTGACAGTTCAGATGATGAAAGCCCACCCCTGCACAGTTTATGAATTTAATCTTCAACTTTCAAAGCTGAGTTCCACGTTTGAAGGTGGCTCAGTGGTAGGGCACTTGCCCAGGGTGTGTAAAGCCCTGGATTTGAGCTCTAGCACTGAGAGAAAAGCAAGGAAAGAGAGACAGAGGAGGGGGAGGAGACCAGTCCTAAATCCCTGCCTGTGTCATATAAAGCTGCATGTCCCAGAGGAGCTTTGGCAGAAAAGGGGAACTGGAAATAAATTCAGAGGCTAGTTTCCAATTTCCCAAGCAAGAAAAGTCAGTTCACATCCAGGCTGAAGAGGAAATCATGATGTGTGGAAAGGGGCAGAGGATGCTGGACAGGCAGTCATTTGCCTGTGACTGGTACAAACCCTCTTTACTAAGTGTCTCCAAATAGCATCTTCATAGAGAGCATGTGTGGGTTTGCTTCATTCCTAGTGTGTGTGTGTGGGGGGGGGTTTGGGTGTGGGTGTGGGGGTGGGGGTGGGTGGTGGGTGGTGGGGGAGGGATGTTTAACTGGGCAGAGCAATGCTGGAAAGGAAAGCATGGCTTCTATCAACAACCCAGGGAGACAGGCCTGGCCTGTCTCCTCACTCCTGAGGGAAGGAGGAAAGGGTCACTCAATCTCTGTCAGAGTGCCTGTCTTGGGAGGGCTCAGAGACTGCCAGCTAGGAAGACTGTCTCCAGTCCAACAGCAGGGGACAGACAGATAAGATCAGTGATACACTCCTGGGAAATTTCCATATACAGTTGTCATCTCCTAAGAAGGCTCTGCTTTGAAAGTATAAAACAATTACCTTTTATATGAAAAATACCAGATTTAACTTCTGACTACCCAAATGCAGGATAATTTTATTTACCAAATCGAATTTTTACAATACTCTCATAGATATTTAAAAAGAATGAGAAGCAGTTTTATCTAATGCTGTAAATAACTGTCACTTATGGAAATTTAAAACCCTTAAAAGTATTAAACATTGCGGTGTCTTCCCTCTGTGGTCAGGGAGGAATGCCTTCCCGTTGTGGAAGGGTACCTGGCTTTACATTGCACATCATGCTTCTTATGAGAATTATCTCTGGCAGTTATGACTGCAAAAATCAATCTTTTTGTCAGTTTTAAGACAGTTGTAGCCTAGCATTCACTACTGGGTGAATGGTCTATAACACTCTAAAATCCTGATCTTCATAACTGTTTAATCAATTTTATTTTGACTCAGTATTAGTGTCCAAAGTTTTGTTACTGTCCTGTTTTTGTAAGCCAATTGAGATTACAAGAGGATCCTGACAATAGGTATTTCACATATATGTATTTACGTTGTCCAAATAAAAACAATAAGTACTAAAGGAAAACCAACTTCAAGTTGTTTTTTTTTTTTATTGTAAAGATACTATACAGAGGGTTATAGTTACATGAGTGAGGTAATGAGTACACTTCCACTTCCTCTTGAACATTGTTACCCCCTCCATTGTTTTCCCCCTACCATCCCCTCCCTCCCTCCCTTCCCCAAGGTTCTTTTTTTTTTTTTTTTTTGATTGTGATTAAGTGATTACAAAAATTCCGGAAATTCACAGTATTGTGGAATAATGATGCTCATTTAAAGTCACAAGTTCATTCTAACTTTCCTGGAGCAAATTGTCTATAACAGTCTGTAATATATAACGGTGCTCATATGTTATATACCATATATGTGATCAGCAGCATGGGGATTCAAGTTGTTTTTTTTTAAGATCAATTATTTATCTCATCAATTAATTAATTTCAAGTGTCAGAGGCACAGATGAAGGTCATGAGACCCTCTCTGAGAGAAGAAAGACGTTCTAGACCTGTCCTTTTTATATTCTTAATCCTCTTTAGTTTTTGCCAAGTTCCTTACACAAATTTGGTTTTAGGCTGAGGATCAGACTTGGCATAACCTGTTACAGAGAAGCCACGCTTTATGGGGATGGGGCTGCCTGGAGAAGAAGGAGGTGAGCCTGGGGGTCTGCAGGCCAAATCTCATCTTTACCATGTCTACAGCAGCAGCATTGGGGAGGGGGGACTGCAGGGGCAGGGACCTTCCCCCTGTATGGACATTGGATTCCCTAGGAAAGTGCTAATTTCCTGGAGAAAGTTCTGTGGAGTTGGTGCTTGCTGCTTACCTTCAGCCTTGGTTCCTCTCCCTCTGCCCCCAGCCTTCTTTCTCTATCCACACAGCATAGGTGGAAGATGCTCTTCACACACTCTATGTTGTCCCTCTTCCAGAGACTCAGAGGCCAGGGGAGAGGCCAGCCGTGAAAAGATGGTTGACTTCGAGCATCGCCTCACCTGCAAGGCAGAACAGCCGGTCCAGGATGCTCAAGGATGGACCATTACCTGAGAAAGTCTGAGGCAGCATAGGCTTATAAGGGAGAGGAATTAAACATAAGATTAAAAGGGCCAGTCTCAGGCTGAGGATGTGGCTTAGTGGTAGTGTGCTTGCCTAGCATGCATGAAGCCCTGGGTTCAATTCCTCAGTACCACATAAACAGGAGAAGAAGAAAGAAAAAAAGCCAGAATTGGTGGTGTGGCTCATGTGATAGAGTGCTAGCCTTGAGTAAAAGAACCTCAGGGACAGTTTCTAGGCCCTGAGTTTAAGCCCTAGGAGTGGCAAAAAAAAAAAAAAAAGAGCCAGTCTCATGGCAGTAGTAGTGTTTGTTCTTACGTTGGGTTTTATTTGTTATTCAGTATACACTATGTGAAAAAAGTCTGCAGGGATGGGAGGAGGAAACTGTAAAGGAAGGGGTGACATTGATCAAAACAAGAAACAATTTTACTACATGACTTATGAAATGGTAGACCCTCTGTATAACACCTTAATAATAACAACACACACATATATCTATGTCTATAGCTATAGCTATCTATCATATATATATAGTCAGTCATCATGGGGCTTGAACTCAGGGCCTTGCTTTTTCACTCAAAGCTAGCATTCTACCACTTTGAGCCACAGCTCTACTTTTGGTTTTCTGGTAGTTAATTGGTGACAAGAGTCTTGTGGACATTTTCCTGTCTGGGCTGGCTTTGAACTACAGTCCTCACATCTTAGCCTCTTGAATAGCTAGGATTACAGTGTGAGACACTGGCACCTGGATGATAAGATAATTTTTTAAAAAAGGAAAGCCAGTCTCTAGCTGGACACTGATAACTCATGCTTGTAATCCTAACTCACAGAAAGCTGAGATCTGAGCATCATAAGTCAGAGCTAACCAGAGCAGAACAGTCTTCCAGACTCTATCTCCAATTAACCAGCAAAAAAGTGGGTCCAGAGAAATTATTTAAATGGTAGAGAATCAGATCAGCCTTGGGTAAGAAAATTGGAGAGAGAACTCTAGTCCCTGAGTTCAAAGCCCTGTATAAGCACACATACAAAATAAAGCAGGAGAACAGGCAGAATCAAATTATAACCAAGATACACTGAAAAACAGAAGCAGTAAACTCCTCTCCCGTCATCTTCTGTATTTTTGTTTTTGTTTATTGTTTTGCCAGTCCTGGGGCTTAAACTCAGGGCCTCGTACTGAGGAATTGAACCCAGGTCTTCATGCATGCTAGGCAAGCACTCTACCAATAAGCCACATTCCCAGACCTATCATTTTCTTATGATATAAAGTTACAAGATTGGAAGACATAAAGATGCTATCTGAATCTGCCCTCCCCTTTCAGATCCTAAGAAACCATAAACATCACAAAGAGGTAGCAATTCAGCCTTGGGGCGGGTTTGTTTTCACTGCTAATTAAAAAACAAAAAGCAGACATTTTTTTTGAAAAAGAAAAAAAAAAGAGTTGGAGGAGCAGACTCTCTGAAAGTGGAGAAGGGATTTTTCCAAGGAAAAATTCCTGGCTTCTTTGTTGGTTCTATCAGATGTATTTCGACCCTAGCCTTACTCTTGGGGAAATGTGTCTTTGGCTTGATTTGTGAAGTGATGGTCATGTGCAGACAAAAGCTTTTCTGGTAGGATCTCTTCCTCCCTCTGCCCTAGAATCTACCTTGGCCATGTTAGATCCCCGAATCATGGTCACTAATGCTTGTGAAGGTTTTCTTGTTTGCTTTTGTTTTGCTTTGGACTATTTGTGGTTTTTCCCAGCTTAGAAAGTAAGAAGAGTCCAGATAAAAAGCCCCATTTTGAGCTTTTACTCCCATTTCCTTCATGGGAAGTAGAAAAGACTTCTCTCTCTTGTCCAAATTTCTCCATACTTTATCCTGTTATAAAATAAACCTTTGCTCAAACTTATGCCTTGTGAGATTCTCCTTGAAATGTTTTTCATTGTGAATATGAAGTGCCTGTGATTTTTGCTTGGAAATTGGGCAACTGAGGTGAAGGAGTCTAACTATAGGGAAAGAATGCTAAAATCAACCTCCCCTAATCACACCCTAGGAGATACTCATGAGTTCTATTTCTTTCCTAGTATCTCCCATAGGTACTCCTCTTTGGGGGTGATTAGTGGTTAGCAGTTAAGACTTTCCCTATAGGGGAAAATAATTGGAGGCCAGTTTTAACCAAACTGAGGTACTTGACTGCCCAGTGTAACTTCTAGAATCCTTAGCTTGATCTTTGCTCAATGAACTCCTATTTAAGGTTTCATACATATGCAATGCATCTCATGCATATACTTAAAACCATGGAATGACAACCGTGTGCACGCACAGTTCCCTTCCCAAAACTGGCTAAGTATGGTCCTTCAGTTCCCTAAAATAAACCCACTATCATTATCACAAACTCCTCCCTAGCCCCCTAGAAAACTGAAATTCTTTTTTTTTTTTAATTTTTATTGTAAAGATGCCGTACTGTACAGAGGTGTTAGAAAACCAGGTGTGGGCTCAAGGCATCTAGCTTGGGCCTGTCATTTTCCCTCAGTATTGTACTTTGTCTCTATTAAATGCCTTGTTGGCCATTTGTCTGTTGCGTCTATTCAATTTTTTGTTGGAGATACCAAGAACCTGAGCTCTTCCCCTCCTTGACCTGGTAACAAGGACACATCATTATGGCCCATCATGCCCATGCACACTCCAAAATCACCAGAGAGGGGTTTAGGTTGGGTTTGGACAGACTCAGTCTCTACTATTCAGGCATATCTCAACTGGAGATCTTTTTCTCTTTTTTTTTGTGGGTCGTGGGGCTTGAACTCTGGGCCTGAGTGCTGTCCCTCAGCTCTTCAGCTCAAGGCTAGCGCTCTATCACTTGAGCCACAGCATCACTTCCAGTTTTCTGGTGGTTTATTGGAGATAAGACTTTCATGGCTTTTCCTTCCTGGGCTGGCTTTGAAGCACAATCCTCAAATCTCAGCCTCCTGAGTAGCTAGGATTACAAGCATGAGCCACTGGCGCCTGGCTTCAACCGGAGATCTTGAAATAAGGCTCCAAAGTTCTTTTGTGAAAATGTTTATTATATTATACAATACAAATATCCAGCTAATGCTTCAGTTTATGGTAGGCTAAGCAACTCAATTATAACAGAAAAGTAAAGTATATGTCCAGCCCTGGGTCTCCTGTTAGTACCTCCAGCTCCTGCACTGTGTGAAATGAAGGTTTGGTTTTGCAGTTCTGGGAGGGAGCTTCTGTGCACTTAGGATTCTCAGCCCTCATGGATGAGGCACTGCAGGAGGACAGAGGGCAGCAGGAGAAGGCTCAGCCTCCCATGTGCACTTGGTCCACTGGCAAATGAGGTGAGAAGGTCTTTTAGGTCTGAAAAACAAAAGAACACAGAAAATGGAAGGAATATACTATTGCAGGTTTGGTATCAAGGAATAAAATAGAAATGTTCACACTCATTCTCATAAAGGCTCTCTTCTGCCCTGATTCTGCCCCATGGTCCAATTAAGGACTGGGAGGGGGGAGGATGAGGTCTGAGTATACTGACTTCCTGGGCAGAAATCCTACAGAGCTGCCCATGGAGCAGGAAGGAATCTTGGGGCAGCCCAGCTCAGGGAAGCTGTGTCTGCCAGTCTTCCTTTACCTTCAGTGTTTTTTTCAGGGTTAAGAGTGTAATAGAACATTTGCTACCATACAAGAAGCCATGGGTTCAATCCACATTGCTGCAAAAGTCAAAATGAGTCCTTTCTTTACAACCAGAGACCACTGGATTAGATGGAATATGAAGAACAGAATGACAGTATTGTTTTTAAAGGCCAGGTACTGGTGGCTCATGTGTGTAATCTTAGCTACTCAGAAGGCTGAGATCTCAGAATCACAGTTCAAAGCCAGTCATTGACTGAAAAGTCCATGATATTCTCTCTTTTTGTGTAGGTCCAGGTCTGGGACTCAAACTTGATATCTGATATTTTCACTCATTGGCTAGCATGCTACCAACTGAGCCATGCCTCAAACCCCAAAAAGTCCATGACATTCTAACTCCAAATAACAGCGAAAAAGCTGAAATTAGAAATGTGGCTCAAATGGCAGACCAACACTCTTGAGCAAAAAGGCCAAGTGAAAACTCATGGTCTAAGTTCAAGTCCTAGCATCAATAAAAACCCTAAGGGCTGGGAAGGTGGCTCAGTGGTAGAGCGCTTGCCTTGCATGCCTGAGGCCCTGGGTTCGATTCCTCAGCACCACATAAGCAAAAAGAAAAAAGCCGGAAGTGGCGCTGTGGCTCAAGTGGTAGAGCACTAGCCTTGAGCTGAAGAGCTGAGGGACAGCGCCCAGGCCCAGAGTTCAGGCCCCACGACTGGACCCAAAAAATAAATAATAAATTAATTAATTAAAACCCTAAAACTAAAACAAAACAAAAAGCAACACAAACACAAGGAAAGTTAACAGACAAATAGCCTTTCAGCCTTTTATATTTAACTAGTGAACAGAATAAAGTAAGATTTTGCTTCCTGTCTGAGTCAGCCAGAAGCCCTGAAGTCACTCTTTGAGCTTAGACAGTTTCAAAAATTCAAATATGTACTTTGAATATTTAAACTGATATTTACTGTGGGTTTTTTTTCCCTTGTTGTTGGTTGTGGGCTTGAACTCTGACCTGAGCCTTTTTGTGCTCAAGGATAGTGCTCTACCACTTGAGCCACAGAGCCACTTCTCATTTTTGAATTGGAGATGAGTCTCATGGGCCCTTCTCTGCCTGGGTTGGTTTTGAACCATGATCCTCAGATCTCAGTCTCCTGAGTAGCCTCTTGAGTAGTAGGATTACAGGCAGGAACTATTTACTGTGCTTTCTTATATCTATAAAATTAATGATTTTATAGCCCATCTTTATTTTGTGTTGCACAGAAGGAAACTCTGCCTCTGACTTGCTAGTGTGCACTGGGAATATCATGTATATATGAGAGTCCTTCTGACATAGTAGAGATGTTTGTCACATCTATTAGCCTTGAACATATGTGAACAGGAAGATATAAACAAACAGTGTGTATGTTGCTTAGCACAGCTACCATGCTGAATGAAGAGCATTATTTTTGAAGTGGTATTTTTGGAGGTCACTGTAAATGAGGATAGTAGGTTAGCTAGAGGGTAAGATTGCTAAAGCCAACCCCCTTTCCTAGTCAGTACCCTACTAGTGAGTTCTGTCTCCTCCCTAGTACCTCCCATAGCCACTCCTCCTTGGGGGTAATTAGTGGTCAGTGTGCTGTTAGACTTTTCCTAGGGAAAAGTCTTTGCTCTGCCACTTTACTTTTGTGAATGTGTCTTCATTCTATTCTTTCTTGAAGACACGGAGAATCTGAGATCCTTACCTCTGCAACTACCCACTATGAACAGGAGGGGCCATTCTCATGATGTCCTCAGAGACTGGGTCCTGAGTCTAGCACTCAGGCATTTGTTTGCCTGTTGGTTGCTTGCTTTTGTTCTAGAAATGTTTTTTCAAAACCTGAGTTTGTAGCTGTGAGGTAAAGCTTGACTTAACTCCAATTCCCATTCTTTTCTCTGTGTGGGTGCCAGTCCTAGGACTTGAAGTCAGGACCTGGACACTGTCCTTGAGCAAAAAACCTCAAGATTTTTTACTCAAGGACAGAGCACAGCTCCACTTCCAGCTCTTTGATGGCTAATGGAAGATGGATACTGGAAGATAAAAATTTCATGGACTTTTCCTGCCCAGGATGGCTTCTTCTAGGACCCTCAGATCTCAGCCTCTAGAATAGCTAGGATTACAGGTATTAGCCATGGGCACCAAGCTGGAAGATTTTTATTATTGGACTTAAAACCACAGTCAGAGCAAGGAGGGACCCTAGAGGCCCCTTGGCTTGAGGAACTTCAGTGTGGTGGAGGTGTAGAATGTTATCTACTTGCAAGTTCTCCCACTATAGATATCTTCTCAAATAATTATCATGATGTTGTAATTTTTATTCTATTCGATATAGTCTTGAAAACTATTTAACATCCCATTATAAGATTTAATTTTTAAATTTAATTGTGTGTGTGCATGTGTGCGTGTGTGCGTGTGTGCGTGTGTGTGTGTGTGTGTGTGCTGGACCTGGGCTTGAACTCAGGGCCTGAGTAATCTCCCTGAGCTTTGTCCTCAAGGCTAGTGCTCTATCACATTGAATCTCATAGGCTTTCCTGCCTGAACTGGCTGTCAACTGCAATCCTCATATGTCAGCCTCCTGAGTAGCTGGGATTACAGATGTGATCCACTGGCACCTGGCTTAACATATATATATATATATATATATATATATATATATATATATATATATATATCCTATGGGGTTGGGTTTAGAGTATGGCTGACTATTCAATATTGTAATATTCTAAATAACATCATCAAAAACATCTCATTCTGTTGGCACACAGTTGTAATCCTAGCTACTTATGAATCTGAGATCTGGAAGACTGAGGTTTGAAGCCAACTGGAACAGAAATTCCATGAAACCATCTCTAAAATAACCAGCAGAAAGCAAGACTAGAAGTGCGGCTCAAGTGATAAAGAACTAGGTGAGTGAGTAAGATAGAGACCCTGAGTCCAAACTCTATTATCACAAACAAGCAACAAACTTAATTATTAATTATTCTTCCATGAAGGGCCTAGCAGTTACCATGTGTAGGAATTAACCTTTCTGAACCAAGTTTCATCAAATATAAAAATGCATAAAGTATAATGCTTCAAAGCTTGTGGTGAATATTAGATATGACATGTATAAGAAATGCCTAAAACATACGATCACACACAGTATGGCCATCATTGTCCCACTGTCATTGCAATAGCATGATCAACAGGTCAGTGGTGTTACTCTCCTTTACATACCCTACCAATTACTTGGTTTCTGCTTTTTTCTTTTTCTTTTTTCCTCTCTGAAAGAACATTGTTTCATCCAGCTTTGATAAGTAGAAGTAACATTTTTGGAAGCTGTTGCCAGTGGCAGACAGACAACCATCTTGACTGGATGTTTCTGAGGATGTAGACAGTGATCAGCTATCTTGGGCCTCTGTTCCTGCCTGGCCTCACGGAGGGGACTAATAGGACTCTAGCCAGCTCCTACCCCTCATTTCCATTAGGGAAAGTGGGCAGTCTCAGGTGAGACTACATCTGATTTGCTCCACCTAGAAATCCACCTAGAGATCCCCAAAATTTACTTCTTCCAATATCTTGGACTTAGAAGGATCAAGTGGTGAAGCAGAAGTATATGCCCAGCAGATGGAGAAGCCCAAGAGAGAAAAGCTTTAGGGAGCTGCGGTTGGGCATGGGGGTGGGGATGGGGCAGGTTAAGTACAGGGAGGGATAAGTGAAATACTGAGGGAAGGGAGGGTGCTGGTGTGAGCTGAGGACTGGGCCTTCATTAGTAGAATCTTTCCAATGCTGATCCCACCGGGAACAGAAGAGAAAGGGTAGAAGGTGGGTTAGGAGCTAAGCATTCATTGAGTGTGTCCCATCAAGAGCAAGAGGTCCGCAGCAAGTGGGGTTGAATGAGTGTGCAACCATGAACTGTGCCCCGCCTCTGGAGAGGAGTGCACCCCGGAGAGGCAGAAGGGGTGGGGCTCGGGGCCTCAGGACTCAGAATGCTCCCTGGACACCTTGCACAGCTAGCCATCCAGAAATGAGGCGGAGACTCGAGCCCCCGGGAGCTGACCTCCCCGACTGCCCACGACCACCCCGGCTGGGCAGATCTGCTGAAGAGCAGAGGCCAGCGGGCACCCTTTATCGGACGGCAGTGGATTCTTTTCTGCGCCCGTGCCCAGCTGGGGTCCCCGCGGGGGAGCCGGTGTCGACTCCGCAGAGACCTAAGCCTCGGTGGCTCT
This sequence comes from Dipodomys merriami, assembly GCF_024711535.1. Taxonomy (NCBI): domain Eukaryota; kingdom Metazoa; phylum Chordata; class Mammalia; order Rodentia; family Heteromyidae; genus Dipodomys; species Dipodomys merriami. The sequence continues at coordinate 5,401,055 of NW_027205381.1, read as the reverse complement.
CAGGTTCACCTCTACTTACAGCTTGTCAGCTCCAAAAGCCCCACTCGCTGCATAAAGACACTGAAGTCACCGTGGATGCAGCGACCCAGAGCCACGAGAATATGGATAGGAGAAAACATAAACTTCGAAAACATTAATTCACTACGTGATTCACAAAGAATATGGCTTCTTTAGAGATGACGCTAGCTACTTTGCTCTTCTGACTGTTGCTGGCCCAGGAAGAGACTCCGGACCCGTGTGCCCGGTGAACCGCGGCCAAGGCGCGGCGCTTACCACAGCGGCCCTGCGTCTGGAGAGGGAGGCAGTGTAGGGCGGCGAAGATGCACCGGCAGAGGCGGCAGCCTCGGAAGGTCCAGGCCCCGTGCACGAGGGCCCCGCAGTCGCTGAGCAGGCGGGGATCAGGGTCAGTGCAGGGGTCCGTGCGCGCCCCGCGCCCACCGCGGACCCGATCCCAGCCCCGATCCCGACCCTGGCCGCGCCCACTCCGGCCCCGATCCCAACCCGGCCCGCTCCGACCCCGGTCCCCATCCCCATCCCGACCCGGCCCGCGCTCACCCCGGCCCCCATCCCGGCCCGGCCCGCGCCCACCTTGGCCCCGATCCCGGCCCGGCCCGCGCCCACCCTGGCCCCGATCCCGGCCCGGCCCGCGCCCACCCCGCCCCGATCCCGGCCCGGCCCGCGCCCACCCTGGCCCCGATCCAGGCCCGGCCCGCGCCCACCCCGCCCCAATCCCGACCCGGCCCGCGCCCACCGCGGCCCCCGATCCCAGCCCCTATCCCGACCCGGCCCGCGCCGACCCCGGTCCCCATCCCCATCCGGACCCGGCCCGCGCCCACCCCGGCCCCGATCCCCATCCCCATCCCCACCCGGCCCACGCGTCCCCGGTGCCCACCTTCGCCTCTGGTCGTGCTCACAGTAGCGACCCGTGAAGTGGGCAGGGCACACGCAAAAGCTGCCCAGCACGCAGGTGCCGCCGTTCCGGCAGCAGCGCAGTCTTGGGAGCACACCTGTGGGCGAGGGGGCCACGTGTGACCCACCCGGGGAGGAGCGGCGCCGGCGGCCTGCCGGCTGTGTTTGCTCCGGGAAACCCTGCTGGTTGTTTGAGGGGCTAAACACAAACCACCCGGAACACTAGGCGCGTCCCGGTCCTGTCCCCGGAGAGCGCCCAGACCCGAAGCCAGCGGGGTCCTCGCTCCTTCCTTTCATGTGTTAAAGACGGGCGCCGGTTTGTTCCGTGATTAAAGACAGGCCTCCCAGGCCAAGACCACCCAGGGGCGTGATGCTGCCAAGCCTCCGCCACCCCGCACCCCGCGCCCCCACCCCACCGCCCTGAGGACTTCGGGGACACCAAGCCAGGAGCCAAGGGTCTGAGATAAGCCAAGCCAGGGCCCGCTGTTACCTTGGTTGGCGACATTTGTTTTTAAATGTTTAATGATGGCCTGTAGGGAAAGTCATTGAAGAGCAAATGTGTCGCTTTTTCGATGGAACTTTTCAGAATGAAACCCTCACTAGGGAATGTTTACTATCCGGTGATTCACGACTTGACCACTGTGAAGAATTCTCTTTTGGTTCTCATTTGAGCCCTAATTCATCCCGCTTTGCGTTTCTGGATCCCGCATTCGGGACCTTGACCACCATCACTACAAAGGCTTGTCTGGCAGCCTGGGACTTACGCCCGTCTGAGGCTCTGGAGTAGAGAGCAGACTCCCGAAGCCTCCATTCCTCCTCCGACCCGTTGTCCTTCCTGAAATCACTCAGGGTCAAATTGAGTGTTGTTGGCTGAAGCTTTGGAGCTGCAATCTTGCCGGCTTCTTTACCGCTTTGGCGTGTCTCACTTTGATAGCCTTTTAACAAAGGGAAAATATGAACCTGATACCGAGACACAGGTATGCTATACAACTAAAGCCGAGACTTTAAACATAAAATGCTTACTGTTTCCCAAATGGATGAGCTGCAGTGCCAAACTGATGATGAACAGAAACCTAGAATATTTAAAGAAAATTATCGACATTTCAGATGTAAAACGTAGAAGCAGAAATTTACACACATGAAAATGGCAACTCTTCTTAACAACACCGGAACAATAAAATTATACTTTTAAATGGCATGTGATCTTTATACACAAACATATAACATATTTAAAATAAAAAATTCATTTTGTAGATTTTTCAAATTAATTTACTTTATTATCATGACAAACGTGGTGCACAGGATTACAATTACATGAGTCAGGTAATGAGTACATCGCCCTTTGCATGGTGTCTTTTGTTCCTTCAATATCTCCAGTCTCTCTGTATTGTAGATTTTGATCAATAGATTATAAAGAATTTTTAGATGGGCAGTGCATACTTCCCTTTAATGAACTGGAACAGTAGTGCATACACTGTATTTTATCCTGAGAATTTTAACCCCACCTTTCTCCCCATCTTGACTCTAAGATATTGATGACTTCTGGGCTTACCTGACATAGGTCCTCCAGATCATTTTCCCACTGACACTTCTGGTTGGTAAGAGAGGCCCCTTCTCTCATCCATACACTGAAGATCAATTTCCACGGAAGCTGAGTCTGAGCAGTCTTTATGTTGGAGGTTTCTTTGCTCCACACCTGGCAGTAACTGCATCAAGACACAGGACAGACACATTTGGAAGACACAGACATTCTCTTCCCTTTGCCTGGACCAGAAAACACAGCACTAAGACCTTTGAGTACTGCTGATGAAGCCCATCAGCTAGGTCCTGCTGTGACACAGAGGGAGACTGAAGGACTATCCCTCAATGAGCCCAACCTTGCTCAGGAAGGGAGGGGGTTGGGACATGGGGTGGGTGACTCCCTCCCGAGCAGTATTTACAGTGCTGACAGCATCAGGGGTGGCCAGTCATTGAAGTAAGACATTAGTGACCAAGACAAGCCTTTCCCTCACTGAAAAACAACCACAAAATTAAAAGATTGAAACCCTAATGTGAACAAAAATGGGTTGATGGTTGTTGCTTACTCTTTGTAGAGGAGATGGTGAAAGGCCAGCTAGAATGGGGAGCTGCTATGTGGGCCATTCCAGTAGCCTAGGCTCAGGCATGAGGATGAGTGTGGGATACGAAGTTATAAGGGATGACTTCAATTCCTGCTTTCAGATGAAGTCTTTGTGCCCTTTTACTACTGTACCCTCCACCTTCTTACCCTGTGTAAAATGTGAGGAAACTGAGGCTTTGAGTGGTTACGACCTTGCACAGGAAGATGTTTGAAAAGCATGAGAAGTACATACAACCCAAGTGCTGAAGAGGCTGTGCTGAGCATGCACAGGCAGAACTGCTCCTGCTGGCAGCCTGAAGCCAGTAACAGAGACAGAGGACCTCTTGAGGCAGTTTTCAGTTATTCCTGATCACCAGTATGGCCTGGGCTCTCCATCAGCACTAACGAGGGCAACTTGCAACTGACCCTGGCAAATAGTTCTGTGATTTTAATATAAAAACTGATTTCTAAAAGTGGTATATGTCCTTCAAAGTTCAATGTCCTTGATACAGACATAACCATTGCTTTTAAATGTCACTACTTGATCTCAGGGCCTAGGTGTTGTCAATGAGCATTTTTGCTCAAGGCTGGTACTCTCCCACTTCAGCTACAGCTCCACTTCCAGATTTCTGGTGATTATTTGAAAATAAAAGTTTCCTAGACTTTCTTACCTGGGCTAGCCCTAAACTGTGACCCTCAGAGCTTACCTTCCTGAGTAGCTAGGATTACAGACAAGCCACAGGCAACTGCCTTCAGACATGGTTTGTTGTGCTTTTAATTGAGGGAATTAATGAGGCTGCTGTTAAACTAGAAGGGAGTTGGTGACCTTGCCTGGCATGGGGCCTCCTGGTGAAGGGCTCTGGGAGCTTCCAGGACCAGGGTAAGACCAACAGACACACTGGCCAAACTTGAAGAGGTGTCACCATCTCAGGGCGGCCTCTGAAGACATCTGTAAGCAAGCCATGAAAATGCACTTATAGAGCTGGGAAGGTGGCTCAGTGATAGAGCGCTTGCCTTGCATGAATAAGGCCTTGGGTTCGATTCCTCAGCACCACATAAGCAAAAATAAAAAAGCTGGAAGTGGTGCTGTAGCTCAAGTGGTAGAGTGCTAGCCTTGAACTGAAGAGCTGAGGGACAGCGCCCAAGCCCAGAGTTCAGGCCCCACGACTGGACCCCCCAAAAAAATTAAAAAAAAAAAGAAAATGCACTTATAAACTCGATGGTTATTATAGGTCAATTACATAATTCAGTTACATATAAAAATTAAGTATGTTTAATGGCTTTAAATCAGTAGAAGCTTCTATATGAATTAAGTGGGTTATATATTAAAATAAGACCACATGTAAATTAAAAGACTACTTATTTGTATGAATTAGGTTTGTTTTGCTTTTTTTTTCCTTGTCAGTCATGGGGCCTGAACTCTGGACCTGGGCACTGTCCCTCAGCTCTTCAGTTCAAGGCTAGCGCTCTACCACTTGAGCCACAGCGCCACTTCCGGCTTTTTCTTCTTTTTGCTTATGTGGTGCTGATGAATCGAACCTAGGGCCTCAGGCATGCAATGCAAGCACTCTACCACTGAGCCACCTTCCCAGCCCTTGTTTTGTTGGGGTCTGTGCCTGTTCTAGGGCTTGAACTCAGTCAGGGCCTGAATGCTGGCCCTGAGCTTTTGTACAGATTACTGAAGGCTCAGCTCCACTGCAGGCATTTTGGGTGCTTAATTGGAGATGAGAGTCTCATGGACTTTCCTGTGTGAGCTGACTTCAAACTGTGATCTTCAGATCTCACCCTCCTGAATAGCTAGGACTATAGGCCTGAGCCACCAGCTCCTGGCCTGTAAAAATAAGTTTTAAAAACCACTCACTTTATAGACTGCTATGGGAATCAAAGCTTTCTGATAATATTAGGTCTCAAAAGGACTATTTAAGATCTAACATCCTTTCTCATTAAAGTCTTCATAGTAGCTGAGTGCTGCTATAGATTCACACCTATAGTCCTACCTACTCAAAAGGCTGAGATCTGAGGGTCCCAGTTTGAAGCCAGCTCAGGTAGAAAAGCCTGTGAGACTAATCACCAATTAACTACTAAACAGCTGCAAGCTGACCTGTGGCTCAAATGGTAGAGTACTAGCCTTGAGTGGATAAAAATCTCAAGGATTACACCCAATCCCTGAGTTCAAGCCTCAGGACTAGTCACACCTCTGTGTGTATGCACACACGCACACACACACATACGCACAAGCACACACAGAGTCTTCACAGAAGACATTTCCAAGCATGCAAAAGCTGGCAAACACAAGTTCACCAATTAACTACCATATCAGTCTTTCCATTCTTATCCTTTATTTTCTTGGTGTTTGAAAAAGCAAGTCCCAGAACATGTGATAATTCATCTATCAAATACAGGTGTGCTTTGTTGTTGATGTTTGCTTTGTCTTCTGGTGCAAGCCACTAATCTAAGGTATTGTGCTTTCTAGGCAAGCTACACTCCCAGCCCTCAAATGAGGTTTTGAAAATCTATACTTTACTAGTGGAAGTTGTAGAAAAAAGGAAAGGCAATGTCTTGCCTGTAAGAGGGAAGAAATAGCCCACCCATGGCTGTTTGCTTAAGTCAGCTGAGGAGAGGCAGGGGGCTTTGGTGATAAAGCCACTGGCAAACGTTTTTACCATACTGTGACTTGCTCTCCCGCTGGCTTTGTGATACTGGGTGTCAACTTTACCGTGCTCCAAGGTCTTGGAAAAGAGCTTTGCATTTCAGTGCAGGGTTACTGCCCTATTTGGCACCAAAGAGGCATGGCCAGCCAGAGGCCAGAGGTTGCCTGGTAACTGCTGGAATAGGGGGTAGGGAAAGATGGCAGTCTTCCTTTTGTTATCAGTGGTAAACAGATAAGCCTGGAGCCACTCGTCCAGCCCAGAGGAATGCTCTAACTCACAAAACATGTAGGACTTGGATGCACAGGGACACCCTGTCGTTTTCAGCACATCCAACAAACACCGTAGAACAAAGGAGGTGTGAAGGACGCTGAGAATGACTGTAAAGCAAGGTTCTCTATACAGGCTTCTCACTGGGGTCTATGGCATAGGGGACAACTGCTTCCCTTCAACCTCCTACATGCTTTATTTAGCATGCTTACTTTCTGTCTCTAAGAAATTTTCCAGTTATAGCATCAAACAACAACTAGAATTTTCCTTTTCTAAGTATTTTATCTGAATGAGATTATTATATTTATGTGTGAATGAGAGATAGAAATGATCAAAATCCAAAATTCAAAGTATAGTTTATGTTGAATATGTATTGCATTCAGACCACTATAAAGTTGAAAATTCATAAGTAAAAATACTTGTAAGTTGAGTAACATCTTTTTTTTTTCTATTTTATTTTTTTACTCTGTCATAGGAACCCTGGGCCTGGGCACTGTCCCTTAGCTCTTCACCTCAAGGCTAGTGCTCTACCACTTGAGCCACAGGGCCACTTCCAGCTTTTTTTTTTCCTGCTTATGTGGTACTGATGAATCGAACCCAGGGCCTCATGCATGCAAGGCAAGCGCTCTACCACTGAGCCACCTTCCTAGCCCTGTATTTCCATTTTTGATAGCATTTAAAATTATTCAAAATTCAAAGAAGTAATAAAGACTTGAAAAGCAATATTATAAAAACATATAAATAAGCCAGGCATGGCAGCACACACCTGTAACCCAGAACTTGGAGGACTGAGATAGGAGAATCTCCAGTTTCAGACCATCCTGAGCTGCATAGTGAGACCCTACTCAAAGAGAATAAAAACCATGCAATAAGCATACACACACACACACACACACACACACACACACACACACACACACACACACACACACCAAATCAAAGGCCCTATATACAATGCCAAAGTAATCATTTTTTAAGCTTGTAATATTTTAATGGCCAAAGGTTAGAATATGAAATAAATGTCTAAACACTTTTAAAAGACAAAATTATCACGAGTTGAGTTTTATAGGTCATAATTTGCTTTATTTGAAATTCTAGAATCAGAATTTAAAATTCTGGGTGGAAGTAGAATCATTGGTTAGGAGGGAAGATAAATTTTTGTTATTCTTTAGATGAAGGCAGTTACTAAAACAAAAAAACAATCTGAATGCTGAGTTTACGATGAACTATATGAAACAGCATGAAGTCAATGGCACATAGCCAGTCCTCTTAGGAGAAGACAAGGGACTACTAGTCTTCAGAAGTTGTGTGTGATTTGGTTGAAAATGGAGTGAGCTGGTCTAAAGGGTTGCAGCCACTGACTATGTGAGTGGGTTTCTGTTTGTGTGAGCAATCCTTACAGCCAATCTGCGCTGTATTACCTGGATGTGGTCAATTGACAAAGGCACATCTCTAATTTTCTGTGTCTGTGGAAGGGATCCTTTCTGTGTAGAAATGTATCCCTCTCCCCCAAACAATGCTCTCATTGTCCTCATTTTGTCAGGAGAAAAGGGGGCAAATAGGACCCAAGGTGCCAGCGTGGAGGCTGACAGCTTCCTTACTGGCCTAGGTTGATCTCAAGTCTTCTGGACCCCTTCGTGGTTGCATATGTGGCTCTTGCTGGGTCCTGTGGCTCAATTTTCAGTTGTGAGCTTGGGAAAAAAAACAACAAAGGAGGTGCTTTATAAACCAGAAGGTGCTACAAAAGAAATTCCAGTGAATGTGTCGCCTCAGGCCATTAAGATCTGAGTGGTGGGGAGTGGTGGGGGATGGAAGGGCTAGTAGGACAACAAGAAATGTACTCATTGCCTTACTAACTGTAACCCCTCTGTAAAGCATCTTTACAATAAAAATAAAAATACTAAAAAAAGATCCAAGGAGTGGCCCAGTGCTGGTGACTCACGACACCTATAATCCTAGGTACTCAGGAGGTTGAGATCTGAGGCTCATGGTTCAAAGCCAGCCTGGACAGGAAAATCTGTGAGACTCTTATCTCCAATTAACCCATCAAAAAACTGGAAGTGGTGCTTTGGCTCAAGTGGTAGAGTGCTTGCCTTGAGCAGAAATGCTCAGGGACAGCATCCAGGCCCAAAGTTTAAACCCCATGACCAACAACAACAACAATAACAACAACAAAAAAAACCCCACAAGATCCGAGGAGCTGTAAGCTATGATGAACACTGAAATCCTCCCTTAAGAGCTGGATATGGGGGCTGGGAAGGTGGCTCAGTGGTAGAGCGCTTGCCTTGCATGCCTGAGGCCCTGGGTTCGATTCCTCAGCACCACAAAAGCAAAAAGAAAAAAAGCCGGAAGTGGAGCTGTGGCTCAAGTGGTAGAGCGCTAGCCTTGAGCTGAAGAGCTGAGGGACAGCGCCCAGGCCCAGAGTTCAGGCCCCAGGACTGGACCCCCCCCCCCCAAAAAAAGAGCTGGATATGTATGCATATGTGGTGGGCTATTAATCCTGACCATCCTACAAAAGGAAAATAGCACTGACTATGGTAGAGAGACCAATGGTTTTGTCAACAAAACCTTAAGTTGATTGCTAGTGATAGACTTTAGGGGAAGGGTGTGGATAAGAAGTTCCTTATCCCCTCTACAGATAAGATTTAAACAAGATGATGTAGATAAGAGATCATTCTGAATTTTTTAGTTTTAAAGTTATTTTCAGACCACTGACCTAATTTTGAAAAGCCACAAAGTGAATCTGTTTGGAGAGTTAGGCTCTGAAAACCTAAAGAGATGAAAATAAATGAAGGAGAAGTGTGGGAAAGGCCAGCAAAGGGAAAGAGAACCCCTGCTCACCACAGGGGAAGAGGCTGTACAGAAGAGATGCCAGGGGTAAGTCACTACATGTGACCAGGGAATGGCTGAATGATGGGCAAACCTGAGCAGCTGGATTCTCAATTCTTCCCAAATCTGCAGTCATGTGGACTGCCTTCAAAACCCTGAGGCTCCAAAAGGTGTCCTGGAGGTCTGATCATATGGTTTCTCTCAGTTTATCTTCATTGCAACCTTATGAAACTGTTACAAAAGACACATTTTCTAGAAGAACAATGGAGACTTGGAGATACTGAGCAATGTGCCCTACAACATGTAGTCAACTCAGAAAATCAGTGCTTGGAGCTATGTACTGGTAGCTCAGGTCTGTCATCCTAGCTACTCAGAAGGCCAAGATCCCAAGATTAGGATACAAAGCCATCCTAAGCAGAAAAGTCTATGAGACTCATCTCTAACTAGCAAAAAGCTGAAGTGGCTTACATGGTAGAATGACAGCCTTCAGTGAAAAAGCCAAGCAAGAGCTCATGGCCCCAAGTTCAAGCCCTATCCCCCACAAAAAGAAAGAAAACAGTGCTTGAAACACCCAAACTGGTGGTGTCCAGTGTGTCCATGGCCCAAGTGAAAAGGCTACAAATTAAGATGTACTGTAAGCACAAATTTTTCATCAACTTGTGAAAACTTAGCACTAAAAGTCAAATAATAGATTAATAATTGTTTATATTGATTACATGCTTAAGTGAGCATAATCTGAATATGTAGGGTTATATATGATGTTGAAGTCAATCTTGTTTACAATGTACTATGTGATTCTTTTTTTGTTTCTTTTGTATGTTCTTCCCCCTATGGCATATCTCCTGTTGACATTGTATTTGATTCTGGTACCCTGGTATTGTATATGTTTATTTGAGTTAGGGAAGGGAAGGGGAACAACAGAATGGTGAGACAAAGGACAAGGGGGAACTAATACAACAGCGATATATACAAGACAACATGTTGGAAATGATCTGTACAACTTGGGGAGAGGGGAGGAAAAGTAGGATAAAAATGAGGTAAGGGGTAACAAGTTTGACAAGAAATGTGCTTATTACCTTACTTATGTAACTGTAACCCCTCTGTACATCATCTTGGCAATTAAAAAAAAAGTATGCAAATGATGGTAAGGGAAAAAGAGACATAGACCAAGTGAAGTAACTACAAAAGTTTTTCAACCCAAATATATCAATATTTGTATATGAACTATAAGTGGCATAAGAATGAAAATTAAATGGAAATATTTTGTGTAAAAACTAAAGTCAAGGGGCTGGGAAGGTGGCTCAGTGGTAGAGCGCTTGCCTTGAGGCCCTGGGTTCGATTCCTCAGCACCACATAAGCAAAAAGCTGGAAGTGGTGTTGTGGCTCAAGTGGTAGAGCGCTAGCCTTGAGCTGAAGAGCTGAGGGACAGCGCCCAGGCCCAGAGTTCAGGCCCCACAACCGGACCCAAAAAAAAAAAAAAAAAAAAAAAAACTAAAGTCAAGCCAGGCGCCAGTAGCTCCTGCCTGTAATACTACTCAGGAGGCTGAGATCTGAGGATCATGGTTCAAAGCCAGCCTGGGCAGAAAAGTCTGTGAGACTCTTATCTCCAATAAACCACTAGAAAAACCGGAAGTGGTGCTGTGGCTCAAGTAGTAGAGTGTTCTCCATGAGCTGAGGAGTGTAGGGACAGCGCCCAAGCCCAGAGTTCAAGTCCCACTACTGACAAAAAATAAATAAATAAGTAAATAAATAAATAAATAAAGTCAATCGCATATCTTTGTTGCTGTTTAAATATGGATGCTGAAAACTCTAAAACTAGGAGGTTGAAATCTTTCTGGGGACAGTGCCCCCTCGCTGGCCTTCTCAGCCAGGCACTGCTATTTTTGTGTTCTAAGAGCTCCAAGGCTTCAGGATGTCTTGTTGGCTTCATCACCAAGTAAATAGGTGATCCTGAGTAAGGCATTTAATGTGCCTGAGATTTTATTCCTAAATCTAGAAAAGGGAAGAAAACAGCCACATCAGACAGAGGCTTGAGGAGCCCAGCAAGGTGGGTACATGGAAGGCCCAGGAGCAACAGAACTAACTCTGATCTGACACAGGCAGCACCAGCGCTGGTGTGGACGGCTCACCACTGCCCCCAAGCGGAGGCTCCTGGGAGCCGTCCTGCACTTTCCAGATCAGTGGTAGTATGTCCTTGGGCAATGAGATCAGGTTATTGGTGTCATTTCTTTTGTTCTGTCTTTCTGTTTGTATGTGCATGTCAGGGAGGAAGGCAGTTGCAAGATTATATTATATTGTGGTGAATAGAAAACAGAACTGATGCAAAATTAACTGTGCAAGGGACTGTGAGATGACTAATTTAGAAACTGATAAAAGGCTGCCAATGGAGTTGTGGGAAGAATTGCACGCAAGAGCCCAAGTTTTCAAGGTTGTGGGGAGAGTATCGGGGCCTGGACTGCATCCCCAAAGGTAAAGTTAGGCTCTGGAAGGCACCTTCATAGCCTCATTGCCAACAGAAGGAGAGTGCTATGGCCACCTGTTCCTTACCCACCACCCCATTACCTGAGTCCTTTTCAGACTCTAAGTATGGAAATGCGGCAATGCTTTTGTATTAAGTGGATTGACTCTGCAACTCAGAAAGCACAGGAGCTTTACCACTGCTTTGGAGAATAGCTCTGGTGACACACACCTAGTCACCTGTCAGTAGAAGAAGGTGATCCAGCAGCCACCAGAAAATGGGAGTGAGGAGAGATATAACCGAGGGTTGATACAAGAGTACCCAGGGTACAGGCCACAACTGAGGGTGCTGAAAAGCATGCTCTACTGTAGGGACAGAGCTAACATGCAGAGAAACTGGGACAGTGTCAGCAAGGCATGCAGGACCTAAGGTGGGATCTTCTCCCTGTTCCTACTGCCTCTCACAGGTTTCTTAACTAGAAGTCCTGGTTTGAGACATGTGAATCACTCCTGGGGCTTCAGGAAGGTGGCCAGGTGGATATGGGTCTGACTAAAGTCAGGGTAGACTGGCTGCAGAGATGGTAAACCAGAGCAAGAGGTCATAGATTGATGAACTTCTCAGGACTCCAGGAACCAGGAAGCCAAAGGCTGAAATTTCCAGGGTGAGTTCTACCACCCAAGGTCATGAACATGCCAAGGATTTCTATCTTCTTGAGCATCAGCAGCAAGAAGCCATTTTGTCCTGAAACTGGCCACTCTATTACCACAGACAGCTGTACTCCAACCAGAAAGAAGGGGCTAGGAGCAAAATCCTTTGCCTGTAAGTCTGTCTTGTTTAGAAGGAAGAAGCTCTTGGCTGGAAACCACTCCCTTGAGAGATGAGACTGTGTAACCTGACTTTGCTGAGCTCCCAGAAGAGCTGGCAGTCCTGATGCTGCCCTAGTGGCGACCCAAGCCCTGTTGGCAAGGGAGGCAGTGTGGGAAGTACAGCCCTCTTTACTTACAGGGCCTAGAAGTATGCCCGGCCAAACAGTGACCTCTCACTTTTCCTTTTATAATTTAGATTTTATTGGTTGTGTGGACATCTCAATGTGTACACATTTGTGGGTACTTGTGTGTGTGTGTGTGTGCTAATACTAAGGCTTCACCTCAGGCCTCATAATTTTTCACCTCATGTTGGCCCACTACTGTTTGAACCATATCACCACTTCTGGCTTTTTGTTGGTTAATTGGAGATAAGAGTCTCACCAACTTTTCTGCCAAGGCTAGATTCAAACCTTGATCTTCAGTCTCAGCCTCCTGAGTAGCTAGGATTACAGGTGCCAGTTATATACATATTAACATACATACCATAACCCTCTCCCTCCCTCCCCTTCCCTCCCTCTCACCCCTCCCCTTCCCTCCCTCTCCCCCCTCCCCTTCCCTCCCTCTCCCCCTCCCTTCCCCCCATTTCTCTCTCTCTCTCTCTCTCTCTCTCTCTCTCTCTCTCTCTCTCTCTCTCTCTCTCTCTCTCGTGCCATTTAGGGCTTGAAACTCTGGGCCTAAGTGCTATCCCTAAGCTCCTTTTGCCCAAGGCTAGTACTCTATCACTTGAGCCACAGCTCCACTTCCAGGGTTTTTTTGTTTTGTTTTGTTTTATTTTGTTTTTTGGCTTTGAACCTTGATCCTTAGCTCTCAGCCTCCTGAGTAGCTAGGATTACAGGTGTAAGCCATTGACACTCAGCTGTGTCTGTTTTTAAAAATACTTATTCTGGAGGCAAATTTTCCATCAATAATCTTCAGATTTTGGTAATTTTGTCACATAACTCCCACCTATTCACAATTTTATACACATATCCTACATTCTCAAGTATTTTCTCTTTTATAGCACATTAATGAGCTAGGAAAACTGGACCATCAGGTCCAAAGATGTGAGAGTACACAAGATTCTGATAGCAAAGATCAGGAGTGACCTTCTTTGAGAAATAGTTTGACTAGAAAAACAACACAGGACTAGAATTCAAAATACCCCCATACTAAATTGCCATTGAGTATGCTTTGTGTTGTAGTATGCAAAACCAATCACCAATCTATGGATGCTAACCTGATATCCAAGACAGGCAGTGTCCTGTCATTCAGCATGTCACTATTATCTCTTTGTATCAAAATAAAGCCAATAATGATTTCACCTCTTTTTTAAAAAAAAATTACACCTAAACAACTGGAATGTCATGTATTTCTCTCCTTTTAAAAAAAGCTTCTTACATCAAAAAATGTGATACATATATGCAATGATATTTTATCCATTAGAAAGAATAATATTAGTTCATTTGCAGGGAAATGGATGGGCCTAGAGAAAATCATATTAAGTGAAGTAAGCCAGGCTCAAAGAGACAAATGGCATGTTTTCTCTCATATGTAAAAGCTAGATCTAAAATACAAATACACTTGATAACATACATAGGGCTCAGTGCATTTACACACAAACTGACTAAAAGACACTCTTAGTGAAGGCATCCAAAGATGTAACTCCTCTGTACAACTATGTATTGTTTATCAACGTGAATACCAGGAAGTAGAAACATATTTTGCAGAGAAGGGCAAAGGGGAGACTATGAATGGAAGGAGAAGGGAGTGAATTCAGTCATTCAGTGTATATTATGTAAAAACTGAACTAGTAATTTAGGGGAGGTATGAGACAGGTAACTGGGGGAAAATGATAGAAGGGATAACATTGACCAAGAAGCATTATACTCATAACCTGACTTACGGAATTGTAACCCCTTTGTACAACTACTTAATAATGATATAAAAAACTTGCATTTGTATAGTTCATAAAAAAAATATTCCTCTGGGGGCTGGGAAGGTGGCTCAGTGGTAGAGTGCTTGCCTTGCATGCATGAGACCCTGGGTTTGATTCCTCAGCATCACATAAGCAGAGAAAGCTGGAAGTGGCACTGTGGCTCAAGTGGTGGAGTGCTAGCCTTGAAGAGCTGAGGGACAGCGCCCAGGCCCAGAGTTCAGGCCCCACGACTGACAAAAATAAATAAATAAATTATATGTATATACACACACACACACACACACACACACACACACACACACACACACACACACACACACACACACACACACACACACACACACACACACACATTACTCTGGCTTGTATTAGAAGGGAGACTGGGGCAGTGGATAAGATACAACGTATGTATGCACAATCACACCCAGCTTCTCTTCTGCTTCATCAGAGACTGAACTCTCCACCATTTAATTATTTTTCTGTTTTCTGCAAGTAAATTTTGAGGTTTCTCAGTTAGCCACTTGGGCAAGTTCTGCTCCCAATTTCCCCTGTTGTTTGCACTTTTTTTTGTTGTTTAAAAATGTACCCTTTCCACTGCCTTTTTTGTCTTCTATTTCACTTCATTTTTACTGACCTCTTGGATTCTCACTTCACTGTCCCTAAGGTGAGGCTGAACTTCCTCTTCGGTGGAGGGAAGGTGGGGTAGGGAAGCTCTTATTACCCCTCTGGTCTTGGCTGGTGCTTCTATCATGTGAGCCACACCTGTATTCTGGCTTTCTTTGTTGGTTAATTGGAGATAGAATCTCAAGGATTTTTTAGCTCTGCCTGAATTCAAACCACCATCCTAGTGCTTGGGGGGGGGGAGGGGGAGGGGTTCCTGCTCTTGTAGATTTTTTTCCCTAAATAATAAAACTTAAAGGCAAGTTGTAGGAACCTCATCGGTCTTTATACCCTCAGGGGTATAAAGAATCTATCAAGCCAAGCACCCCAGAGCCAATAACTGTTAAACCTCCTTCCCAGAAGGGCCACTTGGCAAGACACCCAAACTGGGTGTTTAGATCCAGGCCCAAACCAGGATTCACACATTTAGTTTGGCCACTTGCCCCATATGCCAAATAAAGAGACTTGAGGAAGGCAGAAAAAGGAGATTTTTTTTTAAGACTAATCACCATGAGAAGACAACACTTTGTGCTGACCTCGGATACCTTCAGGGGTAGAGACATTGCCTTAGGTTTTATAGATAAAGAACTGAGAGGGTGGAGAGAGGTACACATAATTGAGAGAATCCTAAATATCAGATTGGAAGTCCATGCTTTAAAATGGGTTCTAGAAAATTTGCATTGTTCTTTTCTCTCTCTCTCTTTTTTTTTTTTTTTTCTAGCAAACTAAAAGTTGTGTGTCAGCCAGGTACCAGTTGCTCACATCTGTAATCCTAGCTACTCAGGAGGCTGAGATCTAAGGATTGTGGTTCAAAGCCAGCCCAGCCAGAAAAGTCTGTGAGACTCTTATCTCCAATTAACCACCTGAAAACAGGAAACTGTGCTGTGGCTCAAGTGGTAGAGCCCTTGCCTTGAGCTGAAGAGCTCAAGGACAGTGCCTAGGCCCAGAGTTCAAGCTCCACAACTGACAAAAAAAAAAAAAAGTTGTGTGTCTACTTGAAACTAACGATCTACCAGAAAACTCCATTCCCCATTTTTCACGTAGTATCAATTAACATCTGTAAAATACTGGCTCTCCAAAGGTATCCCATCTGAACACTGGAACTTGTGAATGTGTTAGATTATTTAGTGACAGGGAAATAAAGTTTCAGAGAGAATTAGGATTGCTAACCACCAGCTGACTTTAAGACATGGATGTGATCCTGAATTATTCTATTATTCGGGTAGGCTCAATGGAATCACATGAATTGTCACTTATGAAAGAGGGAGACAAAAGGTCAGAGCTAAGGAGGGGGGAGGATGGGAAGGGATAGGAAGGGGAAACAAAGGAGGAGGCTACAATGCTTGATAAGAAATGTACTCATTATCTTGCCCATGTAATTGTAACCCCTCTGTACAGTATTTTCACACACAAAAAAAGTCAGAACTAGAAGAGAGGTAAGGATGGATACCAGGTGAAGGAGAGATAGATAGATAGATAGATAGATAGATAGATAGATAGATAGATAGATAGATAGATAGATTTGAAGATGCTACACAGCTGGTTTTGGAAATAGAGAAATGGACCATGAGGCAAGAGGTGCTGGCAACCTTGTAAGAAAGCCTACAGAAGGGAAAATAGCCATGCTGATGTCTCAGCCCCAGGAGACTCATGGTGTCTTTCTGACCTCTCAACCATAAATTGTGCTGCTTTAAATGGCCACATTTGTGATAATTTGTTACACCAGCAACAAGAAACTAACACAGTATCCAAGGTATGAAAACACTGCTCTACAAAAGGTCTCTGGTCTACCTATGTAATAATTCAATGAAAAGAGGACAGCAGGACTGTCTGTTACTGAATCCAGGACTGGGTCCTTGGAACTGTAGCCCCCTTCTGAGCATTGACAAGCCACCATTTCATTGTCATCCACACCTATAGCCAAACATGGAAAGCATACTTATCCTAGTAGGCAACAAAGGGTAATTTATAGTTGAAAAAAAGCAATGAATGTGATATGCTGCAATTGTCTCTCCCCTCTGCGACCTGCCTCATAGGAGTACTCCATTTTATTCATCTTGATTTTTATAAGTCTCTGAGCCCAAGCTAATATAAGCACTTTATTTTATTTTATTTTATTTTTGCCAGTCATGGGGCCTAAACTCTGGGCCTGGGCACTGTCCCTCAACTCTTCAGTTCAAGGCTAGCGCTCTACCACTTGAGCCACAGTGCCACTTCCAGCTTTTTGTGCTTACATGGTGCTGAGGAATCGAACCCAGGGCCTCATGCATGCAAGGCAAGCACTCTACCACTGAGCCACCTTCCCAGTTCTATTTTACTATTTTTAATTTACTTTATTATAGTTATTTTAGAGGTAATATACTGAAGGTTACATTTATATACATTGGGTAATAAGTACATTTCCTTTCCTATAGTGTCATCTGTTTCCCCATTCTCTCCCATTCCCTCCTTCCCATCTCCATCCATGATTTGCATAGTTCACTTTCATCAATGTCTAATGCCCATCTGTAGGCGGGTGAAGGAGAATCCATAATCTCAGGAAAAGGGGTGGAAAAAGCACAGCAGTGGAATGCTGTAACTGTTTAAAACTAGGGTTGTGGGAAGTAGTTTACCACACACACCACTAATAAATATTTAAAATAGTACTGGAATGTTGGATGGGTGCTGGCAGGAGGGCTTACATTTAAAGTCTGGGCTGAAGGAGATATCTTTTTTGCTGTACACACTTGTGTATTTGTGTGTGTATATGTGTGTGTGCACGCACACAGGTGTGCACGCTTTCAGGTATTACTTCATTTGCATGACCATGTGCTCCCTTTCTTATAAAATGCAACCAACTAAGGAGAATAATGACTTGTGCCAACTACAGGAAAAGGCAAGTACAGATCAAGAGTTCTACTTGTGGTGATGCATGCCTGTAATCACAGCTACTAAGAGAGTGAGGACAATTTCAGTCTGAGGCTAGTCCCAGGCAAGAAATATGAAAACTACTTAAAATACTTGAAAAATACCTAAACCAAAATTGCCTGCCTAGAGTCCTGAAGGTGTGTGTGTATGTGTGTGTGTGTGTGTGTGTGTGTGTGTGTGTGTGTGTGTGTGTGTGTGTGTGAGTGCATGCGCGCACACACGCCAGTCCTGAGGCTTGCCAGTCCTGGGGCATTGAACTCAAGGTCTGGGTGCTGTACCTGACTTTTTCCCCCTTAAGGCTAGACTTGAGCCACAGCTTCTACTTCTGGCTTTTTAGTCGTTAATTGGAGTTAAGAGTCTCATAAATCAGCCTCCAGTGGCTCACACTTGTAATCCTAACTTTCTTAGGAGGCTGACAGCTAAGAAATGGGGTTCAAAGCCAGTAAGGAAGGAAAGTCTGTGAGACTCCTACCTCCAATTAACCAAAAAAGCCAGAAGTGGAGAAGTGGTAGAGCATTGACCTTGAGGAAAAAAAAAAAAAGCTCAGAGACAGGACCAGCACTAAAATAAGTGAATAAATACCACAAAATAAAACAAAAAATTCCAAGTCTCAGAATCTCCTGCCTGGGCAGGCTTAGAGTCGTCCCGATCCTCAGACTTCAGCCTCCTAAATAGCTAGGATTACAGGCATGAGCCACTAGTACCTAGTTCGGTTGAAATTTAATTTCCATTGTGAAGTATTAAGAGACAATAGTGGCTCATGCCTGTAATCCTAGCTACTCAGGAGGCTGAGAGCTGAGAAATGCGGTTTAAAGAAGTCTGTGAGACTCTTATTTCAATAATTACCAAAAAAAGCCAGAAGTAGAGTTGTGGCTCAAGTGGCAGAGAGCTAAGCTTTGAGTAGAAAAATTCGGGGACAGCACTCAGGCCCTAAGTTCAAGCTGCAGGATTACCCCCCCCCCAAAGAAAAAGAAAAAGAAAGAGAAAGGTGATTTATGAGAGATGAATCCCTCATGAATATATCAGTCATTCATGGATTACTGGTTTTTTAATGATTAAGGGTTTTTTCTCAAGTGGATCTGTTACAGGAGCCACTTTGGTCCAGTCTCTTGTTGGAGCCCCTCTTGGAAGGTGATGCTGTGTATCACTATGGGCTTCTGCAGTCCCCATTAACATAAAGATCCTCACCAATTGTAGACCTGTGAAACAGGATTTCAGACCCTATATGTCAAATAAAGAGACCACTGGAAGTAACCCTTCAGTACATTGTCAGCCATCTACAGCGGTTATCAGGGATACAGGAATTGGCCTCCGGTTAAATAGGGAGATAGAGGGCAAGAGGGTGTGTATAGTTAGTATACTCTCACCTCCTAGGCAGGTTCAGAGGTGGTCAGAGGTGATTTCAGGTAGTCTGACAGTCCATTGTTTTAGGATTTCTCAGGTGGGGCTTTGTTACAAAAAGAATAATTGAGCTGGTCACTAATGGCTCACTCTTATAATCCTAGCTACTTAGGAGGCTGAGATGTAAGGATAGGGTTCAAAGACAGCCCGGGGCAGAGAAATCTTTGAGACTTATCTCCAATGAACTAACAAAGAGCTGGATGGAGAAGAAGGGATGCCTCACCTTTGTTTGCTCCTAACTAAATAAGGAGTTAATGTGTCTTGGGGGGTGGGGGGAGTGAAAAAAAGCAGATTTTAAGCACCTTTTACACTGGGACCTTGCACCTCACATTCTCCCAAATTGTGAGCTGAATAAATCTTTATTTTTTTTAATATTTATTTTTTAAATTATACCCATGGAATTCAGTGATATCGAATCAATGAACACATTCCTGACAAATACCATCAAGTCATGCAGTGACTGAGTCAGGGGATGATGATGGGGTTGTAGCATCCTTGCGATGTGGGCATGCAGACATGATAATTCAGGAGACCGTGGTGTCTGTAAAGATCTGGGCACACCCCTGCCCCTTTGCCTCTATTCCCTTTCCACCTTTCTATATTTTGCCTCCTGATTAGTTTGATTTTGTTATTAGAAGTGTTTCTTGGTATGCCTTCTCATTTACTTATTGTTTGAACTTCTTCCAATTCCGTTCTAGGAAGAGGTCATTTTCATGAGCTATTTTCATATGTTTCTGTCATTATTATTTGCATTATGCTAGTTTGCATTTGGCTTACCACATTTGCAGAAGTATTTTGCATACTGTATATAATCTCAAAATGGTTTCATCTGGAAGGGTTAGTTTCTACTTTTTAAAGATGGATACATAGCTCTGGCCATCTGTTGAGCTTTAAGTAATTTTTCAGAGAAAAAGTTTGAAGTGGGATGAATAGATCAAAGCAGATAACTTTGCATTCTTATTAACTGCTCACAAGCTTAAGCCTTTCTTTTTTCATAAAAATAATGATGTTTGCCTTCTTGAGTAAGAGGGCAGATTAGATGCTTCTTTCATCTATCTCCAGGAAGTCAGGGAAACAAAAGAGACTATTTTGAAGAGAGGCAGAACATCAGGAATCACCAAAGAGTCCAGGACAGCAGAAAAGCACAGAGAAACAGATATGACTCCACAGAGGAACATGGGACATAGCCCATAGATCCACTCCTAGTTTCCTGGCCTGTAGAGAAGGTGGAGAGGGGAGAGGATGAAGAAAAGGAGGAGAAAGGAAGGAAAAGTCAGTCAGAAGTCAAGCTATGAAAGCAGACTGGCACACTAGCCACAGGATAAGCCCATAGTTCCAGTTGGCTGTGACTCCAGTGACAGGACCTGGTGTGGGAGTGACTCCTCTGTGGCAGGTCAGCACTGGATACCAAATCCATGTTGTCATATGCTTCTTCTCAGAAAACTAGCAAGGTCCCTTGGTCAGCGGCAGCCTATTCTGAGGATCTGAAAACAAGGAACAAACATAAATCAAGAAGCCTGTGGACACTCACCCACTACCAGAGGTCACCACAAAGGGAGCTGTGGAAACTTGTTAGTGTCTTGAGGGTCTTCAGGGTCATTGTCTCAATCTAACACAGCATTGATTGAGGGAGAGTCCTCAAGAAGATGGGTCAGCCATTGAAAGCTTCCTTACAGAAGCCAGACTAGTTGAATGTGAACATTTAACTCGCTCCTTCCACGAAGAATTCACTGGGCAGACAATTATGAGGCAAGAAAAGTCGGAGTTGATTTGAAAGTAATAGTGAGATGTCAGGGGACACAGTGGAAAAGCCGCGTAGCTCCCAATCTGAACTCTCAAATGGGACTGCCTTACTCCATGTGAGGTCTTAACCACCTGCTTCCCAGGCAAGGAGGAGAGCATAGACTCCTGGGTGTAAGAGAGGAAGAAGTAGGGTCCAGAAATCAGTAGTTCCATTGTAGGCTCAAGGGGGCCCACCTTAATAGTCCTTTTGGTGAATCTGGCTGTGCTGGCATCTGGTTGAGTCATGTGCCCCCTACCTCAAGGGGCAGTGGCGTTGCATTGTTGGTGCCTTTCATGATTCTCTCCAGAGGCCTCAGGGTCTTCGCTTTCTCAAAGCTGTTATCTCAAACCTGGTGCCAGTGACCCACACCTGTAATCCTAGCTACTCAGGAGGCTGAAATCTGAGGCTCACAGTTCAAAGTCAGCCCTGGCAGGAAAGTCAGTGAGACTCTTATCTCCTAAAAACTACCCAGAAAAAGCTGCTAGCCTTGAACAGAGAGGCTCAGGGACAGTGCCCAGGCCCAGAGTTCAAGCCCCAGGACAGGAAGAAAGGCAGGAAGGCAGAAAGGTAGGGAGGAAAGGAAGAAAGGAAGAAGGAAAGAAGGAAGGAAGGAAGGAAGGAAGGAAGGAAGGAAGGAAGGAAGGAAGGAAGGAAGGAAGGAAGGAAGGAAGGAAGGAAAGGAAGGAAGGAAAGAAGGAAGGAAGGAAGGAAGGAAGGAAGGAAGGAAGGAAGGAAGGAAGGAAGGAAGGAAGGAAGGAAGGAAGGGAAGGGAAGGGAAGGGAAGGGAAGGAAAGGGAGGGAGGGAGGGAAAAAAAGAAAGCTGCTATTTCAACTTTCCTGGAGGCAGGGGTAGAGGCTCTCTGTAAAGCCTCTGCTTTCCCAAGGTCTTTTTTTGAGGAGGAGGTAGAGGTTCCCAGCTGTCTCCCCTTCCCCCAGACTCACCAGGAAGAGGTCAGGGTGTCATGTCCTTCCCTATACTTCCCTACACGTTTTCAACCTGTGATTTGCTGCTGAGTGGAAGTGAGAGCTGGAAGGCTAGGTTCCATTTCTCCTGCATCCTTCCTCCTGTGGGAGTGGTTTGCTGTTGGGAAAGATTTGAAAGCCCTAGAATTGGTAGAGAGAGGGCTGAGTTCATTTGATCTCCTTCCTTCCTGCATCCCAGTACAGACCTTTTTGCTCTGTTTTCTTTCTACATTCTCCAACACACTCATGTGACACTCCCTAGTCTTGGACTTTTGCCACACACACCTCTCCCCCCAAGTCTACAAACTGAGCAGCCTGTATAGCAAGTGGGTAGCTGCCAGATCCACAAGTCACAAAGCTCACGGAAACCAGCAGCAGCATATAAGGGAACATATAATGCAACATATAAGGGAAGCTTCTAAAGTAAATGCAGTCCCAAAGCTGACAACTGACCCTTGACCCTGCCCAGCCCTCAGCACTCACCTAACACCTAAACTGCTTCCACCTCTCTAAGTGGCCCCAAGCTGTGCCTGTGCTGGAATAGGTCTTTCCAGTGGATTATCACAAATGTACTACTCCCTCCTCCTTTTCTTTCTCCTTGAGTATGCCTAATATTTGGCCTTTCAAGGTTTTTAATGATGACGATCCTGTGCAACAGACCAGAGAGATCTATCAGGTTCCAGAACAGAGTGGTTCCCCCACAGTGTTACCCAAATCAAAGACTCTACAGCCCACAGATGTACCTATGCCACATCTCTTCTATGTAGAGGTGTCAACCATGTAGATGTAAATGTTTGGGAAAAACCCAGGACCAAAGCCACTAGGGCAAATTCTGTTCCTTAAGCCAGGCACAACTGCTAGAACTAGAAACAAAGCTGGTGACTCTGATACTCGCTCACCTACTCTGTCCACCTGGCCACATGTGTGCTTATCTGCCATTTTCCTGGTTAAGGATGGCTTCCCTGGTTTTCAAAATGCATGGGAAGCCAACTATGGGGCACAAGCATCCTCACCCTTGGGGAAATGGAGGCAGGATGATTGTGAGGTCAGCCAGGATTATATAGTGAGTCCCTCTGTCTCTCTCGGTCTCTCTCATTCACACACACACACACACACACACACACACACCCCTGGTGAACAATGGATGCTTAGTGATTTCTTTTGTGACCATTGTTAAGGTAGCAGTGGACACTCTGCAGGCTCTTCCCATTGAGACAATTTCTCAGGATCACAATGGAGCAAGTATATTCACTGAAGTGTGGCCCACAAAAAGTCACAGAATACTGCTTAGTACAGGGTATGCTCCAAAAACAAAGGCAACAAAGCAGAACAAGACCCATCCCTGACCTACAGAATTGGCTTCTAGCCCCAAGGGTAGGCCAGCTCGGGATAGAGGCTGACAGGTTGACCCCAGGTACTTAAGGAGCAGAATAGAGTTCTGGTGAGGGAAAGGAATCCACGTTTTGCAGAGGCTGGATCAAATGTGAACTAGTGTGTGGGAAAGACAGGGCTGAAGGGGAAGGGGAAGAAAGTGCCTCAGAAGGCAGAAGTGGATGCAGAAGTGGATCATGGTGGGAGTGCTGGCTTCATTTGGATGTGAAGGAGGAAGCAGGCAAAGGGGCCAAGTGTAAGCCAAGCTCAGAGAGACAAATGGCAAACGTTTTTGTTCATAAGCAGAAGCTAGATCTAAAAATACACTGGGACAGGATAAATTATACAAGACTTTAGACACCTATACACAGTGAGTATGACCAAAAGAGTTACTCTTAGGAGAGAAACACAGAAGCACAGTGCCTATGTGCCACTGATATATGAAATAATATATTCTGAAATGAACTCCAAGAGATAGAAACAAGGAGTTTTTTTCTTTGTTGTTGTCACTGGTTTCCTTTCTGTCTGATTTTTTCAATTGGCTGTCTTTTGGATGCACCGGACTTGAAGAAAAAAGGATGAGCAAGGACAGCAGTGGTGTTCACTGCATACTATTGAAAGTGAACAATACAATTTGTGGGTGGAGACAGGAGGGAAAGGATGACACTGGATGAAAGGAAATGTATTCATTATTTGACATATGTACCTCTAATCCTTCTGTACATCACCTTTACAATAACAACAAACTTTCTATAAAGGGGAACCAAGTGAGAAGATTAACAGAGGCTGTTGGATTCCCAGTAGCTCAGACTTCCTGAGCTATATGTCTTAGCTTTTTCCTGATGCCCACAGCACTCCTCAATCTAGAGCCTATTATCAGTAAGCCTACTATTCCCAAATCAGTCTTAAATATTTTTTTCCTGTACAGAAAGTTGTGTATTCTAGATTGGCACAGTAGCTGCTTGAAAACAACAAGGCAGGGTATCTTCACTGGTTCCTGGATCATGTGCCTTTGTCTTTGTTTCTTTTTATGGCTTTGAACACTTTATTTCAGTGCCATCCACCTAGCAAAACTCAAGCATCAGGGCTGGGAAGGTGGCTCAGTGGTAGAGCGCTTGCCTTGCATGCCTGAGGCCCTGGGTTCAATTCCTCAGCACCATGTAAGCAAAAAGAAAAAAGCCAGAAGTGGCGCTATGGCTCAAGTGGTAGAGCGCTAGCCTTGAGCTGAAGAGCTGAGGGACAGTGCCCAGGCCCAGAGTTCAGGCCCCACGACCAGAAACCCCCCCACAAAAAAAAAGACTCAAACATCAAAGGAATGGGAACCAATAGTCCAAAGCAAAATGTACAGGATTCATTTCAAATACAGCTGTAAATGACATTCACATTTCATTGATTTTTTTTTCTTTCATTTCTTTCTGGTCTATCTAAAATATTCCTATGAAAGTAAAAAAAAAAGAACTAAAGTTAATTTGAATGTATTTTAGTAAAAGACTTTGCTATATTGAATAAAGTGTTCCCAATCTTGTGGGCTTCAATGAGTAATCTAGTCATCCTGAAGTTTTATGAGTATCCATGTAAGACAAATTTCTAGAAATAAAATCACAAAAGACAAAGACCCTAGAAACGAGAGAAATTATTCAAAGGTAAATACATTTATATGTGAACACGCACAACTAAACTGTTCTTGCCCATAGAGGCCGTATGCAGTTAGATACTCGCTGGCTGTATGTAGTCACTTCCCTCATCTCTTAGGCAATAGTTTGTGCTCTTATACTTTTTTATCTTTGCTAACATAGTGAAAGTATGTGTTATAATTCTAACTGCTGTGCTTCCTACTGTGCATGGCAGAAGATCTGTGCACACTTGTTTTAAAATTTTTGCCATTGCTTATTGATTCATGGAAGCATTTCACATAGAGGACATCTTGTTTAATGTCAGTTATGTTTTCAGGATTATAATTAATTGTATGACTTTGCTTCTAGGGATTTTTATGAGGTTGAAATATTTTCACAAATTAAAATATATCTGACTTTTGTGTGTGTGCCAGTCCTGGGGCTTGAACTCGAGGCCTAAGCACTGTCTTTGAGCTTTTTTGCTCATGGCTAGTGCTCTACCAATTGAGCCATAGCTCCACTTCCAGCCTTTTGAGTTTATTGGGGATAAAAAAAAAACCTCATGAACTTTTCTGTCTGGGCTAGCATCAAACTACAATCCTCAGTAGTAGCTAAAGGTACAGGCATAAGCCACCAGTGCTCAGCTCTATTTTCTATAGCTAGCAAGGATTGGTATGATCAGTGATTTGATAAATTTCCATAATTTTTGTAATACTTTTATTATTTAATACTTTACATTTATCTTTTAGTGCATTTATAACATCCTGCTGTAAGGTATGGTGTACAACTCAAACCTCTTTTCTAAATGCCTATATCACAAGTATACTCAATAAGCCATATTTTCTTCCCTCTGACTCAAAATGAAGCAACTAGCCAGGTGCCAGTGCATCATCCCTGTAATCTTAGCTACTTAGGAAGCTATGATCTGAGAATTGATGTTCGAAGCCAGCCTGGGCAGAAAAGTTTGCGAGACTCTTATCTCTCATTAACCAGAAAATGTCAGAATTAGAGGTATGGTTCAAGTGATAGAGTACTAACTTTGAGCAAAAAAGGGAGAAACCCTGAAATCAAGCCCTAATACTGGCACACACACACACACACACACACACACACACACACACACACACACACACACACACACACACACACACACACACACACCAAACCAAACCAAAAAAAAGAATTATCAATAGTAGATCTACTGTGATTTAAGTGGAATGCATAATCAAATATTTGAGGTATAGTTTTCCTATATAGAGTTGTATTTTCTCTGCAAAGTTAAAAAAATCTTCCTCACCTATTCCAAGTATTCAAATTCACCCTTGCTCTGAACAATATAACAATCTTTTTATTTTCCCCATCTTATAGACAGAAATTGAGCCAGTGAGAAATTATGATACTTCCTCAAGGTCACATAACAATGTAAACTACTACTTTGACATGCAGCCTTTTACAGTTTAAAGAAACATGAGATGATACCCCTATTGTGGTATTATGTGAAGATCAGTGAATCAGCCCATAACTAGCAATTAGTATTCATTTAAAGATCACAGCTTCATTTTTTCCACAACCATATATTTCTATACCAAACACTGAGACCATCATGGTCTTATAAAAGTAAAGGTTTCAATCTGTGTATTCTGTGCCTTGTTTTTACCTAAAATATGAACAGTGACAGAACCTACTTAAAAATATTGTCTTAGGGCTGAGAGTGTGGTTCAATGGTGGAGCATTTGCACAGTATGCTCAAAGCCCCAAGTTCAATTCCAGGAACACACACACACACACACACACACACACACACACACAATTGATTGTTCTTTGTATATTTCTTGTTCATTGAATATCTACCCAGAGGTCTGTCTGGCTCTTGTAGTTCTAGCTGGGGATCTACATGTCTGCCTAGCCATGGGTCTATCCTGAAAGTTTTGTCAAGCTAGGATTCAGTGTGACTGGAATCCATTTTGCAGTGAGATTTCAAAGACTCATCAATCTACCTGCCACCTGGAGTTACCAAGCTTGAGATCTGTGTAGCAGGCTGCAGGTATGTCTGCCAAGCGAAGTCTGTGTCCTTGCAGCTCAAAGACTGAGTCTATATGAACAACTTATCTGGGACACTTGGGGTCCACTACCCTATCTGTCTGGAGTCTGTCTAGCTGGAAGTCTATCTATCTGTCCCAACTAGTTTGGGATCTAGATGGCCAATCAGCTTGGGATCTAACTCTGGCTGGACATTAGCTCACTGTCTGTCTAAAGGTCCATTGATCAAATAGGGAATCTATCAGAAGGTCTCAAGTATACCTACCTAGCTGCTCACAGGGAGTCTGTCTGAAAGATCTGATGATATGTAATATCTATCCAGCTGGGAGATGATCCGGATACTGGAGGATCTCTAGGCTTGGGAGGTTTCTCTATCTCAGTACCTGTCCATCTATCTAGCCAGTTGACTACCTGGCTATTTACCATCCTGCCCAGCTGTGTGCCCAGCAACAGCAAAATCTATTGCTACAAATGTGGGTCCTGCCTAGGCGGAGAACCATGTGTGTCTACTTGGGAGTCTGGCAGGCTGGCTGAGATGTTTGTGCCCTTAGCATTCTGAGGGGGTTAGATTTATCCAGATAGGAGTTCATTTGGCTAGTTAGGAGTGTAGATCTATTAGTCTTCCCATTTGGGATGTTGGATAGGGTCTCTTTAGCTGAAACACCTGCCTAGCCCTCTGGGTTCTATTTATATCTGCCTGGAACGCTTTCCAGCTAGAAGTCCATCTGGCTGTCTAGCTAGAAGAGGAGTCTGACTGGGGAACTCTAGTGTTCTCTCTGGCTGGGAGTGGTATGTCAGGCTGTTGGTTGGTCTGTCTCTCTGGCTGAGACAGTACCCCATGTTTCCAGTTGTAAGGTGAGGCTATTTGTGGGAGTGAACAATGTGCATTCCTGGTGTGCTTTTTAAAATTTGCTCAGGGCACCTGAATAGCCAGACTTCTACAATCATGGAAGCAGAACCCTTCTTTTTTATACCCTGAGAAACTTTTATTTTGATGTAGGTCCAGTGGTCTCATTATTGCTCAGCAGAATGGGGGCTACAGCAGAACAAGTACCCATGTAGGCAACAGGTCAGCATAGGTGCAGCACTCATACTCGGGTCCACTCGGCAGGGGGGTCCCGCGGCCCCTTCGGCCTTCCGATGCGCAAGTTGAAGCCTGGGTGGAGGAAGGGTGCTGTTGGGTCTCACAAAGAAGCTGAGTCATGATGTGGTAGACAACTTGCAAAGGCCATTGCCTTTCGATGTCCTCTGATCCACGGTGACCACATCCATGGGCTTCTGAGCGCCCAAGCCCACTCCCTACCCTAAGCTTTGCGCTCCCTAGGTTTACTCAAAGTATGGGCTCAGCCACCCAGCTCTGTGTGAAACTTACCTAGCCCTCCAGTCTGAGCTCCATCTGTCACCTCCTCATAGGCATCAGATCGAGCAGGGTTTTCCTTATCAGGAACTGCAGACAGAAGACACACAGAGATCTCACACACACACACACACACACACACACACACACACACACACACTTTCCACAGTCTTCAGACTCCACCTCAAACAGCACACACACACACACACACACACACACACACACACACACACACACACACACACACACACACACACACACACACACACACACACACACACACTTTCCACAGTCTTCAGACTCCACCTCAAACAGCTGCTGAGCCCAGGAGTGGGAGATAGTAAGAGGCTTTGTGTCGTGGATCTGGACATGTCAGGGGCATTGCCTTGGGGTAAGGCTTAGACAAACAGGTTGGCATTGTAGGCCCTCACCACCCTCTGTGGTTTGGCCTGGGGGAGCTGAAGGAGCAGCAGCCCCAGGGGTGTGTGTGACTAAGAAAGCCAGGAAATGAGCCTTGGAGGCGTGGCCAGGCTGAGGCGGTGGGGCCAGGTCCCCGGGTAGCTTGGGCTCACAGGAGTCCATCAGGAAGGAGTCTCAAGGAGGAAGGGCAGGGGTGGGAGGTGGAGGAGGGAAGATGCCAGCCCTTCCCAGCCCAGCGCTGGGCAGGCCTCGACTTACCACGGCCAGGCGGTGGCCCCAGCGAATCCTCCACCGGCGCCGCAGCCCGCTGGGCGCGGGGTGTCACCTGGCTGTAGACCGGGGTCTCTCCCTTGCCTGGAGCCTGCAGCGAGCCCGGCCCGGCGCCCACGGGAGGCCCGCGCTTTTGCACAGCGGCGTAGTACACCTCGGCCATGGTGGGGAGGGTCGGGGCCCCGGGCGCGGAGATGCTCCTGGGAGGGAAGGCGGGGAGGGGAGCCCGGCGGGGAGGAAGTGAGAGGGCCCAGAGCAGCCCGGGAGGCGGGGGGGTGGGGTGTGCTCGGCCTGAGCCGCGGCTTCCTTCCTGCCCAGGGCGCGGGGAAGCACCGGGGGTCTCCGGGGCGCGCGGCGGCCGCGCGCCTCTCTCCGCGGACTCATGCTCTCAGGTGCATCGGAAGGACCGAGGCCCGCGGGGTGGGAAGGCGGGAAGCGCACTCCTGCTGGGGGTGGTCACTGCTGCAGGGGCATTTCTGAATGGGAGGCGGGCGGGGACGGCGAAGGCCTTCCATGGAGGGCAGCTTTGAGGACGAAGGGTGAAGCCGGCGCCCAGGAGGGCCCGCTGTGGCCAAAGCACCTAACGCTAGGTGTGAACTGCGCGACGTGAGGTGCCCGGAGAAGTGGGGACCCCGGGACGGGCGTCTCCACTCGGGGAGCGGCTCAAAGCCTGAGAGGCACAGGGAGAGGCAGGGAGAGCCAGGCCGTACCTGAGGACCCCGCCGGGCGGGCGCGGCTTGGCCAAGATGGCCGGGGAGGGCCGTAGGGAAAGGGCGTCGTCATACAGGGGGGCGCAGTTCTGGTGGGAGACGGGGAGACCGAAACTGCAGGTAAGCCTGAGAAGCCGTCCCAGGGCGCTGGAGCCGCGGCGGCCCCCAGAGCCACTGCTGGCTCTCAGGAGTGAGTGCGCGCGCACGCGCGTGGAGGGGAGAATGGGAAGGGGCCGCCGCACCTCCTTGGAGTGCGGGTGGTGGGAGCTGGTGCGCTGGAGTGCCGCGTGGAAGAGCTGAGCCACGGTGTGGTGCAAGAACCGATATTGCTCCTGCGGAGGCAAGGGTGTCCGGAGGGTAGCTGGGGAGAGGGCAGCTGGGGGAAGCGCGGAGCCCCCCCCCCCCCCCCCGCGTCCGCGGGGCGGGGAAGATGCTGCACACCTCGGTCTGCACCGCTGATGGACGCTGCTTCCTCATCTCCAGGACCACTTGGAAGAGGCTGAAGCCGGGCGGGACTCTCTGGGGCAGACAGAGGCGCTTGTGAGCAGCCTCATGGGCAAGAGCTACACCGCGCACACCTACCACCTCATCATACCTGGGTCAGGAGCAGCTGCCGCACGTAATCCACCGTGCACAGGACGCCGGTCCTCCCGCAGCCCGCACTAATGAGGGAGAACCAGGGCGCGCTCTGTCAGGGTCTGCCCACACCCTGGCCTCCTCACTGGCTCACCCATCTCCTCCTCACTCATCCCTTTGGACAAGGTCTACACGTGTTGCCTAGGCTGATCTTGAACTTGCGATACTTTTGCCCCTGTTAGCCCAATAAACTCTCTTCCCATGGCTTAGCACACTCCTTCCCCTTTCCATAGCTTAGCATGCTCCTTTCTTAGGCAACACTAGGCCCATGTAGTAAAGACAGTAAATAATCAGCCTCCAACCCCCTCCTTTTCCTTGAGATGGCACTCCTCTGGGGCAGCTACCACCATATAAACAGAAAGATCCTCTCAGAGTGACCTGATTCAGGTCTGGGCAGCTGCAGTCCCTTATCTACTACTTGGCAGCAGCCATAAATGATGAAGCCCCTGGTCCACAGGTCCACAGCAGGGTCTCCATCTCCTAGCCCCTTCTAGCCTCAGTAGGTTATAGGTCACCTCAGACAATAGCTGGCACTTCTCTCTTGTGAGAGAGGGTCTTGCTGGTCCCTTTACTGGCAATAAATCTTTTCCTTGTTCTTTGTACCTGGATGTCCATGTGGTTTTCTGGCGAAGTCTAATATATTCTTAACAGTCCTTGAGTGACAAGTGCTGAGATCACAGGCTTGTACTACCACAACCACAGTGCCACAAACCCTTTTAAATGGGGGCATTTGTAGTTGGTGTGAGATCCCTGCAGGGTCTCTTGGTATGCAGAATGCCCAGACTATCGGTCAAAGGAACACCATATTTATTGTTGAGCATCTGTTGTATGTTTACTGGAGAAAGCAGTCAGTGCTTTAAAAATGCTAACAATTTCAGTCATGTAGCAAAATTAAATGGGCACTCAGAAGTCAAGACTAGATGCAAGCCCAGTTTTCCCCTCCTAACCTCTCTCCATCATCCCTGTTCCTTCTAGAGCCTCTCCAGGTTTCCTAAAGCCCCTTCTCTAAACCTGCAGTGGACACAGAGCGGTCCAGGGTCAGATCCTTGCAGGCAGCGGGCTTCCTCCACCATGGTGAGCATGTGGTCAGGATTGTTAGGAACTCCACGGTCTGGCCAGGACATATACTGCAACTGGTGCACCAAACGAGATTCCTGGTGCAGAGGAGCAAAGAATAGAAAAGAAATGCTTTCACTGAGCTCCTCCTGCATTTTAGGCCCAACTCTAAGCATTGTCCTTAAAATCCACTAGATATGGCTGAGAATGCAGCTTGGTGGTGCTACATGCTAGGGCTTGTTAGCACATGGGGGACTCTGGATTTGATCCAGGGGGTGGGAATCTACTGCATTCATGTCCATTTTACATAGCAACAAAACAGAGGAAGAAATAGTTCTCTCCAAGCAAAAGCCCTTTCAGTACCTTCTGGAATGTGACTTGGAGAGTCCTGAGAATGATGTCTGCATTCAGCTGTGTTTCCTTTGTCTGAGTACATGGGGCAAGTTGGAAAAGAAAGGAAATTAAGGAGAAGGGGGAACAAATGATATCAAAAAACACATTTATAGAAAAGAAAAGGCCAGTTGCCGGTGGCTCACACCTGTAATCCTAGCTCTGCAGGAAGCTGAGATGTGAGGTTCACAATTCAAAGCCAGCCCAGGCAGGAAAGTCTGTGAGACTCTTTATCTCTAATAAACCACTGGAAGTAGAGCTGTGGCTCAAGTGGTAGAGCACAGATGAAGAACTGAGGGACAGTGCCCAAGCCCAGAGTTCAAGTCCCATGACCAACAAAAAAAATTAAAAAAGAAAAGAAAAATGTTTTTTCTTTTGAGCCAGGGACTCCTTGTGTAGCTTAGGTAGCCTTCAGCTTTTGCCTCTATCTTCCCAGTGCTTAGATTACAGTCATACACCACCATGCCTGGCAGGGGAAAAGCATTCTTGATCAAAAATCAAATACTAAAAACATTTTTTAAAAGTTCATTTGGCCAGCAACCCAGGTTCACACCTTTAATCCTAGCTACTCAGGATGTTGACACTTGGAAGATTGAGGTTTGAAGCCAGCCTAGGCAAAAAAAAAAAAAGATGTGATACTCTCTCCAGCTAGCTACTCTACTCCAGCTAACCAGCAAAATGCTGAACTGGAGGCATGGCTGAAGAAATAGAGCACCAGCTGCAAGCAAGCGAGAGTGTGCAGCCCCGAGTTCAAGCCTCGGAATCAGCAATAAACAAACAAATCAGAAATAAATATTAATTTGACTTAAATATCTCCCAAACTTTTCATTTATCAGATAGGGACTACTATATAAACTGAAACAAGACCATTTACAGCGAAAACAAGAGTTCCTTGTTTTCAAATAAAATGGTTTCATTGTACTTATTGACCATCAAGTACATGTATGACAAGAGGTTTCCTCAAGTTCTTTGGAACTGTACAAAATAGGAGTTTAATACTATGACGATAATTGCTCAAACCAAAATAAAAGTGCTAGGAAAGCCGGACGCCAGTGGCTCGTGCCTGTAATCCTAGCTACTCAGGAGGCTGAGATCTGAGGATCGTGGCTCAAAGCCAGTGTGGGCAGCAAAGTCCATGAGACTCTTATCTCCAATAAACCACCAGAAAATCAGAAGTGGTGCTGTGGCTCAAGTGGTAGAGCGCTAGCCTTGAGCTGAAGAGCTGAGGGACAGCGCCCAAGCCCAGAGTTCAAGCCCCACCACCGACCCCAAAAAAAAAAAAAGTGCTAGGACTGGAGTGCAGCTCAGTGGTAGAGTGCATCCCTTGAGGTTTTGAGTTCTACCCCAGCACCCAAAACAAAAGCAACCAAATCAAACAACAACAAGAAAAACATGGATAGCAATATTTAATAGTATTATTGCATTCTGACTATTTGCATGATACTACCCAGGCATTCTCTGAGTTTCCCACAGTGTGAGGGAACTGAGGGAAAATGGTTCATCCTTCCAGTCCCAGCCCAAAGGCTATCCACTGTGGGCATCTCCATTAGAGTCTGTAGCTTTGATGACCCTGTAGGTTGCTGTTCCCATCTTTGACCCACTCACCAGGGTGATGCAGAAAAGCCCAGTCTGCAGTGACTCCTGCTTGTGGGCCCAATAACGCTCACACTTCTTCTACAGAATAAAGGAAAAAAAGAGCAGGGAATAAGGAGAAGATCACCTTCAGAGTTATGATCCAATATACCCCAGGTGCTATTGGGAAAGGCACAGAGAACTGTTGCTGTAACAGAGGCCAGCTGCCCAGTGTCACACTAAACACAGGCAATGTCCATGGAGGCAAGCTGTTGAACATGCAGTACGAAGACAGTCCAGGATATCTTCCGACTGAGGGCAGCCAAAAAGCTGGGCAAAGTGCATGAGCCACTATTTTCTAACACTGACTCACGCAGTGCAGGTCTGTAGTCACTAAACAGACTACCTGGTTTATAGCCTGGAGGTGCCACCAGGCTGCAAGATGTGAGAAGCTTAATAATTCCACTGAGATGAACAGGCACAGATCATGGCTGAGGGAGGTTGTTCAGCTAGAATTTGCAGGGCACAGGAGTGTCCTGGAAAGAAAGGGCTATGCAAACAAAAGTCAAAAAAGAAAAGAGAGTGGCTGGGAATGTGGCTCCGTGGTAGAATGCTTGCTCAGCATGCATGAAGCCCTGGGTTTCATTCCTCAGTACCACATAAACAGAAAAAGCCAGAAGTGGCACTGTGGCTCAAGTGGTAGAGTGCTAGCCTTGAGCAAAAGAAGCCCAGAGACAGTACCCAGGCCCTGAGTTCAAGCCCCAGCACTGGCAAAAAAAGAAAAGAGAAAAAGCTAACAGTTGTCAGGCACTGGGTGGTTCATGCCTGTAAATCTAGCTCACACCTGGAAATCTAGCTACTCAGAAAACTGAGCTCTGAGAATGGGAGTCAGAAGCCAGCTTGGGAAGGAATATCTATGAGAATCTCATCATTAATTAACCATCAAAAAGCTGGAAGTGAAGGCATGTCTCAAGTGATAGAGTGCAGCCTTGAGTGGAAAAAGCCAAGGAGAGTGCAAGGCTGTGAGGTCAAACACCTGTAGCAGCACGCACACACGCGCGCATGCACACACACACACACACACACACACACACACACACACACACACACACACACACACACACACACACATACACACAACCAGCTCCAGAAATATGCTAGAGGTCTTCTCCCCTAACCTTTTTTGTCTGAATAATTTGAGTATATATAGCAAGAAATTCCATGAGACAAATGCAAAATTAACTACCCATGAAAGAATAATAACTAAAGATCTGCAGGAAGACTATTTTCTTGAGTTGACAATGGAACAAAATGTTTTACATTCCGTCCAGCCAGAGAAGACTTATTTGATAAGAGCTATTCCACAGGGATTTCAGAAGTATTATACATGAATGTAGAGCTAAATTAATTATACAATAATTCTACTCTTGATTTGTCATAAATGAGCATAAAAGTGGCTGGGGGGCATAGCTCGATGGTAGCACTTACTTAGTATGAGTGAGGTCCTGGTTTGCACTACAAAAAGGCAGTGAGGGAAGAAGAAAGAAAAAAGAAAAATTCTAAATGATCAATAGAATCCAGCTTAGATGTGTAAAATTTAAATAACAATCATTCAAAAGAAATTTCCTTAGCAAAGTAGAAAAAAGGCGTTAGTAGAAAAATCAGTTAATAGAAAAGGAATAAGAAAGCTGTGGCTTATGCCTGTAATCATAGCTACTCAGGAGGCTGAGATCTGAGAATCACAGTTTGAAAACAGCCTGGGAAGAAAAAAAAAGTCCCCATGAGACTCTTATCTCCAATTAACCACTCAAAAGCAGGAAATAGAGCGGTGGCTCTACTTCTAGTGGTAGAGCACTAGCCTAGAGCAAAAGAGCTCAGGAACAGAGCTCAAGCTCTAAGTTCAAGCCCCACAGCCAACAAAGTGGGGCAAGGGGAAAAGACTGGAAAGATTCAACAGAGAATCAGTTTTTCTGTGCAGTTATAATAAGTAGTCTATGTATACTTGAAGTCCAGATTGAAGAGAAAGAAAAAGGAGAACAGAAATTATATTTGAATAAATAATAGGTAAAAATGTCTTCAAATCTGATGAAACTATGAACCAAGAAAATCAATGGATCACAGAGAAAATACACATAAATATAGCTATATTGAGATCTATCATGACCATATTGCTGAGAATTTTAAATTTAAATTTAAAAATACCTTAAAATTTAAAAAAACCTTAAAAGCAACGAAAAGAGGAGCTATCAAGAAAAGAATGACAGGTTTTGTTTTTCAGAAAATCCACAAACCAGAAGTTAATGGTGTGACATATTAAAAATGTTGAAAACAGGGCTGGGATACTGGCTTAGTGGTATAGTGCCTGCCTAGCATTCATGAAATCCTGGGTTCGAATCCTCAGCATCACATAAACAGAAAATTCTGGAAATGCACTGTGGCTCAAGTGGTAAGAGTGCTAGCCTTGAGCAAAAGAAGCTCAAGGACAGTGCCTAGGCCCTGAGTTTAAGCCCCAGGACCAGCAAAAAAAACAAAAAACAAAAAAAGCTCCAAACAAAACAAAAAACCTTTACAGACAAAAGCTAAACAGATTTATTAACAAGCAAGCCTATGGGGAGAATAAGCTCTTAATACAAAAGAAAAATGATACAAATGGAATAAAAATATATACAAAATAAGGAAGAGCTAGGTATGTTACTAGATGTGAAAGAAATCTCTCTGATCTTTTTTATCATTGGTAAAAGATAACCTCATAAATTTTACCAAACAAAAAGAATGAATACTCTAGTGAAAAATAAAAATTAAAGAGAACATTACCTGATACCAAAATCACAGCAA
This sequence comes from Dipodomys merriami, assembly GCF_024711535.1. Taxonomy (NCBI): domain Eukaryota; kingdom Metazoa; phylum Chordata; class Mammalia; order Rodentia; family Heteromyidae; genus Dipodomys; species Dipodomys merriami. The sequence goes on along the minus strand of NW_027205381.1, from coordinate 5,365,078 downwards.
GACATTACAAGAAAACCAGTCTCATGAATATTGACATAAACATTCTCAACAAAATACTAGCAAAGTATTCTTCATTATAACCAAAATTAAGGTCAATGTATGAAAAATCCATCAAAATCACTTACCATATTAATAGACTACAAAATAAAAGTTCATGATCACCTGAATAGGTGAAGATATTTCATGATAAGAATATGAGGGGAATAAAGAATTTGAGATCCCTCAATAACTATTCCTTAATATCTACAAAAACCCCAAAGATAACATAATTAATTTTAATGGAAAAAGTCTGAAGCACAGGAAAGAGACAAATAACACTTAGTTCATTTCCAACTTTGTACTCAGAGTTGTAGCCAGTACAATTAGGAAAAAAAAGATAGAAATTGAGAGAGAGTAATTAAGAGTTATGGAGAAAGGACTAGAGGAGATGGGGGAGGAAGGGCAGGCACCCAGACTGGAAAGGAAAGAACAAAACTATTTGGTTTGTAGATGACTTGATTTTCTTCTATAGAGAAAACTCTAAGAATGTGCACCAGACACACAAATACAGAAAACTAATAAAAATTCAGCAAGATTGCAGGATACAAGATCAAGGAATAGAAATAAGTTTGGGGCTGGGCACTGATGGCTGAGATCTGAGGATGGTGGTTCAAAGCCAGCTCAGGCAGGAAAGTCCGTGAGACTCTTGTCTCCAATAAACCACCAGAAAACCGGAAATGGTGTTGTGGCTCAAGTGGTAGAGTGCTAGCCTTGAGCTGAAGAGCTAAGGGACAGCGCCCAGGCCCAGAGTTCAAGCCCCATGACCAATAAAAAATAAACAAATAAATTTGGTATATTTATGCCATGAAAATTATTTCATTTCTAATAAGATAAAAAAAAGCTACATCAAAAAAGTAAAAAATACACAGAGTCACCATAGTGGATTTGGTGATTTAAATCTTAATCCTAGCTACTGGGTAAGCTCAAATTGGGAGGATAGTTTGAGACCAGCTCTGGCCAAAAGCTCATAAGACTCTATCTTAACCAATACACAAAGCTCGGCAGGGCATACACCTGAATTTAAACCCAACTGCTGCCAAAAAAAAAAAGTATAAAATACATAGAAATACATGTAACAAAAGGGCAAAACATTCATAGTAAGTACTACAAAGCATTACTAAAATTAGGGAGGATCCAGTTAAATGGACTTGAAGATACTATTGTTTAGTTGTCAGTACTCTCTAATTTGACCTACAAGTGCATTGTGGTCCTTATGAGAATTTTAGCAGGTATTTTGAATATATTGCCAATTGGTCTTAAAATGGAAATGCAACTGCATTATGGGTACTTAAGACCACTGCTTAGGTATATGGTTCACTAGGTGAACATGGGAGTTCAGCATATAGTCATACTCATGCATATGATTTATTACAGTGAAAGGATTCAGAATAAAACTGGCAAAAGAAAAGGTTTGTAAAGTCTGTAGGCAACAAAGCACAAGCTTCCATTGGAATCACACAAGGGAATGCATTAGGGATTCAGTGGCCTGGATTTTTATTAGACATTTGCATCATAACGTCATCTATCCTAACATGTACCAAAATTTGAGACTCCCAGAACAAGATCAAGTACTGAGCATGTACCATATTGCACACATAGACACACTCAGGTGTTCATCTAAGAGTCAGTCTTACATGAAGGCCTTTCTAAGCATGAACACTATGTCTTCCTTGTTAACAGGGACATAGCCAGAACAATCTTTTAGAAAGGACATAATTTAGATGTTTCATGCTTCCTGATTTCAAAATTTACTACAAAGATATGATCAAAACTGTGTCATAATAAGCACAATGAGACCTATAGGTCAATGAATGAAATTGGTTCAGAAACAATCATTTTTTGTCAAATAATCTCCAGAAGGATGTCAAGATCTTGAATAAAGCATAATATTCAACGGATGGTCTGTAAACTACTGGATATCCATGTGAAAAATGATTTAGATCTCTGTTTCTGTCTCATACTATAAACAAAAATTACCTAAAAACCAGAGAAGTAAATGTAAGAGATCAAAGTACAAAACATCTAGAAGAAAGTATACAAGTAAATCGTTATGCTTTGGTTAGACAATGATTTCTTAGATGAAAAGTCAAAACTACAATCAAATTATACATTGGAATCATCAAAGTTTAAATCATGTTTGTGTTTCAAAAGATAGTGATCAAGGAAGGGAAGTTATAGTCCATGGACAGCAAAGATACTTGTCAATCACATACTGATAAAAGACTTGATTCCAGAACTCTTCCAACTCAAAAATACAGACAACTCCAATAGCCCAACAGTGGCCAAATGATCTGAATAGATGTTTGTCTGAAGAAGATACACCAATGGACAAATGAGCTCTTAAAAACTCATTCCACCATTGCTGGACACTGGTGACTCATGACTATAATCCTAGCTATTCAAGAGGCTGGTTCAAAGCCAGCCCTGGTCAAGAAAGTCTATGAGCTGCTTATCTCTTATAAACTATCAAAAAAAAAGGTTGGGAGTGGAGTGTTGCTCAAGTGGTAGATCTTCAAGCTTAAGCCCAAGAAGCTTAGGGACAGCACTCAGGCCCTTAGTTCAAGTCCCAAGACTGGCGCAAAAAACAACAAACAAACAAAAATCAAAAACATAATTAATGGTTTTCCTAATGAGCAAGACAGAAGTATAAATTAGTAAGTGCTGGTGAGCATGTGGAGAAATTACAACCCTATGCATTGCTGATAAGAATGTAAAATGGTACAGCCATTGTGGAAAATAAACAATTAAGCATAGAATTACCATATATCTAGCAATTCTACTCTAGGTGTAAACAGAGACTTAAACAGATACCTCTACATCAATGTATATAAGCAGCATTATTCACAATAGTCAAATGATAGAAACAACTCAATGTCTACCAACTAATTAATGGGTAAACAAATGATATACTTACATACAATGAATCATTTTTCAGTTTTAAAAGTAATGAAATTCTGGCTGCGCTCTAGTGGCTCACACCTGTAATCCTAGCTATTCACGAGGCCGAGGTCTAAGGAATGTGGTTCAAAGCCACTCAGGCGGAAAAATTTGTAAGGCTTTTATCTCAAATTAACCACCAAAACAAAACAAAAACCAGAAGTAGAGCCATGGATCAAGTGGTAGAGTACTAGCCTTGAGCACAAAAGCTTTGGGACAGCACCCAGACAGTGAGTTCAAGCCCCAGGACCAGCACAACAACAACAACAACAAACAACAAAAAGACTGAAATTCTGCTATATCTTATAACTTGGCTGAACCTTGAAAACATTACACTAAGTAAAAGAAACCAAAGACGGGCTGGGAAGGTGGCTCAGTGGTAGAGCGCTTGTCTTGCATGCCTGAGGCCCTGGGTTCTATTCCTCAGCACCACATAAGCAAAAAGAAAAAAGCCGGAAGTGGTGCTGTGGCTCAAGTGGTAGAGTGCTAGCCTTGAGCTGAAGAGCTGAAGGTCAGCACCAGGCCCAGAGTTCAGGCCCCATGACCGGACCCCCCCCCCAAAAAAAAAAGAAACCAAAGACAAAAGGACAAAGAAAATTAATAAAGACAGAAAAAATAGAGATGACTAAGATCTGGGGGAGGGAATGAGGAAAAATTGTTTAATGAATGCAGAGTTTATGTTTGGAGAGTTCTGAAAATGGATACTGTGATATTGTATAACAATGAGAATGTATTACTGCTACTGAATTATATACTTAGATTATTAAAAAGCAATTTTTGTGTGAGGTTCAAGTGGGGGGGGGTACTAGGGTTTGAACTCAAGGCCTTGAGCTTGTTCAGCTGATGCTCTAACACTTCTAGCCTTATGATTTACTGGTTATTTTCTAGATAAAGTCTCAAGAACTTTTCTACAAGAGCTAGCCTTGAATTCTGATCCTTGCTCTCTTAGCTTCATAAGTAGTTTGAACTAAAAGGTGAGCCAAAAGGCAACTTTTATATTATATGTAATTTTAGAAGAGTCTCAGTAAGAAACCACTTCTATATTAATAAAAAAAAAAACTACAGAATTGCAAATGATGGGAATACAGAGGCTGGGGTTGTCATGCATTGTTGTGAGAATGTAACATTTTGTAGCTGCATGGAAAACAGCTGGTCACTTCCTCAAAATATTAAAAATAGAGTTCTCATGTGACCTAGCAATTCCACTGCTTGGTATACTCTCAAGAGAAATGAAAGCAAATATCCACATAAAGCCTTATGTGTGAATGCTTCAGTAGCATGTTTCATAACAGCTTTAAAAAAGTGGAAATAATCTTAATTCAATAAACTGCTTAATGGAGAATTAAAATGTGGAAGACACATTCAATGGGATAGTATTACATAAGAGTAAATCAAGTATTGATAAATGTTACAATATTTTCATGAATTCTCAAAATACATTAAGAAGCCAGTTTTTACAAAAATACATGTATCATATGATTTCATTTATATAAGATACCCAGAGTAGACAAATCTAAAGAGATCAAAAGTAGAGTAGGTATCACCTAGGGTTGTAATCTAAACTCTCTGGTGGGAATGGTTGTATAACTCAGAGTATGCTAAAAACAATTGAATTGGACCCTTCAAATGGATCCATTGCTTGTATTTTGTTTTTCTGAAACAGTGTCTTACTGAGTTGGCCAGGCTGGTCCCATGATTCTTCCACCTCAGCTTCCCTAGTACCTGGGATTTTGAGTGTGCACCACCTCTCAATAAAGCTGCTTCAAAAAGAAAATTGAGGGCTGGGAAGGTGGCTCAGTGGTAGAGCGCTTGTCTTGCATGCCTGAGGCCCTGGGTTCAATTCATCAGCACCACATAAGCAAAAAGAAAAAAAGCCGGAAGTGGCGCTGTGGCTCAAGTGGTAGAGCGCTAGCCTTGAGCTGAAGAGCTGAGGGACAGTGCCCAGGCCTAGAGTTCAGGCCCCATGACCAGACCACCCCTCCCCCCCACAAAAAAAGAGAAGAAAAGAAAATTGAAAGCAAAAGTTGTAAGCTATGGAATACACTAATAATATAGAGCCTATTTTATCTTAAAATTATCTAGTGCCTTAGAAGACAGTAAGAAGTATAAATAAAAATGGAAAAGTAGGGCAAGGAAAGGAGAACAGGATGCTGGAGAGCAAAGTTACTGTGCAAGTAAGTGTAGGAAGATGGCACAAAGGAAGACAGGCCTGGGGCTGGGAAGGTGGCTCAGTGGTAGAGTGCTTGCCTTGCATGCATGAGGCCCTGGGTTTGATTCCTCAGTACCACATAAGCAAAAAGAAAAAAGCCAGAAGTGGCGCTGTGGCTCAAGTGGTAGAGTGCTAGCCTTGAGCTGAAGAGCTGAGGGACAGCGCCCAGGCCCAAAGTTCAGGCCCCACGTCCAGACACCCCCCACAAAAAAAAGAAAGACAGGCCTGAGGAGAGGATAAAAAGGTCTCAGGCAGAACCCTTCCTGGTATCTCTGAGAAATAGCAGAGGCCAGCATAGGGAGAGGGGAATGAGAATGAAGGGGAGAGATATATAAAGAGATCAGAGCCATGTGGCTGAAACTAGTGGGTACAGAGCGTTAGCTATATCGTGCTGCACAGCGGAGAAATTCAGGAGGAGGGCTGCCAACACGGTAGGAATAAGCTCCATGAGCAAATGGAAAAAGATGGAGCAAGATTAGAATTAGTGGCTTTCCACAGAGCCACAGTGAAGTAACCCTGAGGTCCTAGGATCAGGAAGGCCCTAACAGGATTCCTTCTCCCCCACTCCCAGCATGGGTCTGGCATTCCCACACATACCCGTCCATTCTCTGTCTCTCGACAAGCCATCAGGATCACCTGGGCAAGGGGCGAAGAGGAGATACGGATTGGGAGAAGCAGAGAAGAGGCACTAAAACCCTCACCCATGTTCCCAGTCCTCAGAACTAACCTTGACATCAAACTCCCAGACAAGGCGCCAGAAGTCTAGCAGGGTGTGGGGTAGGGGTCCTTGAGTGGCAATATAGGCCCGGCCACCATCTGCGCCCTAGACACGGCCCATCCGCTCATGAAGTTCCGCGGGACGCCCTGCCACCTCCAGCCCGCCCTTCCCCGGAACACCGGCCTGCCTGGATGAAGTTGGCGTTGATGTAGTCACCCAGCCCCTCTTCTTGGAGCAAGGAGAGAATCACTCGAGTCTGGTCGTCTGCCAGGGAGGAGAGATGGAAGAGTGCCGGGCACCTGGCTCTGGATGCCTCAGGGGTCCTCCGCAGGCCTACCTGGGCTGCCCGAGCCCTGTCTGCCAGGTGGGGGAGGCAGGGCACCCCCAGCCCAGACCAGCAGGTTGGCGGCTCGTGCTCCCCAGGAAGCCCCGACTTACACGGCACCACGTCCTTGTAGCGGTTCTTCTTTGCATTTTCACACCGACTGCCGGCCTCCGTGGAGCGCAAGCCCTGAGTCCTCCAGGCAGCAGAGCGGGCCAGGAGGTCCTGGCGGGTGGTACCGGGAACCGATCAAGAAGGCAGAACAGAGGAAGCAAGTAGCCAAGTGAGAAGCCCTGGGACACCGAGGCATTCAGAGAACACGGGCAAAGAGCCCCAAGAGAAACGAGTGTAGACCCTCCCCCCCCCCCCCCCCCCCCGTGGCTTAGGACCTATGTAATAATAAGACGGTAAAATAACACCAGCCAAGAGAGCACTCCCTACACCAGGCCCCGCAATTCTCAAAAGGTCCCTATAAAGTAGGTCCTGCTTCTGATATCCTTATTGTGCAAATGAGAAAGCTGAAGCACACACGGCCAAGTGACTGGCCAAGGGTCCATCGAAAGGGGTCACAATGAAGGCTGAACATAGACCTGTTAGCTCCTGCACACTCAATCTGTATTACAGTGTTGTAAGCAATAACTGCAATAAAATATATTTGTAATATGTAATCTGTTGAAACAATATATGGCAATACACATGAATGTACAACAAGGCATTCAGCATATTCTTTATATTGGAAGACACTATTGGTACTTTGTTACTGGTGATTAAAATTGATGATTAGTGTATTAACATCATCATCAGTTATTCATAATCACAATGATAATAAATAACACCTATTAAGCCACTTTACATTCCTCAGGTTACTTAAGCCCCTAAAGACACCCTCCTGTAGTGGTTACTACTACTGATATTTGTGTGAGTGTGTGTGTGCCAGTACTGGGGGCTTGGACTCACAGTCTTTTTGTTTTTGTTTTTGTTTTCTCAAGGCAGGCTCTCTACCACTTGAGCCACACTCCAGTGTCAGCTTTTTATTGGTAGTTAATTGGAGATAAAAGTCTCTCATAGACTTCATGCTGGCTTGGAACTGCCATCCTCAGATCTAGGTTTCCGAAGTACCTGGGATAACAGGCGTCAGCCCAGGGCACCAGCACTATTGGTGTTTCTATTACAGATGAGAAACAAAAGTCTCTAGCAAGCAGGATGGTTCGGGAGCAGAAGGTGCCCTCACCCCACAGAGGACCATACAACTTGACCATAAACCGCATGAACATTGTGTGTTTCCATTTATGTAAATTTTCCTATTTATAAAATATATTTTAGGTTGATGATCCATCTCAGATGTATTTGTGTAGCATATGTGTTACACATTGTATATTCACTTGGGAAGTGAGGCTGAATTTGTTCTTCGTTTATTCTATTTATGTTTGTTGTACTGTTGTTTTATGAAGTTATGTTTGTTGTGTAAATTGTGATTTAAAGTAATAATTTTATGACTTCACAATAAATATTACACATTCCTAAATTTGGCATGTGTGCTTACATATTTGGAACATGTTACTAATATGTGAAGTATTTCATTGCTTGTAGTGTCATACCTAAGGCACTGCATGAGTACTCATCAAACTTGATTTGCACTAGTACGGTAACGTCTGGAGTCTTTCTAAGTAAAGTACCCCAAGATGAGGGCTTTTACCTACTATTCTCGAGATAGTTTGGTCACTCATATCCCCATTTCAACAAAGGACTGAGACCAGAGGGGCCAGGTAACCCTCCCAGGGCCACAGCCCTGAAGAGCCGGCCGCAGATTCGAATTGCCGGCCCGGAGCCTTGCCCCAGCTCTTCCCTCTGCTCCCGTTTCTCTCTTGCCTGGGGTCACTGGTCAACCCGCTAAGGAGCGGCCTGAGCAAGGGACTTCCCAAGCAGGGGTGCCGCCGCCGACTCCGGGGCACCTGCCCCGCCCTGCCCTAAAGAAAGATCGTTCTGGAAGGGGAACAGAACAAGGAGACACGAGCAGGCCGGCCTCGGACTTCGGCCTCTGGAGACCTGCAAGCGGAGGTGAAGAACACGACAACAGCTACGGAGGTGCTGGGACGGGGAAAGCCAGAACCCCCGGGGCGGGAAGACGGCCCGGGGCACCCAGAGAAAGAGCAGAGCCTGCGAGCTGCACAGAGGGACAGACGTCCGGACTGTCCGGCGTGAAGCGCCGAAGGCTCGGTAAGACTGTCCACACTAGCCCACTCACGCTGAACTCGCCGGCAAGGACTGCCTCTTCCCGGCCACGCCGCGCCTCCAGCTGCTCCAGGTAGCTCCGTACAGCGTCCACGCTGCGGCTCATGGCGCCTCCAGCTTGGAAGTCCGGCCCGGGCAAGGGTCTCCGCGTTTTCACCCTGAGGCAACACTTAAGGAGGCAGAGGCCGGCGAAGGGACGCCCCCTTCTTCCAGGAAGCCAATGGGAGTGGGCAAGGGCAGGGCTGGGCGGGCCCCTCGGCCAATGGCATTCGGCTCTTTCCCCGCCCCGCCCAACCCGGCAGTCCCGGGCAGGAAAGCAATGGTGCGTTGGGAGAGGTAAGGGAGTCCCCACCCGGCCCTTCCCTTTCTCTTCCCGCCACGCCCACAGGTTAAGTACACGGAGCTGCACGCTCATTCCTTCCTAACCCATAATCTTCATCTGGGGCTGGCTTCCTGGTCCCTACTCAGCCTTAATGTTTACTTCTATGTAAATATATTTTACTTCGACAATGCACTTATTTACATGTGTAAATTGTTTAGACTTAAGATTTATTTTCATTCTTGTATGTTAAAAACCACGCCCTCGGGGCAGCCTCTTGGGACAGCTGTCTTCTGGGAGCAAGTTTGTATCAGTGTCCCAACCTGGATGAAGCATTAAGTATTCGGTTGAGACAATTGCCCGGATCAGGTTGCTTCTGCTCCTGGTGTTTTTGGAAAGACCAAGGAGAACCATTTCCTGAGGTTGTTCTTCCTGTGAGCCCTTGGACCCAGCTGGGAGGACAAGGATCCTGGAAACTTGATCTCAATCCATATACCTCTGCCTAGAAGCTGAGGATGAAGCACCGGAAATGAGTTCCAGAGTAAGGAATGTCTCAGATCATCGTTTTCTTCTCCCGCGTTCAGAAAAATGTGCATGAGGTCAGTCCTGCTGTCTCAGGTCAGGGTTTGGGGATGGGAATGATGGAGAAACTGGACTGGCTCAGGTAGACGGGTTGACTCCTACCACTGAGGGCAAGCAAGTATTCTGAGAGTTGTCATTGGGAGAGGTTCAGTAGACAGTTTGAGATTGTTCAGTGTGGCAAGGTAGGTTGTGTGTTTTAAGTCACTGAAACAGGATCATTTAATTAATTAGAAGTCACCAGAGTTTAAGTTAGGAATGGCCAGGATGGTTTTGGCTTTGTTGCTGTTTTTTATTTTTATTTTTGTCGGTCATGGGGCCTGAACTCTGGGCCTGGGCGCTGTCCCTCAGCTCTTCAGCTCAAGGCAAGCGCTCTACCTCTTGAGCCACACGCCACTTCCGGTTTCTGGTGGTTTGAGTCTCACGGACTTTCCTGCCCGGGCTGGCTTTGAACCGTTATCCTCAGATCTCAGCCTCTTGAGTAGCTAGGATTACAGGCATGAGCCACCAACGCCGGTCTTGCTGCTGATCTTTGTCCCAGCTATTTCTCCGCTTTTGACAGGGCAGAGACAGCAGCAACATATAAACAAATGTGGCTATATTCCAACAAAACAGTATGGACACAATCTCAAATTTCATTTAATTTTAAAAATTTTTAAAAACTAGTCTGTGACCTCACATGATTAAAGTGTGTATAAACAACTAGTGGTGTTTCACTTATTGTGGGTTCCTGGAAGGGAGGTAATTGTGGACTTGATGTTTATTGTGTCAGCTTGCATCTGTGACATAAGGCAGTCAGTAATTATCATTGACAATGAACAGGAAAAGTTAATTCACTGGAGTTCAGTGGTTTATTTGAAGCAAGGAATTGATCAGTGAAAGAAAGTGACAGTAATCAAGGGGCTACTGGTGTTTGAGGTACAGAAATTTGGGAAATGAGAACTCTTACTCATTGTTGGATACCAGTGGAATTGCTGATGCTTTATGAGTGGGCACTGATGGCTGGGCACTCAGGAAAGCTGGACACAGAAGGGAATATAAATTTATAGAAAACAGCGGTTTGTTGGGGAAGTCATGAAAAACAAGTCTTTGTGCCTGCTAACGACAGTCATTCATGACTAGGGGATGCCAGAGAAAACAGTGGAAAGTCACTGAAGGATCATTCAAGGTCTCTGTGGATTGTAGTGATACATGTCACCATAAGGTGGTGACATCTTTGGTGGTACCTGGAAGTGGCTATGGCCCTAAAGAGCCAATGGACCAGTTATGGTGTTAAGCAGAGAGCAGAAAAAATGAACCCAGTAACTGAGATCTCTGACCAAGTAGGGGCTGAGAATCTGTCTCCAATTTGAGAGGTCTGGCAGGCAGGGTATGTCTGTCTAGAAAGTGGGATTGTGCTATGGGGATCTTTGTTGTAGCAACTTGCAAGAACCTATACGATGTTTCTCTACTAGGCAAATGTTTGTCCATTTGGAAGGGGTTTTGTCTTCCGGTTGTCTAGGCTCCACTTTCCAGTCAGCTGGGGAGAGTGATATTTTCTCTGGCTACAGTTCTACTAGGCTATCCAGCTGGGGTCTTAACTAAGAATTTGTTGGATTACTATCTAGTTAAAAAGTGTGTTTCCCTGGTCTTGTCTGTCCATTTAAAAGTCTGTCTAGTCAGGAACCTGTCTGTCTGGTGAGCTGGTTGGGGGATCTAAAGAGATACCTTTTTGCTTGTTGGTCTGGGGCTGATCTAAGTGGCCAGATACTGCCTTGTGGCCCGTAAATGTCAAGTGGCTGTGGCTATATTCAAAAGTTGTGCGGCATATGGTTGTATGTCTTGTCTTCTGGCCATAAGTCCAACTGCCAGCAAAGTGCCTGACTGTTGCTTCCAATATCCCTATGTTCTTGGCTCTTCTCAACTAAGGCTGGGTGTGAAGAAGGGAAGAACTCAAGAGACCGATCTCCTAGGCCCACCCCTTTTTCCTTCTCTGAAACAGTACAAGATATGGTCCTGCAGTTGAATTTGTTGCTGTTACTAGTCAACTTGTTCCTTGCTAGAAGTGGTTCCCTGCAATGAGAGCAGCTGATAAATGTTTCGTCCCTATTTTACTCAAAAATCTTCTGGCCGAACAAGCTCTATGGTTGGATTAACAGGTCTGACATTTATCAAACACAGCAGGCCCCCTCTCTAGTTGCAAGAAGAAACTTATGTTTAGCCGTGTCAGGGAGCAGTGCCTCTCGGAGAGCATTTCATAAGTTTTAGATTATAGTGTTCTCAACAAAGAATCCATCTGAGACCTTACCTGGGAAATCAATCAGTAGCTCAGGGTAGCTGGAACAGCTCAAGGAGAAAGCTACCCTCCCAAAGTTCCAACTCCAGAGAACTTGGTTTCTGCCCTTAAGACATGCTCTACAATTTTGCTTCAGGGAAGAGGGAAATATACTCCTTCCTCATCTAGAAATAAAAGTATTCTTTAAAATGTACTTACTGCTCGGTGCTGGTGGTTTATACCTATAACACTAGCTACTTAGGAGGCTTAGATCTGAGGATCATGGTTCAAAGCCATCCCACGCAGTAATGTTTCTGAGACTATCTCCAATTAACCAGCAAAAGAAGTCAGAGATGGCGCCCAGGCTCTAAGTTCAAGCGGGCACACACAGGAGGGCAGGCACGCCCCTAGAGGGGCGGAGTTTGGGTCACCTGAATGACATTTTCCTTGGAAGACATACACTCAGGTAGACAAGTATACCCACAATGTCTCTGTGCCTAGGAAGCTATGAATGACAGCTGGTCAGGCATCTGCTTCCTTGGCCTGTAGGTCCTACAAGTATGTGATTTTAGCTCAAACTCAGCACAGTTCCTCTGTGTGGTACTTACTTAGAAAACACTAGCCAGCCACATTATTTTTAGTTCCAGGGAGTCCTGGAACCCCATGGCACTTTGTGGACACCAAATGCAGTCTTTGGCATCATGGATAAAAGGGAGGCCCAAACCCATCTGCAGTACTGGCAACTTAATTATAATACCACAGAGAAATAAGGTACCTCCATACTTGGGTGAGTGTAAATGTCCATGGGAGTTTACTAACGAGTCAAGTTCACTGCTGTTGTTGATCATATGTTCCCACAATCTAGCCAATCAATGAAACAAGGAAAATGTTTGTTTCACAAACACTGATAGGCATGTGACATTATATGTAAAAACTTCTAGAAAAATCTTATGAAAAAGCTGAATAAGACAGACAGCGAAAACATCACATACGTGTGCATATGCATCATTTTCCCAGTGTAGTAAGGAGTAATGAAATTTTAATGCAAAGATTTTATATTAACTCTCTGAGAAATAGGCACTGAATGTGAAATCCCTAATGAATTAGCGAAAATAGGCAATAATATTGTCAGTTAACATCACATAAATAACACTTAAGACTTTATCAGCATTTTGATGAGAGAACACAACACTTCCATCAAGTATTGCTCTCCCCTTCACTCCCAAAGCAAAAAATATGTATCTGGATTGAACTCCAGAGCTAAATATTAATGCAAAAAAATACAAATACATGAAAATGGTTAACAGTAATGGTATCAAAAGCATTCAGATTGCACAAATTCTCTAGGACAAACCAGTTTTATAACTGAATTTGTCAAGAAACTGTCACCCACCAGTTTTTATTGGATAAAAATATATAATATACATTTGTATATATGCATATGTTATATATAACATGGAATATTACTGGGCAAAAACTTTGTGGCCAGACATGGTGGCACATATGCTTAAAATAACAGCTACTTAAGAGGCACAGATAAGAACATCATCAGTTTGAGGCCAGCCTCGACAACATAAGATCCTACCTCAACAGTAAATAAAGTATAAATAAATAAATAAATAAAGTATATGCAGTGGCTGCATCTGTAACCACAGCTATGTGGGAGGCTATGTAGGAGAATCATGGTCTGTGGTCAGCCCTGGGTTTAAGAGCCTATCTGAAAAACAGCTAAAGCAAATTAAGATGGGGGAAGGCATGGGGTGAGGTTGTGGCTTAAGTGACCTAGCAAGAGGGCCTAAATTCAGGCCTAGCAGAAAGCCCTGAATTCAATCCCTAGTACCCCCTCCCCCAAAACAAAACAAAAAAAAAACATTGCATTCCACTTATAAAATGTTCAGAATAGGAATTTGCAAGTCTGTACAGGCTAAAATTAGATTATTAATGGTTGCCTTGGACTAGGGTTGTAGTTGGAGGGGACAAAAATGGTTTAAATTAAAATTGTGGTGAATTGTTGCACATCCTTGGTATGATTTGAAAACAACAATGAAGCCGGGTACAGGTGGCTGACACCTGTAATCCTAGCTACTCAGGAGGCTGAGATCTGAGGATCATGGTTCAAAGCCAGTCCAGGCAGGAAAGTCCATGAGACTATTATCTGCAATAAACTACTAGAAAACCAAGTGATAGAGCGCTTGCCTTGAGCTGAGGGACAGCGCCCAGGTCCAGAGTTCAAAGCCCCATGACCAAAAAAACAAAAAACGCCCAATGAACCATAGCTTCTTTTTTGAGATAGCATCTTGTAATTTTGCAAAGGCTGCCTTCAAATGTAAGACCTTCCTACCTCAGACTCCCTCCTCACAGCTAGGATTACCACAATGTCTGTGAACCATATATATATATATATATATATATACCTTAAATAAAAGTTTAAAAGTTATTAAAGGGCTGGGAAGGTGGCTCAGTGGTAGAGCACTTGCCTTGCATGCCTGAGTCCCTGAGTTCGATTCCTCAGCACCACATAAGCAAAAAGAAAAAAGCCGGAAATGGCGCTGTGGCTCAAGTGGTAGAGCGCTAGCCTTGAGCTGAAGAGCTGAGGGACAGCGCCCAGGCCCAGACTACAGGCCCCACGACCGGACCCAAAAAATAAATAAGTAAATGAAAGTTATTAAAAAACCTGCTAACCATTTGCAATGAGTGAACTTAATTTGGAACCTACTTCAATATACTATAAGTGAAACCCTAGGTATTTTATGACTTAAAGGAATACTTTGATAATTTTTTTTTGTTGGTTGTGAGGCTTGTACTTTGGCCTGGGCACTATCCCAGAGCTCTTCAGCTCAAGGGAGCACTCTGCCACCAGATCCACAGAATCACTTCTGGTTTTCTGGTGAATTGGTGATGAGTCGTTCTTGCCCAGGCTGGCTTTGAACTGCGATCCTCAGATCTCAGCCTCCTGAGTAGCTAGGATTACAGGCATGAGCCACCAGTGCCCAGCTAATTTAATTTGAAGTGTGATAATGGTAGTATTTTTGCTTTAAAGTTATCTTTGAGAGATAAATATAGAAAAAAATTATGAAGTGGCGGAATGGATATAGGGAGCAGGTGAGGTTCAAATGCAACAGGATAGGTGGTCATTGAAAATGGCTCATCTATGTTCTTTTATGCTTGCAGTTTAAAGCAGTTAATCTGTATAGAGATAATTTCTATAGAGAAAGTGAGCAGTCAAAAACATTTGCACAATATTTGAAGTGGTCAATAAATATATGAAAAGAGCACAAAACCTACTGCAATTAAACACAGATTTGTGAAGGGAAACATCTGGTCCCTAGAGGTTGGCATAGGTTAAGTTTGATGATGCCTACATGTGAGCAGGCACTCACAACTACTGATAATGGTCCTAGAAACAGACACAACTCTATTATTTTAAAGGCACGATTCCCACCTGTAGGTATTCATTGATCAGATATACTTGCATAAGTACACACAGTACTATTTTTGATGGTGTTCCTGAAGCAATGTTTGTGGTCATATGAACAAGAAACAATCTTGTCTCAGTCAGGCAAATCCTCATGCACCAGGTAAGGTTATATAAATCAAGGCATCCTAGTTAAAGATGGAAAGATGGAAAGTCCAGAATGGTGTGCAAAACATGACCCTCTCAGATTGAAAAATAATGTAACTGCTATCAGCAAATGTATAGTACAATGTGACATTATGGGAGAATAAAACAATATTCATATTCTTTATTTATTTATTTTGTTGGTCGTCGGGCTTGAACTCTGGGTTGGGCGCTGTCCCTGCGCTCAAGGCGAGCACTCTACTGCTTGAGCCACAGCGTCACTTCCTTCATATTCTTTTATTATAACTTTTGTTGATCTTATTGTGCCTAATTTACAAATAAAATCTTGGTATATATTCTAGCACCCTAGTGGTTACCTAAAACCCCAGGCTCACGTTTCAAAGACAGCCTGGGCACCAGAAAACCAGAAGTGGCGCTGTGGTTCAAGTGGTAGAACGCTTGCCTTGAGCTGAAGAGATCAGATATAGCGCCTAGGCCCAGCTACAAGCTATCAGTTATTAAGTATTGCCTTAAACCTCCCTAGAGAACTTAATAGGACCTAAAAGATAGCACTTATTAGAACTGACATGAGAACTTAGTGCCTTGTTATAAAGTTAACTCACTAAAATCAGTGGTCTTTCTCTATATAGGTAGCTCTCATGCAGTTAAGTCTCACAACTACAAAATTAGTGCAGGTCTGACAGAGCTTTAGCTAATGTGGATTATGTACCAAAAAAAAGTCTTAAACCTGCCAAGGCACGGGTGCCTCCCACCTGTGATCCTAGGTACTCAGAGGCTGAGATCTGAGGATCACAATTTGAAGGTAAACCAGGCTGCAAAATCTTTTTTTGTTTTTGTTTTTGTTAGTCATGGGGCCTGAACTCTGTCCCTCAGCTCTGTTCAGCTCAAGGCTAGCGCTCTACCACTTGAGCCACAGAGCCACTTCCAGCTTTTTCTGCTTATGTGGTGCTGAAGAATCAAACCCAGGGCCTCATGCATGCAAGGCAAGCACTCTACCGAGCCACCTTCCCAGCCCAATCTGTGAGATTTTTATCTCCAATAAACTACTCAAAAAAAGCAGGAAGTGGTACTGTGGCTCAAGCGGTAGAACACTAGCCTAGCAATGAGCAAAAAGCAGCTTAGAGACAGGGTCTAGGCCCTTAGGTTAAGCCCCAGGACTAGCACCAAAACAAAACAAAAAAAAGAGAAAAAGAAAAAAAAAAGTCTTGAACCTGGGTAACCCCTTGGACCAGAAATTTTACTAGCAGTATCTCTAGGACAAGACAGTCATTCACAGAAGCCTGTTCTGTGAAACATGCCTCTCTGCCTACACTTCATTCACATTGTTTAAGTTTTTACCTTTTTGAGGGGTAGTTAATATATTCTTGCTTCTAAAATTTTCCAACATAAACATGGAATAGGTTTATCATAACTAGGCCCAAATTACAGGTTGGTTTCTATCTACCACTAACTGGCCAGTTTATCTCCATATAGAACTTTTTTGAAATTTTTTAATGATTTAAAGCAAAAATAGAAAAGCTATTTTTATTACAAGGTAAAGCACTTAAAATTACTTTTAATCTTTTTTTTTTTTTTTTGGTCGGTTGTGGGAATTGAACTCTGGGCCTGGGCACTGCTCTTCAGTTCAAGGATAGTGCTCTACCACTTGAGCCACAGTGCCACTTCTGGTTTTCTGGTGGTTTATTTGAGATAGAGTCTCACTGACTTTCCTGCCCAGGCTGGCTTTGAACCGCGATCCTCAGATCTCAGCCTCCTGAGTAGCTAGGATTACAGTTGTGAGCCACCAGCGCTCAGCTCAATTTTTATAAATAACTCTTTAACACTAGTGGATAAAAACACCTGAACTTACTACGTCTGTCACTTGCATTTTGCTTGTTACATTTTCCTTACTGTTAATTTGAAGCAACTAGTGAGTATTTCCTACTCAAATACTTCAGCATGTCGAGAATTAAGGTATTTTTAAAACCCATGTTTAAGCCATAATTTCACCCAAGATTAATAGCCCTTTCTTAAAAACTTAATATTGCTTATTTAGGTGGTTGATATGCTTCTTGCTTGGATCTCTCCACCTCACTATATTCCTGAATATTGATAAGAATCCTGACACCTGAGAATTAGCTATAGATACTTGTGCACAAAATCATCTATTCCCATCTTGCTTCTTATCTGTGTATGTATGGCTGTGAGTTGATTCCTCAGTGTTAAGACCTGCTGTTAAATCAATTTCTGTGCTTTCTATGTAAAACAAAGCAATACCTGTAGTCTCAGCTACTTGAGAGGTTGAAACAAAAAGATCATTTAAACCCAGCTCAGAATCAGCCTGGGCAACATAGTGAGACTGCCTCTTAAAAGCAAAACAAAACCACCACTGCATATACACGTGGCTTTAGGGAAATTGTAATGGTTAGGGAGACAGCAAGGGATGTCCTTGTAAAAGGCTTCAGTTGGCTTGGAGTGGTATGGGCAGAATGGAGCCCCAAAGGTTAAAGATCATGCAGAACACACCTCCAAAAGTTATAGCATACCCTATTGTTGGAGGCTGTGAATAAGCATGTAGTTGAACAAAGGGTCTCTGAAGCTATAACTTAAGAATCTTGAAATGAAGAGATCACCCTAGATCATGATCCCAATTAAAGCATTTTTATATGAAAAATAAACAATAGATGTTTTAATTGGCTGAAATTATAAGGACACAGTAACATACAACCACGAGAAGCTGGAGAGCAAGTAATGAATCCCCATGCCCAACCCCAGCCTTTGGAAGGAACTGAAAAATACCTTTACCTTGAACTACGGCCTCCAGAAACAGAATTTTATATCTTTTTGCTTATTCTGAGGCTTGAGCTCAGGGCCTTCTGCTCTGGCTCTTGATTTGCATGGCTGGCCTATCACTTAAACCATGCCTCCAGTTTGGCATTTTTGCCAGTTAACTGGAGATAGTTTGGGGGGAATTTTCTGCCTGGGCTGGTTTCAAACCAAGATCCTCCTTAAATTTCAGCCTCGAGTGTATTCAGATTTCAGGTGTGAGCAGATGAAACTTTTAAACCACCTCATCCATAATAATTTGTTATGGCAACCATAAGAATTAACACAGGACATTTCATGATTCTGTTCTGTTTTGCAATTCCCAAATTCACTCATTAAGAAAATTTTTTTTGTCGGTCGTGGGTCTTGAATTCTGGATCTGGATGCTGTCCCTGAGTTCTTCAGCCCAAAGCAAGTGCTCTATCACTTGAACCACAGTGCCACTTCCAGACCTTCCTGCACAGGCTAGCTTTGAGCCATGATCCTCAGATCTTAGCCTCCTGGGTAGCTAGGATTATAGGTGTGAGCTATTGGCATCCTGCATTAAAAAACTTCATGAAGTAAAGCATAGGCCCTACAGCAAGAATTGGACTCACTTGTGGGTCTAAGTCCCAGATCTTTTTTGGCTCTTGTAAGAATTCTGTCCTAATCAGGGCCCCTGTCCTCTTTTTCAAGCCTTCTCTTAATGGACCTCAAGATCTCTGCATAAGTCTCCAGGTGATCTCTGCTACCATATACCGTCATTCAGCTTTCAGATAATATGCACAGACCTGTTCTGCTTCTATTCCCTCACAGATCCTCCTACCTGTGCATGGATTTCTTGTGAATGTTGCCTTTAGAAAACCTGAGTGCAGGGCTGGGAAGGTGGCTCAGTGGTACAGCGCTTGCCTTACGTGCCTGAGGCCCTGGGTTCGATTCCTCAGCACCACATAAGCAAGAAGAAAAAAGCCAGAAGTGGCGCTGTGGCTCAAGTGGTAGAGCGCTAGCCTTGAGCTGAAGAGCTGAGGGATAGTGCCCAGGCCCAGAGTTCAGGCCCCACGAATGGACCCCCCCCCAAAAAAAGAACCCTAAACAAACAAAAATCTTGGGGGTGGGGGAGGAAGGGAGAACAGTCATGTTTTCTATACAATCATAAAAAAAAAAAAAACTCCTGTAAGAAAACCTGAGTGCATTCTTCAGCATCTTAACAACTACTCACATAAAACCATGAAATTTACTGCATTTGTGGACATAGAGAGGGGATAAGCTGGGAGTGGCTGGGGAGAAGATCCCACCTTCCTTAGTTGCATTAGCTCTCCCTATCTAATGTAGATAACCCATGAAGATGGTAACTCTAGAAACAAGCATGATGGATGGCCCATTACTGCCATTTCTTGATAGTCAAAGGAGAGGAGGTTTACAATGTGAGCTCCTCCAAGTCAAGCTAACTCACATGAAATTGGCATGAAGCTGGTGACACAGTCTCACTGTATTATCTGTATCCATCCCAATGAGTGCTTACAATGCAGGAATCCCAAGGACATAGCCACACTAAATTTTCCAATGGGTATAATGGTGTTTTTAAATTTCTGGTTTATTTTGTTTTGAGATAGTCTCACTAGGTAATCTGGAAGTCACCATTTGATTCTACTGCCTCGGCTTCTGGAGCTCTGGGATTATACAACAATGTTTATTATGCTAGATTCAGAAAAAATTGTTAACCCTCAAATAGATACCACCAGGATACAGACATCAGGTTCCCCAGCCAAGGATGGGTTTGGCCTGAAAATGGACCCTTCTGATTAGTCAGAGATAGGCAGGTGACAGAGTATTAATTCACATCCCTCTGATCTCCAATTTGGGTCCAGTAGGCCTGTAACAGTGCCCTAAAACTCCCAATTTTCAAGTCCAAATCTTGATTGGCCAGTGGGCTCACTCAGTGCTCAGGAAGACCCTCTTGCGTGCTGTGTTGGTATATGGGTGCCAGCGCCATTCCACATCTGCCATGGCCTCTTGTTCTAGTGTGCCCAGGCGAATCATATATACTGGAAAGAAGGGACAGGGGATCAAGATTTGCACAGCAGCCTCCCTTTCCATACCTCCCAGAGGGGCAGGATAAACCTCCAAACTCACACTTTAGCTCAAAGCGTGGCCCTACTTCAGTCAGCTCCACATTTCGGTGGTCCTTTTTCTTGTAGGTGTGGTGCCTGTGGAGAGGAAGCCAGGCAGGGTTGTGAGTTGGGAGCAGCTATAAGTTAGCCACAGAAACACAAGAGACACGAATATCATGATACCCTCCCAGGCAAAATCCACAGACCCACCTAAAGGAGATGTAGTCATCCTGGTTTGCAAAAGTTATAACTCGGTGGCTATCATCTTTGGGCACAGGAAATAGGTAACGAAGGATGTCAGAGACCTGGTGTACAAGGAAGTAGAGTAGCAGATGCCAGGCCTGCCCCCCAGTCCTCTTTCCCTTCTGTCCCTCCCCCACCCAAGCCCTAAGACTTACTCGCTTTCCTAGCCGGGAGGTAAAACCGTGTGTGATGAGGTGAGGCTTAGCTTCTGACATGGTGCCCAGGTCGGGGATATCATGTCGCATGACCACATTGCATAGTGTGAAATAAGCCGTAGGGCCAAAAGGTAGGTGGCTGACAATAAGTCCCACTGTGGGAGCAAGGCAGATCTGTAAGAGAACCCATCTACTTTCAGACCATCTCCAGTCCCTCTTCCCTTCCATCAGACTCACCAGGTGTGCCTCGATGCTCATGGACAACCAAGAGGTCAGTGACCCCATTGGCTTTGCAGGCTCGCACCAGTGCCCCCACTTCATGTCGGCCTCGGTTCATGCGCTGGGCACCTGGGAACACCAGCTTCAATTCCTACACATGGACCATAGTGTCCCATCAGGATTGGAGCCACCGGCCTCCGGCAGCTCCCCCCACTCCATGCCCACTGCTACCTTTGCAAACATCTTCAGGCGGGAACTGGGGTCTCGAGAAGTAGTAATCATGATTTTGGGATCCTCAACTCCTGCCCATCGATACTCATCATCTACATGGCTGGTCACACCTGTCAGGAGCATGAGGCAAGATTGCACTATTATCTTGAGGTTGAAATGCTAAATTGAGGACAACAGTTTGACAGAAATGCATTATATCCATGATGGCCAACCAGGTAGGCACTAGCCCACTGGATATGAAGTACAGGCACAATTGGGGAATGGAGATTTTCTGTTTTTAAGGCTAATCTGCTAGGACCAGAAGTTAGGACACTGTCCAGCCCTGGTAGACAGATATTCCACTGATGAAGAAAATTCAAGAAGAAAAGGAGAATAATGGAATGCCAGTGTGCTGTGCAACTGGGAACTCTCAGTGAACACCCCTGTGCTGCCATTTACATACACACAAGGGCATGTGGGAACACTTCTAGAAGCTGCTGGGAACACTTTCCTGGAAGAGCCTGGCATCCCCAGAGAAAGACATGAAAACGTATGGGCAGAGAAGTCACTTCAGTGTAGGGGATGGCTACATGGTATAGTTACCTTCACCACCAGCATCATCAAATTCCAAGGACCCTTGTAGGGCCAGGGCCTCCCGGCGTAACTCAGTGGGAATTAGACGGTTTTCTGTATGCAAAAAGACAGAGGAGGTGAGACATAAGCAAAGAGTTTTCAACTTATGTAACAGTCTATGAGCTAACAGCCTGTACAAATTCAATGGGAAGACACACTCTGTCTAAGTAGATGATTATTGAAAGGTAAGAGAAGTGACAAACCAGTCTGACTACTAACTTCTATGTGTCAACTCATGGTTACAGACTTCATTTTCTAAAAACTGTTTTTAAATCACAAATATGTCTTACTTTTATGGCTAGACAAAAATTTAAATAGGGCTGCAGGTACAGTTCTGTAGTAAAGTACTTGCCTAGCATCTGTGAAGCTATGGGTTTGAGATGTAGCAGCACAAAGTTTTTGTTGTTGATGTTTTGTTTTTGTTTTTTTCTTTTTAAAAGTGCTAGCCTTGAGCACAAGGAGGCTCAGGGACAGGGCCCAGGCCCTAAGTTCAAGCCCTGGGACAAAAAAAAACATAGACTGCTCTGTATGTCTAAATAGATAGTTCTCAGAAGAAGTAAAAATGAAAGGTGGCTCAGTGGTAGAGTGTTTGCCTTGCATGCATGAGGCCCTGGGTTCGATTCCTCAGCACCACATAAGCAAAAAAGCCGAAAGTGGCTCTGTGACTCTAGTGGTAAGAGGCTTAGCCTCGAGCTGAAGAGCTGAGGGACAGCGCCCAGGCCCAGAGTTCAAGTCCCATAACCAGCAACAAAAATAAATAAGATAGAAGAAGTAAAAATGGCCAATAAAAGCAGATGCCAGTAGCTCATGCCTGTACTCCTAGCTACCTCAGTCTCTCAGCAGACTGAGATCTGAGGACTGTGGTTCAAAGCCAGTGAGGACAGGGCTCTATTTCCAATTAACCATCAAAACACTGGACCTGTAGCTGTGGCTCAAGTAGCAGAGTGCTAGCCTGGAGCAGAAAAGCTCAGGGACAACACCCAGTACCTGAGTTCAAGTTCCAATTCTCTCTCTCTCTCTCTCTCTCTCTCTCACACACACACACACACACACACACACACAAACAGAGCTAATAAACACATATGCCCAACACTTATAGCCATAAAGTAAATGCAAGTCAAAACAACACTGAGATTCCACCTCAGCCCAGGAAGATTGGTCATCATAAATAGGAACAACAACAAATGCTGGCAGAGATGTGGGGAAAAAAGGAACCCCATCACACTACTGGTGGGAATGGAATTTAGTGTAATCACTTCAGAAGGTGGTTTGGAGACTGTTCAAAAAACTAAACATACCACTGAATGATCTAGCAATATCACTCTTGGGCATCTAATCTCATTTTTCTAGAATACTACAAGTCAGGATACAGTAAAGGCACTTGCATATCCATGCTCAATGCTGCACTATTCATAATAGCCAAGTTATGGAAACAGCCCAGATAACCTACAATGGATGAGTGGGTTAA
The DNA here is from genome assembly GCF_024711535.1 of Dipodomys merriami. Lineage (NCBI taxonomy): Eukaryota > Metazoa > Chordata > Mammalia > Rodentia > Heteromyidae > Dipodomys > Dipodomys merriami. Next base: position 5,342,066 of record NW_027205381.1, on the reverse strand, counting down.
GAAAATGTGGAAGCCCAGGATGGTGGCTCAAGCCTATAATCCTACCTACTCAGGAGGCTCAGATCTGAGGATTGTGGTTTAAAGCCAGCGTGGGCAGGAGAGACTGCAGAGAGAGAGAGAGAGAGAGAGAGAGAGAGAGAGAGAGGGGGGGGGGAAGGGAAGGAGAAGGGAGGAGAGGAGGGGGAAGGGAGGGAGAGAGGGAGAGAGTGGGAGAGAAAGAGAGAGTGAGAGAGAGCCTCTTATTTCCAATTAGTCACAGAAAAGGAGCACTGGTGGTAGTGGTGAGCATAGCTGCTTTCCAATTAATCACAGAAAAAGCTGCAAGTGGTGTGGTGGCTCAAGTATTACCAGTGCTAGCTTTGAGCAAAAGGAGCTCAGGGACAGTGCCCAGGCCCATAGTTCAAGCTCCTGGACTGGCAATAAATAAATAAATAAATAAATAAATAAATAAATAAATAAATAAATAATTGGAGTTTTATTTATCTATCAGAAAGAATAGTATGCCATATACAAGGAAATGTATAGACCTAGAAAAAATGTAATGTGAAGTCAGACTCAGAGAAACAACAGGTGCCATGTTCTCTCTCATATGTAGAAGTTAGATCTAAATAATTATATACTATATACAAATACATATAAATTATAAAGCCTATACACATATATACACTAACAGATTGACTTAAAGATAGCATACTTCAAGGAGGATTCCAATGTTATAACTCCTCTCAACAACTAACAAATGGTTCAACAAAATCAATACCAGGGCACTGAAACAGCTTTTATGTGTGGAGTGTATGTGTGTGTGGGCACAGCGAAATGATAAGAGGAGGGGCCAGTGGACAAAATAATTATATTCAATGCACATTATGTAATTAAGTTGAGCTTTGTAACTTGAGAGTATAGACGGTTTTAGGAAAGATGAAAGAGAACAATGGAAGGGGTGACATTGATCAAGATTCATTTAAACTTATTTGGCTTGAACTGAAACTCCTTTATACAACTATTTAAAAACAAAAAACATGAAACAACCGACTGCTCTGTATGTAGGAAAATAGACCAGTTAACTGAAACTCTTTAAATTGGTAAGTTGCTACTCAAGATGCACCAAATACTTTGAGGTGCTCGGCGTCAGCTGGCTGTAGGTCGAAGGTTTTAAGAGCAAGGCTGTTACTCTGGAATAAAGAACTCAAGGTAAGTAGCCTGGTGAACCTTCCATGCTCTCTTATGACCTAGAACAGTCAGTACTCTTCCTAACTACCTAAGACCTTTGTTTTCCATGAGTACATAGTTGCTTTCCACTATAGAAGACAAAACATAAATGCCCTCAAGAATGCTATATTGCATAGAGTTCAATAATGTACTGAGGATATTTGATTCAAATGATTTTTGAGACACCAATGAAGCACAACCACCCCCACTGGAAAAAAAAACCCCACAAACACCCAAACCAAACAACTGCAAAAACAACACATGCTATCTATTACTGCCTTTAGAACTAAAACTCAAACAATTATGATTTAGAGATACAAAGTGGTGTAATGTAAGCACAAAGAATGGCAAACAAATAATTCATTAAAAAAAACATACTCAATATAGAGGATAAGGTAAGTTGGAGAAAGCATTCTTAAATTTTAATGTATTAGTCATTTTTCCATTTCTTAAGACAGGATGAGTCACAAGTGCTTAGCATGCTTCTTAACTCAGATAGTTATACATACTAAACGTGCTTGTAGTCTATGTTTAATTGGTAACTTCAAAGTGAATTTTAACCAAAGATACTGGATAAATGTACAATCAGCTAGGAAATAAAGTTACACACTCAGAAGAGCCAATAGTAAATACGGCATTTCCAATCATGTGCAACACAGGATTTTTTGTCAACATTGCCAATGGAATGGTGAAAAAAAAGCAAAATTAGAACTCCTTTCTCAATATGAAATTAAGCTGTACAAAGAATTAAGTTTACAAGTGCAAGGAAGGGCTGGGAAGGTGGCTCAGTGATACAGTGCTTTCCTCGCATGCATGAGGCCCTGGGTTTGATTCCTCAGCACCAATAAGCAGAAAAAAAAAGAAGTGGCACTGTGGCTCAAGTGGTAGAACGCTAGCCTTTAGCTGAAGAGCTAAGGGACAGTGCCCAGACCCAGAGTTCAGGCCCCACAACCGGCCAAAAAAAAAAAAAAAAGTGCAAGGAAATCATTACAGTGCTTAAAAAACCAATTTTTCTTTTAAACTTCATAAGCTAGCAAGACCAAGCACAAGATCATACATAGGGTGGGGTACATAAGACAGTGAAGTTCTAAAATTCGCAAAGAGGCACAGGGTAAACAAAATTAGCAAGCAGTCTGTAATACTTGGAAACTGAGGCAATATAAAGAGCATTCAAAATCTAGTAGGGGGGCTGGGAAGGTGGCTCAGTGGTAGAGTGCTTGCCTTGCATGCATGAGGCCCTGGGTTCGATTCCTCAGCACCACATAAGCAGAAAAAGCCGGAAGTGGCGCTGTAGCTCAAGTGGTAGAGTGCTAGCCTTGAGCTGAAGAGCTGAGGGACAGCGCCCAGGCCCAGAGTTCAGGCCCCACGAACAATACCGACAAAAAAAAAAAAAAAAAAAAATGGAGCAAAATCTGGTAGGAAGTCCTAACAGACAAAGAAACACTGCAAAGATGGTCAACTATACCAACACATTCTGATTCAATTCATTTGTTCGTTTATTTATGCATGCTGGTCGTGGGGCTTGAACTCAGGGCCTGAGCACTATCCTGAGGTCTTTTGCTCAAGGCCAGCACTCCATCAAGCTAAGCCACAGCTCCATTTCCGGCTTCTTCCTGGTTAACTGGAAGTCTCCTGGACGTGCCTGGGGATGGCTTTGAACTGTGATCCTCGGATCTCAGCCTGGGGGGCGGGGGAGGGGGGTTGCTGGGATTATAGGCGTGCGCTTCCGGTGCCTGGATGCCTGAGGCTGTTTTGCTCAAAGCCGGTCGGTCCTATCTCCTGAACCACACCAGCAAGCCCTGCTTTTTGCTGAGTAACTGGAGATACAGTCAAGGCCCAATCTGCTCGGGCTGGCCTTGAACCGTGAGCCTCGGATCGCGGGCGCCCGGGACCTACCTTCGAGCGCTCGCCGCACTTTCTCCTTTTTCTCCTGGGCGGCTCGCTGCGCCTCCTCGCGCGCCTTCCGGTACAGGTACTCGCGACGCAGGCGGGCTTCGCGGCGCAGCTGGAAAACAGGACCATGGCTACCCGCCCCGGAGCCCTACACCCATCCCCGCACCGACCCCCACGCTGGGACCGGAGGCCCGACCCCGTCCCTACCATCTTTCCTTCCTGAGGGCCGCTTCCACGTGGGTCCGAGGCAACCTGTGAGCAGAGCGTGCGCCACGGAGGGATCACTTCCGCCCTCAACCAAGAGGGCCGCCGAAGGCTTCACGGGCGTCCACGGCGGCCCACCTAGCCCGAAGTTAAGATGGCGAATAACCGAGGGCGTGGCCGAGTGGCGAGTCGCATCCCCCGAGGCGGCTGAAACGAGAAGACTGAGACGTTCGCCGCGGCTTCACCACGGACTACCCGAGTTCGGGAAGTCCAAGGTTAACGTAATGAGCTGCCAGAACAGCCATCACGACGGCTCCGTGGAAGCGGTCGTTACCTCCGGACCCCTTCAAGAGCTACACGTAAAGCCGCCGCTCCCCAATCGCAATGGCTGCCATACAGCTGCGCTTCCTCCAGCGCCACCGCGGTGGAGGGGCGGGTTCTCCGAGTGCCTCGAAGCTACCTCCGGCCCTCGCACACAGCCAGGCCGGCCGGCTTCTCGGGGCAGCCACTCCGCGCTGCTCCGTGGCGGCCCGGCCGTTAGCGCTAACCCCGGGCCTGGCAACCGTTGGCCTCGGGGCTCCATCGGGAGCGCCTTTTGGGGGCAGGGCCTCCGCCTGGAGCGCCGCTGAGAGGCGGCCCTCGGACTCTCATTGGTTGTCGCGCCGGCGCGCTGGACCGTGATTGGGCAGCTGGAACGAGGTGGGTCCGGGACCAAGAGCTCAGTGCTCCTGAGACCTGTGTGCGGTCGACCGATGGCAGCCCCGGATCTGCGGGCGGAGTTGGACTCGCTGTTCTTGCAGCTGCTCGGAGACCTGGAGGAGCTGGAAGCGAAGCGGTCGGCGCTAAACGCCCGGGTGGAGGAGGTGGGCTCCGGGAGCGGGAGGGCGGGCGGCGGGTGCCGGCCGCCGGCCGCCTTCTCACTCTTTCCCCTTGTCAGGGCTGGCTCTCGCTCGCCAAGGCCCGCTACGCCATGGGCGCCAAGTCGGTGGGGCCCCTGCAGTTCGCCTCCCGGATGGAGCCGCAGGTGCGCGTGCGCGCCAGGTGAGCGGCCTCCGGCGCCAGGGCGGGCGGGCAGCGACCCGGCTCGGGCAGTGACAGGACCGCCTTTACTCTCCGTGCTTTAGCGAGGCCCAGGAAGGACTGCAGACGTTCCGAGTGGTCAGAGCGGACACCCAGACCCCGGAAGAGGTGGGGCCCCGCGATGCAGGTGAGGTCCCAGAACTTTCTGTCAGGACCCCTCGCAGATCTCAAAAGAAAAACCACAATACAATCGAAATGGTTGTAGTCAAGCTGTGGCGATGGAGAACCATCAAGCCGAAGGTCAAAGTATCTTGACAGATTGGCTTTGCTTTAGACTTTACTAGGGAAGATTAGAGAAGTTACAGGTGGATTGTTATACCTGGGGCAGGTTTTCCAATTAGGAGACATTCCGCTGAAGCCAAATGTTCACCTCTTGCCTATTTGGAGGAATAAACTTCTTTTGCCAATTAATCTTTCCTAAGACAAAGAATGGATAGTTGGAGGACCTGTGTCCGTTCTTTTCAGCATGTTCAGACAGAATTGACGAGGTCAGTGTGCCATGATACTCATGATGAAGAATGTCATCAAATTACAAATGAAAAAGGTGGTGCTATTTTTTAGGAACACAACAAGGTTTGGGGGGAGGGGACGATTTTCTAACTTTCAATGGTTTTTTTTAGCATCAAGATCTCAGAATAAGTGCACTGCCACCAAGACAGTAAAGATGGAATTATAAGGCCCCAATCTCCTGTAATTTTCTCCCCCCAGCTCTACGCAGACGCAAAGGCCCTACTAAGACCCCAGAGCCAGAGTCCTCTGCAGTCCCACAGGACCCCCTAAACTGGTTTGGAATCCTGGTTCCTCACAGTCTTAGGCAGGCCCAAGCGAGCTTCCGAGATGGTGAGTGAATTCTGCCAGTTGGTCGTGTGTGCCTGCCTGCGCTAAATTCTAGCTCTTTGTTCACAAGGAACACTTACCAACTAATATCACATTAAGGGTTTGCAGATTTTCTCCATTGCAAACTTTCGTTGCATACCTGCTGTCTTTTTTATCATTTACTGGCAGAATTTTAGATCCCTGCTAGCTGCAGGGATACAGTAAGGAACAAAAGGGACAAATAGCCTCCATGAAATGTTTATTTTGTGAGGAAGAAGGCGGCAATGTGTAAATAACTAGGCTTTTCAAATAGTGCTAAAAGGTTAAAATTGTGAGAGAGAAAAAAAAAACCAACCCTAACAGGATGGAGTAGGATAGGAGTGGGTGGTGGGAGCTGCTTTAGGAAGAGCAGTCAAGGAATGTCTGAGGACATGTGGGAAGAGCTTTATGGGTGGTCTGGGAGAACAGTGTTCTAGGCAGAGAGGAAATGCATCTCATATATTGGAGAAAGCACAGAGAGGAGGCCAACAAAGTGAAGTCAGTGCAGTGGGAATAAATACTAGGGGCACTGGGCTGGTTGCTAGCCCTGGGTGATGTGCGCCCAGTGAGGATTCATAACCACAAGGTAACTGAACAGAAAGGATAGGGCAATAGAACAGAGAATAGCAGTGCTCAGTTGGGACTGGAGGACAGAGAGGAAGCAGGTGTGATGAGAAGCCAGGTGTGAGGTACAAGTAGATGCAGTGGAGATGAGGACTTGTACATATCTTGAGAACAGAAGTCCCAGCATTTGCTAACAGCTTAGTTGTAAGAATAAGGGAAGAAAATTAGAAGAGCTCATGGGCTCTACCCAGGCCCTGGAAAGTAGAACTGCCTTCCGTTTGAATGGGTGGTTGCAGGGCAGCAGCTGAGAGGAAGAAGGTAGGTAAGTGGGTATGATATGACTTATCAAATACTCCGGTACCGTGTCTGGTTGGTTGGGTACATGCCTCGAGTTGGGAGAGGCATGGGGTGGAGAGACATCTGAGTATACTACAGACAGAGTGAAGGTATTTAAATCCCAAATTGGAAGGTAAAGCTGAAATGGGATTGTTAAAGCAGAGGATCTGAGAGTGTGGAATGTGGGAGAGGAATAGCAGCACTTACTGGGCAGAATCTAAGAGGAGAGGTTGTTTCCTAGAGGGAACAATTAGTAGGAAGCTGAAGATTGAAAACTGCTAAACTGTGATGTGGAGGAATAAATGGCAAAGAGGTGTTATTTCTCAATACCATGGTGACATTTTTTTCTTTTTGCTCAGGCCTGCAGCTGGCTGCAGATATAGCCAGCCTCCAGACTCGAATCAACTGGGGTAGAAGCCAGCTCAGGGAGCTCCAGGAGGAAATCAAGCGGCTTGAGCCTGGGGCTGCCTGACTTGTGTCCAGAGGAGGGCGCCAGGCACAGCTGTTCTTGGACGTGGCTCTATATATCAGGCCTCCTTTCCCTTCCCATGCCCCTTATCCACCTAATGTTTCCTCCTTAACATTTTAATGACCTTGGTCTGCATGTTTCTGGCTATGTGAGGTGTAAAGTTTGAGAGGCAAACTGGGGAAAATGGAAAGCCACTTTTGTGAAACCTCTAATATGCCCATGTTCTCAGAGGATCCCCCTCATAGGTAACAGGTACAAGGTGGCTCATGTTAGTGAAACAGTTGAAAAATTCATGTATCAGTCAAGTGTGGTCTTGTTCCTGGATGATGAAACACTGCAAACAGTGGCAGAGCAAGACAAGTAGTACAGATCCTCCATGGATGGAGGAAAAGGCGGCGATGCATAGCTGACAGATTAGGCCACTATGATTTAATTAAGTAACAAGAAAAACACCCATCTGAGCATAGCAGTGCTTGCTTGTAGTCCCAGCTATTCTTGAGGCTGAGGCAAAAGGATGTGAGAAGGAGTAGGGGGTTATGGGAGAACCCTTAAGCCCTCTAGTTGGGAGATCAGACTGGGCAACATAGACTTTGTCTTAAAAACCAAAACAAAAATCCTGAGCAGATGGGCAGGCCTCCACAGGAAGTAAACAATCTGACCTGCATTTTCAAAGGAATTCTTAGCATAGGAAGAAACTTTGCAGGTTTCAAATCCTGCCTTTATTTCACCAGAAGTACAGTACTGTGTTTCCCCATGTGGAAGGACCAGCTGTATTTCCAGCTCTGGGAACCCTGTCCTTGCCTCACTTTTCTACTGTTTTCTTTTTAAAAAAGCAATTTCTAGGAGATCTGTCTCGAGGAATCTTTTAATCTTCTGTTTTCATTTTTTCACTGTATTTAAAATAAAACATTACATCAAGCTACACAGGAAAATTGAATAGTTAATAAAATGAAAGATTTAGTAACAGTCCATAAGCTCTTGTGTTTTAAAAGTCAATTTTAAAATTATAGTTGAGGTTATCAGCAGTTCCATGATTTTAAGATTGGGGATTAATGCAGTGATACGGGAATTCACTGTTTTCCCTGTGAGCCTCTGTAGTTTCTGTTGGAAGTATGGTTTGAGTTGACACTCACCCTTTCTATACCATGTGTGCACTTAGAGTGTAGAAAAATTGACCTTAGGCTGGGAAGGTGGCTTAGTGGTAGAGTGCTTGCCTTGCATGCATGAGGCCCTGGGTTCGATTCCTCAGTACCACATAAGTAGAAAAAGCTGGAAGTGGCACTGTGGCTCAAGTGGTAGAGCGCTCGCCTTGAGCTGAAGAGCTGAAGGACAGCGCCCAGGCCCAGAGTCCAAGCCCCACGACCAACAAAAAAAAAAAAAAAAAAAAAATTGACCTTACCCCTTCCTGATGTCATCTTGCATACTCGTGTAAATTCTGGATTTTGTCGCCTCCATTAGGTTTCACTGGTTTTATTTTAGTACACGGGCGCACAGTTTTAATCCTGTAGACTTGTTGAGTAGCTGGGAGGAGGTGGTTTATTTATGTATTTATTTTTTGAGGAGGGGTGGTCCTTTCAGCTTCAGTGATTAGCCTAAAGGGAGGGAAGCTTCTGAACCCGAGGAAAATGATACACCCGCTGGCTCCTTTGTTCCATCAAAGATTAAGTTTCTTAAAATCTTATCAACAAAAGAAGTGGTGAGGCCATTGAGGGGAAAACAATTCCTCCTGGAGGAAGAAACTCCTGTGGCCGCCGGTCCGAGTGTACTGGTCCTGCTCTAGCGGGAGGTCGCCGGCAGAACCTTCACTGGGCAGTCGGAGCGTGGCAGTCCCTGGCGGGGCGGGGCGGGGGCAGAGGAGGCGCTACGTTTCCTACGTTAGGGACTGGATTGGCAAAGACAGCACGCTCAGTAAAGCACTTCCTGTCCTGACTTCCGCCGGGGTGAAGAGATTCAAGGCCTCGGAAGTGGCTGCGCTCCGGGGAGAGGGCCGGCTTTTAAGGACTGCGCAGCCACCGTAGTCGGGAGTAGGTCTTAACGGGCGGGCTTTACCGTAGGGTGGTTTGCTGACGTAAGTGACGTAAATAGATATACCAACCAGTCTCCAGCAGGCTTTTACCAAGCAGTTCCCATATGGTCTAGCGGTTAGGATTCCTGGTTTTCACCCAGGCGGCCCGGGTTCGACTCCCGGTATGGGAAGTTGCATTTTTACTTCTCGAAGAACTCGATGCTAGCGAACCTCGGCCTTCGTTCTTCTTCTGTATTTTGATAGAAATGGCTCAAACTAAATATGAAAGTGGAAATATTAAGTCATTAATTTTGTCAGTCTCCTCTGTGGACTGCACGCTCCTACCGGCGCCCCCTGGGGGGTAAGGGAGGGAGATGGAGGGGGGAGAAGGGAAAAGGATAAGGGGGAGGGGGAAGGGGAGAGGGAGAAATGGAGGAGGAGGAGAAGGAAGGGGGGGAGGAGTGAGAAGGGAGTGTTTTAAATTAAACGAATATAGTATTAAACTAAGGAAGAAGGAAATTTAACTGGGATAATTAAGTCCCACGACCTAAAAATAATAAACGCAAACTTCAGAAAGGGTAACTGTGGCTTGACATTTACCAAGAATTACAAAGCGAGTAAAAACAGGGCTGACAGTAGGCAAGGCTAACCACCAATGTCCCAGTGTGTGTGTGTGTGTGTGTGTGTGTGTGTGTGTGTGCGCGCGCGCGCGCGCGCGTGTGTGTGTGTGTGTGTGTGAGAGAGAGAGAGAGAGAGAGAGAGAGAGAGAGAGAAAACGAAGAGAGATTATGATTGCTCAGCAAATATACTAAAACATGGAACTTGACCCTTTGCAGTTAGCTTTTATTGATTAGTAAGAATAAGGCCAAACTTGAAAGGTGGAATCTCCCATTAGAAGAAAACCCAAAACTGGGAACAAAGGGAAGATCAAGGATGAGAACTTGGTCTTGATTGATTGTTGAAATTGTAATTGCCATTTATACTTATTAACTGCTAGCTTTATTCTGTAACTTGCTTCCTTACTGATTATGAAATTACCACTGACCACCTGTGAGTGGCCTCTTAGGTTTTTGCTTTTAAATTCCCTGAGCTATTTGAGTTCGGGCTGGTCTTCACTGTCCCAATAGTGGAGGTCAGTCGCCGCGGCTAATAAAGGTTCCTAGCCCGAGAGACTCAGTATTGGTGACTCCTTTCACAGATCGTGGGTTTGAGTCCCACGGGCCCAGGGAAGTTGGGATACTTCAAGGGGAGGAGTGAGGGGAGATGGAGAAGAAAGAGGGGAGGAAGGCTGGTAAGGCTGAGCAGGTTGCCCCTTCCCAAGTGATCACTGCTCCCTGGGGAGCTGAGGCCTGCTAGCTTAAGAAGCTTGGTCCAAGTTCCTTTGTATTGGGAGTGGGGTGGGGGGTGGGGTCTTTTCTCTCACATGTAGAATCAGTAGACTTGAAACGTCTAATTTTTACGTTTATTTTGAGACGGACTCACACTATGTAGCCCAGGCTGGCCCTGAACTCAAGATCCTCTTGCCTTTCTGGTTTGTTTTTTGTTTTTTATTGTAAAGGTGATGTGCAGAGGGGCTACATTTACATAAGTCAGGTAATAAGTATATTTTGAATGGTGTCAACCCCTCCCTCATTCTCTCCCAGTTTTTCTCCTCCTGGCTTCCCTCCCCCAAGTTGTTTAGTTTATTTCCAACATAGTGTCTAGTGGGTTTCACTGCTGTTCACCCTTTGTCCCACTGTTTCTGTGCTTCCCCTTCCCCTACTCAAATCAGATAAACATATACAAAAGGTACAAAAATTAAAAAACAAGGGCTGGGAAGGTGACTCCGTGGTAGAGTGCTTGCCTTGCATGCATGAGGCCCTGGGTTCAATTCCTCAGCACCACATACGCAGAAAAAGCTAGAAGTGGTGCTATGGCCCAAGTGGTAGAGTACTAGCCTTGAGCTGAAGAGCTGAGGGACAGCGCCCATGCCCAGAGTTCAGGCCCCACAACCAGCAAAAAAACAAAAAACAAAACAAGCCTGGCACTGGTGGCTCAAGCCTATAATCCTAGCTACTCAGGAAGCTGAGATCTGAGGATCGTGGTTCAAAGTCAGCCCAGGCAGAAAAGGCCTTGAGACTCTGATCTCCAATAAACCTACAGAAAACCAGAAGTGTGGCACTGTAGCTCAAGTGGTAGAGTGCTTGCCTTGAACTGAAGAGCTGAGGGACAGTGGCCAGGCCCAGAGTTCAAGCCCCACAACCAACAAAAAAAAAAAAAGAAAGAAAAAAAAGAAAAGGAAAGGAAAAAAATCAAAACAGCAAAGAAGGGAATTAACCAAATTAAAAAGGAAAGAAGAAAAGAACTGCAAGCAGTACAATTAAAAAAAAAAAACAAAAACCTCCTTGGTATTGGCATAAGAACAGACCTCAGGACCAATGGAATAGAATTGAAAACCCAGAAATGAACCTACAGACCTATAGCCATCTAATCTTCAATAAGGGAGCTAAAACAATAGAATGGAAGAAAGACAGCCTCTTCAGTAAATGGTGCTGGCAAAGTTGGTTAACTACATGTAGAAAACTAAAGCTAGATCCTTATATATCACCCTGCACCAGAATCAACTCCAAATGGATCAAAGACCTTGAAGTCAAAGCAGACACTCTGAAAACATTACAGGATGGAATAGGAGAAACCCTAGGTCTCCTTGGCTTAGGCCAAAATTTTTTGAATAGAGACCCGGAAACACAACAAATCAAAGAAAGGTTGGACAAATGGGATTGCATAAAGTTGCAGAGCTTCTGCAGGGCAAATGACATAGCTAGCAAGATCAATAGAAAGCCCACGGATTGGGAGAAGATCTTTACTAGCCATACAACGGACAAGGGTCTCATATCTAAAATATACTTGGAACTCAAAAAATTAAACCCCCCAACAACAAATCCTCAAAGAAACAACTGCCCAACAAGTAAGTGGGCGAAAGACTTAAAGAGAAACTTCTCTAAAGAAGAAGAAAGGATGGCCAATAGACACGTGAAGAAATGTTCAACATCCCTAGCCATAAAAGAAATGCAAATCAAAACAACATTGAGATATCACCTCACCCCAGTTAGACCGGCAAAAATCAAGAACTCTAACAACAACAGATGCTGGAGGGGATGTGGACAGAAAGAAACCTTACTTCATTGTTGGTGGGAATGTAAACTTGTTCAACCACTTTGGAAAGCAGTATGGAGGTTCCTCAAAAGACTTCACATAGAACTCCCCTATGACCCAGCAATCCCACTTTTGGGCATTTACCCAAATGTTTACAAACAAGACCACACTAAAGCTACCAGCACAACTATGTTTATTGCAGCATTATTTACCATAGCTAAGATATGGAACCAACCCAGATGCCCCTCAGTAGATGAATGTATCAAGAAAATGTGGTATATATACACAATGGAATTCTATGCCTCCATCAGAAAGAATGACATTGCCCCATTTGTTAGGAATGGAAAAACTTGGAAAAAATTATATTAAGTGAAGTAAGCCAGGCCCAAAGAAACATAGGTCCCATGGTTTCCCTTATTTGCAATATCTAGTATATGTATGAGTCAAGCGGAAAAGGTCAGATAATGTGATGTCAGGAAAATGAACCCTTAGATATGTATTTTAATGTTTTTTTCTTTCATGCATGTGTTTCTAACGCATTTATAAGATTATCTCTTTGTTGCTTTGTATGTCCCTCCCCCACAGTATAACCACTGCTTTCACTATATTTGATGTCAGTATAACTTGTGGAGGAGATGGGGAAAAACCAGTTGTTTAAGGATACAGGTGGACCTGTTGCAACAATGAGAAGTACAAGTTGTCATGTCCCAAACGAGCTTTACAATGTCGGGGGGGGGGGGGGGAAGGAGAAGGATTGGGATTGGGGGGGAGGGGGGAGGCTGGGAAGGGATGTGAAGGGTAAACCAAAGGAGGAGGGTGCAATGCTTGGTAAGAAATGTACGCATTATCCTGCCCATGTAATTGTAACCCCTCTGTACAGTATGTTTACAAATAAAATAAAATAAAATAAAAAAAAAACCTCTTCCATTTTTTGGAGTTCATTTCAATAAGTATCATTTTATATGACCTTACACATATAGCTATTGAGCCCTTACAATCATCTCCTAAGAATATCTTCCTTAGTTCTTCCTGTGCAAATGCTTGGTGTTATTTAATTAATCATGTCTAAATTTTTTATTTATTTTTATTTATTTTACTATCCATTGGGTTTACTTTTAAATTTATAGGCACATTTTATTTATTACAAATGAGGAACGCCATGCAGCCCATATTTCTTTGGGTCTAGTATATTTTTTTCAAGTTTTTCGATTTCCTTACAAATGAGGGGCAATGTCATTCTTTCTTATGGAAGCATAGAATTCCACTGTGGTTATATATCATATTTGTTTGATCATTATCCACTGAGGTGCATCTGGGTTAAGTCCATATCTTGACTATGGTAAACAATGCTGCAATGAACATAGTTGTGCTGGTGCCCTTAGTGTAGTCTGGTTTGTGGTCAAATAGATAGATGCCCAGAAGTGTGATTGTGAGTCATAGGGAAGCTTTATATTGCTTTCCAGAGTGGTTGACCGAGTTTAATTCCCAACAACAGTGTTGTAGTGTTCCCTTTTGGGCACATCGCTGCCAGCCTCTGTTATTATTAGTTTTCTGATAATTTGCCTTTCCATTTAGAGTGCTGGTATTACAAGTGTGAGTCAAGGACCCACATTTTTTAATTAATCCTCTGGGCCAAAACAGGCATACTTCCCAGCAAAGGGAGAACCAAACCTCTAAACACCTAGTCAACAAGTACCTTCCTCAATTTTCCACCCCTTTTTTGCCTGCTAGTTCTTTATGTTAAGTCAAGATTTTTAAAATTAGCACACATAATTATGTGAAGGGGTTTTATTGTGGTATTTTTCAGATGCCATACTCATTATCTGTTTTGTTCCCCCTCTCCCCTTTCCCTCTATTCAAACAGTATTTAGTGTGTTAATTGTGCTATGCTATTTAATATATTTTGATCATGTTCAACCCCTAGCCCCTCTTCTCTCCCTCTCCCCTTTCCTACAGCTGCCTCCTCCACAGTTCCCCTTTATGCTCACGTTCCATTATTCTTATTGTTGTTATCATTTGAAGTCTAGATTCTGTATGAGATATTTGGTTCGTTGAGCTTGGCTTATCTTGCCCAACATAATGATTCATCCATTTTCTTACAAATAATTTCATTCTTCATTATAGCTGAATAATACTCTACTATGTGTACACATCACATTTGCTTTGTCCATTAACCAGTTGATAGTCACTTAAGCTGACTCCATAGTTTGGCAGTTGTGTGTTTATTTTCTTGAGAGTGGGCATTCTGACTGAGGTGAAATTGAGTCTCAGTGTTGTTTTGATATGCATTGTTTTCATGGCTAAGGATTTGGACATTATGTATTTGTTGGCCATTTGTACTTCATTTAATTTGTCCATTTGTTAATAGAGTTATTCTTTTGGTGTTTAAGCTTCTGAGATCTTTGTATATTATTTTTTTGGTCAGTCATGGGTCTTGAACCCAGGGCCTGGGCACTATCCTTGAGCTTTTTTGATCAAGGCTAGCACTCTACCACTTTGAGCCACAGCTCAAATTCCAGTTTTCTAGTGGTTAATTGTAAATAAGAGTATTGTGAACTTTACTGCTCCTGCAATTCTCAGATCTCAGCCTCCTGGGTAGCTAGGATTACAGGCATGAGCCACCAGTGCCCCGTTAATTTTTTATTGTTATTGTAAAGATATTGTACAGAGGGGTTATAGTTCCATAAGTCAGGTAAAGAGTGCATTTCTTTTTAAACAATATCACCGCTTCCCTCACACTCTCAATCTTTGTTTATTCTTAATATTCATCCTTTTTCCAATGAATAGCTTGCAAAGATTTTCTCTTATTTAATAGGTTGTCTCTTGATTCTTCTAAAGTCTTTCTTTGCTGTGTAGAATCTTTTAATTTTCTACTATTTTATTTGTCCATTTTTACTTTTAGTTCCAATCCAGAATAATTTTGTGCAGATGGAGGCCCTGTGTTTAGTTTAATACTAATTCCTCAATCCATTTATACTTTTTAGTTAAGAAATTATCCTTATAATTGTTCCTTTAAAGATAGTAGTTAAAATAGAATATAATAGTTAGAACTCCAGCATGTGAATACCTTAGCATGTATGTTATACCCCCAGTCCTGATAGTAAGAAAAAAGAAGCCAGGAGCCAGGAGCTCACACCTGCAATCCTAGCTACTCACAAGGCTGAGATTTGCTGATCATGATTCAAAGCCAGCCTAGGCAGGTACATCTGTGAGACTCTTATCTCCAATTACCCACCAAAAACAAAAACCAAAAAAGGCATAAAGTGGAGTTGTGGCTCAATGAGTAGAGTGTTAGCCTTGAGCAAAGAGGCTCATGAACAGTGCCTAGACCCTAAATTCAACCTAAGGGCAGGAACAAAAAAATTTTTAAGCAAAACAATAAAACCCACAAATTCTTATGTGCATCAGAACATTTTAATGAAATTGTTTCCCTGACAATTAGAAAGAAAGGTGAGTACAGAATCACAGTTTACCAGGGGCAGAGAGGCTGGTGCCAATAACTGTAGGGAAATTTACAGGATAGTTGCTAAGACTAATGGCATAAAAGATAAATCCTGCTGAAAGAATCCGTATCATGAACTTTCTTGGGTTTCAGGTTAATTATCAGAAAAAGTATGATTGGGGAAAAAGCAACCAATTATAACTGTGCCAAGGGCATCTTTTTCACCTTAAAAATGGTCAATATTCATGGAAACTAGCAAAACCCATGCATTATAGCCTTTGTGTTTCATAAAAGCAGAGAAAAGAAAACCAAGAAGCACTCATGTAAATCACAGCTGAGGGAGCACAGGCTCATTTGTTAAAAGACTAATACCTAATCCTAAGTTTATGGAACAGTCTACTGCTTCCACCTATTACTATTATATCACCAGGCTTCTCATACAATAACTAAGGTGTTATGGTGTTATTGCTGAACAAACTTCAAGGCTCAGAATTTAAAAGTGAAGAAACTTCTAGGGTAAGAAAATTGATAGATGATGGGAGGAAATAAAATCCTAACCTAGGGGAAACTGAGAATAAGCACAGCCTTGTTCTTTAGTCTGGTAAATAGTATTCATTATCTAATAGTTCTATTCCTTTCTGTTGGTGAAGCATATATAACTTTCAACAACAACAACAAAAGAATAACAAGAAGGACAAAACATCTCTGTAACAGACGACCTCTGTCAGCTAGTTTCCTGTCTTTGGGACTTGGGGAGCTCTACCACTCTCCTTTATGTCATTATATCTCTCTTCTTCAGAGTCCAAGCTGGCCATGTTTCTTCTCATGTAACATTTGCAAAATCTTTGGCAATCTCCTGCCTAATTCATGGGTTTCAGACAGCAGATAAAAGGGTCCTCTACAAATTCTCTTGGATAGCTTCATATCTAATCCTGGCATCTGTTGCAATGGACAATTGGATCTAAAAACTATATGCCTAATCTCTTTAGCAGAGTTGTCCAGCCACACTGTTGGTACTATTCATAGCAAATCTGGTTTCCATATCTTTTGTAATTTGAACAGCCTGAGAACCTCCAAATTCATCTTCTGTCAATTCCTTTTGACTTCTGCATTTCTTTCTCAGTGTATCTCTTTCACCTTTTGCTGTAAGTGCAAGAAGGAATCAAGCCATGCCTTCAACATGTTGCTTAAAAATGTTGAAGTCTATCACACTTCTATTTTCCATCCAATTACCAAACATTATTTAGGCAAGTTTTCTATCACTTTATAAGAAGTATCCCTTTTCCTCTAGTATGCAATAACATGTTCCTAATTTATTTTGAAACCTCACTAGAAATACATTTAACATTAATTATTTTTATTTTTTTATTTTGTCTGTCTTGGGGCTTGAACTCAGGGTCTAGGCACTGTCCCTGAGCTTTTGCCCTCAAGGCTAGCACTCTACCACTTTAAGCCACAGCACCACTTCCAGTTCTTTGGTGGTTAATTGGAGATAAGAGTCTCACAGACTTTCCTGCCTGGGCTGGATCTGAATCATGATCTACAAATCTCAGCCTCCTAAGTAGCTAGGACTACAGGCATGAGCCACCAGTGCTTGGAAATGATTTTTTATTATTGTCATTATAGCATTATTTCTACTGATATTCTGCTCATGACAATAAGTCAATTTCCTAAAAGCAGAGATGCTGTCCCTATATTTCTTATCTCTTTCTGACTTCTCATAAGAATTAATATTTATTGACCTACAGCTTTCTAATCAAGAGATCCTGGATCTTTTCTATCATAATTATCATGATCTTCAGATGTATACCATAATCTTCAAATTTCTCTTCATTACCCAATTCTAATCCATTTCACATTTTGGGGGACATGGGGAAGGGAGTAACTTAGGACCTGGGTGCTGTCCCTTAGCATTTTTGCTCAAGTCTAGTGCTCTACCACTTAAGGCACAGCTCCATTCATTTTCACAGTTCTTTAATATACTTGTTATGGGAACATCTTACTTCTTGGTATCAAAATATTAGTTTCCTAAGATTTTTATGATAATTTAACACAAGTTTGGTAATTTAATCTTTCATTGTTCTGGAATTAAGGAGTCTGAAATCAATGTGTTTTCAGCCCTTCTTTTTATGAAGCTTCTAGGGAAAAATTCTTCCTAGCCCAGTTATTGGATTGAAGGCCTATACTGCTTCAATGTGACATCATCTTAATTACATCTGCAAAGATCCTGTTTCCAAATGAGGTCATCTTCAGAGATGATGGACATACATGCATGCCAAGAAGTTGTGGCTAGCCAGCCTATCCCACAAAGCACTTGATAAAACAAATTGAGAAAAACCTTGAATTTCTGTAGTCCAATTAAAAAATGTTTAATGATGCTGGTCCTGGGACTTGAACTGTCCCTGAGCTTTTGTGCTCAAGATTAGTGCTCTTGAGCCACAGCTCCACTTCTAGCTTTATTTTTATTTTTATTTTTTGGTTAATTGGTGGTAAGAGTCTCATCTCATGATCTTTCCTGCCCTGCTGGCTTTGAGCTGCGATCCTCAGATGTCAATCTCCTGAGTATAGGCATGAGCCACCAATGCCCTCATGACAGCTTCTTTAAAATTATATTTCAGGCTGAGTGTCAGTGGCTCATACCTGTAATCCTAACTATTCAGGAAGCTGAGATCTGAGGGGTCATGTTTTGAAGCCAGCCGGGGCAGGAAAGATACTGAAACTCTTAACTCTAATGAACTACCAAAAAAGTCATAAGTAGAGCTATGGTTCAAGTGGTAGGACATTACTCAGGCCCTAAGTTTGAGCCCCAGGACCAACACAGAAAAAAAAAAAAAAGCTGTCTTGAACAAGTTTTGAGACTTTAGCTAGAGGCTAGTCATTCCTTCATCTTGAATAACCAATTAATAACCCCTAACTGCCTTTCTTATGTGTGTTTTTTTTTTTTTGGTGGGGGGGGTCCGGTCGTGGGGCCTGAACTCTGGGCCTGGGCGCTGTCCCTCAGCTCTTCAGCTCAAGGCTAGCGCTCTACCACTTGAGCCACAGCGCCACTTCCGTCTTTTTTTCTTTTTGCTTATGTGGTGCTGGGGAATCGAACCCAGGGCCTCATGCATGCAAGGCAAGCGCTCTACCACTGAGCCACCTTCCCAGCCTTCTTATGTGTTTTTGTACCCTGGGCCACCACACCCTTTTACAAATCACTGGACGGCCAGATCCCAGACAACTAAGGACATCTCTATGCTCCAAGTTCTGAAACTATTAAAACTAGCCAATCATAAGCCTGCTTTCCCAGTCTCTAGCATTCATTCTTGTGGAAGCCACAATAAAGACTTTCCCCATCATTCTTCCCTGTCCTTCTGTCAGACTTCCTTACCCCAGCAATTCCTTGTGTGGCTCATCTACTTCCCATATTATGTACTCTTTCTTTTGGGAACTAAGAGTGAAATAAACTATCTTTTCAATGGAATTTGTCTTCTAATCTGTTGACCTTTTTATATGTAAATAATGGTAATACTGATCATATTGAAGCAGTTGGCCCAGCAAGCAGATTGAAATGTAACCAGACGGCAGTATCAGCCTGGGAAAACAGTTGCTTACCCCACTTCCATTGGGTGTTGGAATACCCCTCCTCCCTATCAAACTGCAAATCTGATAGAGAATCTCAGGTTCTGAATCAAGGTATCAAATATATAGGGCAGAAATTCTAGATGTAGTTCGTAATTGGCACCTTAATTGGAAAGCTTCTCTGAAGGGAGTGAGGAATGAGGAGACAACCTTCCAAAGACAGACCAGGCAACAAGGGCAAGTGGAGCATATGGAACATACTCTGTGATGAAATTCTTTTTGCTTATTCCATAGCCGAATGGGAATTTACACTAGAGATGTGCACATTTCTAGGTATAACACATGCCCTGGACTCTTCTCCAGCACCATGACTCCATGAGTCCTTGCTAATTGTGTCCAGTCTAGGGACACAGTGTGTATAAGGGGTCTGTAAAGACTAATGAACCAATGTTTAATAATAGAAAGGAAAGGGGATTGGAAACACTTTATCTCTGTCCTAAGACCACTGAGGAAGTTAGGCAATTGCTTTAAGTAAAACCCTAGAAGTACACATGGGCCTTACTGAAAACTGCTGATTACCTGTGTGCTGTGGGCCTTAGGTTCCACAAGAGAATTACCCAACATGCTGCCTTTGACTTTGCAACATCAGCTCTTCTGGATTCAACAGCAAATTGCCTATGGACTTGTATTAGAACATGTCTCTCTTGAGTCTCTAGCCTGTAGGCCTACTCCTAGATTGTATACTTGAGCCTCCATAATTACACGAGCCAGTTACTTATTAAAAATTTTCATTCTATCTATACATTTTATTGATTTTATTTTTCTGGAGAATTTTGACTAATATAATAGCCTTAAAAAATACCTATCTGCTGAGTGCTGGAGGCTCATGCCTGTAATCCTAGTTACTCATGGGGCTGAGATATGAGGATCATGGTTTGAAGCCAGCCCAAAGCAAGAAAGTTTGTGAGTCTCCTATCTCCAATTAGCTACTAAAAAGAAACACAAAAACAAGTGAAGCTGTGTTTCAAATGGTAGACTACTACCCTTGAGCAAACAAGTTCAGAAATAGCACCCAAGCCCTGAGGTCAAGCCCCCAAGACTTAAACCAAAACAAAACATCTTATCTCTCTTTTCTATACTTTGAGGGGAATTTTTTCTATGCACAAAAATTTCATTATGGGCCTCCGGATGCTTACCACAGGCTGTGTTCTTACACTGACTGTACAGAAAGAGGAGGCAGAGTAAACCTACCCCATAAACACCTCAGCCCAGGCCTGTGCCTAGTCTGTCTTGTGAATGAGGAGACAAGGGGAAAAAATCATTATATAGGAAGCCCTTTAATAATCCTACCTTTATAATTTGGGGGGATAATAAGGATTGAATCTGGGGCCTTACACATGATTTACTATTTGAATCACTTGCCCAGTCTTTTTGTTTTTATTTTGGTTTTAAACAGGGTCTCACCAATTTTTCCCAGGCTGGCCTTAAACTTGAATTTCTATTGCCTCTTCTTCCCAAATAGTTGATATTACAGGTATGCAACATAATGCCTAAATTTTCTTTTCTTTTTGTTTAGGTCTGAGACTGGGACTCAAACTAGGCACCTGACATTTTTACTCACTGGCTATAGTACTCTACCAACTGAGCTACACCTCTGACTTCTCTTTATAAATTCTTAATCTTCCCCCCATTTTGTAAGGAGGAGGAGTCAAATTAAGGTGATTCATACTGTCCTGGGATCAATTACTCATAGGTTATCTCAAGGTCAGGCCATTGTTCATCTATATAAGACCTATTTGATCCTAAACTTGTACCATGAAGGATTTCATCGTTAGATTTCCACATTTACAATGTATTCCAGTCAATCTTCCCCCATTAGTCTCCACTACTTTTCTCCCTAGTTCTTTTTCTTTCTCTTTGATTAAAATCTTTTTTATGATTATAAAGGAGGTTACAGTTTTGTAAATCAAGTAATTAGTATATTTCCTTATGGACAAGATCACCTCTTCCTTCACTCTCTTCCAGTTTTTCCCTTCTGTCTTTCCCCACTTACTTTCAACACGTTTCATTGTTTTATTTCCATATATTTCAATAATCTATTTAGACCATATATATCCTTTTCACCCTCATTAATTCAGCCTTTCTCACTGGTACGAGCCACGACTGCCTCTTTCCTTTCTCTACAACCACCAATTGAAAAATAGCTGAGAGAATTATGAGAAGGGATTAGGGGAATTGCTCACCTGATTTTGGAAGTTTAGAAGGCCTATAGTAGGATGGAGAGCTAAGTAATTAGTATAATGCAGAACAAGTGCAAAGGACTTAAAAGCAGGAAAGTTGATGGTAGAGCCATCACTTGGTAGTTGAAGGCCAAAGGGAGATCTGCAGTCCAAAACACAAAGAATGTGAAGTTCTGATGATCAAGGGAAGGAGAAGAAGTGTATCTATATTAGTCATCTTTCTCTTTCTGTTTATACAGAGAGAGGGAGAGAGACAGATGGGCAGAAGGCAGTTGCAGTCACATAAGTTAGATAATGAGAATATTTCTTTTCAGTATTACCCCTCCTTCATTTTCTCCCACTTTCCCCCCTCAACATGGATCTTTGTTTCAGCATTTTGTTATTTCCTTTCCCCTTTCCAAATTAGAAAAATGTATACACAAGATTCAGGGCACTGGAATCAAATGCAGGGGAAACAGAGGTTATACCATGGGGGAAGAACATACAAAAGAAACAAAAAATCACATAGTATGTTATAAGTACATTAAAAACATCAGCGACAAAGATAAAACCTCGGTGTCCCTATCTTGGGATTCATTTCCCTTAACATCATCTTATATGGTCATATTTGCATAGCTTTTGACCTTTTCTGCTTGTTTGATAAGACTATCCTAGTATATATCTAGTTATTGCAAATAAGGGAAACCGTGAACATATGTTACTTTGGGTCTGGCTTACTTCACTTAATATAATTTTTTCCAAGTCTTTCCATTTCCTAACAAATGGGGTAGTATCATTCTTTCTGATGGACATTTTATGTAGCAGGCAATATTTCTAGTGACCTCACTTTGATTTCCCTTCCCAAATGTAGTTCAGATAATAATTTGAATACAATCAGAACTGAAAAAACACACAATTTAGTTATAACAAACACCAAAGCATTGTTTGAGTAAGGAATCTTGGTAATGGGTGCAAATATTTACCAAATGCATACATATTAGTTCTCACTTATAAAATCAAAGGTACAACTTAAATATCCCCATTATACTCAAGGTCAATGAGAAGTTTGCATACAAATTTATGAAATAAGATTGATCCTATATTTAGAGTATAGTACAAATTATCAATTGAAATTCTAGTGCCATGAGAAAGACCAGGAATGATAAGAAAAAATGGAAAAGATGATTAAAAATAAATGCTCAGGGAGCTCTATCATGAAATCTGAGTTTACTTGGAAAAAGATAACTTACCAATTGCTGGTGTGTGTGTGTGTGTGTGTGTGTGTGTGTGTGTGTGCGCGCGCGCGCGCACACGATTACTTGCAGGTACAAATTTCAGGGGCTTTCATGACTGGACTGGCTTTGAACAATGGTTATCAGATCTCAGACTTCTGAGTAGCTAAGATTATAGATAGGATCCACTAGAGCCCAACTTTGTTCTATTTTTATTGAAAGAATTTAACAAAAAATACAGGCTGTTCTCATTTTGCTAAAACAAAAGTCAATGTTTATCCTGAGGCTCAATAGAACTAGCTATAAAAGAGATGGCTAGTTTTTCCCCTTAGGAAAAAAACAGATTTTCTTTTTTGTCAGTTGTAGAGCATGAACTCAAGGCCCGGGTTCTGTTCTGGAGCTCTTTTGTTCAATGCTAGAACTCTACCAATTTGAGAAACAGCAACACTTATAGTGTTTGAGTACTTTGTTGGAGATAAGAGTCTCCTGGGGACTTTTCTGCCTGAACTGGCTTTTAACTGCAGTCCTCAGCTATCAGCCTCCTGAGTAACTAAGGATTACAGGTATGAGCCACTGGTGCTGTCCCAGATTTGTTTTATTTCTTTCTTTTTCATTTCCTTTCTTTTATTTTTATTTTATTTATTTTTATTGTAAAGATCATGTACAGAGGGGTTACAATTACATAAGGCAGGCAATGAGTACATTTGTTTTTAACAATGTCACCTCTTCACTCATTTTCTCCCTCCTGAATCACCTCCCCTACAAGTTGCATGGTTATTTTCAACACTCACTCAACACTGTTGAGTGAGTATCACTGCTGCATTTGCTTTCCCTTTGTCCCATCATTTCTGTGCTCCCTCTAACCCTCCCCCAAACAGACAAAATGTACAGAAATAAAAAGCAGCAACAAAGGGAGAAAAAAAAAACAAAAAGCAAAATAACATCAAACCTCTTTTTTCCATTTCATAGAGTTCATTTCAATAAAATTTCATTTTATATGATCATATGCATGTAGCTATTGAGCCTTTGTGAACCTCTCCTAAGAATATCCCCTTTGGTCTCACTGGATGCATGTTTAGAGTCCTATTTATCATGTCCAAGTGTAACTTTTTGTCTTTTACCATCCATTGTCTTTACTTGTAGCTTTATAGACACATTGTACTTACTACAAATGAGGGAAAGCATGCAACCTATGTTTCCTTGAATCTGGCTTACTTCACTAAATATAATTTTTTCGAAGTCTTTCCATTTCCTTATGAATGGTACAATGCCATTCTTTCTGATGGAAGCATAGACTTCCATTGTGCACATATATATATATATATATATATATATATGTATGTATGTATTCATCATATTTTCTTCATCTATTCATCTGCTAGGGGACATCTAGGTTGATTCCATATTTTGGCTAGAGTAAATAATACTGCAGTAAACCTGGTTGTGCTAATAGCTTTATTGTGGCCTAGTTTGTGGTCAATTGAATAAATGTCCAGGGGTAGGATTGCTGGGTCATAGGGGAGCTCTATGTTTAGTCATTGAGGAACCCTCATACTGCTTTCCAGAAAGGCCGAACAAGTTTACATTCCCACCACCAACATGCCACATGCCCACAAGCATCGGTTACTGTTAGTTCTCTTGATAATGGCCATTCTAACTGGGGTAACGTAGAATCTCAATGTTGTTTTTATTTTCATTTCTTTTTTGGCCAGAGATGTTGAACCTCTCATGTGTCTATTGACCTTTCTTGTTTCTTCTTCTGAGAAGTCTCTAAGCCTTTAGCCCCTTTACATATTGGGTTGCTGTTTCCTTGAGGATTTGTTTCTGGGAGTTTAATTTTTTGAGCTCTAAGTATATTTTAGATATGAGGCCCTTATCTGATGCATAGCTAGTAAAGCTCTTGTCTCATTCTGTGGGCTTTCTATTTATGTTGCTAACTATGTCCTTTGCCATGCAGAAACTCTCCCATTTGATGAAAGCCCACTTATCTAGTCTTTGATTTGCTGTGATTCTGTATCTTTACATAGGAAGTATTTTCCCATGCCTAGGAGCCCTAGTGTTTCCACATCCCTTCTTGGAATATTTTCATGATATCTGGCCTTACATTGAGGTCATTAATCCATTTGGAATTGATTCTGCTTCAGTGTGATATATAGGGATCTAACTTCAGTATAATGCATATGTATAGCCAATTCTGCCAGCACCGTTTGTTTTGGCTCCCTTATCAAATTTTAGCTGACAATATATTTGTGGGTTCCTTTCTGGGTCTCTTATTCTATTCCATTGCTCCTCGGGCCTATTCTTGTGCCAGTACCTAGCTGTGTAATAGAGTTTGAAGGTCGGTGTTGATACCCCTCCAACACTGATCTTCCTGCAAAGGATTTTTTTTTTGCTATTTGGGACTTTTTCTTACCCCATATGAATTTTTGGATTACTGTCTCTATATCACTGTTGTTGGAATTTTGATAGGTAATCCACTGAATTTGTAGATAACTTTGGGAAATATTGCTATGTTCACCATGTAATACTTCCAATCCAGGAGCAAGGAAGGTTTTTTCCATTTGCTTACAGATTTGTTATCTTATGGAAGAAAAAAGATTACCTCATTTGACCTCATTTGTGTAGACTAGGAAAACCTAACAAGAAAAAGTGAGAGAAGGGATGAATAAGGCAGAGGAGAGAAAAGAAATAGGAACAGGACTAATGGATATAATGGAAGTATATTGTGTCTCCATGTATAAAAATGTTACAAGCAAACTTTTATACAGTCTAATTACAGTGTTAATAAAATATATAGAAATTGGGCTGGGAAGGTGGCTCAGTGGTAGAATGCTTGCCTTGCATGCATGAGGCCCTGGGTTCGATTCCTCAGCACCACATAAGCAGAAAAAGCCAGAAGTGGTGCTGTGTCTCAAGTGGTAGAGAGCTAGCCTTGAGCTGAAGTGCTGAAGGACAGTGCCCAGGCTCAGAGTTCGTGTGTGTGTGTGTGTGTGTGTGTGTGTGTGTGTGTGTGTGTGTGTGTGTGTGTGTGTGTGTGTGTGCATGTGTGTGTGTGTGTGTGTGTGTGTGTGTGTGTGTGTGTAGAATTTTCAAACTTCCAGGTGCATTGTGGATAAGCAAATCATCTATCTGTGCAAATGCTTTGATCCTGCATTGTTTTAAACTGGAATCCAGCATTCATGATTTCATATTCTAAGAAACTTCACAGAATAAGCAACCAGAATGTTTTATAATGTTCCAATAAGATGATTTCAGTTAAAAGTAAATTGAACATAATATTTTATTCTATATTTATTCTAACTTGATATTTAATAACAAACAGAAGTTAGAGTAAAGTACAAATACAGCAATTCAGTACAGTAATATATTTCAGCTTAAAAGGTCTCTCTGAGATACAGAATTCCCAGAACATAGTCACACTTTTACATGATGAGTGGCAATTTGTGGCCAGTACTATAAAAAGCCCTGACAGGAAAATGGAAGGAGCTTGTGGGGTACCTCCAGATTAAGGAACTCTTTGCAACATTCAAAAAACTCACACTTCCATTTTCAAGGTCAAGAAATATACCAATCTTGCCCAGAGGCTTCTCTATATAGTGACGCAGCATGGGAGATGTGGTAAAGATACTGTAACCAGTGTCATCCTTCACACATAAAAGGAGAAATACATCCTCGGGATCAATTATTACGGGCTCATTCATTGTCTTACAATTCCTATAGATCCCCACTGCCCAGTCCAAAGAATCATCTACACTGAGCTCCCAGTAATGCTTCCCGGAGCAGAAGATTTGGGTTCCTGAAACAGCAAAATAGTTGATTCCATCAAAATTCAAAAATGAAACTGCACAGGTAGGTCCAAACATTTGTACATGGTCAAACATCATATTTATATTCTGTGTTTCATGACCGAAGAAAAACTCCCCTGTGAATAAAAAGAATATTCAAAGTCAATTTTGGAATTTATACAGCATGAGAAAAACTACCTTTCTGGAACAGCTCTGATTAGAAAATTCATATTCAAAGACTATCATCACATCTGTGGAACAACATACCTACCAAAGGGGGAACCTTCCTAACAATTCCAAGATTTAAAGCGTCTCATGACAACTGAAAATCTGGAGACTTCTGCTGTGCTTACAGTTCCGAAACAATATATCCCACTTCCGTTGTCATTTGACAAGGGAAAAGAAGACATAAATTAAAACTACATAAATGAGATTACATTATCAGGGACATAATGGTTTGGGAGGGGTGAAGACTTACTTAACAGGATCAACTGTTCTAAGATAACCTGCATTACTTATGGAGAACTTGTCTCAAAAAAGAGAAAGAAAAAGGGAAAAGTAAATGTGACTGGGCATGGATGGAGCTGGTTTAGTGTGATGCCAAGGAGCCCACAGGAAGCTCATTCCCCCTCCTGTGCTGGTGTCTTTCCCCACCATTGCAAAGAGAATCCAGACAAACTTTCTATCACTGAGTCTGAGCCTTCTGCTTTCTATAATGCTGAGCTGATAGTGAATTGTTCTGTTTTGTGAGAGAATTAGAATCTGCAGATCCCCCCAACTTTCTTTATCATATCAACCTTGAGGTTTCAGGTGACTTCAGATAAGGCTGCTTCCTAGCATCACAATGTAACCAAACCCTGAATCGGACCTTCCAGCATTGTTCTGTAGTCTTTCTTTCCATTCTCCCTCCCTTAGTGCCACATACTTATCAAGATGGTATTCACTGTACCACTTGTATTGTTTGGATTCATGAGTGTGTGTGTGTGTGTGTGTGTGTGTGTGTGTGTGTATGTAGTTTATTGAGAAATAATTTCTCCTATAGACCTAATCTGTGTTATTTTCAAATATCTATCAATTATTAATTTCATTTATACTTATAAGAAATAAAAGAAAAATAAAGCATCTACATGATTCAAATACAGGACAATGGTACTGAAAGATTTTGGCAAACTTACACTAATGTTTTAGCTTTTGCAAAATTTTAGCATACCTGTATGAGTAGCTTTTAAAAGTAAGCACATTTTGGGGCTAGGAAGTTGGCTCAGTGGTAGAGTGCTTGCCTTGCATGCATGAGGCCCTGGGTTCGATTCCTCAGCACCACATAAGCAAAAAGAAAAAAGCCGGAAGTGGCGCTGTGACTCAAGTAGTAGAGCGCTAGCCTTGAGCTGAAGAACTGAGGGACAGCACCCAGGCCCAGAGTTCAGGCCCCACGACCAGACCCCCCCCCCAAAAAAAAGTAAGTAAATTTCTGAAATGTTTTAGCAATACTACAAAGAGATGATTTTATTTGAAGTTGAACTAAATAAAGATACTTATACGTCCACTAAGAACAAAGAAACCCTTAGTTTTTTAATCTCTATACCCTTTTAAGTGGACATTTAAAAATCACATCTGTATGTGGTAAATCACAATTCAGTGGTATGCTTTGGTGGTAAAGCACATAATTAGTACTCTCAAAGCCATTGGTTTCAATTCAAAGAAATATATATATATTTTTTTTTTTTTTTTTTTTTTTTTGGGTCCGGTCGTGGGCCTGAACTCTGGGCCTGGGCGCTGTCCCTCAGCTCTTCAGCTCAAGGCTAGCGCTCTACCACTTGAGCCACAGCACCACTTCCGGCTTTTTTCTTTTTGCTTACGTGGTGCTGAGGAATCGAACCCAGGGCCTCAGGCATGCAAGGCAAGCGCTCTACCACTGAGCCACCTTCCCAGCCCCCAAAGAAATATATTTTTAATACAAGAAAAAAAACTTTCATCTTAAGATGAAATAGAAGCAAGAAATGAGAAACTTTACCCCAAATGATGGAAGTCCTACTGAAATGATTTAAGGTGATAAAATCTCATAAAATAATCTATTTTGACTTAGATATTACTTAATTCCAATGTAAAAAGTAAGAAAACAAATATAAAGTAAAACATCTTTTTATAAAAACTTTTATGTAAGTTTTTTTTAACAAAAGCTCAAAATAACTTTAAAAAATTTTTCTTTTCAATCTGTTGTCGAAATTGACAGAAACACTGAAAGTGATTTACCTAAACTATTTAGACCAGAAAAAAGATCCAAACAAAGCATCCCTTATAGAAATAATTTATGGGGGCTGGGAAGGTGGTTCAATGGTAGAGCGCTTGCCTTGCACACCTGAAGCCCTGGGTTCGATTCCTCAACACCAGATAAGCAAAAAGAAAAAAAAAGCCAGAAGTGGTGCTGTGGCTCAGGTGGTAGAGCGCTAGCCTTGAGCTGAAGAGCTGAGGGATAGTGCCCAGGCCCAGAGTTCAGGCCCCACGACCAGACCCCCCAAAAATAAAAAAATAAATAAAAAAGAAGTAATTTATGTACTTAAACTGATACCCTTTAATTGGAGCTAACTGAATATAAAAAATAAAAGGCTTTGGTTTAGTGTTAAGAGTGCCTGCCTAACTGGTTTGAAGTCCCAAGATAAAGTCACAATGCCTCTCCACGAACACATACATACAAACAAAAAACAAAAATGTTTGACTTTGATTTCTGAGTTGAAAAACAGGCATAGGTTCTCTATTACTGCCTGTTTTATACGATTATATTTAAGTGCTTGTATCCACTAATAAGACTCTGAAAAACCAGCATTGTATGTGATATATCTAATGCTCAATGAGTCTGATTTTTAACTTTCTATTTTGTCATTATTTAAGTAGTTTGTGACAGGGCTAATTCATGTTTACTATTATACCAATTTTCATTTATTTTCTCTATTAAGAGAGACTATACTAAATATGGTTGTAAATAGCTAGTTAGAAACTGTGTGTGTAAGAGGTTATAAAGAGGCAAGTCTTAATAACAGAAGACTTCTCAAAGTGGACAGTACAGAAGTTCCTCCAACCTAGTGACACTCACGTCCGTACTGGCTGAGACTGTCTATCAGTCCAGGGATGGGATGAGCACTGAGTTTTGGCTTCATAGTCTTTGGCATAAAGACTAGCATGGATTCACACCTGCAAGTGACAAAAATAAACTCAGTTTTAGTTTGGAGTCTAAAACAATTCTGTAGAATTTTCAATCTCTGAAAATTATCAAACGTACTTGCATATCATAGCTGAAATCCAAAAATCTTAAAATAATACTGTTCTATTCTTACAAAAATCTTACTGTCTTTCACAACATTATCAATCCTATCACCTGGGTAAAAACTATTGCATATAAATAAATACATTATTTATGACTTGAAATCTAACACTATAAATAGCTGTCTGTTAAAATGGATGCATGAATTCAACAGTTAAATTATCCTTCACACAAAGCTACTGAAATAATTTTACAAAAGAAAGTAATGAGAAGTCATATTCATTGGACTAAAACAGACACATGTTTTAATAACGATTTGTCCTTTTTCATACCCCTCATGGCTCCTACTTTGCACAGAAAGTTATACTTACCTTGCCAGTATGTATTTGAAATCTTGTAAAAGTTGCACTTACCTTGCCAGTATATATTTAACATTCTGTAAAGAAAGAACAAATGTTTAGGTTTCATTTGTGTTAGATGCTCTACCTTCTCAGTCTTTGTTTGAAAAATTCAGAAAACACTATAATCACCAACCCCCTGCTCAGCCTATTTTCTAGTTTATGTATTGCATGAATTTAAAATTGAATTTTTGCTAACTTTAGAACCTTTTGGTGAAAGATAAGGAAAGAAACTATATTGCTTCAAAACACTAGTAGTTTTCCTAGAGGGTCTTTTCTGGGCTTCTCCACAACAGGGAAGAGGCTACAGGAGCAACTCAAATGAATGGTAGTCTGAGTTTAACATGAAATGTCTATGAAAAGTTACTGTTTGATTTTGAGTTTAGCATGGGCAATGCATAAATGTATTAGGGAATATTCTGAGAAATCTTTCACAGTTTCATATATCTTGCTAGTTTAGTGGGGATCTGAGTTTTTATCTTAATAATAAACAAGATATCACTGAAAATGCAAGAAATATGGAAAATTACTTTTAGAGTCTGTTAGGATGGCGAAGGTGTGCACTTCAGATAGTTAAGAAATTGATAAAATTGTTACCTGAAGGAGTTCAACATCTGGCTTTTGGTATGTTTTCACCAGCTCCTGATATAATTTTCTTAGGTCTTTCTTCTTCTGAAGCATTTGGGTTTCCCTTTTCTTAAGTTGCTGTAAAACCACAGTTTCTTCATTTGTAAGTATCTCTGAATATTGTTTTCTCTCCTCTTGAAAATTTGGATGCAGCATCTCATAAATATCGCTGGTAATTACTCTGTGCATAGTCACATATGACTGCAGAAACAAAGAATTCCTAAATTACATACTCTGCTCACTTTCATCTTTCCACATCAATCTCATCTTTCATTTTGACTTATTTCTTCTACCAATGTGCGTCATACACAGATTAGGTCTTTCCAGTCTTCGAGGACCATAAATTCATCCCTTTCTTTATTTCTTACTTTTGTTAAGTGAGCCAAGATGAGCCAAACCTGTGCTCATTCAAACACCTTCCATCTACTCTTCCAGAAACACCTGGTGAAAAGTTTTCATAAATGTGTTCTTTACATATACTTTTCAGTCAGAAAGAACACCTGAAAGTCATTAAAACTTATCCTTTATAAATAATTATACACGAAAAAGGAAAGCAAAACAGAACTTAAAAAGTGGCAAAACTTCCCATGCTCCTGGATTGGAAGGATCAACATCATGAAAATGGCAATACTTCCCAAGGCTATCTACAAATTCAATTCGATACCTATCAATATTCCAACCTCATTCTTCAAGGAAATAGAAGAGGCAATCCAAAAATGCATATGGAACAATATAAAAGACCCCGAATAGCAAAAAACGATCCTTAGCAGAAAGAACAGTGCTGGAGGAATATCAATACCAAACTTCAAACTCTACTACAAAGCCATAGTAATCAAAACAGCTTGGTACTGGAACAAGAACAGACCTCAGGACCAATGGAATAGAATTGAAAATCCAGAAATGAGCCCACAGACCTATAGCCATCTAATCTTCGATAAGGGAGCTAAAAAAATAGAATGGAAGAAAGACAGCCTCTTCAGTAAATGGTGCTGGCAAAATTGGTTAACTACTTGTAGAAAACTAAAGCTAGATCCTTATATATCACCCTGCACCAGAATCAACTCCAAATGGATCAAAGACCTCGGGGTCAAAGCTGACACTCTGAAAACATTACAGGATGGAATAGGAGAAACCCTTGGCACAGGCTGAAATTTTCTTAATAGAGACTCAGAAACACAACAAATCAAAGAAAGGTTGGACAAATGGGATTGCATGAAATTGCAGAGTTTCTGCATAGCAAAAGACATAGCTAGCAAGATCAATAGAAAGCCCACGTATTGGGAGAGGATCTTCACTAGCCATACAATGGACAAGGGTCTCATATCTAAAATATACCTGGAACTCAAAAAATTAAATCCCCCAACAACAAATCCTCAAAGAAACTGCCTGATAAATAAGTGGGCTAAAGGCTTAAAGAGAAACTTCTCTGGAGAGGAAATAAGAATGGCCAATAGACACATGAAGAAATGCTCAACCTCCCTAGTCATAAAAGAAATGCAAATCAAAACAACACTGAGATTCCACCTCACCCCAGTTAGAATGGCTATAATCAAGAACTCTAATAACAACAGATGCTGGAGGGGATGTGGACAGAAGGGAACCTTACTTCATTGTTGGTGAGAGTGTAAACTTGTTCAACCACTTTGGAAAGTAGTATGGAGGTTCCTCAAAAGACTCCACCTAGAGCTCCCCTATGACCCAGCAATCCCACTTTTGGGCATTTACCCAAATGATCACAAACAAGACCATACTAAAGCTACCAGCACAATTATGTTTATTGCAGCATTATTTACCATAGCTAAGATATGGAACCAACCCAGATGCCTCTCAGTAGATGAATGGATCAAGAAAATGTGGTATATATACACAATGGAATTCTATGCCTCCATCAGAAAGAATGACATTGCCCCATTAGTTAGGAAATGGAAAGACTTGGAAAAAATTATATTAAGTGAAGTAAGCCAGACCCAAAGAAACATAGGTCCCATGGTTTCCCTTATTTGCAATAACTAGTATATATCTGAGACAAGCAGAAAAGGTCAGATAAGTTGATGTTAGGTGAAATGAACCCCAAGATAAGTATTCAAATGTTTTTTTTCTTTCTTGGGATTGTTTCTAACATATTTATAAGATGATTTCTTTGTTGCTTTGTATGCCCCTCCCCCACGGTATAACCTCTGCTTTCACTGTATTTGATGTTGGTATAATTTGTGGAAGGGAAGGGAAAAAACAAATTGTTTAAATAGGGATACAGGTGGACCCATTGCAACAATGAGATGTACAAGTCATTATGTGAAAAACGAACTTTACAACTTTGGGGAGTGGGGGCAGTAATGGGGGGGGGTGGAGAGATGGGAAGGAATAAGAAGGGGAAACAAAGGAGGAGACAACAATGCTTGATAAGAAATGTACTCATTATCTTGCCCATGTAATTGTAACTCCTCTGTACGGTATTTTCACAATAAAAATAATAATAATAAAAAATAATTGTACACAATCTTCAGAAACCCATGTTCATAAGTAGATGTTTGACAACTATTCTCTCTGATACACAACCCAACCACTATCTGAGCAGCACTACTACATCAATCTTTATGAGTGGAAGTTATCAGTAAAGATCTCACTAAAGTTCCTTCCAGCACCATGTCATCATAAGAGATGGATGGATATATGCCTCTCCCTTTTTTTTCTTCAGACTGATTCTGAAGGACATATACTTACAACCCATTCATCGATTATTCTCCCCTCTTCATTTATAATTCTCTGGATTTCTTGTATCCTTTTCCACACAGATCTCATTTCCTTTAAAATCTTTTCCTGTAAGAGTAAACACTAAATTTAGTAGCAAGAACATGGGTTCAGATTTATGATAGAAAATGGTTCTTTAATATTGCTCTTTGAATTGACATAAAATGAGAAATTCCTAAATTTAGAAAAAATAGACTGCTTGTGTTTATTTCCTCAGAATTACCAATTTTACCAAATTTTGCATATGGAACCATAAAATGTAATCAACCCTTTTTGCTTTTGCAAAGAAACTGAAAAACATGGATAATTTTTAGGTAATGTCAAAATGGACCTCAGAATTAGAGTTTAAGGATATTTCATTCCTGGTAATACCATCATACTTCTTAGTTAACTTGTGTGTATCCTTTATAGGTGCCTTTTGATCTGGCAGTACTGGAAACCAAAAATCTGACCTGAGGGCTTCAGGCCACTAAATGCATCTTAACATAATGAACATCACTCATAGGCATCTGAATGTCATGAGCTCTAAGAACACAATAAGGATGCCTGCACATCCATGTTCATTGCTGCACTAGTCAAAATAACCAAAATATGGAAACAGCCCAAATGCCCCACAATACATGAGTGGATCAAAAAAAGTGTTACCTATACATGAGATTTTACATAGCCATTAGAAAGAATAAAATGATGTCTTTTGCAGGGAAATTGATGGAACTAGAACAAATCATGTGAAGTGAGATAAGTGAAGTGAGACAGACAGTACATGTTTTCTCTGATATGTGGAAATTAGATCTAAAAAGTACTGGGATATGATAAATAATGCAGGATTGTAGATGCTTACACACTATGAGACCAAAAGAGGATACTTTTAGGAGATGAACACAAAGGTGCAATGCGTAAATGCCTCTTGATATTGATATAAAATAATATAATTACTGAAATGAACTCCAAGAGACTTTTTTTTCTATCTTTTTTTTTAGTTTTTAGTTTTTGATGACTCTGTCTTCTTTATATTATGTGTACAGTCAGGAGGGTTGGAGGGAAGGTACAGAACTTGAGAGAAAAAGTGCATCAGTGGAGTGAACTGGACATTGATGAAAATGAGCTATATAACTCATGAGTGGAGATGGAAGGGAGGGACTGGGAGAGAATGAGGGAATAGAAGACACTGTGTGAAAGGAAATGTACTCATTGCCTCACTCATGTAATTGTAATCCCTCTGCACATCACCTCTATAATAATAATAAAGTAAATTAAATGTATATATATATATATATATATATATATATAGAACACCAACTTCACAATTCTGTCAATAGAATTCAAATTCCACAAAGGCAGGAATTCAATTTTATTCATAAACTTATTACCAAATCACTGATAGATAAATTGAACTTCGTCTTTTTTTTGGGGGTGGGGTCCTGTTGTGGGGCCTGAACTCTGGGCCTGGGCGCGCTGTCCCTCAGCTCTTCAGCTGAAGGTTAGCGCTCTACCACTTGAGCCACAGCGCCACTTCTGGTGTTTTCCTTTTTGCTTATGTGGTGCTGAGGAATCGAACCCATGGCCTCATGCATGCAAGGCAAGCACTCTACCACTGAGCCACATTCCCAGCCCCTGAACTTGGTCTTAATCAGTATCATTTCTATATGACCCTGATCCCCTGATCTTTTACCCACAAAAGATCTCAGAGCTTTCACTTACCCGATGCTCCTCAACAGCCCCTTCCATGGGACAATGCCTGTTGGTCTGGTGCCTCTGAGAGGGGGAGCAGAGCATGTTCTTGTCCACTCTACAGAGCATCCTCTTTATCTTCTTGTTTGTCTTAAATGCGTGTTCCTCTGAGCTCAGGAATTGTCTGAAGCTGGCTTTTCTAGCAATGGATACCAGACGCTTGAGGAGGATGTCAGTGCTGAAGTCTCTTTGCTGGGAGGGCACTCTGCAAACAGGGCATCTGGCTGGAGTCTGAGCTTCTTCCCAGGAAAGGCAGAGACATGGCCGACAGAAACTGTGGCCACAGTCTATGGTGACTGGGTCTATGAGAGTGTTCACGCAGATGACACATGTCAGTTCTTCCTGAACTGCTTGGGCAATGTTAGAATCCATCTTTCCAGATAGTGAAAATTAGAATTTTTTCTTCAGCCAGGCACCAATAGCTCACGCCTGTAATTCTGGATATTCAGGAGCCTGAGATCTGAAGAATGTGGTTCAAAGCCAGCCCAGGCAGGAAAGTCCAGGATCTCCAATTAACCACAAGAAAACAGGCAATAGTGCTGTAGCTCAAAGTAGTAGTGCTAGACTTGAGTGAAAAAGCTCAGGAACAACACCCAGGCCTTGAGTTCAAGCCCCAGGAATGACCCAAAATAATAAGAAGAAGATTGTCTTTTCTGTGAAGAAACAAACACAAAATGTACACAAGTTGTTGCTCAGTTGTAATCTTCTGTCTAAAGCAGTGTAGGCAACTTGTTGCAAAAGACAAAAATAGGTAACTCCCCAGAAAAAGAGGATACTCACCAGCTGTTTCTAAGTGCTAAACTATCCCACATCTGTTGAGTTAGGATACTCCTCTGAAAAGCCGAGTCTCAGTTTGACCCTATTTATACTCAAAAAGGGTGGGCCATGAGTACTCTGGCAACCAATCAAATTCTCACCCTTGATTAGTTTTAAAAAGGGCGAGTGACTGAACGTTTCTTTTTTTGATAAGTCTTTTGTTTAAATCTGTCAGCATCTACTTCACAAAGTTTCTAAATACATCAAACTTTACATGTAAAAATAAATCATAATCTATTCATAAAACCATATTAAGTGTTTGAGTCTACCTTTTGGTCTTTCTCATGTAGGTTCTAACGCAAGCAAACACAAATTACCGCCATTATATCTGTTAAATCTTGAGAACTAGGAAGTGGTGCTGTGGCTCAAGTAGTAGAGTGCTACTAGCTTTGAGCTGAAGAGCTGAGAGACAGCACCCAGGCCCAGAGTTCAAGGCCCATGACCGACAAACAACAACAACAACAACAACAACAACAACAACAAAAAAACCCTACTTTACCAGGCACTAGTGGCTCATACCTGTAACCCTAGCTACTCAGGAGGCTGAGATCTGAGGATCATGGTTCAAAGCCAGCCTGGACAGGAAATTCCATGAGTTTTGTTTTGTTTTTGTTTTTGTTTTTTGTCGGTCGTAGGGCTTGAAGTCTGGGCCTGGGCATTGTCCCTCAGCTCTTCAGCTCAAGGCGAGCCCTCTACCACTTGAGTTACATCACCACTTCCGGTTTTCTGGTGGTTTATTGGAGATAGGAATCTCAAGGTCTTTCCCGGCTGGCTTTGAACCAAGATCCTCAGATCTCAGCC
Source organism: Dipodomys merriami (assembly GCF_024711535.1). NCBI lineage: Eukaryota > Metazoa > Chordata > Mammalia > Rodentia > Heteromyidae > Dipodomys > Dipodomys merriami. Next base: position 5,305,700 of record NW_027205381.1, on the reverse strand, counting down.
TCCTGAGTAGCTAGGATTACAGGTGTGAGCCACCGGCGCCCACATCGTGAGATTCTTATCTCCAATAAACCACTCAGAAAACCAGAAGTGGCACGGTGGCTCTAGTGGTAGAGCGCTAGCTTTGAGCTGAAGAGCTCAGGGACAGTGCCCAGGCCCAGAGTTCAAGCCTCAGGACCAAACAAACAAACAAACAAACAAAAAATCCTTGAGAACTACTGTCAAGTAAGTTTCACATTGGAAAAAAATGGAATTATTGTAATCAATCCCATAAAAATGTTTTTGCTGAGTGCTGGTGGCTCAAGCCTAAAATACTAGCTACTCAGGATGCTGAGATCTGAGGATCATAGTTCAAAGCCAGTTCCACAGGAAAGTCTGTGAGTCTCTTATCTCCAACTAACCACCAGAAAACTGGAAGTAGTGCTGTGGCTCAAGTGATAGAGTGCTTGCCTTGAGCTGAAGAGCTGAGGGACAGCACCTAGGCCCAGAGTTCAAGGCCCATGACTGACAATAAACAAACAAACCAGTGCTTTTAAAAATGTTTTTTGGGCAAGTGATGCTGTGGTTCAAATGGTGGAGTGCTAGCCTTGAGCACACAGAGGCTCAGGGACAGTACCCAGGCCCTGAATTCAAGCCCCACAACCAACAAAAAAAAAGTGTTGCACTTATTATTCCTGTTTGGGGAAAGGATTGCAGCTTAGTGGCAGAGTGCTTGCCTAATATGCATTAGGTTCAATTTTTTAGTTCCACATAAACAGAAAAAATAAATTTTTATTTATTATTTTTTTTGTCGGTCATGGGGTTTGAACTCTGGGCCTGGGTGCTGTCCCTCAGCTATTCAGCTAAAGGCTAGCAGTCTACCACTTGGGCTACAGTACCACTTCTGGCTTTTTCTGCTTATGTGGTACTACAGAATCAAACCCAAATGCAAGACAAGCATTCTATACCACTGATCCACCTTTCCAGCCCCAAATAAAATTATTTTAAAAAACTCTTTTTTGGCTCCTGCCTGCCTGTAATCCTAGCTACTCAGGAGGCTGAGATCTGAGGATCACAGTTCAAAGACAACTCCAGGCAGAAATGCCCCCATGATACTCTTATCTCCAATAAACTACTCAGAAAAAGCCAGAAGTAGCTCTGTGGTTCTTGTGGTAGAGTGCTAGCTTGAGCACAAAGAGGTTCAGGGACTGAGCGTAGATAGATAGGTAAGTAGATAGATAGATAGATAGATAGATAGATAGATAGATAGATAGATAGATAGATGGATGGATTGATTGATTAAAATAGGGCTTGGTTGCGGTAGATATGCCACAAACACTAAAGTCTGGAAGTAGGGAGAAGTGCTGCAGGAACAAAAGGAAGGGATTAAAACATCTTCAGGAGTTGACACTTGATCTAGTCCCTTATCCACAACTTGAGGATTAAATGAAACTCCCTCAGTGCACCTCCTTTATGCCAATAAGGGAAGTTTATAGAATAAAAAGAAGTGATTTGAACATTGCTCAGATTTCAAGAAAATCAAATAAATCAGAATGGGTAACTTCAGAGGAATCCAGAACTCCTGCCTAGGACAGAGGGGAATCTAGTGTCCCATCCCCTGAGGCTATGGTTAAAAGGGTGTGCTTCCCACAGAGCACAATCTTCGGTGTCAAGCTGCCACTTCCCTAATACAGGGAGATTCACTCTTAGTGGAGAAATAAGAACTGAAGAGAACTCAAGACCACAAAATCCAATCTCAGGGACACCCTCAGGCAGTAGCATTGAGCGGGGAAAGTGCAGGATTGACTGAAATGGACACTTGGGCTTGAAAGTTTGTGTGAGGAGTCTATGGAGACATGATCTTGCAGTGCATTATGAGGAGTATTTAGCCAGGTGGTTAGAGAGTGAATAAAAAAGGGAGGCCTGATATCTAAATCATACTTAGAGCTCAAAAACCTAAACCTCACATAAACCCTCAAAGAAACAACAATCCAATTAACAAATAGGCTAAAGACTTGAAGTCTTGGCTAGACACTGGTATCTCATGCCTGTAATCCTAGCTACTCTAGAGCCTGAAATCTGAGGATTGCAGTTCAAAGCCAGCTCAGGCAGGAAAGTCTGTGAGACTCTTATCTCTAGTTAATGACCAGAAAACTAGAAGTGGCACTGTGGCTCAAAGTGGTAGAGTGCTAGGGAGCTCTAGAGCACTAGAGCTGAAGAGCACAGGGACTGAGCCCAAGACCCACAACCAATCAACAAATAAAGTATTCCTGGAAGATGAAATAAGAATGATAATAAACATATGAAGAGATGTTCAACATCTCTGGCTATAAAAAGAAATGCAAATAAAAACCACATTGAGATTCTACCTCACCCCAGTTAGAATGGCTATTATCAAGAAAACCAATAATAACAAATGCTGCGGGAGGAGGGGATGCAGCCAAAAGGGAACACTACTACACTGCTGGTGGTAATGTAAACTTGTTCAACCTTTCTGGAAAGCAGTATGGATTTCTGGAAAGCAGTATGGATGTTCCTCAAAAAACTAAACATAGAACTGACCTATGACCAAGCAATCCCACTCCTGGACATTTATCCAATTGACCACAAACCATGCCACATTGAAGCTACCAGTATAACCATGTTCATTGTAGCATTATTTACCATAGTGAAGATATAGAATCAGCACAAGTGCCTTTCAGCAGACCAATGGATCAAGAAAATGAAGACCCTGGTCAAAGAAAATTACGTATATATATATATATATATATATATATATATATATATATATATATATATATATATATGTAATTGAATTATATGCTTCCATCAGAAAGAATGATATTGTACCATTTGTAAGGAAATGGAAAGACTTGGAAAAGATTATATTAAGTGAAATAAGCCATATTGTTTTATTAACTAAGTAGGAAACATAGGTTGCATGATTTCCCTCATTTGTTGTAACTAGAAATTGTCTATAAATCTACAAGTAAACACAATGGATAGTAAAAGACAAAAATACACATGAACATGATACATTATACAGGATTCTAGGCATTCACATAGTGAGACCAAAAGAGGATATTAGGAGAGGATCACAAAAGTTCAATAGCTATGGGCATATGATCATATAAAATGATGTTTAATCAAGATGAATTCCAAGAAATGGAAAGAAGTTTTATGTTATTTTGTTTCTTTGTCTTTTTTTTTTTTGGGGGGGGTCCAGTAGTGGGGCCTTAACTCTGGGCCTGGGCGCTGTCGCTCAGCTCTTCAGCTCAAGGCTAGTGCTCTACCACTTGAGCCACAGTGCCACTTTTGGCTTTTTTCTTTTTGCTTATGTGATGCTGAGGAATCGAACGCAGGGCCTCTGGCATGCAAGGCAAGTACTTTACCACTGAGCCACCTTCCCAGCCCCTCTTTGTCTTGTTTTATTTCTCCTTTTCCCCTATATTTTATATCAGTACCTTTTGTCTTATATGTAAGTTTATCTGTTCTGGAGAAGGTAAGGGATACCATAGAAAGGTGGGACAAAGAATAAGCAAATGCAGCAGTGATGCTCACTAGGCACTATGTTGAAAATGAACTATACAACTTGTGAGGGAAGGAGCTTGAGAGGAAAAAATGGGGAGAAAAAATGGGAAGAGGTGACACTGTTCAAAAAGGAATGTACTCATTACCTGACTTATCTAACTATAACCCCTCTGTACATCACTTTTACACTAGAACAAGCCTGAGGACCAATGGAATAGAACCAAAGGCTTACAAATGAACCCACAGACATATGGCCACCTAATCTTTGACAAGGGAGCCAAAAAAAAAAATGGATGGAAGAAAGACAGCCTCTTCAACCAATGATGTTGGCAGAATTGACTAAACACATGTAGAAAACTAAAGTTAGATCTTTATATATCCCTCACAAGAATCAACTCCAAATGAATCAAAGACCTCAAGGTAAAAGTAGATACCCTGAAAATATTGCAAGAAAGAATAGGAGAAATACTAGGGCTCCTTGGCACAGATCAAAACTTTCTCAATAAAGACACAGAAACAACAAATCAAAGAAAGGCTGGATAAATGTAATTGAATTAAACTGTGGAGCTTCTGCACAGCAAAGGACATAGCTATTAAGATATAGAGAAACTCTACAGACTGGGAGAAGATCTTCACCAGCCATACAACAGACAAGAGCCTCATGTCTAAAATATACCTAGAACTCAAGAAATTAAATTCCCCAAAAACAAACCCCCAAAGAAACAACCATTTCCATTAAAAAGTGGGCTAAAGACTAAGAGAGACTTCTCTGAAGAGGGAATATGAATGGCCAAGAGACACATGAAGAATTGCTCAGCATATCTGCTATAAAAGAAATGCAAATCAAAACAACATTGAGATTCCACCTTACACCAGTTAGAATGGCCGTTATCAAGAAATCTAATAACAACAGATGCTGACTGGGATGTGGCCAAAGGGGAATGCTACTACACTGTTGGTGCAAGTGCAAACTTGTTCAGCCACTTGGAGCAGTATGAGGTTCCTCAAAAGACTAAACATAGAGCTCCCCTATGACCCAGCAATCCCACTTCTGGGCATTTACCAAAATAACCACAAACAAGGCCATACTAAAGCTACTATCACAACCATGTTCATTGCAGTATTATTTACCATGACTAACATATGGAATCAACCCAGATGTCCCTCAGTAGATGAATGGATCAAGAAAATGTGGCACATATACACAATGGAATTCTATTCTTCATCAGAAAGAATAACATTTGTTCCATTCATAAGGCAATTGGAAGACTTGGAAGTAAGCCAGACCCAAAGAAAAGTAGGTTTCATGATTTCTCTCATTTGTAAGAACTAGAATATGTCTATGGTATTCTTAACAGAGGATCTCAATAACCCAACTGTTTAGTGCATAGGACCGTATATAATGAAGCATAGCAACGTGAACTCCAATATATGGAAACAAGAGATTCTTATCAGGTCCTGTATGTAGTTTGTTCTTTTTTTTTTTTTTCATTTCTTTTAGTTTTCTATACCTTGTGTCTTGCATATAAGATTATCATGTGGAAAGGACAGGGAATCACAGAAACAGGAGGACAACAGATGAACCACAGTGACATTGATAATCACTTGACACTATGTTGGATATGAACCTTTACAATAAAAATAAATAAATAAATAAATAAATAAATATGGCCAGGCCATATTCTTTCCTCCTCTGGGTAGTGGAGATGATTGTATGTCCTGATGGTCTTCCTGTATGCTTATGAGAACCACTTGGCAGTCTTACTGACAAAGTGATTTTGGAATTCCCTCACCTGGGCAAGGAAGGTGGAAGTAGAAGGAAAGAGATAATATCAATCTCTAGGCCTGTCCTAAAATGCCTGTCCATGTAGTAGATGGTACATCCAATCTGGGCTCCTTGCAGTGCCTTTGGACCTACTTCCAACCATGTTTGGAGGACCCCTGGGTGCAAAGAACATGTGGTTGGCTTGTCTGTGTCTTTTCCCTTGTGTCTGTATACTGACCTAGCCTCCTGATTGATGGCTAGGAAGCCTGGCTCACATGGGGATTAGCTCATCACCAATGCAACTCTAGATTCTCACCCCTCTTGGGCTTTGTCTCTACTTGGAAACTAGGCCTGAGCATATAATGAGCACAGCTGCTGCATTAAGGCTCTAAAATCTCATGCCATTTGTCTGCAGAGTAGGTGTTGATATAATCCTTGGAGCCTAAAGGTCAAGGAAGCTTCTCTGTGACTCTGAAACACTGAAAGCCCCAAAGTACTCAATGAGTACTTTGAATACAGAGCTCCTTTCTGTACTTACAATGATAGACACACAGACCCCTAAATTATAATAAGTGATTCATAAATGAGTCAACATGGCACATGGAAGATTAACTTGGGTTTGATACTAAAATTAGATGAGAACTATTTGAATCTTTCCTTGGGGAAAGATGATAATGGCTTCTAGAATTTTGGAATAAAGTCTTGGTCGAGTGGCCTTTAGGAGAAGATGAGGGCCTGGGAAACTGTACTGGGCATTTTCCACTTGCCAATCCTACATCAAGACTGCCTGTCCAACACTTTATGGCTCTTGTTAGCTCCCTTCAGATCCTATTATATCAGTTCAAATTGAATTAAGGTATCAAAAATTCCTTGTTTAGTGAACTCAGGATTTTGTATTAGTCTCATTATTGTTTAAAGCCTGCATGTGTATCTTTGAGAAGGGAGCTATAAAGATCAAATAGCTTATTAAATCTATTTTGTTTGGTTTTTCTTAATCTGAAATGGACAAATAGCAATTTGGAGGCATCAACATTGGCCAGGGAGGATGAACAAATGGCTCTGTGGCTTCACTGTTCCTGGAGAATCATAGACCCAAGATAAAGCTGGCAGAGAGGGTGGCAGGGTTGTTTTTTTTTTTTTTACTGTAATCAAAACTGCTAAAAAAGTTAACAAATAGAGCATAAACTCTAAGAGTATGCAGACATATGAGTATTGGTAAAATGGGAATTTTTTTATTTGTATGGTTAAACGACAGCACTTTTTTCCATTATAAAAATAATACAATGTATACTGTAGAAAATTTATAAAATAGAGACAGCATGATGCAAAACAAATCCCAAATCCCAACATAAAGGATGAAACACTACTAACACCTTAGTATAAAATGTTCTAGATACTTCTAAGCATTTGTGTGTATCTATCTTACCTGTAACATACACTTACCACATTCACAAGAAAGGGATCACAGTGTATCTTCTTTTTATTACCCTGACAGCCATGGTGTCTCCAGTTCATAAGGTTGCTGACTAACCTGTCAGCTTACCTAGATTCTTGCCTAATCTGGGGTCAAGGAATATTCTGCCCAAAGAATCTTCTCACCCTTACTCAGAGCAGGCCATTTGAAAACTAAGTGGGTATCACAATATCTACAATTCTGTGGCTTTTGGTGCAGGGTTTCTTTTTTTTTTCTTTTTCTTTTTCTTTTTCTGGTCAGTTGTAGGATTTGAACTCTGGGCCTGGGCGCTGTCCCTCAGCTCTTCAGCTCAAGGCTAGATAGAGCTCTACCACTTGAGCCACAATGCCACTTCTGGTTTTCTCGTGACTTATTGTAGATAACAGTCTCATGGACTTTCCTGCCTGGGCTGGCTTTGAACCATGATACTCAGAGTCTCCTGAATAGCTAGGATTATAGGCATAAGCCACCAGCACCTGGCTTGGTGCAAAGTTTCTAAGTAGTCACAGGAAAGGAATTGGGATGGTTCTGTCACTCAAGAAAGACCAGGTTGCTCTGAGTCCTTAGTGACTTTTCCTTGCTCAGGTTGCTTTGGATATGACCTTATAGCTGACACTATTTTTTTTCCTTAAGATTTAAGGGCAATTAAGACTGAGTTGTGCCCATGTCTCCAGCTCTGTCATTTGCCACCCTGCAGATCTTTGAAGATGCCTCTCCTGCTTGCAGAAGGCTCCAGGGACATGTGTTTGAACAGCCTTGAGACATGAAGAATTTAGAGTAAGATGGTGGAAAGCCTCTGGCCTCTGTGGGCCTTGTCTGCTTGGGGAAAGGGCTATCACAGAAGAGGGGACCACAAACATGTTTTCTTCTTGGTTTTAAGAAAACTTAAGTGTTTTCTTTGTTTCTCATAATGAATGTCCCAAAATTCCATCTTGGAGGCTGCTTACAAAAGAATTTTTCTCAGCTGGATGCTAGTGCCTCATGCCTATAATCCTAGCTATTCAGGAGGCTGAGATGTAAGGATCATGGTTCAAAGCGAGCAGTGGCAGGAAAGCTTATGAGAATCTTATCTCCAATTAATTACCAAAAAAGCCAAAAGTAGAACTGCAGTTCAAGTGGTAGAGCACTAGTCTTGAGAAAAATTGCTCAGAGACAGCACCTAGGTCCTGAGTTCAAGCCCCATGAGTGGCATACACAAAAAAAGAATATTTGCTCAATGTCTACTTCCCATTTTTTTCCAGTGAGATCCACCTTTCTTTTCAGAAGGATGTTGTTTGAGACTGTATCTGAATAGAATTGGCTGAACTCAGGGAAACAAGATGATCACAAGATGTAGCAGGCCTCCTAATCAATATTCCCTGACTTCTGAGTTGGCCTTGGCTTTGTGCAGTTAGTTTTGCTGCTGATGTCAGGAAGGTCTGTCTTTGAACATGGCTGAGCATTACTTGACAGAAGCAGCCAGATATGTCTGCACCTGGCAGCCCTGGATGCTCATTTAGTTGACTTAGTAATTAAAAGCAAATCCTATTTAGACAGAGACCTATTCGTTTTTCTTGGGACTGCTGAGGCAGAAATGGGTGGGCAGAAAGCCAGGTGCCAGTGGCAAGAAAGATGCAGGCTCTGGGAGAGGTGACAGAGAGTGCAAATTCCTGGAGTGGGAGAAATGGCTCTGTTTTAGACTGCCTTGATGGATCCACAGTGTTCTGGCTTCCATCTAGTCTTTGGGTTGGAGTATCACTGGGCAGTTGTTGAGCTTTCTGTGGTAAAGAGATGGAAGACAAGATGTGTTCTCAGATCTCTGTCTTATTGAACTTGATGCTGGTAGCACTCTCGGAATACAGTGAGTTTTAGTTATAGGTAAATGGAAGAGCTGGGAGTCAAATTTAGAGCTTCCAGATCCCCATCTGTATTCTTTGTCTTAATCACAATTTAGAGTGAATGGTGGATTGAATGGGTGGCCTCTGTTATAATTTGAATATGAAATGTCTCTTATAAGCTGGTGTGTTCAAAGTTTTATCCTCAATTGGTGGCCTTAGTTTGGAAGGTGCTAGAAACTGTAGGAGGTAGGCCCAGTTATAGGAATTAGATCACAGGGGCAGCCTTTAAAAGTTATACTTTGTCCCAGTTAATTTCTTTCTGGTTCATGTCTATGATGACGAAGCTCCTCAACCACATTTCCCTATTGCCATGATATTCTGCCCAAAGCTATGGGGCCAATGGACCATGGGCTAAACTCTCTGGAACCATAAGCAAAAATGGATTATTTCCTTCTTTGTGATGTTTCTAGTCAGTTATTTGGGTCACAGTCACATGAAATAACTAAACACCCTCTCAAAGACATGGTTATATACCTAGCTCCTGTGGATGTTTCCTTATTTGGAACTAAAGGTCTTTGCAGTCATACATTGCGGATTTTAAGGGGCAGTGACCATCCTAGATTATCTGAGTGGCCCTAAGATAATACAGATAAAGTTTGCATTAAATGAGAATGGTTGAAGGAAGTTTGATACAGTAGAGAGGTAAAGACCCTGGCAGAAGAGGCAGCTACATGACCAGGAAGCAGAAATTGGTGTGATGTGGTCACATATCTGTCAGCTACCTCCAAGTGGAAGAGGCGAAGAATGGATGCTCCAGTAGGGTCCCTGCCTGAACCATAATGCTTCAGTTTTCAGACTTCTTGGCTCTAGAACTAGGAAAGAGTAGTTTTCTATTGTTATAAGCTACTCAGTTTGTAGTAATCTGTTGCCGCAGCCCAAGTCAGGCTAGGGATTTTCTGTCCTTCCCATGACCACAAGGACGTTTCAGATATTAGAGTCATTTCAGTTGTGACTGGGGTATGGAGCTGAGGAACACCAAATGAATCCATCTTTCCTGGCCTGTAACCTTGCAAATTATAATCTCCTTTCTCTCAGAGTATACTTGTGTCCCCAGACATGGAGTGCTGTGAAAGCTGACCTGATATTGCACATCTTTTTTATGGATAGATTTTGCTCAGCTTGGAAGCTGCCTATATTTTGCCTGGCATCAGAGGCAGAAACTGGTGCTGTTTAGTGAGGCTTCAGTGGCTGCTGATGTCACAGGAGGATTATATTAACAGTCAGAGATGACTCCTGAGTGCCTTCAAATGGAATCACAATCACTTGATGACAGTTGAATGCAGGGAAAGACAGCATGATGCCAGAATCATAGCCTCCACTCCATTCTGACAGTGATCAGAGTAGGCAGAGTTTTCCAACAGTTGGGGCTAATGGAATGTCAGACAAGGCAGAAGCACTCAGGCATAAAATCAAAGTCTTTCTTTCTTTCTTTCTTTCTCTCCTTCTTTCCTTCTTTCTTCCTTCCTTCCTTCTTTTTTTTGTCTGTTGTGGGGCTTGAACTCTGGGCCTGGGTGCTATCCCTCAGCTCTTCAGCTGAAGGCTAGTGCTTTACCACTTGAGCCACAGCGCCACTTCCGGTTTTCTGAGTGGTTTATTGGAGATAAAGTCTCATGAACTTTCCTGCCCAGGCTGTCTTTGAATCTCAGATCTCAGCCTCCTGAGTAGCTAGGATTACAGCGTGAGCCAATGGCACCTGGCTCACATTTTTATTTTTCATTTGTGGGAGATGACCATTGAATGAATTGTTGATGTGAGTATAAAACTAAGATAACTCAGTTCAATTTCAACAGACAAAACTAAATTTTTTTTTTTTTTTTTTTTTTTTGCTGGTCATGGGCATTAACTCTGGGCCTGGGCACTGTCCCTCAGCTCTTTAGCTCAAGGCTAGCGCTCTACCACTGGAGCCACAGCGCCACTTCTGGCTTTTTCTGTTTATGTGGTGCTGAGGAATCGAACCCAGGGCCTCATGCTTGCAAGGCATGCACTCTACCGCTGAGCTACCTTCCCAGCCCAACAAAACTAAATTTAATTAACCTAGAAACAAAAGTCAATAGTGGTAAATGCTTGTGAACACCAAGGAATTGCAATGAGAAGTCAACTTGTATTAGGTGGAAAGGATTCAATCACCATTGAGAAACACTTTGAAAGGCATTTGTGAGCCAGACCCAAGTTTATACCATTGGAAGGAACTTCACCTAACCTGGGGACTTTGGAGTAAAAGCTCAGTGGGCCTTGTTTCTTGAATATGTAGTCCTGGAAATGCAACTGCTGGTTTCCAGGGAAGTGACATGGGACAGGGAAGTAGGAAGACCTGAAGCTTTGTTCTGACTGGGTTTTACTCCTGAGTAACTTCAGCATCTCTGAGGTAAGGAGGTAGCAACAACCAGAGCCTTTATCTCTGCCACCCCAGCCTCTTTTCCTATGGTTAGTACAAGTAATCTCAGGGGACAACATCACAGGGTTAGCAGGCACCTAGACTTCCCTTTGCTCTTACACTCAGCCACTCCTGAAAGGGAGCTGAGTGTGGTCTTGAATGATTTAGCAAGGATTCAGCTCTTGGAAGGAGTCCAGGACCCAGGTGCCATTTGGCAATCTTGACAGGTTAAAGGACTGGCAGCCTGTGGCTCATCTCACCTTTTCTCTGCATGGTTTGTGCAGGAAAAGCTAGGCTCAAATGTTTAGACAATAGCTGTGCTGGCAAGGAGCTGACATATAACTGGGCAGTCACAGTGTCATAGAAAGTAAAAGGCTTTGCCCTGAGTCACTACTTCCCTGAAGTAAGTGATGAATCATTTCTTATTTAATGGTGGTGAAATATATTCAGCTATTGTGATGTCATGGGATATATCTTTGCAGTTTGGACTTGAAACGTCCTCAAAGGTCCATGTGTTACAGACTTTGTTGCCACCCTAAGGAGCTATTTGGAGGTGGTGAAATTTTTAGCTGTGTGTAGTTGTGTATGCCTGTGGTCCCCAGGAATGGGAAGCATAAGCAGGAAGATGGCAAGGAAGTATGACACAAGTGGTAGAGTGGCTGCCTAGCAAGTATGAGGGTCAAAGATCAAGCTTCAGGAATACAACCAGTGAATCAATCAATTAATGAAACAGAAACCTACCCCATTATACTCAAACATTTTTCCTATAGCTGAGGAACTTGAGAAAGAGATGGAAAGAGACTGGCCCATTAATTTCAGTGGGCTCGTGGCCATGCAGGGCTGTGCTAGTTTATACCTGATATGGCAGAGAAGAGAAGGAAGAAGAGATGTAACTATGATTTCATACTGCCTTGCTGAGAACTACAGCACTGCTAGCCATTTGTGTTCCTGAGTTTCTGAGCAGCTTGCCCTCTATGAGTCCTTTTCACTGTGTGACTGGAAAGAACACTGTATCAATCCCAAGCCTCACTGAGCAATTCTGTCTGAGGAAGTAGAGCCAGCCTCTGTGAGCGGGGTAGCGGAGAAAGGGGCAGCATGATGCTAGGGATAGGGCCATTTCATGGGAGGGTACTGGGGTTTTGCCCTGGGGAATGTGTGGCTCCACAGACTCCAAGATGCTGCTCTGTATCACTTGTTTCTGGGTTTTCACTTTTAGCTCATTTCCAGGGAGGCTGAAGCTGATTTTGGAAGAAGCTGATTTGAACATAAGGGAGGCTCAGGTGTGCATATGAGTGAGCTGCTCCAGGTTTTGCTGTTTTCTTCTTTCTTTCTTACTTGTCCTTGACCCTGTAGAAGCTCTTGGCTTTGTGACCTGTATTTGCTTCACATTTGACCCCTGAGTATTAAGACTGCCTGCTCCAGCAGGCAATCACCTAATATTCCATGTACATTACCTACCTAATATTACCTGTACATTCCATGTACATGTGCCATCTACATTATTTACTTGTTTTTTTTTTATTTATTTTATTTGAGTTTGAGCTCAAGACCTTGAGATTACTAGACAGGTACATGCTCAGCCACATTTTTGCTTTAGTTCTTTTTTGCTTTAGTTCGTTTTTTAGATGGGGCCTCATGTGTTTTATCTTAGCAGGCCTGGATCGCCATCCTTCTACCTATAGTCTCCTGTGTAGCTGGAATAGATACATGCAGCACCATGTCCAGCTTATTGAGATGGCATGTCAAGCTGGCCTTCAATTCTGATTTTCTTGATCTCTACCTCCTTAGTAGCTGGAATTATGGGGGTTAGGCTTGCACCTCCATGCTTACCCTACCCTACCTCTTTATTTTATGTCTTCTTGTGTGTTTTCAAGGGCTTTTTCCTCTTCTATTAATTATCCTGTATGGCAGAGTAGAAACAGTGTTCATTTTGTTCTCTGCTTAGGTTCATGTAAAATCTCAGCAGATATATTTTTTTAATTTAATTTTATTTTATTTGTGAACATACTGTACAGAGGGGTTACAATTACATGGGCAGGATAATGCGTACATTTCTTACCAAGCATTGCACCCTCCTCCTTTGGTTTACCCTTCACATCCCTTCCCAGCCTCCCCCCTCCCCCACCAATCCCAATCCTTCTCCTTCCCCCCCCTTCCCCCCCCCCCCCCCCCGCACCGACATTGTAAAGCTCGTTTTGGACATGACAACTTGTACTTCTCATTGTTGCAACAGGTCCACCTGTATCCTTAAACAACTGGTTTTTCCCCATCTCCTCCACAAGTTATACTGACATCAAATATAGTGAAAGTAGGGGTTATACTGTGGGGGAGGGACATACAAAGCAACAAAGAGATAATCTTATAAATGCGTTAGAAACACATGCATGAAAGAAAAAAAACATTAAAATACATATCTAAGGGTTCATTTTCCTGACATCACATCATCTGACCTTTTCTGCTTGACTCATACATATACTAGATATTACAAATAAGGGAAACCATGGGACCTATGTTTCTTTGGGCCTGGCTTACTTCACTTAATGTAATTTTTTCCAAGTTTTTCCATTTCCTAACTAATGGGGCAATGTCATTCTTTCTGATGGAGGCATAGAATTCCATTGTGTATATATACCACATTTTCTTGATCCATTCATCTACTGAGGGGCATCTGGGTTGGTTCCATATCTTAGCTATGGTAAATAATGCTGCAATAAACATAGTTGTGCTGGTAGCTTTAGTGTGGTCTTGTTTGTAAACATTTGGGTAAATGCCCAAAAGTGGGATTGCTGGGTCATAGGGGAGTTCTATGTGAAGTCTTTTGAGGAACCTCCATACTGCTTTCCAAAGTGGTTGAACAAGTTTACAATCCCACCAACAATGAAGTAGGGTTCCTTTCTGTCCACATCCCCTCCAGCATCTGTTGTTAGAGTTCTTGATTTTTGCCGTTCTAACTGGGGTGAGGTGATATCTCAATGTTGTTTTGATTTGCATTTCTTTTTTTTGGGGGGGGGCCGGTCGTGGGGCCTGAACTCTGGGCCTGGGCGCTGTCCCTCAGCTCTTCAGCTCAAGGCTAGCACTCTACCACTTGAGCCACAATGCCACTTCCGGCTTTTTTCTTTTTGCTTATGTGGTGCTGAGGAATCGAACCCAGGGCCTCGGGCATGCAAGGCAAGCGCTCTGCCACTGAGCCACCTTCCCAGCCCCGATTTGCATTTCTTTTATGGCTAGGGATGTTGAACATTTCTTCACGTGTCTATTGGCCATCCTTCTTTCTTCTTCAGAGAAGTTTCTCTTTAAGTCTTTCGCCCACTTATTTAATTGGCAGCTGTTTCTTCGAGGATTTGTTGTTGGGGGGTTTAATTTTTTGAGTTCCAAGTATATTTTAGATATGAGACCCTTGTCCGTTGTATGGCTAGTAAAGATCTTCTCCCAATCCATGGGCTTTCTGTTGATCTTGCTAGCTATGTCGTTTGCCCTGCAGAAGCTCTGCAACTTTATGCAATCCCATTTGTCCAACCTTTCTTTGATTTGTTGTGTTTCCGGGTCTCTATTCAAAAAATTTTGGCCTGAGCCAAGGAGACCTAGGGTTTCTCCTATTCCATCCTGTAATGTTTTCAGAGTGTCTGCTTTGACTTCAAGGTCTTTGATCCATTTGGAGTTGATTCTGGTGCAGGGTGATATATAAGGATCTAGCTTTAGTTTTCTACATGTAGTTAACCAATTTTGCCAGCACCATTTACTGAAGAGGCTGTCTTTCTTCCATTCTATTGTTTTAGCTCCCTTATCGAAGATTAGATGGCTATAGGTCTGTAGGTTCATTTCTGGGTTTTCAATTCTATTCCATTGGTCCTGAGGTCTGTTCTTATGCCAATACCAAGCTGTTTTGATTACTATGGCTTTATAGTAGAGTTTGAAATTTGGTATTGATATTCCTCCAGCAGTGTTCTTTCTGTTGAGGAGTGTTTTTGCTATTCGGGGTCTTTTATTGTTTCATATGAATTTTTGGATTGCCTCTTCTATTTCCTTGAAGAATGAGGTTGGAATTTTGATAAATATTGCATTGAATTTGTAGATAGCCTTGGGAAGTATTGCCATTTTCACGATGTTAATCTTGCCAATCCAGGAGCATGGGAGGCTTTGCCATTTTTTTAGTTCTGTGTTGATTTCCTTTTTCAAGATTTTAAAGTTTTCATCATAGAGGTCCTTCACTTCTTTAGTTATGTTAATTCCTAAGTATTTTATTTTTTGTGGGGCTATTACAAATGGAGTTGCTTTCTTAATTTCAGCCACACTTTTCTCATTGTTGGCATACAGAAACACCATTGATTTTGGGGGGTTAATTTTATAACCTGCTACTTTGCCAAAGTTTTGAATCATCAGCAGATATTTTTAAAGGTGGAATGAACAAATGGATAGATTTCCCTTCCAACTGTCTTTATGTTTTTGGCATTTCTCAGAATTTTTGTTTGCCTTTTTGTTAGGTGGAATAAAAAGTTCCTGGGTTTACTGATGGATTAAAAAGAATTTATTTGAGAGGATCCATATTCTTTGTGGAAATAATGCCTTCCTAAAATTGTCTAGCTGTGCACATTTCCTGGTAGTCCTTGGAATCTCAACATTCTTAGCTTCCTAGCTTCATACAGGATTATTTCATATGGCTCCATTCATCTTCCTGAGATTTCTGCAGTTTCAAATTATACTCTCTCTTGGAGAAGAATAAGCAATTCTGTTGTGTGTGGGGCTCAATATTAGTGGGATTTTACAGTATCATTGAGTGAATAAATGAGTGAATGAATTAATGAAATTTCTAGCATCTATCAACATGCTCTTCTGGGGATAAACTGAAAGTACTACATTAATTTCCTAAGGATCTTATCCCTCCTTGGATCAAATTGTTTGCAGACTCTGGTCAATGATGCATATAAATTGAGGTCTCAAAAGGCTAACTTAAAAATTAATCTGAGACTTTTAGAAGCCTCTCAAAATGGAAATGTGAGGAGCAATCTATGTTCAGGGACTTGTTATTAAAGATGTTTCCCTTGAGCCCTGGAGTGTCTGTGTATAAGGATCCTAAGGCATTAGTCATTCTCATAAAGACACAATTCTTAGTACTTTGTTACATGGGCTTTTCTCTATCTTTTTGTAATGTCAGGTTTTAGAGTGTCAAAACTCCGTTGTGGTGCTGCTGATCACATATATGGTATATAACATGTGAGCACCGTTATATATTACAGACTGTGATAGACAATTTGCTCCAGGAAAGTTAGAATGAACTTGTGACTTTAAATGAGCATCATTATTCCACAATACTGTGAACTTCCGGAAATTAAGTAATCACTTAATCACAATCAAAAAAAAAAAAAAAAGAACCTCGGGGAAGGGAGGGAGGGAGGGGATGGTAGGGGGAAAACAATGGAGGGGGTAACAATGTTCAAGAGGAAGTGTACTCATTACCTCACTCATGTAACTGTAACCCTCTGTATAGTATCTTTACAATAAAAAAAAAAAAACTCAGTTGTGGGACTTGGAATGTGGCTTAGTGGTTAGAGTGCTTGCCTAGCATGCATGAAGTCCTGGGTTCGATTCCTCAGTACCACATAAACAGAAAAAGCCGCAAGTGGTACTTTGGCTCAAGTAGTAGAGTGCTAACCTTGAGCAAAAGCAGCTCAGGGATAGCACCTAGGCCCTGAGTTCAAGCCCCAGGACTGGCAAAAAAAGAAAACCTTCAGTTGTGTCTGTTAATCAGGAGTGCAGCTGGCTTGATTTAGAAACATCCATAAGTGTGACTCCCTCACACACAGTCACTTGTTTTGACTCTTTCCTTCTCTCTGGACCCTCTCTAGACTCCCATGAAGACACTCAGCAGCTGAGTGTCTTCACTTTTGGTGGGACTTCTTCCAGTACCAGCAGGCTTCTGACATTTGACTTCCTGACTGGCATATTTTCTTTCTTATTGCTCAGAAGATGAGCTATAAGATGCAGTTGCCTAGCCTTGTGGTTATCCTGTTTATGTATCATCAGGGACTCCTTTCTTTACACAGGATGAAGAAAGAACTTTTCTCCATGGCTTCTGAGCTCTGTTTGATCAAGCCTGGCACCTGACACATATGTACATAATACACACACACTCCTGTCTCCAAACTCTTGCTTCCATTGTTTCTAGGGTGGCTTGTATTATTTATTGTCCCAATCAGAGTTGTTTGGATAATCAAAGAGAAAGAGGAACTTATTAATATTCTGGGAAAATAGCCCACGCTGATGGACTCTGGGAACCAGGATACATGGTCAGTTTAGCTATGTCCTGCTCTGGTTCTCTTTCCCTCTTTAACTCCATTCTCTTCTCTTCAAAGTTCAGCTTGTCTCTCCTTTCCTTGGTGGCTCCTTCTTATGAAGCTTCTCTCAGTGAGGTCTGAATTTCTAAGCCAATATTTATGAGGCTTCATGCCAGAGACCCTTTGCTCTGCCCAGCTCTGTGTTTAACTACTGGGGTAACTTCCAGTAGGTACTAGAGGTGCCAGGATTTTGAACATGGATTTTTGAACAACTCACTGTTAGTACCAAGAACTGGGCCACGGTTAAGGGCTCAGTGTCACTGAATTATATATGTTTGTTTATTATGTATTATATTTTCCATTCTTTTTGGCTTTCCAAACCCCGTATTCTTAGGGGATAGTCACTTATTCTACATAATCGAAAAGGTTGAACAAGTACTTTCCAGCTTTCCTTGTAACCAGGGTGCAGGTGGGGACCACCTGGACTCCAGCCTGGCAAAATGTCAGCTTTGGTGAAGTATTCCTAATGATGGTGCCTATAACAGGTATTGGTGGCAGTGCCAGCTGAGGTGTCTTCACCTGGCACAGCATCAGTAGTAGCTTCTCGAGACCAGTTAGAGAGAAGATGTGGAGCCCTATTCTTAGTGTTGTGCCACTGGCTCTGCACCATGAACAGTCTTAGTCTCTTTTCTAGCTCTTCTGGTAATTTGAAGTTGTTTACATTTTCATGTTAGCCATAAGCAAAAGTAGAAAAAATTCATAGAAGGAATCTTAGTTCCCACATTTTCACCAGGCTCATTCAACAATCATAAACTGTTATTCTACTTCTTCCTATCCTTTTTTTCCCCCTGTTTCTAGCTAAAGAATTTTACGAATATTTACTCCTAACACTTCAGTATAAATCTCTAAGAAATAAGGACATTTTTCTAATATAACTTTACTATTCATCATTCCTAGTCAATTAAAAGGAATTCCCTTGTATCAAATTTAGTATGTATTTCACTAATTGTCTCACAACTGACCTTTTAGGTATATAATGAACTCAGACCCTTGTGCTTGTTAAACTGGCACTATTTAATTCGAGCCATTCCTCTAACCCTGCTTATTTTTGAGATAGGGTCTTGAAACTTTCCTGCCCAGGTTGACCTATGATTCTTCAACTCAGCCTCCTGAGTAACTAAGATTACTCCTAGCCAGCCAATGGTGTTCAGATAAAAATGTCCTTTATAGCTATGCTTAAGTTGGAATTAAGACCAGGCTTACATACCTTTTATTTATGCTTTTTCACATCACATGGCACCTGTCTGCATTGCAGAAGAAATATTCGTTGTCCTTCACAAGTTCTTGTGTTCCAGGGCTCTTCTGATAACATTCTATTGGTGCTGTTGCAACAAATGCCTCTCTTCCTGGCACACCTTAAAAACAGAGCATCAAACTGAAGTCTCACTGTTTGCATAAGAATATTTAATGGTGATGTGTGGACTTCACTCTGACTTGTATCAAAAGGCTCCTTATTTCTGTGTCGATACATTAATGGCTAGATTTTGTAGGTGGGCTATTGTTGGCAGCCTGATTCTTTCACTGAAAAAAATGTATGTATTTCTTATAACTTCCTTATAACTTAAAGACAATAACTTTGTACCCTCTGATATCTGCCTTCATATTTTTCACCTGTTTTAACATTCATTGGCTATCCTTTATCCAGTATCCTTTACTGGATACTAGGCCCAAGCCCAATGCAGGATCTAAATACAAGACCAGCTTCTTGCTCCATAGGAGAAGCATCTTACCTGGTATGCATTGTAATGAGGACTTGGGCTGATAACTTTAAGTTTCTCTTTAGGTTTAGACAGCAATCTTATTTAGATTTGAAGACTACCTATCAGCAGATAAATGCTGAGCAATGCTCTTTCTGCCTCCCTACAAGGTCATGTGGAATATTTTATCCTGTTAGACTTTCCTATCTTGTGGCACAACTTTGAACTTCCTAAGTCTTTACATTCAGAGCTAGAAATGGAGATGTAGCTGAAATGGTAGAGTGTTAGTTTTGAGCAAAAGAGCTTAGGGACAGAGCAAGGCACTGAATTCAAGTCCTAAGACTGGAATAAAGAAACAAAATCCAAGAAAGAAACAAAGCAGAAGATGAAGTCCTGAATTTTTAAGACCAGTAGTCCCCCAAAGTAGTAAAATAGACTAGCAAAGGGGTATAACTTAATACTCAAGCCTATATAGAGATAGATTGTATGGCCTATGAAGGCAAATGGAATGTAAGCAAGAACAAGTGGGCAAAAGGGTTAGTTATTTTGTTTCTTTTTTTTTTCTTTCCTTTTCTTCTTTCTTTCTTTTTTCTTTTTCTTTTTGTCCTTGAACTCAGCACCTGGGTGCTGTCCCTGAGCTTCTTTTGCTCAAGGTTAGCACTCTAACACTTGAACCACAGTTCCACTTCCAGGTTTTTCTGTGTATGTGGTACTGAGGTATCAAACCCAAGACTTCATGCATGCTAGGCAAGCACTCTACCACTAAGCCATATTCCCAGATCTCTTCTATTTTTTTTCTAGGTCCAGAGAACAGGCTTAGAACTGGGTACATGAGTCTGCTTTTGCTCATTGGCTAGCAGTCTACCAACCGATCCACGCCTCCAACCCCACCTTCTGGGGTCTTTTTTGGGGGGGGGTCTGGTTGTGGGGCCTGAACTCTTGGCTTGGGCGCTGTCCCTCAGCTCTTCAGCTCAAGGCTAGCGCTCTACCACTTGAGCCACAGCGCCACTTCGGCTTTTTTCTTTTTGTTTATGTGGTGCTGAGGAATCGAACCCAGGGCCTCATGCATGCAAGGCAAGCACTCTACCACTGAGCCACCTTCCCAGCCCCCTTCTGGGGTCTTATTGGCCACTTGAGTGTGCTACTCTCACTCATGTGTACATGAGTACACTGCTCAGGAGGGGGTGCGTGACACTCCCAAGTCTCCAGCTCTCAGCCTCCTGAGGAGAGAGGGACAATTAGGGCCCTAATGCAAAAGCTTTTCTAAATTGGGTGCTGGAGGCTCTTGCCTCTGTTCCTAGCTGTGTATTAAACTGCATGGGTGGATCCAGATTCACTGACAATTTAACAATGTCAATAAACTGGTCATCCAGGTCAAGTTATACATGTGTTGAATGACATTTATCTGGACCTGACTTTCCGTTGTGGGAACCAATATTCTGGCCAACCCTCAGCCCAGCTGCCAGGGCTTCCAGGCATCTGCTGTCATGGTGCCAACAACATAGAGGTCCTTTCTGAAGGTTTGGATTGCCCAGATTCTCCAAGCCCTCCTGCTCTGCCAACAGCAGGCTCAATGTTTCCTAGGCCTGCACTGACCACTGATTGCTGCCTTTATAGAAGGCCCCTGGAGCTGCCACCCCTATAGCCACTGCTGCTTCTACTTCTGCACCTATGGCTGCCTGTACGCCCCACTCTCACACACACACACACACATATCAAGCACCCCACCAAAATCATCCTGCCTGAACGTGCCAATTAGGGCTTCTAGGAAGATGTCTGCTAGGCAATCAGGTGCACCTTGGAGTTTCAGGTGGCCACTATAGTGGTCATTATGACATAGACTGTCGAATAGAGGAGCCTGAGGGAGAAGTGTTGGACACTGACATGAAGAAACAGGATCATGGCTTTGACCTTCATGCTCTCAGAAAATTGCACATATCAATGTCTTTAGCAATAAATTTTCAACTTTCCCATATAAAGCCATATTTTTACTATCATTTGTCAGAAGACCCACCTTTCCTTCCCAGTGAGAACCAAGGAGTAAGTGCTCATACCCAGAGGGGATCATCCTGCCTCTCCATTCGTGAAACTTTAAGTCCCTTATCAACTACAGACTCATTCCCCACTGAGAGTGTCTCAGTGGAGAACGGGATCCAAATACAATACTGGCTTTCTTTTTAATTAACTTATTTATTTTAATACTGGCCTTCTTGTCCATGGTGAACATTGTGATTCTTTGGTGGTTAGCATGGTGTATGGTGTTTCTCTGAAAAACTTTTTGTTTGAGAAAAGAAACACCCAAAGCAGGTTTGAATCTGACCTCCCTTTAAAAATTTTTTTTCATATAAGTTTAATATGTGTGGAAGAAATTTCCAAAATTATCATCACTTTTGTTTGGGTTTGGTTTCTGAGACCTTATCTGTGACGTGGTACCTAACACGTAAGCTCATTGATGGCTCTCTACCATCTAAGCTGTGCCTCCAAACTCATGCTCTTGTAGTTTTATTTGCCTTTTGAGTATTCTATTTGCCTGTAAATGAGCTTGAGCTACCCTCCTAGGAGTCCTTCAGCTGTCACCCTCCTGACTAGCTAGAGATAACTAGGACTAGTCTCCAAAACCTTTTCTATCCTGAGCACTGATGGCTCATGCCTGTAATTGTAGATGGTCAGTTGGATAAACTGTTTGGCTAGCTCTATTAAGCCAGCCTTGACAGGAATTTCCTATTATCTCTTATTAATTGCCCCCCCCCCAAAAAGCTGGAACTGGATTTGTGGCTCAAATGTTAAAGGACTACCTTTGCAGGGGGAAAAGGGAATAAAACAAAAAGGTGAACTAATGCAGCAGTGATTCTCAATAGAAACAATACTGAAAATAAGCTATACAAGTTGTGGGTGGTGAAAAAAAATGGGAGAGAAAAAAGAAGGGATTACATTATCCCCATAGAAATATTCTCCATCTGATGCTGGAGGGGATGTGGACAGAAGGGAACTTTACTGCATTGTTGGTGGGAGTGTAAACTTGTTCAACCACTTTGGAAAGCAGTATGGAGGTTCCTCAAAAGACTCCACATAGAGCTCCCCTATGACCCAGCAATCCCACTTTTGGGCATTTACCCAAATGTTGACAAACAAGACCACACTAAAGCTACCAGCACAACTATGTTTATTGCAGCATTATTTACTATAGCTAAGATATGGGACCAACCCAGATGCCCCTCAGTAGAATGATTGGATCAAGAAAATGTGGTATATATACACAATGGAATTCTATGCCTCCATCAGAAAGAATGACATTGCCTCATTTGTTAGGAAATGGAAAAGCTTGGAAAAAATTATATTAAGTGAAGTAAGCCAGGCCCAAAGAAGCATAGGTCCCATGGTTTCCCTTATTTGCAATATCTAGTATATGTCTGAGTCAAGCAGAAAAGGTCAGATAAGGTGATGTTAGGGAAATGAACCCTAAGATATGTATTCAAATTTTTTTTCTTTCATGCGATTGTTTCTAACACATTTATAAGATGATTTCTTTGTTGCTTTGTATGTCCCTCCCCCACAGTATAACCCCTGCTTTCACTGTATTTGATATCGGTATAATTTGTGGAGGGGAAGGGGAAAAACAAATTGTTTAAATAGGGATACAGGTGGACCCATTGCAACAATAAGATGTACAAGTCGTTATGTCGAAAACAAACTTTACAACTTTGGTGGGGGGGGGGAGGATTAGGTGGGGGGTGGGGAGAGGATGGGAAGGGGAAACAAAGGAGGAGGTTACAATCCTTGATAAGAAATGTGCTCATTATCTTGCCCATGTAATTGTAACCCTCTGTACAGTATTTTCACAATAAAAAATTTTTTTAAAAAAGAAATATTCTCCATGTGAAACTGAAACCCCTCTGTACATCACCTTTTTAATAACAATATTTTTTAATTTTAAAAAAAAGTTAAGAATTGTAAAAATAGAATGGGAGATACATAAAACCAAACATTTTCTCCTGAAATTTGGGACACTCCACAGGAACTGCTTATTCTATTGCTCATTGACTCACTGACTTGCATAGCTGTATGGTCATCTAAATGTGGACCAACAGTGCAGGGACCTGGCTTTGGGCCCAGAAGTCATTGTGTCCTCAAGGGCTTTGTATAGTCTGGAAGCCAGTCACCACAACACTGACTGGCTCTTCACTCTTTTTTAAGATGATCTATTTCCTCCATGGGCATCCAAGCTGGTAAAGCTTGGGGCTCAAAGCCAAGGTGGGACATAATATTGTGAAACTTGGAGTTGGCTAGGACCAAACCAGGCCAGGTAACTAGGGCAACCTCCAGGCTCACCCTCACCCCTTATAGTGTAATCTTCAACAGCTCTTCCACATCATTTGTGACATGAGTATTATCACTGGGTTTTCAACTCAAATGTATGAAAACACATTTGTAGCCAAGCACTGGTGGCTCGCTCCTATAATGCTAGCTACTCAGGAAGCAGAGATCTGAGGATCGCCAGGCCAGGCAAACAAATCCATAGATACTTATCTCCAATTAACCACCAAAACGCTGAAGTGGGGCTATGGATGTGGTGGTAAAATGCTAGCCTTGAACAAAACAAAAACTCTCAGGGATACTGTCCAGGCCCTGAGTTCAAGCCCCAGAACTGAAAAAATAACTATTCTATATTTTAGTGCCCTGCTTTTATGCAGTCCTCAGGCTATGATCTCCACCTCCACCTACCATATAGCTGACATTTTGGCCACGTACCACCACACCAGGCTGAAACAAACATTTTTAGCTACATAGCTTTGCTAGTTTTATGTGGGAATTGATTTTCTCATATCCTCAAGTTCAATATTTATTCATATATAAAAATTGATAGAGAATAATGGGTCAGTCTCATCCCTGATCAAGAGACTACAACTAACTCATTGCTTATTAAAAAATCCTACTAGAAAGAATATGGAATATGCTTAGAGTGTAGAGAGAAAAATGTTTGAAATGATCAGTGTGAAATTAGTGTGTAGGATGAATAGGAGACTAGAGTACCAGACAATAAGGCCCAAGGAGAGGTCATTGGCTGGGTCATACTATGTCTTATAGGATCTGATTTGAAGCTTGGATTTTATTCTAACCACACTAAACAAAATTTGAGAAATTGATTCTAGGAAGGCTATATTCTGTCATACTTTTAAAAAGCTTCCTCTGAGCCTCTCAGAATAAATACAAGTAAATAAAAAGCAAGGTATAAATATGTAGATCCAAACAGCAGATGGCTTAGTTGACATTTATAGACTGTTCTACATCAGTAAGTAGAAAATAGACATCCCTTTCATCTGCAAATAGAACATTTACCAAGATAAAATATTTACAAAACCATAAAATAAATCTCAATACAATGTTCAAACCATTGAAACTGTATAGAATATGTTCCCTAGACCAATAAAACTAGAAATCAACTATGACAAAATGAGTGGAATTCCCCACTCCCCAATATAAAAAATGCTATCTAATTGTAAAAATTGGTTAAACTTTAATTCTAAAAATCTTTTAAGCCTTGCTGAAGTATAACAGTATGAGATTTGTTTCCAAACAACTCAAAAGTGGGAGAGATCTAGCCAAAATAAGGGTGGCACTGTGTGTTTGATTACTTGAACATGACAGATATATTCTATATTTAAAGAATTTTGTCATTTTTCATAATTAAAAAACTTTTCTATTTTATTGCCTAAGTAAATATTGAAACTCTGCTTTGGTACTATATCATATAAGTCTTACACCTGGAAGATTACTCATGATCAAGAAACCAGAATTGTCTAGCTATCACTTTCCCTCAAGTGAACTTTGTGAAAACCTTAGTTATGCCAATATTTTAGATTAAAATTGTGCTTCTCAACTTGTCTTTTTAAAAGTAACCATTGTAATCATTTTGTGGATGTGATTGACAGACAATACAGAGGTAGGTGTTAAACTGAAAAACTTCCCTTCCTTCTAGGAGAATCTGATCATTTCTTTGAGAAGTTGCTGCTTTACTTTTCTTTTCTTTCTTTTTTTTTTTTTTTCCTCAGTCGTGGGGTCTGAGCTCTGGGCCTGGGTGCTGTCTCTCAGCTCTTCAGCTCAAGGCTAGTACTCTACCACTTGAGCCATAGTACCACTTCCGGACTTTTCTGCTTATATGGTGCTGAGGAATCAAACCCAGGGCCTCATGCATACAAGGCAAACATTCTACCCCAGAGCCACCTTCCCAGCCCGGCTGCTTTACTTTTAAAGTTCAGAATTATAGTAGCTACAATTCATAATTAATAACTTTGTGTTTAAAAAAATTTTGTCTTTTTTCTCTGATTCAGAAGATAGACAATTAAATAATTTTTTAAGCCAGCATTGAACAAACTAACTTATTGCCTACTATGGTTGTGCACCTGAAGAACTATTTTGTTATAGTAAATAAGTTTTTTTTCTTTTTATTGGAATGACACTCATGCTATGTACTGATTTTTTTTTTTTGGGTCCGGTAGTGGGGCCTGAACTCTGGACCTGGGTGCTGTCTCTCAGCTCTTCAGCTCAAGGCTAGCACTCTGCCACTTGAGCCACAGCGCCACTTTCGGCTTTTTTTCTTTTTGTTTATGTGGTGCTGAGGAATCGAACCTAGGGCCTCATGCATGCAAGGCAAGCGCTCTACCACTGAGCCACCTTTCCAGCCCTGTACTGATATTTTTGGGAAAATATTTAATGATATCCTCCAATAGGATGACAGAAAAAGTATAAAATTTCTTAAATTATATTTCTTTGTAGAATTATCTTAAATCTAATGCGAGCAGAACAAATAGAAACCTGATTCTGTTGAAATCTTGAAAACTACTAGTTTTATTCTTTACTGACAGTCATGATCTGGTAAAATTGTTCCTAATTTTCTAATGTGATTGCAAGGAAGTGTTTGGAGACTCTACACAGGGGTGGGGAACATCCAGCCCAAGGGTCATGTAAAGCCTACAGTCATTTCATGCATGACAGGGCTGGCTCCTATAGTTTTCATCATCTCATCATGTGTCTATATTGGGAATGTTACAAATATCCACGTGGTCCTTGACTGAATAAAAGGTTCCCCACCTTCCCCACCCCTGCACTTAAGACATATATCACAATACACTACCATCCCTGATTGTTTTCTAATAATGTCATATTAAATCCTTCAAATGAAACTCTTCACTGGTTTATTCATAGTCATGAACTTTGCTTCTTCTTTGAATAAAGCTGCAGCCTAATTTTGACAGCTGAAGAAATGCTTTAGTATATCACTGAACCCCAACCATGGCTTAGGACATATATAGATAGAGAAAACAACTTTCAGTCATTGATGACTCATCCCTGTAATCCTAGCTACTCAGGAGACTGAGATTTGAGAATTACAATTGGATGCCAACCTCAACAGAAAAGTCCATGAGACTTTTATCTCCAAATAATCACCAAAAAGCCAACAGAGGAGGGGTTCCTAAAGTTGTAAAGTGCCAGCCTTGAGAATGCTCAGACTGTAGTCTGCTTGATCATTACCTCAATTCTGTTTCTATGTGGTGGCTCTGAAGAAGTCACCATTGCTGTCACCCACTCACTGGAGAGGGTAATTTGGTTCCCATAACGTGAACACTCCCTCTAAAGGAGAGGAATGCAGGATTGACCCCACCCTATTATCCTAGGTTCAAACAGAGGTCAGGCAAGCCACCAGATATGCCCAGATTGCTTGATGCAGACAGGGCAATCTACCTAAGCCTGGCTGTAAACATTCCATTGTAGGCCCAACTGAAAAGCCTCCACCTCCCTAGACCTAATAGTATTTTCATTAACCTCTGCCTCCTTGCTCAGATCCCATAAAAACCCAGCTCCAACCCCACCTCCTCTCACAACCTCCAATCCCACGGGAAGGTTGCTGCCCCTCACTGTTAGGCCTCAGTTCTAGCCTGTTGAGAATCAGGTCCGATCTATTCCTTTTTCCTTTCTCCTCCATTTTCCTAATAGGGGACAGTCTCATCACTGGGTGATCTGTCTACAAGACTCACTATTTCTGGAATCCAGGTTAACTGCACATTTGGGGCAATGACTGGAGACTTCTAAGCACTGACTGGAACAGG
This sequence comes from Dipodomys merriami, assembly GCF_024711535.1. Lineage (NCBI taxonomy): Eukaryota > Metazoa > Chordata > Mammalia > Rodentia > Heteromyidae > Dipodomys > Dipodomys merriami. The sequence goes on along the minus strand of NW_027205381.1, from coordinate 5,278,590 downwards.
ACACTGCAAAAGCAAATAGTTACTCTTACCTTGGTGCCTGGAGGGATGGTGAGATTGGTTAGCTATATTTAGGGCTAATTAACTTTGTATCACCAGTTTTTCAACAGACATTCCTGAACATGTCTATGGGGGTAGGGTGGAGCTAAGCAGAAGTCTGAACCAGTTTCAAGACAAAGGAGACAGGTGCAAAATAAAGGCAAAGATGTCAGACTTCATTCTGCTTTCATCTATTCATTTATATCTGAAATCTGAAGAGTCAGTGCTTTTTTTTTTTTTTTGCTGGTCATGGGGCCTGAATTCTGGGCCAGGATGCCCGTCCCTCATCTCTTCAGCTCAAGGCTAGCACCCTACCACTTGAACCACAGCACCACTTCCAGCTTTTTCTGCTTATGTGGTGCTGAGGAATCAAACGCAGGGCCTCATGCATGCAAAGCAAGCACGCTACCACTGAGCCACCTTGCCAGCCCAGTTAGTGCTTTTTATCTAAAGCAACCTCTAAGTCTGTTACAGAATGAAAAGGCAGCAATTGATTCTGTTTGTCTTTCACAAATTTCCAGGAAATCAGTGGTCTGGAATTGTTTTAGCATTAGCCATCATTGCTAATAAAGAGGACTTTGTCCAGGTTCATCTGAGAGATACCTGATAGTGTCAGGAGATCTCCAGGCTTGCCAAGTAGTCATATTATATTCCATCTGTTGTCTGATAAGCCGACTACAACATCTACAGCAGAACCATAAGATCTTTGGCTTTGGCTACCATTTTTCATTGACTGTCTGCCCAGGCCTTTATTAGACCTCATACAGTGTTAGCTTTCCCATCTCTGCTAACCATTAAAAACAACAACAACAACAACAAGATATAGCTCAGAGTCCAAGTCTCCTCTGGAGTTTCTTTCCATTCTCTTTACTAATTGTGCAGGGTTCTTTTGCAGAGAGCTATCTCATGTTTTCTATCTTATATTGTGGCAACCAGCCCCTATTATTTGGAGCTTACTCCCCACTAGATACATCAATACAAATAGGATGTATTTTCTTTGGTGTCTGGCTTAGGAGAGACTTGGTCTCAGAATGAGTTAGGATGCTTTTCTTCTTGTGTAGTCAGGAGCAAAGCAGAAAGTGAAGTATGTTCATCATGACTCTTGCAGTGGTGGTAGTGCATGCCTTTTTCTCTAGAGGTTGTCAGGTCTCTGCTACAATGCCCTTCTTCTCTTCTTTGGGAATTCCTGGCCTCCTCTCCTACCCAGCCTAAGGCATGGAGCACCTGTTGATAGGACAGCCACCTCTAGAGTTCTGGGAGGGGCAGGAACAAAACCTTTTTGCTTAATCATTTTAACTGATGCTTTAGCTTCCAAGAACTACACTTCAGAGACCAGCCGTGGTCTGCCATTTCTGCTCCTCATTCTGCCTGCCAACAGGCATCTTCTCATCTTAGAATTCCCCCAAATCACCAGCTGGCCCTGGATAATACTTGCATGGAGCCTTTTAAGGAGCCAGAGGTGGTCCATTCCTGACACTCCTTATTATGTGCAACACCTGCCCAATACAATCCCCAATGCGTGGTCTGATCTCTCTCCTGGGTGTCTTAGCACCTCTGATCTCAAGAATAAGTTCCAGTGGTTAAGTTCACTCACATACTGGTATTAACACTTGCCCAAGCTTATGAGTCTCACCAAAAAATGCAATGTGTTGCAAACAGAGCAATGCTACACCAAACTAAATGGGAAATGTTTCAGGGTGAGCCCAAACTACTTCTAGCTAGCCAGTATTACTTTGCCAGTCAAAGTCAGACTGATACAGTAGACCCTACATCAATTTCTTTTCTTTTCTTTTTCTTCTGTACATGTGCTAGCATTAGGGTTTGAACTCAGGAGCTGGGCTCTGTCCCTTAGTTTTTTCACTCAAGGGGGGTCATAGCCTAACTTCCAACATTTTGATGGTTAGAGATGTCTCGTGGACTTTCCTGCCCAGGTTGGCTTCAAACCAGGGTCCTTAGATCTCAGTCTCTTAAGTAGCTAGACTTATAGGCATGAGTCACCCATGCCTGGCCCACATCAATTTCTTAAGCATTTCATTCTATCTCCTCTACTAGTAAGTTTAAGGGAACAAACTGACTATAGGTAGTAAAGCATATAGTGTATATATTTGGGCAATACTGGCAAGGTAGTAGGGGGAAGGGAAGGTCCTTCACAGACTGAATCCATCCAGACACTCCAGCCAAGAACTGTGGGATACTCTGAAGAAGGAGGATTGAAAAGGAGACATAATGTTCCCAGAGGATGTTGCCCAGCAACACAATGGGAGAGTATCTGCATCAGGTTTTTAGTGAGCAGCTATGACTTTCATACCTCTTTTGATAGATTTTTTTTGTCTTTTATGTAACTAGGATTATAGGCATGAACCAATGACACTGGCTTGAATTGTTAAGATACATTTTATAGATATATATTTTTGGGGGGTCCAGTCATGGGGCCTGAACTCTGGGCCTGGGCACTGTCCCTCAGCTCTTCAGCTCAAGGCTAGTGCTCTAGCACTTGAGCCACAGCACCACTTCCGGCTTTTTTCTTTTTGCTTATGTGGTGCTGAGGAATCAAACCCAGGGTCTCAGGTATGCAAGGCGAGCGCTCTACCACTGAGCCACCTTCCCAGCCCTTATAGATATATTTTTAAATACATTTTGAATGTGGAAGCTAGATCTAAAATCACTGAAGCATGATAAATTATGCAGGACTCCAGTCTGTCACACACAGTGAGACCAAAGGAGAACACTCACAGGAGAGGATCACAAAGGTGCAATGCCTCTGTGCCTGTGGTCATATAATATAATATTCATCAAAATGAACTCCAAGAAATGCAAAAATAGAAAATAAAATGCATTTTGAAATTTTGGATCTTTAAAATATATTAAGGTATATCACATGTCCACAGTCCCAGCTATTCAGGAAGCCATGTAGTGAAACTATCTCCCAAATCACAGCCACAGTGATTCTATCTTGCAGCAAGCTAACATTTAGCAGCTCTGTATGCCAGACTTCACCAGCCAAGCCATCCTTCCCACCGTTCATGGTGTTTGCCAAAAACAGCAATATCCCTGAAAAGGGCAAGTGACACATAAAACATGTAATTTCCCTAGGGTCTGGTTTTGTCTCTCTTGGTTTGAGGCTGTGGTTATTTCTAAAGTATAGACACTAGGTGGTGATGTAAGCCCAGGTTTCTTCCATAGACTTAGTGCCACATAAAACAAGGCTTTGATAGGCATGTTGGTGGCAACGTGGGTAACTTTGGGGAAATGCAGCCAGCCCTCAGTAGTTTTCACCTCTCTTTAATACCTATTAAACATATTTATTCATCAAACTGATTTCTATGAGCAATTTTCAAGCCTTTCAGCCTCCTATTTTGGAGGCCTATGATTCTTTTATACCTCTCTAGGAAAGTCACGTAATAACACTTGTTGCCTGGGCACCTAGTCAGACCCCATATCAAAACAAAGAAAAATAAGAAGATGAGAGGAGGAGCAAGGAAGGCTGGAAGAAAGGACGGAAGGGAAGGGAAGAAAGGAAGGAGGGGAGGAAAAGAAGAAACTGTTAATTTTCAGTCAACTTATAAGAAGCCTAAAAATCACCTCCAATTTCATAATGAAAAAACAGTAACACAAACCAGGCACCAGTGCTCATATCTATAATCCGATCTTCTCAGGAAGTTGAGATCTGAGGATTACAGCTCAGAGTCAGCCCAGGCAAGAAAGTCCATGAGACTCTTATCTGCAATTAACTACCAAAAAGCCAGAAGTTGAGCTGTGGCTCAAGTAGGCCCTGAGTTCAAGCCCTAGTACTGACACAAAAGAACAACAGCAAAAACTGAAACAAACTGAAAACCATTCTAAGATCCATGAGAGATTTGAGGATGAATAGCTTCTTTCCCTCGCTAAGCAAGACAGAGGGAGGTACAACATTATTATTATAATTATTAGTCACAACCACAACTTCCTGAAATAAATGCACAGAAACAAGAAGCTCCATGAGAGCAAGTACTGGGGAAGGACAACCTAAACTGTAATTGGTGATTTGCTGGAGCTCTCTGTGAAAACATGGAGAACCTAGTCTTAAACATTTCCATGCACTGGTGTGTTTCCCTCCAGGAAACCTACCAGCTTCTCTGGGTAAGGATCAGAGGAAAATCAAATCTAATGCTTTGGCCAGGAGGAGAACAACAGTCCAGAGATTTTGTTCTCACCAAGGCTTGCCCTGGGAAAATGGCTTTACTAGAGCCCAGCTGACTTAAAGGATTGAAAACAACCCACTCCAGCCTCCTCTAGACTTCCTGCCAACTTAAAGAGGAGGCTCACCAGTGAGAAGCACTAGTTATGACCACAGCTCAGGAGCCCATTATGGGACTGAGAATTAATCACAGTACTATAGAATGCTACCCATCCTCCATACCTCAATACCATATCAATGGGGCTCCTCTGTAATAACAGGATACAATAGAAAGAACTGTATATCATACCAAATTTAAGAAGATTCTAGGGAATCCCAGACACAAAAAATTTGTTCTCTAATGCCTACAAACCTAGTGAGCAGTTAACACACCTAAAATCATAAAAGTTCACCAAAAGGCCATTTACTTTAGTGCCTCTTACCTAACATATTATGCTGTATTTTAACAACAAAAAGTAGAAAGTGTATGAAGTAGACAGCACTGAACACACAGACCAAGCAATTGGAATAAGACTCTTGATATGGTGACATTTGAATCAGACAGAATTGAATTGCAACTACAATGGATAAGCTAAAGCCATTATAGGCCAGAGGAAAGTAGAGAATGTGCAAGAAAATATGGGCTACATGGTGAGGGCTCTACAGAGGATCAACAAAAGATTATAGGAAAGTTTGAAGCCCACTGTAATAGAAGGGAAGAGAATCTTTAATAAACACATAAACAAGGAAAATTCAGTGAGCTGACAAGATGGAAGGAGAAACTTCCAAATCTGAAATTCCAAAAAGGAAAATAATAATTAAAAGATAGAACTGGGGTCTGGGAATGTGGCTCATTGGGAAAGTGCATGCCTAGCATGCATGAAGCCCTGGGTTCGATTCCTCAGTACCACATAAAGAGCTGGAAGTGGTACTGTGGCTCAAGTGGTAGAGTGCTAGCCTTGAGCAACAAAAGCTCAGGGACAGCATCCAGGCCCTGAGTTAAAGCCCCATGACTGGCAAAAAAAAAAAAAAAAAGGAGATAGAACTGGTTAATCTAAATAGGAAATATATGCATAATAGAAATACCACAAGGAGATGAGACAAAGAAACAGCATTTGAATGTAAGCACTGGTAGCTTATACCTGTAATCCTAACTACTCAGAAGGCTGAGATCTGATAATCACAGTTTGAAGTCAGTCCAGGCAGAAAAGTACATGGGATTCTTATGTCCAATAACTATCTAAAAAAAATTTTAAAGCCGGGCGCCGGTGGCTCATGCCTGTAACTACACTAGCTATTCAGGAGGCTGAGATCTGAGGATCACAGTTCAAAGCCAGCCTGGGCAGGAAAGTCCATGAGAGTCTTATCTCCAATAAACCACTAGAAAACCTGAAGTGGCGCTGTGGCTCAAGCGGTAGAGCACTCACCTTGAGCTGAAGAGCACAAGTACAGCGCCCAAGCCCAGAGTTCAAGCCCCACAACCAACCAAAAAAAAATAAGAAGAAGAAGAAATTTTTAAGTGAAAGTGGAGCTGTGGCTCCAGTGGTATATTACCAATCTTGAGTAACCAATTTAAGGGACAGTGCCTGGGCCTACAGTTCAAGCCCCAGTACTGGCACCAAAAAAAAAAAAAATTTTTTTTTAAAATAATGACTGACAATTTTCCAAAATTAATTACAAAAACTAAACCACAGATCCAGGAATTTCGGAGAAAGCCAAGCAGATACTTCAAAATCTACCCTTGGGATATCATATTCAACCTGCAGATATCAAAGACAACAAGAAAAAGAAGCTAGAGGGCAAAAAATCTGATAACAGAAGAAAAAGAATCAGAATTACATCATCTTTCACTCCAGAAACTGTGAACAAGAAGAGAATGGAGGGAAATGTCTTTCAGAAACCTGGAATCCAGCAAACTAATGCTCAAAAAATGAAGGAGAAATAAACATTACTTCAGAGAAACAAAAATCATCACATCATTAGATCTACCTTACAAGGTAGGCTAAAAGAATTCTGCTAATAGTACAGGTGAGGGTGACTCAAATATGGGTTTGCAAGTGTGAGTCAGGTGATGGTGATGAGGCCAGCTGCAGGGTCCCTGTGGTACCCAAACATTATAAGCTGGGGCTTGGATGCCTGACTCTCTGTAGCGCAGGTACAGGATGACTGATCACACAAGATGTTTTTGAACCCAAGACCTTGAACTTCAACGGAACTCTCTGAAAAGCGAAAGTGAGCATTGGTAATAGGAGACAGGACAGTCATTTAAAGAATTGCCACACAGAACCTTCTATTTTTCAAGTACCAGAAATGAAAGAAAAATGAATCAGGAGATTCTGGTAAACATCTACACTCTAGTACAGTAAACACATGAATGGTGTAAGCAAGTGCAATACCTAGGAAGTGGTGGAGGAGAAACCTTGTACAACAGAGAAATTGTATACTGTGAAATGAAAGGTCAGTATAATTGACCAGGTGTGGTAGGAGGATCAGGAGTTAGAGGCCAGCTTGAGCTTGAGACATTGTCTCAAAATTCAACCAACAAACTAAAATCTGTTTCAGAACAGGGTAGATAAATGCACCAACACCCATTAAAATATTTAGGAGAAGCTCCAGGGTGCCTCCTGTTCACTCTCTGAGCAACAAAGGGTCTCTACCCTTTCTAACAAGTTGAATTCCTTTCTCATTCTTTAGACTTAAGGTATGTTTCCCAGGAGATAAATAAGACACCCTCGAGGCTCACAGGAGCCTCTAGTTCCTCCAGAATACTTGGACTTACACTACTCTTCCTCCTCTTTTAATTTCACATGTTTCTTACCTATATTATGAATTTTGGAAGGTAAACCATGGTGTAAATGTTGCTTTCTTGGCTTTAGGCCAAGTAAATTTAAAAACAGATTGCTGCTGGAACAAATGCAGACCAAAAGACCAATGAAACAGCACAGAAAACACAGAAGTACCAGAGGATTCCAAAACATACAATGGAGAAAGGATAAACTCTTCAACAAATGATGCTGGGGAAAGTGGGTACCCACCTGCAGGAGAATGAAACTTGACTATTCTCTCTCATCTTGTATTAAAATCAACTCCAAATGGATCAAAGAACTCAAAGAAAGATCTACAACTTTAAACCTAGCATGCTAAATAGAACAAAGCAAAGTGAACAGACAGTTCTCCAAAGAATACAAATGACTAATGGGAACTGGGTGCTGGCTCATGCCTACAATCCTAGCTACTTGGGAGGCTGAGATCTGAAGATTGTAGTTCAAAGCTAGACTGGGCAAGAAAGTTTGTGAGACTCTTATTTCCAATTAACCACCAAAAAGCCAGAAGTGGACCTGTGGCTCAGGTAGTAGAGTGCTAGTCTTGGGCATAAAAGCTCAGTCAGAGACAGTGCCCAGGCCCTGATTCAAAGCCTAAGTCTGGCACACTTGCAAAAATAAATGGCTAAAAGATACAGGAAATATTCAACATCCTTGGCCATGAGAAAATGTAAATACAAACCACACTGATTCCATCTCACCTCAGTCAGAGTGGCAGCCATCAAGAAAACAATGGCAATGCTGGTGAGGATGGGAGGACCTTTATATGTTCTTAATAGAATTCTAACTACTGCAACCACTATAAAAATCAATATGGAGATTCCTCAAAAAACTAAAAATAGACCTCCCTATAAACCCATTATCCCACAATTAGGCATATATTTAAAGGATTGTAAATTAATAGAAAGGATATATATGTTTATTGCACCTCTGTTCACAAACAATGGAATCAGTTGAACTACCCAACAACAGATGAATGCATAAAGAAGTTGTGATAGATGTAGTTAGATATAAGTGATATAGATATAGATATTGATGAGCTAGATATACATATGCTATGGAATATTGCACAGACATAAAAGAAAAATACCATCATGCCATTCACAGGAAAATGGATAGAACTGGAGATTGATTGAGATAAGCCAAGCTCAAAAGCCAAATACCATTGTTTTATCATATGTGGAAGCTAGAAGATACACATACTCATAGGCATGTACATACATATATATGCCTGTATACATAAAGTGTGTATATATAAATCCATAGTACATGATTCTAACTAGGGGACTGCTTAGGAGAATGAGGGGAAGAGGAAAGGGAAAAATGAAGGATGGAGGGTGAATAATTTTGCAATACAACTCAACCCTGTATGATTGTGGGATAAAGCATATCAATGATAGCTGTTCACAATAGGGGTTGGAATGCAAGGAAAGATAGGCTCTGTTAGAGGCATAGTTATCACCAGAAGGGGGTTAAACTAACTGAGAGGGTGAATCATGATGAATATCCTTGAAATAGCTTGTTTGCATCTATGAAAATAGAACAATGAAGCTAGTGAAGGTTGCATTGGGAAGAGAAGAGAGTTAAGGGAGACTGATGGAGGCTGCAAGATTGACTGAAATATATTGTAAGTGTATGTGGATATGTCACAATGAAACCCTCCTAGGGCAATTAATATACACTAACAAAAAAATCTTCAGAAGGGGAAATATTATATAGATTAGAAGCTCAGATTTGCATTAAGAAAAGACATGTACTAGAAAAGAAAAAAAACTGAGAGTAAAAGAATTTTTAATTCTTTATCTTAGCTTATTAACAGGCAATAGCTTGTTGTTGTTCATAGCAAATAGGGTTATGGATAAGAGAAGTGCATGCAGCCATGCTATAAAGATGAGACAGAGAAGTCTTATATGGTTCTTGTTCTGTCCATAAGTAAGTGGTATAGTGTTGTTTACAAGTGGATGTGAATTAGCTCTGAATGAGTAGTGCAAACTCAAGGGAAATGAAAAAAGCATAAATAATATGTTAAGGAGCTGTAAAAAGGGAATAATATAAATTTTCAGTTAAAACCAGAGAAGGTTAAAAAAAAGTATAGAAAGAAAAAACTAAAAACAAGAGCAATGCATAGTAAAAGGTAATCTACTTTGTTTCCTTGAGATTCTGGGCCTTGTGTATACAAAGCAAATATAATAAAAATAGTAGCAAGGGGCTGGGAAGGTGGCTCAGTGGTAGAGCGCTTGCCTTGCATGCCTGAGGCCCTGGGTTCAATTCCTCAGCACCACATAAGCAGAAAGAAAAAAGCCGGAAGTGGCGCTGTGGCTCTAATGGTAGAGTGCTAGCCTTGAGCTGAAGAGCTGAGGGACAGTGCCCAGGCCCAGAGTTCAGGCTCCACAACCGGACCCAAAAAAAAAAAAGTAGCAAAACAAAATAAGTATAATGAAGTCTATCGAAAACCTATCTTTGGCTGAGTGCCGGTGGCTTATACCTATAATTCTAATAGAGACAGATCTGAGATTCGAGCTTCAAAAACATCCTAAGCAGACAAATCCATGAAACTCTTATCTACGGTTAACCAGTAAAAAGCCAGATATGGGGCTCTGAAGTCAAACCCTAGTACACATGAACACACACACACACACACACACACACACACACACACACACACACACACACACACACACACACACACACACACACCCCAAAAACAAAAACAAAAACAAACAACAGAGCCACTATAATCCCAGCTACTCAGGAGACTGAAATCCAGAGGACCAAAGTTCAAGAAAAGAAAACAAATTAATCCTTGAGACTCCAACTCCAAAATAATCATCAAAAACTAGGGTTGGAGGCATGGTTCAACTGATGGAGCACCAGTCAAGAATGTAAGTCTAGAAAGCATGAGGCCATGAGTTCAAACCCTGGTGCTGGCAACAAAGAAACAAAAACACTAAGTTTGCTCATGAAGCATACCTCAATGTCTTGACAGTTTGCTTTCAAAACTCCTTTTCTACAACTATATAGTGTTCTAGTGCTTGCTTGTTCAGTCCCTAAGACAGAACTGCTTCTTATGTGGAGAGATCTTCTGAACAGAGAGGCCAGGGGCTGACATGTGTCTCACCATGCATAGCCAGTCCTGCCTAAGCTCCAGAAATCTTTCAGCAGTGCTGAACTGTAGCCCACATAGCCCAGGGAAGCCTGCTGGGGGACAAGGCTAAGTCTGGCTAATGATTGAGCCATCCAAATATTGACAGAGCCCAGGACCCACCACTGCCCAACTGTATGCCTCTGTTCTACTCTCCTGCCCTCTGACTCCTTGTCACAGGACACAGCAGGGACTTTGGAGCCTGCCACATTCCCACCCAGACTTTCCCACTGAGGCAAATGAGGGAACTCCTTTAAGTCTCTTTCCCCATCATCATAATGAACGGAGGCCCTCTGGTAGCAATGAGAGGACAGTGGTCACCATGGGCCTAGTGTCTAGTTTATACCTGCAGTGAAAGTGCCCAGCACAGTACCTCTGCAACCTCTGCCACACAGCTCTTTCCACCCAGTGGTGCCTTCAAGGGCTTCTTGGCCTCCCCTGAAGGCTTGGCCTGCCTACAACTTCTACAGTCCCTCAGCAGTCCCGAACTTGTCCGATCTCATTCATTAGCACATTCACATCTCTCCTTCCCATATCTTTTCCCCTTGGGCTGAATTGGGTGTTAGTCTTCAGGAAGCAAGGCTCAGCCTTCAGCCCCACCATAGGGTTGTGACCATTGTCATCATCTCCTATAGCTGAATTTTTCCACAGTGTCAGAACACATTAGCTGATGTCCCCCTTCTCCAACAGTTTAGACATGGTAACCTCAGTCTTTGGCTTTCCTGAAGGGGCCAAGAAAGAAGGAAGGCAGAGCCACCTCCAATCGCTACTCTTTTTCACTCCACATAATTGCTTGTGGATCTAAATAAGGTCCTGCTCATAAAGCATGTAACATCTAGTAGACAGTGAATATAGGCTCTCACTTTAGCCCAGAAAAGGGATAGGAGGACAGACTGAACTGCAAGCTGGTATGTTTGTGACATGCCCCTTTAATGTGCCGTAGTCTGCCGTTCAGCAGCCCAGCTCCACTCCAAGAGTGGAGAGATGGTTGGAGAGGGGGTGCTATAGTGTCTAGGTTGTGAAGGAGGCATCTTTGTCCCGCATGTGGCTGTGGATCCAGTCGAGGTAGCGGCTGACTTTGGTATAGACACCATAGTTGTTAAGAAGCCCACAGCCCTCACCCCAGCTCACCAGGCCCACCAGGAACCAGGTGCCTCGGGAAAGAGCAACCATGGGCCCTCCACTGTCACCATCACAGGCATCCCGCCTGTCCCCCAGGATCCCTGCACACAGCATGTTCTCTGAGACCACACTGTTCATGGCTTCGATGCACTCATTGCGAGGGGCCACGGGAATCTTGATGAAGGTGAGGATGAAGGTTCGGTTTCTCTTGACATCCTTTTCTCGGCCATTTTGATAGCCCCAACCTGTCACCACTGTCTCCTGGCCAGCCTGAGTGAGCTCACGCTCTGCAAGGCCAATGTCTGGGAGACATATGGGCACTATAGTCTTGGAGAGAGTGACAGGCTGAGCCAGGTGGATCAGAGCGATGTCATTGTCACTGGTGCGTCGGGTATAATTGGGATGGACAAGGATCTCCTTGATGTCTATGTCCACCTCCCACTTGTCCCTGCGCCGTAGGTCATACTCTCCTGCAGGAAAGAGGGCATTGACAGGATGGGGACCCTTAGGGGAGTCCACAAGACTGTGGTCAGCCTGAGTGTGGGCCTGAAATGGGTCCACAACTGGGGATAGTTCACCATCTGTTCCAGGCTTTGTCATGGGGCTACCTGTCTGTACATTGAGTGACTTTTCCTGCCAGAAAGAGTGGCCCACAAGTATTAAATCCTAAGGGGTCAAAATTCTGATCTAGATTGGGGACTTACATGAAGATCAGGGAAGCCTAAGGCCCCCAGAGACTCGTGGTCACACTTGAGTCCCAAATGGAATGTGTAACAACTGTAGCTGAGAGAAGTTCAGGGGCAGCAAAAGCCAAATAGGAGGACCAAGAGCACATGACACCAGAAGGGAAGAACATCAGGTGAGCTGATGGTTCCTGGAACTCAGGGCCTGGTAGTCTCACACTAAGCCCCACTGGGAGCAACTACCATGTCAATGTAAGGAGCATTAATTTTTTCATTCATTCTCAATAAACCTCTTCCTTCTTTTTGCATCCAGTCAAGTAAGGATCCTTCTGAAACTGTCCTAGAGGAGGGCTTAGGTGTAGAAACTCCCAGACAGCTGAGGAGGATGTTGGCAAGGCCTCAGCCTCAACAGTCTAACATGAAGTCTTGCTCTGAGGTTAAGTCATTGTGGGTCTATGGACTGCAGGGAACTAGAGCACACACAGCCTGCTCCACTTGAAGGTGAGTTAGGAAACAATGATGTGTGTGACTCCTCGCTTACATGGATGGCCAAACTTAAGGAGAACATCAGAGAATCTTCTGGCTCCCTGGAATCATAGGGTAGGCAGGGTACATGTACATAAGCCTCTTTCCTAAATAACCTTCTATAGATCTCAAGGTTTAGTCCCCTAAACCTGGATGGTCTACTAGGTTTCCCCACCCCACCACAAGCCTTTTGGCATCCCCTCCCTCATAGCACCAACCCGCACCAAGTCTGACAGTGAGCTTCTTGGACTCATCCATGCAGTGGGCCGCAGTCAGCACCCAGGAGGTATGAATGAGCACTCCCCCACAGGCCAGCTTTTTCTTCGAGTCCAGCAGGATCACCTGGAGTGGGGTGAAGTGGTGACATCACAGGGATGTTTCTGATGCCACTCGTCAAATTGACATACATAGACTTAAAGTCCTTTTCTGGCATTTTCTGCTTAGCACATTGTACAGTGTTAGGCAGCCTGCCTTGGACCATCTCCCTGCCTTGTTGTTCTTGTGGTCATCAGCACAATAGTGTTTCTCCACCCTAGGACATTCAGACCAGGATCTGCAGCCTCTGGGAAGATTTGTGGTACCCAGGCTGCCTTGGGTGTGCCCCATGGATCTCTCTCAGCTTATTTTCTGATGGTCCTTCTGTCTGTGATCCCAAGGGCTGCCCAATGTTTAGGGTCCTTATATTCCCCAAGGGCAGCTGTCAGTTTCTATTTGTTCCCAGCCCAGTGCTTTGATAGAGGAGAGTCAAAAACGTGCCAGTTCAGGCTGGAGAGGTGCTCAGCCGCCTGGCCCTGTTCTATGCAGGACATAGGACACTAGGAAGGCTTCTTGAGCCCTTCCTCCAAAGTTTCATCTTTCCAGTTTTTGTTTGTGTTTTTGTTTTTGTTTTTGGTGTGTGTGCTGGGGACGGGGTGGTACTGGGGCTTTAACTCAGGGCCCCACCCTCCTCCTTAGCTGTTTTTTACTCAAGAATGACACTTTGTAACACTTGAGCCACAGCTCCACTTTCAGCTTTTTGATGGTTACTTTGATATAAGAGTCTCATGGGCTTATCTGCCAGCACTGGATTTGAACTGTGATCCTCAAATGTCAGCCTTCTGCATATCTAGTCCTTTTATTGGGGAGGGGGAGGGGGTCAGTCGTGGGGCCTGAACACTAGGCCTGGGCACTGTCCGTGAACTCTTCACCTCAAGGCTAGTGCTCTACCACTGAGCCACAGCGCCACTTCCAGCTTTTTCTGCTGATGTGGTACTGAGGAATCGAACCCAGGGCCTCATGCGTGCAAGGCAAGCACTCTACCACTGAGCCACCTTCCCAGCCCTCCAGCTCTTTTAGAATGCAGCAGCTCTCCTTCCTTCAAGTTCCCCTCCATGGTACCACAGCCCACTGACCCTGCTCTGCCTGTTCCCCTCATATCAGGTCATCTGTCTTTCCCGAGGCCCATCTAGCCTTCTCAGTCCCCCCCCCCCCGCCCCCGCCCGCCCTGTTGCCCAAGGAACAGTAATGTTTTCTTCCCCACTTCTACATCCTGACAGGAACCCCAAGGAGGATTTATTCACCCCTCCCTCAACAAATGAGGAGACATTCATGGCCTTTCATCTCACCTGCCAGGGACTGTCGCCCTGTTTGGTCAATGTCCCGTTGACAATCCTTGGGTCCAGTAAGTCCACTTGGTCTGTGTCCCGTTTTACATTAGTGCGCTTTTTTTCTACTCGTTTCCCCAGCTTCCCACATGGGAAACTTACTGAAGAAAGAAGATGTTAAGGGGTGAGTCAGATACTATTCCCTCTTCTTTGGGTCCTCTTCCTGCAGTAAACTAGTTTACCACATTGAAGCTGCCAATGGATAAGTAATGCTTAGGGTACCTAGTATTTGCAGGTAATCCACTGTGGTCAGTCAGACAACAAACAGTGCCACCTAATGACCAAGAAGCAGTACCACATAATTATGCCCTTGTATAGGTTGTTAAAACTTCTCAGATTATTGTTACATGTCAGCTACATGTCAGCAAGGCTTCCTGCTGGGGTGCTGACAGGGTCCTGACAGAGGGAAGACATTCTTAGGAGAAGCCTTGAGCACAACTATGAAGTCTGTCTTCCCAGAGGTGAGAGCACATTATAAAGAACCAAGGACTGGGACTGGAAAGGTTGCTCAAGTACTTGCCTTGCATGCATGAGGCCCTGGGTTCGATTCCTCAGTACCACATAAGCAGAAAAAGCCGGAAGTGTCACTGTGGCTCAAGTGGTAAAGCACTAGCCTTGAGGTGAAGAGCTCAGGGACAGCGCTCAGGCCCAGAGTTCAGGCCCCACAAGCGACAAAAAATAAAATAAAATAAAAAATAAAACAAGGACTGACTGGTCTCAGGGTCTGCTCTTAATGGGCCTTGAATACCAGGTTGGAGGATCTAGTACAAAACTGTGGGACACCACCAGCAGGCAAAGACGCAAGGATAAAATGGAAAGGAGACAGTAGCAACAAAGGTCCAGAAGCTAGACAGCAGATGGACATGGTAACAGACTTAATAGACTGAGAATGCAGACCTGCTGCAGGGTGTTCAGAAGCTTTTTTTCACCACAGCCCCTCAGGAAGCTTTGCTTCCTAAGGAGCCCTGCAAATACCACTGTGCCTGGTGGCCTGGTGAGATTTGGCAAGAGAAACTGCAGTAGCTGCCTGTGGTGTTGTGTGATTATAATCTCAGCACTCAGTAGGTGATGGCAGGAATGTCTGGGGTTCAAGATTAGTCTGCCTACATAGTAGGATCCTGTCTCAAGTAAACAAAATATCAGGGTGGGGGGAGCAAGAGAAATCTAGAGACAGACTGCTAGAACTCTCCTCCATGGCTTGACTCTCCCTCCCTCACACAGGGTACATTAGAGGCTATGATCTGAGGGACTGTTGGTTGTTCTACAAGGGTAGCATGCTTGGCTGTCCATGGGGAGTCAGAAGCCAGTTCCTCTGCCCACCCTGCTCCAAAGAAGTTGGTATAGGAAAGCTCCAACAGCCTTCCAGAGTTTACTACACAACCCACCTAAAGAGAAAGCCATAAGCATTTGCACCCTACAAAGGTGCCCCTGGTCTTCTGATAACCTTACAAGACAGTTGCCGCCACGTGCACCAGGCACTTCTTCAAAACATCCTGCAAAACTCTAACCATTTAAAAATACAAAGCTTAAAAAACATTTTCCAGTAAAACCATTGGAATATAAAGTTGTAAAAACCTCTCTGAAGAAACGAAAGTCAAAGAGACAGAAAATAGAAGAGAGAACCCAAAGCAAGAGAAAAGAGAGGAATTATGAGAGGTGCAGAAAAAAGAATAAAGAAAAGAAAGGGGAGATTGACAACGATTTTTTTTTCTGTGTTAGTCCTGGGGCTTAAATGCAGGGCCTGGGTATTATCCCTGAAATTTTTACTCAAGGACAACACTCTACCACTTGAGCCATGTGTCCATGTTCAGCCTTTTGGCAGTCTATTGGAGATAAAAGTCTCACAGACTATCCTGCCTAGGCTGGCCTCAAACTGTGACCCACAGATTTCAGTCTCCTGAGTAGCTAGGATTACAGGAGTGAGCCACTAGCATTTAGCAAATTATCCCCTTTGAAAGGGTAAACTAGGGGCACTGTATGAGCAATAAAAAAAAGACCCATACCATAAAAAATGTGCTGAAAATCATAGTAAGAATTGTCAAGGGCTGGAGATGTGGTCCAGCAGTACAACACTTGACTGGTAAGCTCAAGGACCTGAGTTCAAATCCCGGTGATACCCCCCCTCAAAAAAAATCAGTAAATGGGCAAATAAGCTAATGAGACCTCTCGGAAGAAGTAAAAAAGGCCAATCAATAGACACAGGAACAAATGCTCAACACCTCTGGCCATAAAGGAAACACAAATCAAACTAATACATTGAGCCAGGTGCTGGTGGCTCATGCCTATCATCCTAACTAGTCAGATCTGAGAATTTAGATTAGAAGCCAGCCCAGGCAGGAAACGCTGTGAGACTCTTATGTCCAATTAATCATCAAAAAAGCCAGAAGTAGAGCGGTGGCTCAAGTTGTATAGTACTAGCCTTGAACAAAATAGCTCAAAGACAGCACCCAGGCCCTGGGTTCAAGCCCTAGAACCAGCCCACCTGAGTTATAATGGCGATCATCAAGAATACAAACACAACAGATGCTGGCATAGATGTGAGAGAAAAGGAGCCCAAGCACAGTGTTGATGGGAATGTAAACTTGTTCAACCACTCTGGAAAGCAGTTTGGACATTCCTCAAAAAACTAAACATAGAACGATCCTATGATCCAGCAATGCCACTCTTGGACATTTATCCAAAAGATTGCCAATCAGGATAGGGTAAAGTCATTTGCACAACAATGTCTATTGCTGCACTATTCACCATAGCTAAGGTATAAAATCAGCCTAGATGCCCCTTGATGGACAAATGGATCAAGAAAATGGGGTATGTATATACAATGGAATTTTACTCATCCATTAGGAAGGATGGTATGGTATCATTTGCAAAGAAATGTATGGAACCTAGGGGATGATGTGAAGTGAAGTAAATCATGCCCAGAGAGACAAAGGACGCATGTCTTTTCTGACATGTGAAAGCTAGAACTCATTTATAATGTACAAGAAAACACAAATATGGGGTTGTATGCAAATGTACCAATATATGGTGTTAGCAGGGGAGAATTCAAATGGTCTAATTCCTTAGAAAAATGAACTCACAGCCCACTAAAATGAATGCTAGAAAAATGGCATTTAAAAGGTGTGTGGGAAGCTCAAAAGGAAGAGAGCAGACAAATGAGAGAGGGAGGGGGTAAGTATGATGTCATAATACTCTATTCATACCCTATGAAATTAAGAAAAATTAGGGGAAGGGTTGGGTTGGGAGGGATGGGAGAAAATGAGGAAAAAGGGACATCAGTCAAGATTCATTGTACCCATAAATTGATTTGTTGAATGTTAAACTCCCTTATACAACTACTTAAAGGTAATAAAACTACAACTTAAAAAAAGTTCCTGGCGCCAGTGTCTCATGCCACTCAGGAAGCTGAGACTTGAGGATCAAAGTTCAAAGCCAGGCAGACAAATATGGGATGGTTATCTTCAATATACCAGCAAAAAGGAAGAAGTGGGGATGTGGCTCAAGTGACAGAATGCCATTCTTGAGCTGAAACATCAAGCAAGAGCACAAGGCCATGAGTTTAAACCCCAATAGCAGCACCCCTGCACGCACATGCACACATTGTAAAAGTCTGACTTCTTAAACTATATATAAATAAATTGCACAAAAATTAAAACTCATAAAAGAAGGTAGAATCCAGCTCATTCTTGAGAGGCAAGAATAATTATGGAAGTGGGACAGGTGTCCAGCAGTGTGGCCTAAGACAATAAGAGCATTCAGATTGGATGGAGGAAGAGGATGCTGGTGGCCTCAGACTGGGAAGATGAATGTGCACCAGGAGGTGCCCATAACTGAACAGGGACTCCTGGAGACAGGCAGGCAAGCAAGAAACTCAGCAGTGGAAGAGAATAATGGGAGGGGTGACATTGATCAAGATGTATTGTACTCATAAATTGACATTAAATCTCTTTGTACAACTACTTAATGATTCTGTTGCACTCTCTCTTTCTGTGTGTGTGTGTGTGTGTGTGTGTGTGTGTGTGTGTGTGTGTGTGTGTGTGTGTGTGTATACTGCGGCTTGAACTTGGCCTGGGCAGTGTTCTTCAACTTTTTAACTCAAGGCTGGTACCCTTCATTTAAAAAAAAAAGTTTTAAAAAATAAAATAGAGATGGAGTCAGAGACAGAGACAAAGACAGAGAGACAGAGACTTAGCAGAAACTGGCCTGAAGAAGCTCTCCCCTCTCTGGTCGCTAGCACCACCAGCAGAAACAGCAACAAGGTTGGGGTAGAATACCTGCTGTAACCCTAAGGCTCACCACCCACTCCCTAGGAGCTTCCTGCAGCGAGGGTCCCTCCAGGCTGCTCACCTTTAGGCTTGCACTGCCGTTGGTCGTTGTCCAGCTCGTAGCCTGGCGCACAGCTGCAGCGGCGCCCATCCCCCTCTTCCTGGCAGTAGTGTGCGCAGCCTCCATTGTCGACCCCACAGTGGGAGAAGAGCACCTCTGCTCCGACAGGATGGGGCGGAGATCGGCGATGGTGCAGGGCGCTGGGGTCTCACCACCCTTCTGCCCTCCCGCCCATCGGGTACCCTCTTTACCCTGCTGGCAGAACTTGCCCTCCCAGCCCTCCATGCAGTTGCAGCTGAAGCCGCCCATGCCATCCATGCACTGGCCATGCTCACAACACGCGTGGTCACACTGGTGGTCCAAGGGTGGAGCCTTGCACTGGTCACCGTCTGCACATGGCCGGGTAAAGGATGGAGAATAGGGGTGATACCAGCTCTTTGCTCCCCCCACACACACAACCTTGCCAGTGGCCCAAATACCCAAAGGGTGCAGCCCAGCCAAAGGTCTAGCATGCACTCACCAAAGTACTTGGTCCAGAAAGACAGCTGCAAAGAGAGGGGATGAGTGAGGGGTTAACCCAAATTCAAAGAGGATTCCACAAGCATCTCCCTCCTCCTGGGTGTGGCAGGAGAGTACAAAGGAGCAGAGAGAGCTTCCAACCAGTAAGTTTCCTTGCTCCCCTCTTGCCCTGCCCCGCCCCTTACCCCTCCCCACAACAGTTCCCCCCCCCCCCCCACACACACACCTCATGCTCTCTGGGCTATGCCACAGTAGCTTTTGCAGCAAGGGACCAACTCCCCACCCCCCTTCAATTGCTTTATCTTTTGCCAGCCCTCCTGGCTTTGGGGGACCCATCAAGTACCCAGTCTTTCCCCAAGCCAGTGTTCTCAGAGTTGATAAGACATGGATAGCTGGCTCAGAAAGTCTGGGGCAGCATTCTTCTAACTAGGACCCAGCTGCCAGCACTGCTGTTGGCTCTGACCTCCAGACTGGAGGGGCCAGAACTTTCTACTCCAACTCTCCAAGATTCTGAATGGAGGTACTGAGTAAGTGGTCTGCATAGAAGTCATGGGTGTTTCAGTCACACTTATTATCCTGACCAGCAGGTACATGGTTAGAAATAATGGATTATGGCCTTTTAGCCACATAGAGAAAGAGACAGAGAGGGAAGACAGTGGTAAACATTGGAGGGAACTTCTTACAGAGTAGGTAAATAGTATTTCAGTCTAGAACTGAGTCTAGAGCTGGTTGATGTAGATAGATGAGATCTCAGTCTAGAGCTGTGTATTCTGCTTTTCCTGAAGCTCATAGCAGAGTTCTGTCTTAAACTCCTGTGTGCCTTGACAAAAACCATAGAGCAAGTGTCTATATCCCCACAACAAGCTAGGAAGAGAACAGGCTGGTGCCCACCCTACTCCAGATTCCAAAGAGGGCCTCAGCAGTGGTGCCCACCTGCTCCTCCAGGTCCTAGCTAGCCAGCAGCCCACCCCTGAGCCTCATCCTCTGGCCCCAGTGGTGGCCTTACTGTTTTGTCCACATCTTGGAAAATCTCGTTGGCCTCCTCGAAATCACAGACCTCCTCCATGCATTCCCGCTCCAGGTTGCCTGGCCGGACCTCCTCCAGGAAGGAGTTAGAGCGTTTTTGGATCCGCAGCACCTGGTGGGCATGCTCACTGCTGGAGAACACTGAGTCTGGATGGGGATAAGGGGGCTCATTGTGGTAGAGAGAATTGAGAGGGGCCATGAGAGGATCTAAGGAAGCTGAGCTAGAGAAAGCCTTTGAGGCTTTGTCTCTGGCCTGTAAGGACTAATTGTAATTCCTGATTATGATACTTGGCCCTGATTCTGTCTCTCCACACAAGAAAGATGTTCACTGAAGGACAGGGGCTTATACCATACCAAGCAAGAGCTCTGAGACAGACTTCTCTTTGAACACCAACTGACCTCTAACTTCAGCTCTCTATACCTGTTTACTCATCTGAAACTGGAGGCGAGATGACTGTGAAAGCCCATAGTGACAAATCCCAATTGCTGCTGCTGAGTCTGTAGAGTTTAACTGGCCCTATTTGTTTTCCTAGTTCACTCTGCAACCCTCTATTTCCTTGTCACTTGGTCCTCTCTCCCCTCACTTCCCCTTGAGCAGCAACACCTGGAGGACTGAATTCTGTTATCCAGTGTGTATTGTGTATCACCAAGAATCATCTAGACTCTGAAACATGTCCATATTGGTTAGGGAGATGACTAGAGGAAAGGATCACATTAGAAGAGTAAAGGACTGGGGGGAAAAGCAACCAAAAGATGTACCTAGCTGAGCCAACTAAGGAAGAAGAAGACATAGATATGGGCAGGGTAGGGGAGCAAGAAATGGCATGTTAGGCAGACAAGCAGCACAAAGAAATCACATATGCAAGAGCAATCTGGAGTGGCTCTAGCACAGACCATCAGTCTCATCTTAGAAGACGTCTGCTGCTTTCTATTGCCATGAGGGTGCAGGAAGTGCATGGGGCAGGGCAGGGAGGTACAGGTGTACATTGTAGAAAGAAAGGCATTGTAGCTGGGCCCTTCACTGTTGAGGGAGGAAGTGGGTAGAATAGGAATGTCCAGGACACGCTGTTACACAGCCCAAACCATAACATTACCAGCCATCTGCCCCACAGCTGGCCAATCTAGGCCTTGGTAATTGATTCATGCCATTCCTGCCTGTTCCAAATCCTACCAAGGCTCAGAGGAGATGGGTAAGGTGGAAGGTTCTAGTAAGGCTTTATGCAGGCTTTGAGAGTCCCATGATGGAGTGGGGATGGCCTTACCAGGAGAGGCTGGCATGCCAGAAATTTCCCAGGTAGCCACGAACAGCAGAAGGCTTGTGAGCTGCCACATTCTGGAGTTGCTGACACCTGTCTGAGAGAACTTCTAAGTTTCTGGCAGCCCCAGTGCTGCTATGCCCACCCCACCCCCACCCCCCCAAAAAACAGGAAGTTGAATGAAAAGGTTAGCTCTCTAGGATCACTGTCAGGGTGGAAGCTTCCTTTGGGCATCTTTGCTTGTTCACTAGACAGAGAGCTATCTGGCCTTCCATCTCCTTCTCTGTATGGGCTAAGGTCACAGCACTTGATAAAGAAAAAAGGCTGCAGAGTCCTTGTGAAGATCAAGGACTCAGTTCAAAAGGCCAAGTGGAGAAATGAGATGTGCCCCTTCTTTTTTTTGGGGGGGGGTGATGGTGGCAGGGTAGGGTATCTATGCCTTTGTTGGTCTGATAACTGAGCTACTAGAAATACTAGTAGATACTAACGGCACACAACTCAGTGCAAGCCATGAAACTAGATGGCCTAGGAAAAATTTCTATGCATTCTCTATGGCAGTGATAAGAAGCGTATCTGCTTGGGCATCTGCTTCCTCCTTTGTAAAATGCATAGTCTATGGTCTGCCTTAAAGAGGGAAGCCTGAGCTACATAGTGAGACTCAGGGAAGAAAGAAAGAGAAAGAGAGAGAGAAGGAAGGAAAGGAAAAAAGGAAGGAAGGAAGGAAGGAAGGAAGGAAGGAAGGAAGGAAGGAAGGGAAGGAGGGAGGGAGGGAAGGAGGGAAGAAGGAAAGAAAAGGAAAGAAGAGAAGAGAAAAGAGAAGAGAAGAGGTCAAGTCCACAAACAAGAGGAGGCAGATCTACAGATCTAGGACTCAAGCCCGGTCTGTACATTTATGTGGCTCCAGACCTGGAACTTTAACCTCTTCCCCAAACTGCTGGATGCCCTGCCCTGCAAGGCCACAGAGGCTACTCTACCTTTGGAAACCGATTTATCCCCAAGACTGGATGGGCAGGCCTCACTACCCCAGCTATATGCTGCCTGGCCTCACTTTCTCCCTTTGTCAACTTCCTCAAGGTCAGTGTGACGTTCAATCAGACTTTTAAATCAGATATCCTGTGTTTAGAAGTGGGGGTAAAGTGGGGATAGAAGGTCTTGGTTCCAAGATGCCTGTGGGGAGAGCCAAGGGCCGGTGGGAACCCCCGGCTGACTTCTACTTGACCCACAGTCTGGAAAGGAGGACTCTTAGACTATGCTACTTGTGCCTGTAAGTGCCAATCCACATCTTGGCCTAACCAGTGTCAGGGCCCTCATTTCTTTTGACCCTGAGCTCTAGATGATTGGGAGAACCTTGTTCAAGAATTTCACCCCTCTACCTGCTCAGCTCTCTCCTCCTCCCTCCAAACTCTCTCACAGTGTTACCTTGAAGGGGGACTTACAGTGGTGAGCCGTAGAGAAACTGCAAGTTCGCCCTCCTGCCGCCATGACAGCCTGGAAATTGGGTTAATCCGTAACCACAAATATTTGCTTGGCCCTCAGTGTTGAGTCTCCCTCTCCCCAGACAAACAAATGGTGCTGATGACATTCCTGATCTTGGCTCCTAATGAGTTCATTTGTCAAAGCTCATCTCTGCTCACCATGGAAGCTGATCAGCAAAGAGGGAAGTAAGGTTTGGACCCACTCAAAATCACTGGCATAATGGGTCTTGTTTTAGTCTCATAATGATTGCTAGTAGGGAAGGTATTGCTACTATTTTGCAGGCGGGGATATTTCTACCCAAGATAATTGGTTTGTCCATGATTAGCATAGCAATCTTGTCAAATCTAGGATGCTGTTAATTATAAAACACACTTATTTATGTGCCATTATATAAAAACACATTATGGGTTTTCTTTTAAAAAAAATCAACACATGTGTTGATTACACAATGCCATACCATTGCAATTGCTAACATGGGTTCCAACCACATTTGTGTGGACACTGGGTTGGACCCTCAACTCTAATTACTTGAGTGACCCCTGCATCCACTGCACTGGCTACTTTGCTGATATGGACACTCTAAAGAGTGTTTTATGTTGAGAACAGAAAAAGGGCCTGGCTGGGTTATCAGGACAAAGGCCCCCTCCTATGGAGGTCCTTTGGAGGCCTTGAGCAGTCTTCTGTGCAGGCCCTTAGATATCAACAGGTGGGCCTATGGGCATAATACCATGGCCCATTGCCCTGAATGACACATGAGCAGTGAATTGATTGGACTACAGAAGTGTGCACCAGAATGGTACTTGGTAAGAGGGGCTAATCTCCACATGGTGAGCTCATGCTGACTGTACAGAGCCTCTGATTAGGCCTTGGGACTGATATGATCCATGGTCTGTAGCTTTCTCTTTAAGACACCTTATTAACCCTGAACCACACACTCTAGGCAGTACCCTCCTTTGGGACTCCTGACTAATGGGAGCTCTACTTATCTTTTCTTCAATATATCTTTGCCATTTTATTTCTCCCCCTGTGTTCATAGATTCATTCTTTGAGATCATAGAAACAAAAGACCAATATCAATGTCACTTGCTCAAATTCACTGAGCTGGCCTGTGGCAAATCTACATCCGAAAGAACTCTAAACTTCTGGCAGTACTTGGCTTCTGTGTGAGCAAGAGAGAGAAAAAAAAAAAACAGAACTGAGAAAAGCTGTAGGAGTCCACAGATGGGAGGTCGGAGAGGAGAATGGCAGAAAAGAAAGGTCCAAGTTAGAGTCATTGCTTGTGTCCTGCAGTCCCTAGGAGTAGAGCCTTCCTTGCTTCTTTGCTGCTCTATAAGTGCTGGATGCAAAAGTTTGAAGCCAGAGCCCACACAGTAAGTTTGTTCTCACACCAGGTACAGAAACTCTAAGACAGGTACTGGAGAAGTGTTGGGTAGGTGATGATAGGGGGGAGATGAAGGATGTAGTAATTAGAATTGAGTCTGTAAAACATGGACAGCCAATGGCAGTTTGTAAAGGGCTGCCTAGAGAAGGGAGAATGAGTTCCTGGCAACTGAGGGAGGAAGCGTGAAGGCCAAGGGTACCAGAAATACACAAGAACTTGTAGATGCTTGAGGAACTTTTTGATTAGTTTTTGCAGTGCTTGGTCACTAGTGATAAAATAAACTTTTCTGTAGTGATCTCTATAAAGCCTGTTGCACTACTGGTCTGCAGCAGGCAACATTTGCTAGAGTTGCATCTCTACAACAGTACACCACTGATTCTTCTTGGGCTTTTGTTCATAAACTCAAATAATGGCATCTATGGACAAGAAAGGGTAAATGTGAAGGTCTGGAATGTATTCAGGTAAGAAGAAATAGAGCTCTCCTTGGGTGAGATGGGTTCAGATAGAACATTGCTAATGAAGTGGTTGTGTATAAAATATATATATATATAACATATATGCATATATATTAGGCTAATTGATTGTACCCTGTGCAAATGAAATATAAGACAACCAAGAAGAGACTTGTGACGTCAATTGGTGCTTGAAACTGTGGTCCTCAATCAAGTCCATCCTGCTTTATTTCCCACAGGATCATGGGGAAGCTAATTAGGATTGATGAAGGGAAGATATTCAATTCCCTGCTGCTGTAGTTTTTGAAGTAAACTTACAATTTCTGAGGTCTAGTCTTGGTTTGTTAGGTTAACAGTACTTTTATATTGGAAGGTTTTTCCAGGGGTCCAAAGCCCTGACTATTTTTCTGAACTAATTTCATCTATTCACTCGGTAAATGCTCTAGCCCTGAGCTTCACCCTAACTTCCTAGGATCTTGTAAAAATGCCTCCTGTCCATGTTCTCATCCCAGGTGTCCTCCCCTACAAGTCTACAGCCGTCCTTTAGCTGCCCTACCTACCAAGAACAAGGTGTTGTGGGTATTCATCAAGGGCTGCTTCCTCTCTATACCCACTTCTCTGCCTTGTTCCCCAACTTAGCATGTGATCAATTCCATGTCAAGTCTACCTTGGCAGGTATGGATCCTAAACCTGAATAGTGAGTTGTATCTGAGGACACGCCCAAAGAAGCCCGGATGCTCAGAGCCCTAACAGGCCTGCTCACTAGAGCTGCCGCAATGTTTCCAAATGACTAGTGCTAGGAAATTGCAATGTCTGGCAGGCTGCCCAGAGGAGTTTCCAGGACTTTCTTTCACGAGGAAGATGTTGGCCTATTGGGATTCTACACCACGGACTATGTCATCGGTGTGCAGCGCATAACTCCCGTTCCCCACGCCATCTTCCCAGGAAGGGTAGGTGTAAGCAACTAGCCATGCCTGAGTTCTGGAGCTTTGCAGGCAGCACCTCCTGGAATCGAAGGGCCCGCTCTCGCCCCGCCCCGTTTACTTGCAGACTGCCAGCAGAGGGCGCCCGCTGCAGTCCCAAATGGATTCTCAGCGGCTTCAAGAACAGGATTAATTGGTCTTGTCTGGCCAGATGGGTCCCCCGAATTCAGCCAGGCCGACCCTAAATACCAGAGCAGGACTTGAGCAGCTAAGGCCCTCTAGTCTCAAGGGCAGAAGGACATATTAAGATCGAGAACACAGTATGACTATACTCATGTAAAGAAATAAAAAGTAATGAAGGGGTGGTGGTAGTGGTCAAAATGCTCAAATGGCACTAGCAGTGGGGTACTTTGAAAGCCTCATCTTTACAGTCAGGCTGTGAGAAGTTTAAGTCTCAACTTAGCTCCTTCCTCATTGGTTTGTTTAACATCCTAAATCTTTCTACATCTTTAAAATGAAACCGATAACACCCCCTCTCTTTTTCTTTCTTTCTTCCCTTCCTTCCTCTCTCTTTCTCTCTCCTCTCTTTTTCTCTTTCTTTCTTTCCTTCCTTCCTTCCTTTCTGTTGTAGGGCCTGGACTCAAGGCTTGGGTGCTGTCCCTGAGCTTTTTTGCTCAAGACTAGTAGTGCTCTACCACTTTGAGCCACAGCACCACTTCTGGTTTCCTGGTGGTTAATTGGAGATAAGGGTCTCACAGATTTTCCTGCCCCGGCTGGCTTCGAATAGGGATCCTCAGATCTCAGCCTACTGAGTAGCTAGCCCATGAACTACCAGCACCCAACTTCCTTCCTTCCTTCCTTCTTTCCTTCCTTCCTTCCTTCCTCCCCACCTACCTCCCTCCTTCCTTCCATCCTCCATTCCTTTTTTTCTTCCTCCCTTCTTTTCCTCTCTTCCTATCTCTTTCTCCTCTCTCTTTCTCTTTAATTTGCTCTCACTCTGTTTCCTTTTTTTTCTTTTGAGGTAGGGTCTCCCTATGTAGTTCAAATTGGTCTTGAACTCACAATCCTGCCTTGGCTTCCCAGTTGCTAGGATTATAAACATGTATCACTGCAACCAGTTTACCTTGCTTCCCTATCCCTTACCATCTATCTTAGAAATCCAGGAATTTGTCATCACAAGATAGTGTTTAACAGATGTAGGACTTTTACTGCTAAAATTAAGACAATGGCAGGTAAACTGGTATGATTGGTTACCCTGTATATTCCTAAAATCCAGAAAAGTCTTAATTTAAAAAGCCCCAGGACCAGAACAAAAAGTAAAATAAAAAATAAATGTAAAAGCCGGGCGCTGGTGGCTCACGCCTGTAATCCTAGCTACTCAGGAGGCTGAGATCTGAGGATCGCGGTTCAAAGCCAACCCGGGCAGGAGAGACCGTGAGACTCCTATCTCCAATAAACCACCAGAAAACCGGAAGTGGCGCTGTAGCTCAAGTGGTAGAGCGCTTGCCTTGAGCTGAAGAGCTGAGGGACAGCGCCGAGGCCCAGAGTTCAAGCCCCATGGCCGACCAAAAAAAAATAAAAATAAAAAAAATAAATGTAAAAGAATAGAATACGTGTTGTGTGTGTGTGTGTGTGTGTGTGTGTGTGTGTGTGTGTGGTCCTGAGGCTTGATCTTGGGGCCTGGGCACGCTCAGTTGGGTTTTTCCATTGAAGTCTGGTGTTCTACCACTTAAGCCACAGTTCTACTTCCAGCATCTTGGGATTCAGAATCTCACAGACTTTCCTACCTTGCTGTCTTTAAACTGCAATCCTTCTATCTTGGGTAGCTAGGATAACAGGCTTAAGAGGTTTCAGTTCAATATGTCAATTAATGAGTACAACAACATCTTGATCAGGGAACACCTCCTATTATTCTCTTCCACCTCCCCCCCCCTCTTTTTTTAAGAATGTCCCATCATGTGCCCAGGCTGACCTTGCTTGAACTCAAACAAATCTCCCACCTTAGCCTTTAGCCTCCCTATTGCTAGGACTACAGGCCCAGGCCACCACGATGCCTTAGTATAAGTGAATACTGAGTTAAAATAAGGTGCCTTATCACAGAGGAGGAAACACCAATCATGTTTTTCTCACATAGTTTTATTAATCCTACTAAATATTACCCATTGCCATTGTGAACTAATCCTATTATGTAAGTCATACCATTTAGCAAAAAAAAAAGAACACAGTGTATGTAATGTCGCCTAAACAGCAGTTTCTCAAGCTTTAATGCCCTTGATCATGTATGATTTAAAATACACAATTTTCACCGCGTTACAACCTGAACGTGACATTGGGGGTTCGGGCCTGGGTGACAGTCTGGGTAGAATCTGTCCACGAACACGTGCCAGCGCGCGGTCCCTCCCGCCCCGGGCTGCAGGCGGGCGCGCTCGGGTTCGGTTCAGCTACAGCTCAAGCCAGAGCCTAAGCAGGCAGGACGCGGGGCGGAAGGGGCTCTCAGCGCTCTCCCGAGGGGCCTTCCCGGAGGAGGGGACCTGGCGGCTCCAGATGGGAGACCGGCCCCACCCTGCCATGGTCCCAGGTGCGGTCGCTGGGCTGGAGACCCCAGGCGAGTCCCGGCCTCCCGGAGAACGCGGCGGCCGCTTCCCCGAGGCCCCGGCCTGGCGAGGCCCCCGCGATGGCATGCGGAGGGGCGGGGGGGCCGCCTGGTGCCCTCGCGGTGCCCGCCGCGTCCCGTGCCAGCAGCCGGGCCGGGAGCCCGCCCGGCGCCCGCTGAGTCAGCGGTGAGTCAGCGCCCGGACTGCGCCGCGTCCCGCCGGAGGGGACCGGAGGGACCGGAGGAGGTTGGCCATTCACCCGCCGGGGGCCAGTGGCAGCGCAGGAAGCTTCGCGGAAGTCGGGCCTGACGCCGATCGCAGGAACGCGCCAAGCCCGGGCAGAAGCTGCGCTGAGGCTCAGGGCGATGCTTTACAAAGCCTGTTTTTCCTTTGAAGCGGAACCCTTGGTAAGGCATACATCGTACATCACAACCCCACTCCAAAACACAACACCTTACCTTAATATGGTGATACACTCCCTTCCTGTCCTCCTCCTTTCCCCTTCCTCTCTGCCTTCCCTTCCTCCCCCTCCTTCTTCCTTTCTTTATTCCTCCTCCTCCTCCTCCTCCACACCCCTCCTCCTCCCTTCCTCTCTTCCTTCTCCTCCCCTCTCCTTCTCCTCTCCTCTCCCCCTCTTCCTCCTCCTCTTTCCATCTTTCTTTCTCCTTTTTGGTAATAGTCATGAAACACTAATTGATGTTACCACCTAATAAGTTCCAACCTGCAGTCAACAACTATGTCTTTGTAACTAAGATGGTTCTCAGCAGAAGCAGCCTCCTAGACATCTAGCAGCTGCTTGTGCTCATTTTCCGCGATTTACTTTAACCCCCTAGAACTTGAGCTAGATTGGCCCTTCCCCATTTAAACATCTGTTTTGTGTCTTTTGGACCTTGATGCATAAGTGATTATATGGGTGGGAGGATCTTGTTGCCATATGATATTTGGTCACTAATAAATTAAACTTTTTTATGTTGTTGGTAGTGAGGCTTCAGGGCCTGAGCGCTGTCCCTCCCTGAGCCTCTTTGCGCTCAAGGCTAGCACTCTACCACTTCAGCCACAGTGCCACTTTCGGTTTTTCAGTCTCATGGGGGCTTTTCTGCCTGGGCTGGCTTCAAACCAGGATCCTCAGCTCTCAGCCTTCTGGGTAGCTAAGATTGCAAGCATGAGCCACCATCGCTGAGCAACATTAAATGTTTAAATTAAGCCAGGAACAGGTGGCTCCAGCCTGGAATCCTAACTACTCAGGAGGCTGAGATCTGAGGATCTTGGTTTGAAGCCAGCTGAGCCAGGAAAGTCTGTGAGACTCTTACCTCCAGTTAACTACCAAAAATCCGAAATGGAGCTGTGGCTCAAGTGACAGAGTGCTAACCTTGCACATAAAAGCTAAGGATAGCACCCAGGCCCTGAGTTCAAGCCTCAGTACAGGCACAAAGATAGAGGGGGAGAAGGGAGGGAGGATGGAGGAAGGAAAGGTGGAAGGAAGGAAGGAAGGAAGGAAGGAAGGAAGGAAGGAAGGAAGGAAGGAAGGAAGGGAGGGAGGGAGGGAGGAAGGAAGGAAGGGAGGGAGGGAGGGAGGGAGGGAGGGAGGGGGAGGGAAGGAGGGAGGGTTGTGGTTTGTAATCCTGCAGACTTTCTTCTCTGATGCTGTTTAGCAGCCCCCAGAGTATCACAGAAAGACTGAAGGATTAAACACCCTCAGAACCGCTGTGGCCAGCGCATCTGGTTAGAAGCAGATCTGATTGAGTTCCAGGGAACAGTTCCAGGGAGCTGTCTCCCAGAGCCTCTTTAATTCTTATCTACACAGCATTTAAGGTTTCATGGGGGAGACAACACACTAAAATCCCAAGGCAATTAGATGGGGGTTAGATGTCCTGAAGAAAATGCTAAGGAAGTCAGAGAGCAATGCAAAGTAGCAGAAGTGAGAGTGCTAATTTGTCAGGTGGAGGTGTTTAGTCATCAGGACCCTTACAGTATCCTCCTCAGAGAAGCTGACAGAATAGGTGTCTCATAGAGCCTGAAAAATCTCCAATTTGCTGGTGCTACTATGGATCCCTGAAGGAAATACCTAATGCTGTCAGGGCTCTCATAGACCTGTCTTGTCCTTCATCAATGCTGAGAGCCTACTGTATAAACAGGATTTATGCCTTTGGCTCCTTGACAACAAGAAATACATCAGAAGGAACAGTAAGCATCATCTTTGCCAGACACATTCTCTGCTCTATAGGAAACTCCACCAGGGAAGGCAACTATTACAAATGAGAACATTACTTGGAGTTGTGAACACTGCTTTTTGCAGTGTTCTTCTTTCTCTCTTAACAGCACCCTGATTTTGTCCAGGCATCCCTCCCTGCACATGTGCGTCAGGGAAGCCCAGCCCTTGCCTGCAGTTCCCGAGTGGAGTTTGTGGAATCTGATATATCAGAGAAGGATTCCATTGCTCTGGCCAATGTGAGTCTGGCTTTTCCTGGAGCACAGATTACTTCAGGAATAGGCTTGTAATTAAATTCAGGCCAATGGAATATGAGGACAAGTTTAGAACCTTCTGGGAACAAGTGTTCTTTCTTATTCTTTAAATAGGCAACCACCAGAAAGGCCCTACTCTCATCCACTATGGTAAGCAGATGTAGAGCCTGAAATTTCTAGAACCATTTGACTATATGGAAGAAAGCAAAGAACGCCAGGGTTGCTGGATCATACTGACCCCAAGCCTGTTCCTCTGTTCACAGAGGCTCTACTGTAATTTGTAGAGGCTACAGTGCCACTTCCAGCTTTTTCTGTTATGTGGTGCTGAGGAATCAAATCCAGGACCTCATGCATGTGAGGCAAGCACTCTACCACTGAGCCACCTTCCCAACCCTCTTAAAATTCTTCTTAGCATAAATTAAGTGTACAAATAACATAAGATGGGCTGGGAAGGTGGCTCGGTGGTAAAGCGCTTGCCTTGCATGCATGAGGCCCTGGGTTCGATTCCTCAGCACCACATAAGCAAAAAAGAAAAAAACCGGAAGTGGTGCTGTGGCTCAAGTGGTAGAGTGCTAGCCTTGAGTTGAAGAGCTGAGGGACAGTATCCAGCCCAGAGTTCAGGCCCCATGACCGGACCAAAAAAAAACAAAAACAAAAACAAAAACAAAATAACATAAGATTATTAACATAATCACAAATCATAAATTATAATTGCTGTGATACTTACAACATATAGTAAATTTTGATCAAAATATGCTTCATATCACCCTCTCCTGTATTTACCCCTGTGGGTTTCTTTCAAAAACAGTCTTTTTTTTACAATCATGTCATATTATCATTATTATTTTTGGAAGTAGTGGGATTTGAAATCCTGGCTTTATGTTTATTAAGCTGATGCTCTACTGCTAAGCCACATCTCTCTCCCTTTCTTTGTACTGCAGAACCACATCCATCCTTTTCTTGATGCTGGTTATTTTTTTAAATATGTTTTTTTATTGTAAAAATACTGTGCAGAGGGGTTACACTTACATGAGCAAGGTAATGAGTACATTTCTTATCAAGCATTGTTGCCTCCTACCTTTTTTTTTCCCCTACCATCCCTGCCCTCCCACCTCAACTACATCCCACCCACCCCCACGATGCTGGTTATTTTTTGAGATAAGAGCTCACTTTCTGCCTGCATTGGACTGAGATGTACCAGTTTTAGGCTTCCCATTGTAGCGGTAATAACAAGTGCAGGCCACCACATTCAGTTTCATCAGTTGTAATGGACTCACATAGATTTTTCTGCCCGGGCAGGCCTGGATCTGCCATCCTTCTGAAGCTTGGATCTAGCTTGAATGCCAGTTGTGAGCCACCAATGCCTGACTCGTTACCATTAAATTTTTCAGGTCTCAAATCTGGATATGAGTGAAAACATGATAAGTTGTAATTCTGAGGGCATCTGGGAAAGAAAGCACAATTCCAAGGTGGGGCCTGTCCCAACTAGGACATGTACCTCTCTGTCCCATTTCCTCTTGTCTTCTACTGATGTCTAGCCCAGGATGCCATTGAGAATCTCAACTGGCTTTTACACTTCACCAATCTGGGTCAGTTCCTTGGTTTGTCCTTGCCACAATGACACATTAACACTCCTCATTTTGAGTTTATCTGATGATTTCTCTTAACTATGTTGAGGTTGTTGCAAAAACATCACAATGTGGTGCTGGGTCTTGCTCAGGATACTGTACCAGTGGGTAGGTCATGTGAACTGTGGTTATTTTGTTTAAGCAGTATCTTCTTGAGCTTTCTGTGTTGTAAACTTACTATTTTCCTTCCTAGTTAACAGATGTCCTGTGGAGAGCTGCTTTATGACTATTTTTATAGCATTTTTATACACTAATTTTAGCATCTGTCAATGATTGTTGTCTGCAATGACTGTTACTATGAGTTTTACCAAATGAGGATTTTCTATTTATATCATTCTTCCTACATTATTTAATTGCAATCCTTCTGTAGAAAAGAACTATCTCTTTCCTCATTTATTCCATTTTAATCTTTGTGCCAGTACTTGGGCTTGAATTCAGGTCCTGGGCAATATCCCTGAGCTTTTTTGCTCAAGGCTAATACTCTACCATTTGAGCTATCATTCTATTTCCATCTTTTTAGAGGCTAACTAAACAGTCATGGACTTTCCTGACCAGACTGGCTTTGAATCCTCATATATCAGGAGGCTGGAATTACAGGCTTAGATTATAAACATGAGCCACCAGTGCCTGATTTGTTTGTTTGCTTTTGTTTTTAATTTCTTAGGTCTGTATGGACTCCTGGCTATTTCTTTGCTGCTATGGCTCAGAATCCACTACTATTTGATTTTTCCTCACATTGTACCAGACCTGGCTCTTGCGAGCCTGCTGCTGGACCCATTCAGTCCTTCTTTTCATTTTTGTTTGTTGTCTGGCGCAAGATGCCTGAGGCATGGCAAAAAAAAAAGATAGCACATCTGTGAGACTCTGAGTTCAAACCCCAGTACCCTCCCAACCCCTGCAAAACCAAAAGCAAAGCCCCTGCCTCCCTTAGTCCTTGTCCCACCCCAGCCCTGGAACCAGCCTGTTATTGCAGGATGATTTTGAAAAAGTGAGATGAGGTACTAGTCAGACTTGGTAAATAATAAAATACAAATAATTTTTAAAAAGCAGATCCAAGCTGGCTGGCAGGGAGTAGTGTCTGCACACACCGTACAAGGACAGTGTGGCTGTGAGTGTGGAGTTGATACAGCTGCATCCCTGCTTCAGGGGCTTCATGCACACTTTGGGAGCTCCTGGGGCTGGAATGAGGAAGGGGAGGAGATCTTCCTTCTTTTCTAACTACAAGCACCTATGATTTTTTATTTATTTATTTATTTTTGGTCTGGTCGTGGGGCCTGAACTCTGGGCCTGGGCACTGTCCCTCAGCTCTTCAGCTCAAGGCTAGTGCTCTACCACTTGAGCCACAGTGCCACTTCTGGCTTTTTTCTTTTTGCTTATGTGGTGCTGAGGAATCGAACCTAGGGCCTTGAGCATGCAAGGCAAGCGCTCTACCACTGAGCCACCTTCCAGCCCCCTATGATTTTTTAAATAGTACTGTTGCCAAGAGTTAGTGTTTCATACCTATAATCCTAGCTATGCAATAGGCTGGGATTGGAAGATCCTGGTTCAAAGTTGGAGCAAACAAATTTGATAGACTTGAGGCTCTTCAATATGGAATAAATAGGGCTGGGAAGGTGACTCAGAGGTAGAATGCTTGCCTTGCATGCATGAGGCCTGGATTCCATTCCTCAGAACCACATAAGCAGAAAAAGCTGGAAGTGGCGCTGTGACTCAAGTGGTAGAGTGTTCACCTTGAGCTGAAGAGCCCAGGGACAGCGCCCAGGCCCAGAGTTCAGGCTCCATGAACAACAAAACAAGTAAATAAATAAATAAATGGAATAAGTGTCTTATCTTTTGCCCTCCCTTCCAGTACTTACTCAGCAGCACCCTTAGATGGAGGCAGAATTGAAGAAGGCAGAGATTCCCTGGAGGTCCCCTCAGCCCTGGGGATGTGAGGACCCTACAAGATGTGTACAGTGTAGATATCCAAGGTAGTGTAAAAAGCAGGAATGTGACTGGTAGGGTTTGGGTCTGGTTGGAGTAGCCCCTAAGGCTCACATATTGGAGCTTAAGCTTCACTGTGAGGTACTAAAGTATATAAGTATATGTAAGTATAGAGCATCTGACTGTGGTATCTGGAGGTAAGTAAGCCTCTGGGAGGAGATGAAGATTGGAGAAGGTCACCAGGGGAAGTCCCCATGACTGAATCCTGGTGGCTCTTTTAGAAAAGTCAGGTTTCAGCCTGTGGTTCATGCCCGTAATCCTAGCTACTCAGGAAGTTGAGATCTGAGGATCACAGTTCAAAGCCAGCTGGAACCAGAAGTCTTACAGACTCATCCCCAATTAAACACCAAAAAGCTGAAAGTACATCTGTGGCTCAAGTGATAGAGTGCTATCCCTGCGCAAAAGCTCAGAAGTTCAAACCCCAGGACCAGCCCACAAAAGAAAAGAGAATTTATGCCTAAACACTCATTGCTACCCCTCTTACCATGTAGTGCCCTGAACCACACAATACAGGAAGGACTGACTGTACCAGCAAGAACACCATCACCAGATAGGGCTCCTAGAACTTCAACAGAGACATAAGCCAAAATTAACCTCTTTTCAAATTATTCTGCCTGGGGCATTTTGTTATAGTAATGACTTTAGGAAAGCTATCCTCCTTAGCCTTAGTTTCCTTCCCATACTATGGGTATTGTGAGTGGTTCTTGAGTTGTAGTGAGCAGTAATGGTAGAGTGGGGGTCTTCAGAGAGCTTGGTACAGAGGCCTGTAAGAAGAGCAGGAGAGGACCAGTGTTCAGCAGTAGACTAGGCCTGACAGGATTCAAGGAACTCGTGAGGAGTTGTGTCTAGAAAGCAGAGGCTAGTGAGAATGACAAGAGGAGCTAAGGACCAAGGGGCGCCAAAGGGCGGCTGTGTTTGCCTGCCACAATTCAGAATTTAAATTCAGTCCTAGAGGGCCATGGTAGCAGTGAAAGCGGAGTACTTTCCTAGTACATCCTGGAACACAAATGAAAAAGAAGGAAGGAGGGAAGGAAGGCAGGAAAGAAGGAAGGAAGGAAGGAGAGAGAGAGAGAGAGAGATAGAAGAAGAGGGAAGGGAGGGAGGGAAGGAAATAGGAGGGGGAGGGGAGGGAGGGAAGAAGAACCCTATGAGTAACAGATAGCAAGGGCTGTCCTCTGGGGAGAGTAGGGGCATGGCACAGTCAGATCTGGATCAATGGGGTTACTCAATACCTGTAGCCACTGGGAAAATATAGTCAAAATCTGACACCATGTGGTGATTGGACAACATTCCTTGAGAGACTCAAAGCTACAAGAGGGCCACTGGGGTTTCCAATGAGTGGTCTGAGCAGACAAGCTGAGGGCAGGAGGGCAGCAACTCACCTGTGCTGGGACCTTTCAGGCCATTCTAAAAGGAAGACCAGACCCTCACATTGGGCACCCTCCCCCAGAGCTTGGTCTGCAGAATCCCACCAAGAACTCAGGTCTGAACCCCACAGATAAGCAAGGTAGGTGCTCCAAGTCCCTTAGGCGGGTTGTAAGGGTAAAATGACTGACAAGGCTCTTGGTTAGACAACATGCTTCTAAGCACAAATCAGGGGACTTTGGGGGAAGTTTAACTTGGTCCTGATTGTCAAAGGGAGGGGAAAAGAGGTTGTGTGAAGAAATAAGTACACTTTAAATATCATAAGGCTTCAAGAATGACTTTTTACAAAACAAGGAGGCAGGAATCAGAAGGTGATGTGACAGCTGGCATGGGTACAGCTAGGAGCCACGTTCCTTCAGCCTTCCCTGACAGCCAGGTGAGAAGCTGGCACCGTCCCAGCCAGGAATTCCACGGCCAGGAGGGACTGGCCTTGCCCAGAACCCCGTGAGTATGTCTGTTAACCTAGGCCCAGCGATGAGTCACCGCAGCCTCGGCAGAGGAGACCCTCCTCCCGGCCGCCGCGCCAGGAGAGCTCTGGTTGCTGAGCAATGAGACATAACACACGTAAATAAAATGCAATTTCTTGCTGCAGCAGTGAAGTCTGCTGTCTTTCCCTGACTTTTCCTCTCCGTCCCCCAACCTCCCCTCCCAAGCTTCTCCTGGTGCACTTGTTTAATGGGGGGGGGTCAGAACTCCCCAAAGCAGCCTCCTGGGGAGGGGCGGGGCGGGGCGGGGTCCTCCCAGCCCCAACGCCTGGCTCTGTGGGCGCTCCACCTCCTCGGGCGGTGGGGCGGACCCGCTGGACTTTACCACCGCCAGCTGGGCGGGAGTGGTGAGGGCTAGGGCTGGCTGCTAGATTTGAATGTGGACGAGGAGGAGGAGCCTCAGGCTCTAGGACAGGCTGCTGCCCTTTTCCCTCCGGGTGGAGGGAGCGGGGCGGGGCAGGCTTCCCGGCACCTGCACTGTTCACCGTTCACAGGGCGGGCGTCATTGGTTACTCACCTGAGGGCCTGGCAGATGAAGGGGCGCAGGCCTGCACCCTGGCCCTGGGCATATGGGCAAGAACGTCATTTTAGGACGCCTCTCGGGGCCAGCATTGAATTGGGGTTGAATAGATATCACTCTACGTATCAACACAACTGTGTAATGTAGATATTCTATTATTTTTGTTAAATTGAAGTTTAAAGTACACATCTGTCCATGTTATGTGGTGATGTTATCACACATCATTAAGCCTACCTCACTCTGATGAAAGAATATTCCCTTCACTGCCAAGAGTTCCCATCTGCCCCTCTACAGGACATCCATTGGCCCCTGGCTATCATGTTTTTGTTTCTGGTGCTGGTGCTGGGATTTGAACTCAGTGCCTGGGACCTGTCCCTTAGATTTTATGCACAAGGCTGGCATTATACCACTTGAGTCACACCTCTACTTCCAACCTTTGGGTAGTTAATTGGAGATAAGAGTCTCAAAGACTTTCCTTCCCTGGCTGGTTTCCAATCATGATCCTCAGATCTTAGCCTCCTGAGTAGGTAGGATTATAGGCATGAGTCACCAGTGCCCAGCTCTGGCTATACATTTTGCTTTTACTAGAATTTCCTATGAATGGAATTGTGTTTAGTATAATTTTTAAAGAGCTTCCTTAAGCTATCAGAAATGCCTTTGAAATTCATTCATGTTATAATTGGTTGTTTCTTTTTCTTGCTAAGGAGTTGAGTACAACATTTGAATTATTGGCACTGTTATCAATAGAGGCTGGGAATGTACAAGTGTAAGTATGTAGACGTTAGTCTTAATTCCTCGTAGCAGTGGAAGGATTGCAGTGCAAAGCAAGCCCCAGGAGGAGAAAAAAAAAGGCGACAGACCCCATTTCAACCAGTAAAAAAGGTGGATCTTGTGGTGTACATCTGTGGTTCTGGTTATGCAGGACACATGAATAGGAGAATCACAGTCCAGACTGACTCTGAAAAATGAAAGTAAAAAGGGCTGGGACCTGGCTCAGTTGATAGACTAGCTAGCACCAGGCACTGAGCTGAAACCCTAATCTTTTCCCCAACTGTCATTAAAAAAGAATAAACAAAATATTGCATATAAGTTGCTGAGTACAGCTAGGGCATAGATTGTTCTCTGAGGACATTTCAGCAGGTAGCTTCTGGAAGCTTCAGCTGCAGATGGCATGTATTTGCTAGTTTTGTAAATATGTTGTTTACAGGATTCCTCAATATGTTCCTTTGCAATTATTAATTTGGGATGAGAAACTTTGAGGGTAAACATCTTGCTTCTCATTTAAAAAAAATCCTTTTACCCATTCATGAGAATATCCATTATGGATTTCCTAACTCCACCATTCCTTTTATAATTATTAGTTGCAGTCTCCATTGGTTGGTATTGTTCTTTATTTTTATTGTAAAGTTGATGAATTGGGGTTACAGTTATATAAGTAAGGTAATGAGTACATTTCTTTTTAAACTGTTAACCTCTCCTCCCCTTATATTCTCCCACTTACCCCTCCCTACTATCCACCCCCACCCCTGACAAGCTGAATAGTTCATTTCCAACATGGTGTCAAGTGAGTATCATTGTTGCAATTAGTTCATCCTCTGTCCTGCTGTTTATGTGATTCCCTTTCCCTTCCACTGATCAGGTCGGATAAACATATACAAGACAAAGGGTACAGAAAACTATAACAGAAAAAAATAGAAATAACTGCATACAGGACATAATAAGAAACTTCTTGTTTCCAATTCTTGGAGTCCATGTTGATTTGCTTCATTATATATGGTCCTATGCACTCAGCAATTGGGCTTTTGTGATCTCCTGTAAAGACTATCATAGACATATTCTAGTTATTACAAATGAGGGAAACCAAGCAACCTACTTTTCTTTGGACCTGACTTACTTTTGCTTAATATAAATTTTCCAGTTCTTTATATTTCCTTATGAATTGGGCAATATCATTCTTTCTGATGGAAGAATAGAACTCCATTGTGTATATACACCACATCTTCTTGATTCATTCTTCTCCTGAGGGGAATCTGGGGTGGTTCCATATCTTAACTATGGTAAATAATACTACAATGAAGCACTGGTAGCTTTAGTATGGCCTTGTTTGTGTTCATTTGGATAAAAATCCAGGAGTAGGATTGCTGGGGAGCTCTATGTTTTAGTCTTTTGAGGAACCTCCATACTGCTTTCCAGAGTGGCTGAACAAGCTTACATTCCCATCAACAGTGTACTAGCATTCCCTTTTGGCCACATCCCCACCAGTATCCATTGTTATTAGATTTCTTGATAATGGCCATTCTAACTGGGGTAAGGTGGAATTTCAATGCTGCTTTGATTTGCATTTCTCTTATGGCCAGAAATATTAAGAATTTCTTCATGTATCTATTGGCCATCCTTTTTTTTTTTTTTTTTTGGTCGGTCCTGGGGCCTGAACTGTGGGCCTGGGCATTGCCCCTCAGCTCTTCAGCTGTAGGCTAGCACTCTACCACTTGAACCTCAGCCCCACTTTCGGCTTTTTCTGCTTATCTGGTGCTGAGGAATGGAACCCAGGGCCTTGGGCATGCAAGCAAGGCAAGCACTCTACTACTGAGCCACCTTCCCAGCCAAGGGTTTTTCTTTTTTTATCCATCAAGTCTAGCCCTGCTCTACCACTTGACCAATGGCTCAATTACTAGCTTCTTTTGTGTGTGTTTAATTGTAGATGAGAGTTTCACAGACATTCCTTCCACTGGCTAGATTCAAGTCATTATTCTCAAGTCTCAGACTCCTGAATTGCTAGGATTACAGGTGTGATCCATCGGTGCCAGGTAGTATGTGGATATTTTGACAGACTATTCTGTTCATGGACATTTGCAGTTAAGTCATAAAAAAACGGTTAGTCTCAAACCCTGAGCACCTGAGGAGAGGACTGACTTTCTTGCTGAAAAACCTAGTGGACAGGAAGAGGCCCACTTGACGTTTCAGTTGTTACAACCGAAGCAACACTTGTGAGCTAAAAGTTTTTGAGATGCTCTGAACTGCTAGCTGTCAGCAGAAAAGCACTGAATTTGTTCAGTTGCCTTCACTATAGAAACTCTCATGTAGCCCTTCTCAAGCTTCTGACCCAAAGAATTATGAATGCTATTAAAACTAGTGAACTAATAACTTATAAATCATTTAGATTTCCTACTTAGTTTTGATCAATTACTTTGTACTCTCTTCTTCTTCTTTCCTTCTTCTTCTTCTTCTTCTTCTTCTTCTTCTTCTTCTTCTTCTTCTTCTTCTTCTTCTTCTTCTTCTTCTTCTTCTTCTTCTTCTTCTTCTTCTTCTTCTTCTGTCGTGGGGCTCGATCTCTGGGCCTGGACGCTGTCCCTCAGCTCTTCAGCTCAAGGCTAGAGCCCTACCACTTGAACCACAGCACCACTTCTGGCTTTTTCTGCTTGTGTGGTGCTGAGGAATCGAACCCAGAGCCTCATGCATGCAAGGCAAGCGCTCTACCACTGAGCCGCCTTCCCAGCCCCTGGCCATTCTTATTTCCTCTTCAGAGAAGTCTCTCTTTAAGTCTATAGCCCACTTGTTAATAGGTGGCTGTTTCTTTGGGTATTTGTTTTGTTTTATTTTTTTATTTTTGAACTCTAAGTATATTTTAGATATAAGGCTCTTGTCTATTGTATGGCTAGTGAAGATCTCCCACTCTGTGGGCTTTCTGTTTATCTTGCCAGCTATGTCCTTTGTCATGCAGAAACTCTGCAGTTTATTGCAATCCCATCTATGCAACCTTTCATTTTTTTTGGGGGGGGGTCCCGTCCTGAGGCCTGAACTCTGGGCCTGGGCACTGTCCCTCAGCTCTTCAGCTCAAGGCTAGCGCTCTACCACTTGAGCCACAGCGCCACTTCCGGCTTTTTTCTTTTTGCTTATGTGGTGCTGAGGAATCGAACCCAGGACCTCAGGCATGCAAGGCAAGTGCTCTACCACTGAGCCAACTTCCCAGCCCCTCTATCCAACCTTTCTTTGAGTTGTTGTGTTTCTCGGTCTTTATTAAGGAAGGTTGGACCTGTACCAAGGAGCCACCAGTGTTTTACCTATTTCTTCCTGTAATAATTTCAGGTTATCTGCTTTTACCTCGAGGTCTTTGATCCATTTGGAATTACCTAGTCCACTGTTATAACAAAATACTGGAGGCTGAGAAATTCATGAAGAATAGAAATTAATAACCTTATTTGTGTAGAAATGTCAAACTTAATTCCTTTTCATTTGTACAGGGGTATCTCACTGTATAAAATATGTAACTATATGGGTTTAATTACAGAAACCAATAAAGTATTCTCTAATTTTTAAAAGTGAAATTCATTTGGTTTACAGTTCTAAAGGTTGGGAGGTCCCAGAGTATGGTGTTGGCATCTGCTGGCATCTGAGGAGGGCCACGTTCTATATCACAACATGGCAGAGGGCATCACATGAAGAGTAAGTAGGCTAACTCAAGTCTCTCCTCTTCTTTATATTCTTCCAATATTCTTTTTTTTTTCTTTATGTGGTGCTGAGGAATCGAACCCAGGGCCTCAGGCATGCAAGGCAAGTGCTCTACCACTGAGCCACCTTCCCAACCCCTCCTCTTCTTTTTATAAAGCCACAAATAACATCACAGACCCCCATCCTCATGACCTCATCCAAACCTTTCAACATATATTAAGTATATACATATATGTGTACATATATGCACCTATATATGCAAAAATAAGTGAAAGTACTTTTACATATTAAGTTAAAAAAGAATAACACAAAAGTGTATGCACAGAACAAAACTCAAATACCTAAAACCTATCTTAAAATGTATATGAAATATCAATGCATTAAAATTGCAGAAATATGTTTTCCATATTTTCTATTAGAAATATGTATAACATCATAAAAAATATGGAGCAAATGGAATTTTTTCTTTGTGCCAATATTAGTGACTGAAGTCAGGTTCTCATATTTAGTCAGCTTTATTGTTCATAGCTGAAGGTGTTCTTCAACTTGAGCCACACCTCCAGCATGGCTTTTTATTGGCTAATTGGTGAAGTCTAGGCTGACTTCAAACTGAGATCCTCTGATCTCAGCCTCCTGAGTAGCTAGGAGTAGTGTGACTCATCTGCATCTAGATACAATAAATAAAATTTAAAGAAGTTTATGTACTAGTAACTGATGAAAGAATCAGAAATCAAGAGAATTAAAGAAATGAAAGCATTAAAGAATTAAAGAAATGATAGAGAATTAAAGGCAACTCTGTTAGAAACCTTGTCACCAATGCCTCTTTCTACACTGCTAGTGTGTTTTTTTGTTGCTATAACAGACTAATTGAGATGAAGCAATTTATAAAGAAATGAAGTTTGTTTTGGCTCATGCTCTTGGAAGCTGGGAGGCTCAAGAACATGGTGCCAGCATCTGCTCAGCTGTTCATTAGGGCCTCCTTGTAGAAGGGCAAGGGGAAGTATGTGGAGGACAGTAGGAAACAAAGGGTGGCTGTGTAACAACCTGTTGGAGGAAAAGCATGAATCCTTCCATAAGGGTAGAGCTCAAATGACTTCTTAAAGCCTCCCCCCCACCAGTATTGTTACACTGGCAATTAAGTTTCAACATGAGTTTTGTTCAAGGACAACTTCCAAACCATAGCATTCCATCACTTGGGCCCCTAAATTCGAAGTTTAATTATTTCATCTCTCAAGTTCCAAACTCTTGACTCATTCCTGCAACACATCAAAATTCCAAAGTTCAAGGTGTCATCTGTGAGCCTGTAAAACTAAACTGAGTAATCTATCTCCAAGATGAGACACAGGGACAGCAATAGTGTGTTTATTTCAAACTCGAAAGGACTGTAAGTATGGCTCAAGTAGTAAAGCACTAAATGCAAAGACATAAGTTCAAGCCTTAGCTCCCTCCAGACCAAAAGGCAGGAACAAAGCAGTAGTAGCCCATAGCAAGTCTGAAACCCAGTGAGCCAGACATTGAGTCTTCAATCTGGGAGTCATCCAGTCTTTGGATGCCTCCTGGACACTGCTGCAGGAGTTGGGCCTGCAAGGCCTCAGGCAAATCTGCCTTGTGGCTTTGCTAGGCAGATACTATCTGGCTACTCTGGCTGGAGTTTTCATATTGGTGTCTGCAGCTTTCTTAGATAGGTGTTGTACCCCATTAGTAGCATGACCATTTTGGGGTCTCAGTGATAGTCATCTTTTTGGGTTTATCTGTTGGTTCTTCTTTGGTGGCATGCTTCTGTCTGTGCTCCCAAATGGTATGTCCTCTGACATCTAGGTGGAGGTCACTGTGCTCTGCAGCACAGTGGTTTTTGTGTGTCCTCTGTTTGCACCTGCACCTGGGGCTGCCCAGTCATGACTGGAATCTGGGGAGTAGGAGCCCAAGGTAGCCCTGAGCAGTGATCAGTGAGTTTTTTCTGCCCTTTAGGGCTGATTATTCTGAACCTGAGACCAGAAAAACCACCTTGAAAATATCTGAAGTGCCTTTGGGGTTTTTCCAATTGTCCTGATGAACAGCACCCACTCTTTTGTGCTTTCTTGTACTTATGCCAATTTCTTTAACAAACAATAACTTGTACATTCTTATTCTCTTTGAATATCTTTCCCACTCCTTACCTGGGAAGGCTAAAAACTTTCTAATTAATTATTTAAAATCTTTAAGTAGTTGTACAAAGGGGTTTTAATCCAACACATCAATTTATGAGTATAATGCATCTTAATCTGCTTCTTTTAGCTGTAAATTCTCTCTTTAGGTCATTCTTTTGTTTGAACACATCAGCATAAATGATTAAAAATAACCAAAAAGGGGCTGGGAAGATGGTTCAGTGGTAGAGTGCTTGCCTTGCATGCATGAGGCCCTAGGTTCCATTCCTCCATCTAAGCAGAAAAACCAGGAAGTGGCTCAAGTGGTAGAGCGCTAGTCTTGAGCTGAAGAGCTGAGGGACAGCACCCAGGCCCCAGGCCCCAAGACCGGCAAAAAAAAAAAAAAAAGCAAAGCCCTTCTATATTTGGCTTAGAAATGTTTTACCTAATTCATTAGAGGATTGAAGCAATCCTCACTCTTAAATTCCACCTTCCATAAAGCCCTAAGGCACAGATATGATGCAGCCAAAAATTTTGCAGCTGTTCAACAAGGATAACTTTAATTCCACCTCCCAGGAAGTGATTCTTCATTTGTATATGGGACCTAATTAGAATTGTCTTTATGTACATATTTCTATCTGCATTCTGATCACAGCCACTGAAGTGATTGCTGAGAAGCTCCAGTCTTTGCTAATTTGTCTTCTGAGCTCACACCAACATTGTCCTTCATAGGCCACTCACAGAAATCTCCATCTTTCCTAGCTGCTCCTCCAAACTGTCCTAACTTCTGCCATTTTCCAGGTCCAAAGTCACTCCCATATTTTAGGTATTTTTTTCTGATAAAAAATTGTTATTATAAAGATGATATGCAGAAGAGTTACAGTTACATGTCAGGTAATAAGTACATTTCTTTTTGGACAATATCACCTTTTCCCTTGCTTTCTTCCCGCTTTCCCTCTCATTCCCACATAAAAGTTGTAAAGTTCATTTTCCACATACTGTCTAGTAAGTACTACTGCTACATTTGTTCACCATTCCCCCCCCCCATTTCTGTGCCCCCTTACCCTTCCAAGGACAGAAAAAAGAACAAACAAGACAAAAAGAAAAGAAAACAGCAAAAAAGAAAAAAAAACACATTTCCGTTCCTTGGAGTTCATTTTGATAAACATTATTTTGCCATTTTCAGTATTTTTATAGCAATTCCATTCATTGATGATCAAGTTTTGCATTTTACCTTATTTCCTGTTGCTGTACTGAAATACAGAATAATTTACAAAGAAAAAAAGATTTTGTTTATGGTCCTGAGGTTGGGAAGTTCAAGAGCTTGGTGCTGGAATCTGATTGGCTTCTGGATGGGCAATGTGGG
Source organism: Dipodomys merriami (assembly GCF_024711535.1). Lineage (NCBI taxonomy): Eukaryota > Metazoa > Chordata > Mammalia > Rodentia > Heteromyidae > Dipodomys > Dipodomys merriami. The sequence goes on along the minus strand of NW_027205381.1, from coordinate 5,234,066 downwards.
AGGGCAAGTAGACATATATGGAAGACAGGAGACAGTGGAGGCGGTAGCTTATTAACAACAACAAAAAAATGATGCTGGAGGGAAACACCTCAATCCCTTCAAGAACTTGGAGCTCCCACAGCCCAAACACCCTTACCAGGCCCTACCCAACACTTTTACACTGGCAATTAAATTTCAACATGAGTTTTGGCAGGGATAAACCATATAGCACATACTCAGAAAACTTCCTATGTATTCCAAACAGTAGAAATTCTCATCCCTGTAACCTTAGCTACTCAAGAGATAAGATCTAAGGATTTTGGTTCAAAGCCAGCCTGGGCTGAAAACTCTGTGTGATTCTTATCTTTAGTTAACCTGCAAAAAGCTGGAAGTGAGGATTTGGCTTAAGTGGTAGAATGACAGCCATTAGCAAAAAAAAGCTAAGTGAGTGTGCCTTGGCCTTAAGTTCCAGTCCCCATACCAGCACAGACAGACAGACAGGCAAACAGGCAGGCAGGCAGGCACGCACACATGCACACACACAATAATAATAATAATCCAGAAATGACTTTTTTGTGTATAGAAGCATAGTGGTATTTTAAAATCTGATCTACCCAGGGCTGAGAAGTTGGCTCAGTGGTAGAGTGCTTGCCTTGCATGCCTGAGGCCCTGGGTTCGATTCCTTAGCACCACATAAGCAAAAAGAAAAAAAGTCAGAAGTGGTGCTGTGGCTCAAGTGGTAGAGCGCTAGCCTTGAGCTGAAGAGCTAAGGGACAGCACCCAGACCCAGAGTTCAGGCCCCACGACCGGATCCAAAAACAAAAACAAAATCTGATCTACCCTGTTAATGTTTTATTTCTTGTAACAATAAATTAGATCTCTACACCCTTTGCCCTGAGGTAATCACAACAGATTTCCTTACACCACTTATATATTTACATATTATAGATTACATAAGTCCCAGTCCAGCTCTATAAGTGCCACTTCTCTATGCACTTGTCAACATAGTCAGAGTTGGATTCTCATCAATAGTTATCCATCTCTCTGCTCTCCTGTAATTCACCTGATTTTGTGCAGTTATGGCTAAGCAGTGTACTTTGTCCCAGGAGTGCCCTACAAGGAGATCCTGACTCCTATAGAAATATAGCCATGTGACTCACTCAGCCAATGGAACAAGGGGCAGCCATTCATTTCTCTACCATGTGAAAGTATAGAACCTTGTTGAGCCAGACTATAAAGAGGGTTCAGTTACCAAACTCATCATTCTTCCTCACTTTCCAGGATGGTCAGTAGGAATTCTTGTATGAAGTGTGGGGAGGGGAGAATCAATGAAGACAGAATAAAAGGAGTGGTCTCTAAAGAAGAGGTTCTCAAGGAATGTTCCTGGATGATACTTCCACTGATTATTTTTGACCCCAACATTTAGTCATTTGGCCACATTTAGCTGCAAGGGAGGCTGGGGAATGAGCTCTTTATTATGGAGGACTATGTGCCAAGCTAAATTTTGATTACAATGGAAAAAGGAGAATTCATTTGGGAGCACAATTTTGAGACATTGCTGCAAATGCCACCTAGTCAACAGTCTGCTAACCAAGATAGTGAGGAAGATTGTCCTTAACAAGAAGAGAATCCTAAGCATACTTAGTTTCAGATGTTGGTTTCTATTGTGATCAGAATAACTAAAACATATAGGAGAAATGTCTGAGTGTTCGACTAGGACAGGAAATATTCGAGAAATATCAAATATCAATAGTACAGAGAATAAGGAAGTGCTCAAGAGAAAAAAATATAAAAAAACTTACAATGAGGTATGTCTAAAAGAGCACAGCAGCCAATTGACAGAGCTCCCAACCTGGACTAAACAGGGCAACAAAATAAATAATGCAGCACTGGATTATCACCAAACTACAAAACAGATATCTGTAACTCCATTGTTGATACAAATGATTGTGGAGATAAGTAGTTGAGAAGACACAAATCTCCCTTGTAGAAGAATTCTAGGTAACTTGTGTAACTACTTTTCATGCAAAATTGAAAATAACTCCCTACTCTATAATGACTTCCTTGTAAAGGGTACAGTCTAGAAAGAGAGAAAGGAGAGTAATTTTACAGTGGAGATCCAGGTATGCATTACCTCGGACAGGTGATCACAGTCAACACCAACAGTCATAAGTGTGGATGGTACATAATTGCTATGTTTGAGTTTCTCCCTGAAAGCTCATTTGCTGGAAAATTTGATCCCTAATGCAGAGATATTGTAAAGTGGGATTCCCTGCCCCCACCCCTAGTATGGGGCTTGAACTAGGGCATTGAGCTCTTGCTTGCCTTTTCTACTCAAGGCTAGCCCTCTACCACTTGAACCACACCTCTACCTCTACTTCTGGCTTTTTGGTGGTTAACTGGAGATAAGAATTTCACGGACTTTCCTGCTTAGGCTGGCTTTGAACTGTAATCCTCAAATTTCAGCCTAAGTAGCTAGGATTACAGGTGTGAGCCCCTGGTACTCAGCAAAAAGGTGGGACTTCTAAAGAAGTGTTTAGATAGAGATCTCATGAGTGAATGAATGCTGTTATTATGGGAGTAGGTGACTTATAAAAAGTTCAAAAAATTGGGCTGGGAAGGTAGCTCAGGGATAGAGTGCTTGCCTTGCACGCATGAGGCCCTGGGTTTGATTCCTCAGCACCATATAAGCAGAAAAAGCCAGAAGTAGTGTTGTGGCTCAAATGGTAGAGCGCTAGCCTTGAGCTGAAGAGATGAGGGACAGCGCCCAGGCCCAGAGTTCAGGCCCCATGACCGACAAAAAAAAACCCCAAAAAGTTGGAACAATAAAGTCATGGGCTGGTGGCTCATGCCTGCAAGCTTAGCTATTCAGGGGCCTGAAATCTGAGGATCACACTTCAAAGCCAGTCCAGTCAGGAAAAGTCTGTGAGTCTTTTATCTCTAATTAGCCAACAGAAAATTGGAAGTAGAGCCATTCCTCAATGTGAAACAGTGCTAGCCTTAAGCAAAAGAGCTCATGGGCAATACCCAGGCCCTGAGTTCAAGCCCCAAGATACACATACACTCTCTCTCTCTCTCTCTCTCTCTCTCTCTCTCTCTCTCTCTCTCTCTCTCTCTCTCTTTCTCTCTTTCTCTTCCCTTTCACCCTTCTACCCAGGAATGACACAAATGGCTTCAGCAGATGTCAGTCCCTTGATCTTGATTTCCCCCACCTATACAACTGTGAGAAATAAATAGTCTGTGGTAGTCTTAGTTACTTTACTTGCCACTGTGACCAAAATAGCTGACAGGAACAACTTAAAGGTGGGAAGATTTATTTATTTATTTATTTATTTTGGTCGGTTGTGGGGCTTGAACTCTGGGCTTGGGCGCTGTCCCTCAGCTCTTCAGCTCAAAGCAAGCAGTATACCACTTGAGCTACAATGCCACTTCCAGTTTTCTGGTGGTTTATTAGAGATAAGAGTCTCATGGACTTTCCTGCCCAGGCTGACTTTGAACCCTGATCCTTAGATCTCAGCTTCCTGAGTAGCTAGGATTACAGGCATGAGCCACTGGTGCCAGGCTAAAGGTGGGAAGATTTATTTGAGCTCAGGGTTTCAGAGGATTCAGTCCCTGGCTGCTTAGTCCCATCTATTTACGCAGAATATCATGGTCACAAGAGCATGTGACTCAGGAACATCCTCACCTCATAATGAATAGGAGACAAGAGAGAGGGACACAAGAAGGGGCCAGGTACAAGATGCCCCAAAGACCTATGTTTTAACATATAAGTCTGTGGGGGAACATTTCATATTCAAACCGTAACAGTGGTGTTTGTTATAGAAGCAGGCCACCAAGATATGTTATGCTAAAAATTTCATTTCCTCTTGTGCTTTTATTTCCTAGACTCAGAACTTGAGTGTAATTATGAGAAGAGCATTGTACAGATTACAACTGAAGAACATTCAATAAAATACCTGACTAGCACTCCTCAAAACTGTCAAGGAAAGTCACGGTCAAGAGGAAACCAAGGAGACATGATGACAGGTAAAAATGGAGGAACTCGGAATCAAGTATGGAATTGGGTTAAGTCAGCTATTTCTATAATAAATACTTGAGTCAATCAACTTAAAAAATGAAGAGAGTGGGGGGGGAGCGGGGAGGATGGGGGGGGCAGAGGGAGGATGGGAAGGGATGGGAAGAGGAAACAAAGGAGGAGGCTACAATGCTTGATAAGAAATGTACTCATTATCTTGCCCATGTAATTGTAACCCCTCTGTACAGTATTTTCACAATAACAAAAAAATGAAGAGAGTTGTGTGCCAGTGGCTCATACCTGTAATTATAGCTACTCAGGAAGCTGAGATCTGAGGATCACAGTTTGAAGCCAGCCTAGGAAAGAACTTGAGACTTTTTTTTTTTTGGTCCGGTCGTGGGGCCTGAACTCTGGGCCTGGGTGCTGTCCCTCAGCTCTTCAGCTCAAGGCTAGCGCTCTACCACTTGAGCCACAGTGCCACTTCCGGCTTTTTTCTTAAGTGGTGCTGAGGAATCGAACCCAGGGCCTCAGGCATGCAAGGCAAGCGCTCTACCACTGAGCCACCTTCCCAGCCCCTTGAGACTCTTATCTCCAACCAACTACCAAGAAAACTGGAAGTAGAGCTGTGCCTCAAGTGGAAGAGTGCTATCCCCGAGTCTTTTTGCTCAGGGACAAGAGGAAGAAGAAGAGAGACAGAGACAGAGAAAATGAAAATTTATTTGGGTTAAGTTCCCAGTTCGTTGGCTCCGGTTCTTGGGACTTGTGGTAGGACATGTGGCAGGAGTTCCTGGTAGAGCAAACCATTTATCTCACGGCAAGTAAGTGAAAAAAAAAGGGTGGGGGGTGAGGATAGGGCTGGAGTACTACAACGCCATTCCAAGGCTTGGTCTTCATTGACCTAAAGATCTCCACTTGGCTCCACTTCCTAAACGTTTCATCACCTTCCCAAAAAGTTCCAAGCTGAGGACCAAGACTTTAGCACACAGGCCTTTAGCCCATGCTAGGTCCAAACCATAAGCATTCAGTTATTGTGATAACTGGACCATACTGGCGTAAGAGCTTAACATAATAATAGGGGAAACTGGGTGTGGACGCATATGGGAACTCTTTGTACTATCTCAACCAATTGTTCTGTAAATCTAAATCTGTTCTAAAATAGAAAGATTAAAAACAAAAACAAAAACAACCCCAACCCAGTAGGTTGGGTATGGTAGTAAAAGTCTGTGGTACCAACAGTCAGGAAGCTGAGAGAGGAGGATCATGAGTTTGGGGCTAGCTTGGGCTACATAGTGAGAACTTGTCTCTAAAAAGACAGTACAACACACAATGCACCACAACACAACAAAACAATGGGGCTGGAGGGGTAGCTCAGTCATAACTCACTTAGCATATATGAGGTCATGGGTTTGATCCCAGAACTGCAAAAAAAAAAAAAAAAAAAACCCACAAAAACAAATAAACCAAACCAAAAAAAGTGTGTTTCTGTGTGTAAGAAACACACAGACACACACACACACACATACACATAAAGACAGAGAGACCGAGAAACAGAGAGAGAGAGATTCTCCCTCTATATTTTCTTTGTTGGAGTGATTGGTTAATGACATTTGAAATGGAGATGGCATTTTTTACTCCAGAGATGTCACTTCACAGCTGGAACCAACCCTGCACCCTTCTATTGGATTTTTATTAGGTGAGAATATGAACCTTATTTAAGCTGTGTTGGGTCAGGTGACATTTATCTACTGAAATCAAATGCATATAGATGTGTCACGGTCACCACTCAGGTTTATACCTTCATGGCGCATCTCATCTCTTTAGCCTGCTGCGGAATCTTTCCTTCCTAATCTCTAGGTGGCTCTCGCCTTCCTTTAACTGTACTCCTTGTCTACATCTTTTCCTAAGCTTAGTGGCCAGCACCTCTGGCCATTCCCAGGCAGGTACATTCTCTTATACTTTCAAGCTTGTGCACACTTGCTCATCTCTGCCAGTGACACCCACTCCTTCAGTCTTAACTTCTCCCTGCAAATACTAAATTGTCTCAGATTTCAGCTCATTATGGGTAGCAGGCAAGATTCTCAGATGTCCCTAAAGATACTTGCTCACTGGTATGTCTAGCTTATGAAGCCCTCAGTACTATGATTATAATAGTTTTTATTCCTGTGATTAGGTTAAGTTCTGTGACTCAGTTGACATTACTAGAATGTTATCCAGATCCTAATCTAAACATAAGCATTCTTTAAAAGCACAGTTTCCTCTAGCTGGTAACAAAAGAGAAAGTCAGAACGGGATTTGATGTGGAAAGGGGATTTGACATGCAAGAAATTATCTTTTGATTGTTGGACCATCTATGTGGTCTGGGGTCATGGCTAGGAACTCAAGTAGTCTCAAGGAGCCAAAAGGAGGCACAGGAAAATCCTTCAACCTCAAGGAACTTAATTCTGCCAATAATAAGAATGCATGGAAGAGGCTGTTTCTCAGGACCTCCAGATGAGAACTCAGTCCAAATGACACTTGGATTCTGGTTATACCCGCAGAAACTCCTCCTTATTATTGTGATAGGTAGGCACTATTTGAAGCCACTAAGTTTATGATAATTTTTTCTTAAAAATATTTTTGCTCAGATTAATGTTGCCCAAACTGGACTCAAACTTTTGCTCCTCTTTTCAATTCCACTTACCAGCTGAATACCTGGGATTGCAGGCATGCACCACCATTCCCAGCAGTACCAGAATACTTACATGCCATACCTCCTGTTTGAAGCTGTCCCTCATTTCCTCAGGAGCACTTGTGACACCATTCTTTCTACTGCTGCATAACCTGATACACACCTCTGAACAGTGCAAGTCATTCTGGATTTTAATTAGCTTTTATACTTGTCCAATCTCTTCACAAGATTCTGAATCCCTTTGAGGTGGGAACGGTGTTATTTTATCACAGCAGTCCAAAGCATAGGAAGAAGGCAAGAAACAATTAATGAATGATGTTTTTGGATGAGTGAGCAGAGGTATGAGGAAAAAATATAAATTTCTAGCTTACTTGATAAACAAAATGCATGAAATGTGGTTATGCTAGAACTATGGGAAACAAGGGAAGAGTTTAAGATTAAAAGTGACACACACATACACACAAGGTTCAGAATTCAGAGACACTCTTTTCTGAGATCTTAAATGTTTTTAAAAGATCTTAAAGGTTAGAATAAAAAGGGATCTTTTAAAATTTTATTTTTATTATCTTTAAGCAGTTTTACAAAAGGGTTTCTACTAAACAAATCATGAATCTTTTTTATTGTTATTTTTAAGGAGTTGTACACAGGGGTTACAATTCCATGTCAGGTAATGAGTACAGTGCTTCTTGAAAAATTGTCACCCCTTACTTCACTTTCCTCCATTTCCTCTCTCCTGTCCCTGCTCACAAGTTTGTACAATGCATCTTGATAAGTCACCTCTTCCATTATTCTCCCCCACTTGCCCAAACCTACCCATACCCCAACCATGGTACCATTTTCCTTTTTGTCTACCGCATATGACTGCATTTTCCATCTTTCCTTTCTCCATCTGCCTGCTCTTCCTCCTCTATGATTCCCAAAAGACCAAGATTTTATGCATGTGTAAATTCAAAAGTCTTCCATTTTTAAAATAAGTAGGCATACATTGACTGCTCATTTAGCTCTGTAATTTTGTCCCTGTGCTGTTGATACCTCCATGAGTGGGCCAGTTATAGAAATTCCTGTACGGGGGAAACAGGTTATTTTGACCTTCCACACCACCTCAGGGCAGTTTCTGAGATCTCCAGGCCAGCTCCCTTGAACGCTCGGGCCCCTGAACTGGGCAGTATTTTACGTCTGCCAGAAGCATGTTGAATCTCTCTCATTGCAAAAGTTGGGAGTCCAAGTGTGGTCTGGCATACGCCGGAAGGGGGTGGAATCCAGATTAAAATGAGAAATCACATCGCAGTATCACAGGGCAGAATGGTACCGCAAGTTGTAAGGGGTATTTTCAAGGAGAGGAGGAGAGACGGGGAGAGAAGGCTTTCTAGGCCAGAATGAGGTAAAGACCCTCTGGATCCAGTTTAGGCACCCTAGGGAGCACCTCCAGTGCTAACTGGATTAATCTGCATTTTATTTCGTGGGCTCTGGAGAGCCAGGGAAGGAATCCATGGCAGAGATTCGGATTTCAGACTCTACCACTAGCTTCTCGGGGGGGTGGAAGTGTGACAGCTCATGGAGGGGGGGCGGATTTCCACATCTGGTAACTGGAGAAGTAAGGCCGTGCCAACCCACAAGGACGACACGAACTGAGCAGAAAAAGCGCACAGTTTAGACGATCGGCGGGGACTGGCTTCAGGCTGGCGGGTCAGCCTACGATCATCGGTGAGGTCTGTGCGGAGAGTCAGCTTCGCATGCACAACGACTGGCCCGGGATTTGGAGCTGGTCACTGCTGCTCTGCGCTCGCACAGCCACCGTTCACTGGGGAGTCCCCGGTCTCGCTCTGCTGACGTCGGACGCAGACGCCCAAGGACCCAGGTGCGCGTGCACCGCGTCAGCGGACGGCGCTCGCCGCCGCCAAAGCCCGGGGCGGGGGGGGGGGGGGCACGGGGGCCGAGCCGGGACTGGGAACCCCGTGTCCCTGGGTGGGCGGGGCCGGCGTGTGCGTGGGCGCGGCGTCTACTGCGCAGGCGCCGACACGCTCGCCTCGCTCGAGCGCGCGCGCCCGCGACCGGTTCCGCTGCCGGAGGGAGGAGGGCTGGCGCGCACCCGCGCGGCGGCCGTGGCGTGCGCCACTCTACGCCCGACGTCACTGGTCGGTGTGTAGTGGCGGCGGGGCTGCCCTCAGCTGCGGCGCTGGACGAGGTTGGTGTGGCGCTGGGTGCGGCGTTCGAGGCCGCGACAAGCGAGAACGGAGGAACGGACTTCTCCGCTCCCGGGCTGCAAAGTCGTCACCCCCGCCTCTTCTCCGGCCTTTGGCGGCGCCCGCCGGCGGCTTCCTCCTTTTCTCTCCAGCTCCTCGCGGGCCTTGGGGCTGCAAGCGGCGAGAAGCGCCGAGGGGCGCCGAGAGGTCGCGGCTCACTGCGGAGGCCCGCGTGCCCGCCACCCTGCTGGGCCTGGGCTCCATGTGAAGGAGGTCGGGCCTGGACCCCGGCTCGCGCGCAGCTTCTAGCGCGCCCCTCCAGCCCCCGGGGCCCGCAGTCTCCCGGGCCGGAGGCCGCGCGGGGGCGGAGGGGGGGCGGGCGCGGCGGCGGCGGCGGCGGCGGCCAGTGCTCGGCCTGCGGCTCCCTGCGGCCGGAGGAGCAGACGGTGAGTGTGTGTGTGTGCGTGCGCGCGCGTGTGTGTGGCGGGAGCCGCGGCTCGGGAGGGGGGCTGGCGGCTCCCTGCTCGTCTCTCTCCAGGGCGGGGATTTGGTTGGGTGCTTGCCGGGCTCTCGGCGGACCGAGCGCCGACTCGGGGCCCGGTATCCGGGGCTGAAATCTGGGTTTGCGCGGTCGAGTTGAGCTGTCAGACGCTCCTGCTCCTCGAGGGTGACTCGAGTCGGAAGGTTATTGGCCCCCGATCCCGGGGATGGAGCCGAAATGTTAGGTGCTGTGAGCACGGCAGGTCTCGTCTCTTGCTTTGTCACAAAATGGAAATCTGTGCGTTAGGATTGTTTCACCTTCCCTTCCGTAGTTAGCATCTAGCTGGCTCTTACTTGTGCTTACTCTGCGCCCAGTACTTGTTCCTTGTCTGATTTCATCTTCCCAGCCCCGAGAGGTAGGTGGGTATGTTTTCTCCCCATTTTACAGGCGAAAAGTTTGAGGCTCCGAGAGATTAAGGTAGGCATTTGCCTGAGATCGTGCAGGTAGCCATCGGGGAAGCCTTGCTCACCTACATCCACGTCTTTCTGTAGGACCGCATTTCTCTGTCTTGTGAAAGTTAAAAAAAAAAAAAAAGAATAGATATGCGAGGAAGACGAGGGTAAGTGGCTAGGTTTTTCCTGGGTGTAAATTCTCAACACGAAGGTAGATCTAGGTGTTTTTATTCCACTCCCTCCCCCCCATGCAGGATGGCCGATCATTTTCTTGATTTTCAAATACATCACTAAAAAGTGGCTCCAGGCACGTTTACCTTTTATATGGTAGGACTGGGCAGAGAACATTTTCCCTCTTACAAAAAAGAAGGAATATACCTGGTAAAACTGCATATGTTTTGAGAAATTACTTTTCTTTTGCAGTTTGATAGTGAGGCGTCCCAGGGAACTCACAGTTGGGTGATTTGCTTGAGATTTCCTTATTGCAAAATGTGTTCTTGGATTATGTAGCAATGTTAACACACTAATTTTGCGTTGTCTTATGCAATATATTTTGGTCAAAATTTAATGTGTGGAATATTGCAGCAAGTTATCTTTTGACGGCGTGATGGTTTTTTTTTTCTCAGATGTGTATTTTATTTCTCTTCTGTGTATAACGCTACTAATCAGTACCTACTGTCTCACTGAAAATTGGCATTTTCACATTGTACTGTATTATTTCCTTCACTGTGGGTTAGTGAATAAGCAGAGCCAGAGCTCTCTCTACTTACACATAAGAAAATGGAGATAAATTCCTTCGAGTATTTGAAGTATTCTGTAATTTCACTCCTATGTTATCAGCTCCAACAAAATATTTGATTGAATGCCTGTTGGATTTATAGTCGAATGCCTGTAGGAAAAGTTCACATTATAGAGTTAACAAGTTTATAGACTGATTTTTGTTGTTTAGTTGAAATGTAAACATATGTGAGTCTTGTTGAATTAGGTTGAATATGACACCATTGTAGTTACTTAATCATGTTCTCTATGTATTTTGTTTTGAGAGAACTAGCTGTTAAAAGTTCTATTTAAATAATTGTTTTACATTATAAACTGGATCTTTAAAGCAGTTTTTTTTTTTAAAAAGGACTTTCTGGTTTACTTTATTGCTACCAAACGGCAAAAACGTATTTCATTAGGTCCTGAAAATAAAGTCATTTTTAGTGTTCTCGTATTTCCTTAAATTTTGCTTTCTCTGAAATTTTTTTTCTTGTACAATTGAAATTCTTTACCTTTTAGTACGAAAAGATTTCAGGCTTATAGGAGATCTGTAATAGTTACCATATAACTCTTTAGAGCCAACATCTGTTGGTATCTTGCCATATTTGCTTATCTATGAATATGTGTGTATTATTTTTAGCTGAACTATTGAAACTCAACTAACAGGACACTTTCCCCTTAAACATGTCATCGTACATCTAAAGATAAGGACATTTTCTTACATATCTAAAATATTGTTAATCTTAGATGTCATACTCTTTAGTGTAATCTAATATCCATCTGTATTTAAGTTTTTCCATTTGTACTAAGAAGTCATTTCTTTTCTCCTCCCCCCTCCCCCCCCCCCTCCTGCGTTTGGTGCTGTTTCTGGGACTTGAACTCAGGGTCTGGGTGCTGTCCTTAAGCTTTTTTGCTCAAGTCTAGCATTCTACCATTTGCCATAACTCCACTTCCTGATTTTTTAAAAAAAGATACCAAAATGACATTTGTCTTAGAAAATCATTCTGTACTTGAGGTGTCAGATATTTTCCCTCTCTCCCTTACACTAGCTGTTAGCTGTAAACTAGGTTTAAAGAGTTGATTAGTTTCAAAGTAAACACTTGGGACAGGAGTACAGTGATACAGTGTACTTTGTACAATGTCTCCACTGTAATTAGCAAGTAATCTATTCTTGTGAAAAATTAGCACAGTGACACTAGCCTTTTAAAGATTTAAAGATTTAAGTTTTAAGATTATTTCATGTCTTCATTTCATGATGATTGTATTAACAAATATTTATGGGTAGAGAATGAATTTATGAATTTCTGATGATGAGATGTATTAATTACTGTTAAAGTTGGACCTCATTTTTACTAAGTCAGATAGAAATTTTTTCTATATAGAATCAAATATAAAATTAACTTTATTTCCTAATTGACAGTAGGTAATAGTTCTAAAGAAAGCTTTGTAATAGGATTTCACTAATGAATACATTCCATTAAAATGTGATTTCAGTCATGAAACAGTTTATATGAGGTTTTTCACACATCTCTTTAAAATCAAGATAAATCATATATATGGAAATGAAGATACTTTCTCTTTACAAACATAAAAGCATGTCTATAATTTTGCCTGTGTCTTGGATATCCTTGGAACATGAGTTGACTGTATTTCTTCTGGTGGTTAATCACATGTCTGCTATGTAGTATCTTCAAAATTGTTGCTTTTCTTGTTACTCAACTCTTAGATTGTTGCTTTTTATGTGGGTATTGATACTATGTCCACCCAGCTCATGGGATAGGAATAAAATCTGTTGTAGATTTCCTGCTGTAACTAGAACACTGATTTTCTTAAAATGTTCAACTGAGTTACCTGTTTGCAATTCATAGTGCCATAAATTTTAAAAGCACTATGTGGCTTATATACTTGGGAATTTTTTTCCTCCTCCTCCTCCTCCTCCTCCTCCTCCTCCTCCTCCTCCTCCTCCTCCCCCTCCTCCCCCTCCTCCCCCTCCTCCCCCTCCTCCTCCTCCTCCTCCTCCCCCGTCAGTTGTGGGGCTTGCACCCTGGGCCTGGATGCTGACTCTGAGCTCTTCAGCTTGAGGGCTACCACTTGAGTCACAGCGCCACTTCCAGTTTTCTGGAAGTGATTTAGAGATAGGAGTCTTATGGACTTTCCTGCCTGGGCTGGCTTTGAACTGCGATCCTCAGATTTTAGCCTCCTGAGTAGCTAGGATTTCAGGTAGGAGCCACCCTTGCCTGGCTTGGGATTTTATTTATTTATTTGTAAAAATATTCCCTTCTCCCCCTCCTCATGATTCTAAGTACTCTGCATAGTGCCTCTCCCATCATACAACCCACATGCACTGTACTTATCTCTGTATCTTTCAGTAGGAAAGTAAGTTCTTCTGGGACAGAGGTAGTGTTTGGTTGATTTATATAACCCAACACCTGGCACAGTATTACAGTGTTATAAGAAAAAATGCCTACCAAAATCACTGGTTATTTACACTTTTTTTTGAGTCTACTGACTTTCATTTGTTTCTTTTTCTCCTTCATGCTATTATTTTACTTTATTTAGGAAAGTTAAACATAATTTCCTACATTTTAGGCATTGATTTAAAAACTACTTTAAAGAATTTAACTCATTTAATCTCTGCACCAATTCAATCTATCAATGTTACTATATCTACATTGCAATGAGGGAACCAAGTTCAGGTACTATAGTACCTGGTGAAAGTAGAACTTGAATTCAAGCAGTTTGACTCCAGAATTTGTGCATCTAATTGCTGCCTTCTGCTTTATCAGGCCAGTGAAAAAAATGGGCTTAATTTTACCAAAGTACTAGGTCTTGTGGATCGTAGAATATCCATCCAATGAATGATACAGGGGTGGGTAAGATGCCTTCTGAAGACTTGAAGAATTGAAGGCTACAATTGAACTCATCTAACAAACTCTATACCTTGACTGCTTATATTTCCTGGAAAAAAATACAGAAAAGATAAAGAAAATAAGGCTAGTAAATAGCTAAGAATGTGAGCTTGGAAGGCAGACCTGAATGTGAAATTCAGTGCCATTGTCTAAGCTAACCTTCAGTTTATTTTATGAAGTTATCCTTGATAAAATAGGGATAATAGTACCTAATTCATATGTTTATTAAGACTGCTTAGCATACAAGTGTCTAGAAAACCATAATCAGAAGCTGGGCACCAATACCTCATGCCTGTAATCCTCAGGAGGCCAAGTTCTGTGGATTGTGGTTTGAAGGCAGCTTTTGCAGGGAAGTCTGTGAGACTTTTATCTCTGTTAACCGCCAAAAAGCTAGAAGTGCAGCAGTAGCTCAAAGTGGAAGAGTGCTAGCCTTGAGGGAAAAAGCTCAGGGATAGCACCCAGGCCCTGCGTGCAAGTCCCAAGATGAGCCACACATAACACACACACACACACACACACACACACACACACACACACACACACACACACACACACACACACACACACACACACACACACACACACACACACACACACACACACACACAAACCCACAAGTAGTTAATCTTCCATAATCCACACAAATCATGTTTGTTTTGATGTATATAGAAGCTGGCATATTTAATATGGCTATAAGTAATAGTGTCCAGTTTAATAAAAAAAAGTCAGGGAGAATAAAAATAAACATTTTACTTTGTATATTTTATTTTACTTAAAGTGTAAAGCAGTCTGAATATTTGAACCATCTAGGCCTCTATAATTTTCCTGCTCTTCACAGTTGGCTTACCTATATCTAATTTAACAGTGCTATGGTTTTTTTGGAACCTAGCCATTTTCATAGAAACAACTTTTTTTTTTTTTTTTTTTTTTTGCCAGTCATGGTGCCTGAACTCTGGGCCTGGGCGCTGTCTCTCAGCTCTTCAGCTCAAGACTAGTGCTCTACCACTTGAGCCACAGCACCACTTCCAGCTTTCTCTGCTTATGTGGTGCTGAGGAATCGAACCTAGGGCCTCATGCATGCAAGGCAAGCACTCTTACCACTGAGCCACCTTCCCCGCTCCAGAAACAACTTTCTTTTGCTTATTTACAGTCTCATTGGTTTATGTAATTTTTTGTTGACTCTGATTATTATGAGCACACAAATACAACTTCATGTGTAGATTTTTAAAAACTTAACTAGTAGTGCATGTTTAGTAGCTTATTGGAAGGCTTTTTTTTTGGGGGGGGTTCGGTCGTGGGGCCTGAACTCTGGGCTTGGGTGCTGTCCCTCAGTTCTTCAGCTCAAGGCTAGCGCTCTAGCACTTGAGCCACAGCGCCACTTCCGGCTTTTTTTTCTTATGTGGTGCTGAGGAATCGAACCCAGGGCCTCATGCATGCAAGGCAAGCGCTCTACCACTGAGCCAACTTCCCAGCCCCTGGAAGGCTTTATAGAGAGAACAAAGAGTAAATTTGCTAAACTTATTTAAGAAAATTGGAAAAGAAGAAATATTGTTGGCTTTTCTTCATGAGTCTCTGACTTCATGGATGTATTATACTGGTATTTAAACAAAGGATTCAAGTCTGCATAATCATATCATTTCATTTTGTTTCAGCTCCATTGTTTTTTTAATGCCTGAGTTTTGTCCTTGTTTTGTGGTTTCTTCGTTATGTGTATAATTTTTAAATTAGTTCCCCACGTTCACTATCTGTCATCTCAATATTTTCAGCTCTTTGTTATTTTACTTTGCATTCTAGGAGAGCTCAGGTTTGACCTTCAGCTGTTCTATTCTTTAAACCCTGCAAGACCAATTAAAAATACTTTTCATTTCATGAGTACTTTAACTCTGCATTTAAATCTCTGTTATCTTTGCAATCCTTAATTTCACTAATTTCTTTTTTTTATCTCATTTTTGTTTTGTATCTCAGTCTGGTCTGTCCTCTTTGGCTTTCTGTTCTTATTCCTAAAGGCCTGTCTTCTGGGATTGAGGCTATTACATATTTTTATCAGTTTCAGACTGTATTGTGACAGGAAGGAAAAGTAATATTTGAGTGTCTTCTATAGACTAGAACTTCTCTTTGCCTTCTGTGTTGTGAGGTGCAGTGAATCAAACCTAGGGTCTTGTACCTGCCAGACAAGTGCTTTACCACTGAGCTACACTCCCAGTCCTTCACATTTTTAAATTTAAAGTAACTGTGGTAGATCATATTATCTTGGTTTACAGGTGAAGAAACCAACACACAGCCACATAAGGGATCTTTCTCAGAGTTACCTGAGTCTGAGTTTTCTGTGACTCTTGCATTTGAAGCAAGAGTTCTTAGTCTGCTTGCTATTTCATGATGTTGCTCACATGTTCTCATTACATGCAGCATTCTCTATGGGAATGTGTGCACTGGAGTCTTCTGGGGGTTGATCTAGTATCACTTACCCCCCCCCCCCCATTGAGGTATTATTATACTATTCCTATTTTATCCTTACTTAATGAGTTATGATTAATACTTTAATATGCCCGAGTGAGGCATTTATATGCACTATACTTTTTAGTAGGAACAAACACAAATTGGTTTGCTGTGACTAAATTGTGTCCACTCAAGGAGAAATAATTTGAGAAAATTTTGTATGTATTTTTAGAGAACAGATGATGACATTTCTTGAATAAACAGTAGGAATTTTTAATGTGATTCTTACTAAGTTTTAGACTCAATTCTAAATAGGCTATAAATGATAATCCCCAATTCTCAGAGTAAAACATTCCAACCCTTAGCTGGATATAATATTTGCACCCAATCTTAGAGCATATAACTAATTTACCTTTTATCATTTGAGGGAAAGATTATTAAGTGGCTTGGGGTTAGGTCATTAGAATTTAGCCATATAGCCTTATATTTGACCGCAGTTGAATTAAAGTCATATCTTTTTTTTTTTTGGGGTCCGGTCATGGGGCCTGAACTCTAGGCCTGGGCACTGTTCCTCAGCTCTTCTGCTCAAGGCTAGCGCTCTACCACCTGAGCCACAGCGCCACTTCCAGCTTTTTTCTTTTTGCTTATGTGGTGCTGAGGAATTGAACCCAGGGCCTCATGCATGCAAGGCAAGTGCTCTACCACTGAGCCACCTTTCCAGCCCCAAGTCATATCATTTCTAAAAGTAGAGTTTTCTCAATAATAAGACTACTTTTTACTTGGTTTCTTAGTGTCTGAGCACCTTAGAAATTTTGTAAATACTGTTTGATGTAGTAATTACATGACATATGGTACAATAAGAAAGAGTTGGGTGAATAGAACTGGAGATTACTATGTTAAGGGGAATAATCCAGTCTCTCACTAAGACAAGTATCACATTTTTCTCTCAGTTGTGGAAGCTAAGGGGAAACAAAATAACCAAGGTCATGAAAATATAAAAATGGAATACTAGGAAGGTGGGGGAGCAGCAGATAAGAAGGTAATAGAGGGGATAAATATGATCAAAGTACATTATGTATGTATATGGAAATGTCATAAAGAAATCCCTTAATATAAGACAATAAAAGGGGTGTAACTGAATACAAAACCCATCAGAGCCATCATATAAATCATGACATTAATCTTTTTCTCTTCAGATTGAATCAGGAGACATTAATCACATTTTCGTATTATATTAAAAGAACAAAGTATTGTGGGACTATCCTATTACAGGCTAGACAGGTAGGAAACTTGAGTGTAGTCTTAAGTCTGTTGTTAATTAGAAGCAGACTATAACAGAATAATTTCAAGGTTTGTTTTCTCCAGTGCTAGGAATCAAATCCAGGGCTTCACATACAGTATATAAGTACTATACAGCTGACTTTCAGATTTCTCAATTTGTCAAAGTGAGGTTGCCCTAGGTCATTTCTTAAAGACTTGTCTTTAAAAACAAAACTAGGCTGTGATTCTGTAAGGCCCATAACTTAATCGAAAATAGCAGAGAGGCCAGAGAGGCTTGAATTTTCTTGCTTGAGAGGTTGTTAACATGACAACAGATTGGGGAAGATTTGTTGGGGATATTATTTAGAAGGAGGACAGGTACAGTCTGTTGCTTAACAATATTTTATAGCCAGATGCCTTGCATTGGACTGTCTTTGTACATATTTTTGAAAGATAGAAATCAGAATTACTTATAGTAAAGCTTAGTAATAAAATCTAAGGTCGTAAGCATTGTAACCTTGAAAAGAACAGAAAACTGAATTTTCATGTTATAAATGGAGAACCAACACTAGAAAAATACATTTTTGGAAATACTTTTGCCACAAGTGGGGGACCTTTTGGACTTGAAATGCTCCTCCCTCAGTCTCCTTAGGCTGGGATTTACAGGTGTGTGCCACTATGTCTGTCTGGCTACTATTTTACTTTTTTCTATTTTACTTTTTATTTTTTGCTGGTCTGGAACTTGAACTCAGGGCCAAGTTGCTATCCCTAAGCCTCTTTGTGTTCCAGGCTAGCACTCTACCACTTGAGCCACAGCACCACGTCCAGCTTTTTCTGAATAGTTTATTAGAGATAAGAATCTTACAGATTTTCCTTCCCCAGTTGGCTTTGAACCTTGATGCTCAGATTTCATCCTCCTTAGTAGCTAGGATTACAGGCATGAGCCACTGGCTCCAGGCTTACTATTTTACTTTTAAAGTTCACTCAACAGTTATTGACAGTCTTAAGGGATGTCAAAAGTATCAACAGCTAAGCAAATTGCAATCTTATTTTAGTTATTCCCATAAATATAATCAAAATGTTTGGCTACCTTCCCTATTTTTAGCACTGAAGATAAATAGACAAATCAGTCATTGTAGATTAAGATAGAGCTTCATTTTGATGAGGGAGACAGGTATATCAGGGTGATTATATAATATATTAGCCAAGCTAAGATACTTTTCAGTGTGAAAGGAGACTTTTAATAATCATCATGGTTATTACTTATTCTAGTCATGCCAGGTATTGGTGGCTCATGCTGTAATCCTGGCTATTCAGGGGGCTGAGATAAAAGGATTTTGGTTTGAAGCCAGTACAAAAAGAAAAGTCTGTGAGTCTCTTATCTCCATT
Source organism: Dipodomys merriami (assembly GCF_024711535.1). Taxonomy (NCBI): domain Eukaryota; kingdom Metazoa; phylum Chordata; class Mammalia; order Rodentia; family Heteromyidae; genus Dipodomys; species Dipodomys merriami. The sequence continues at coordinate 5,215,535 of NW_027205381.1, read as the reverse complement.
TAACCAGCAAAAAGCCAGAAGTGGAGCTCAAGTAGTACAGCACCAGCCTTAAATGAAGAGCCAAGCAAGATCACAAAGCCCCATTACTGGCACGCACAAAATTATCCTGGTCATGTATTGTGCTGATGGTTTCACAGATATGCTTATACTTTGCCCTGAGCATTGTTTTATTATACATTAAATCTATATAGTATTTTACATGTAGCCCCAATAAAGTAGTTTTGCTTGTATTCTAATTATCTTGATTTTACAAAAATAAACCTGAACTATCTTTAGCAATCTGGAATCTGTGTTTTTCCTATATATATAAAAATAAGTCTGAAGCCAGATAATGGTGGCTCACGCCTATAATCCTAGCTACTCAGGAGGCTGAGATCTGAGGATCATGGTTCAAAGCCAGCCCAGGCAGGAAAGTCCGTGAGACTCTTACCCAGTAAACCACTAGAAAACTCGAAGTGCAGCTGTGGCTTAAGTGGTAGAGTGCTTGCCTTGAGCTGAAATGCTCAGGGACAGTGCCCATGCCCAGATTCAAGCCCTATGACCACCACCACCACTATCTCACCCCACCAAAAATAATAAGTATGAGATATATACTTATACTAAGTACCATAGAAATATTTTACTGCAATATGTAACAGCATAAAAGTATACTAAAAATTCATAGTAAGTGCAAAATTTTAAGTAGGAAGATAATATTAAAAAATGAAGCTACATTTAAGTATGATGGTAGTGTTACTGTTAATCTAACAGGAGTGAAGCAGGACTTGATGTCAACCTAGCTTAATGAAAGCAAGCCATAAATAGATAAATAAATAACAAATAGTGAAAGACCATGACAAGAAATGAGAGGGATACTAAGTGCTCAGAGAGGCAGTAAAGTTAATTGGGAACAATTTTTTGAATAAATTGTTTGGAGATGAATGTTAATAGCAAGGCTCACTAAAAAGAAGAGGGGTATATGGACAGTAAGGGATAGCAGAAATCAAGGCCCAGGAAGTAGGCTCTTACAAGTCTTTGTTGGGGAAAAAAAGTTTATGCCATGGTTGTAACAAGAAGAAAATTTGAGATATTTGTTAATGGGCTAGCTCTATGCAAAGTGTCTCGGTGCTGCAGAAAATATGTAAGTAATGTCTCCTGTCTTTGAGAGCTTAGAATGAAAACAGCCAGAACACATAACCAACCTTTTCACAAAGCATAAATTGAAGAGGATTGTGGAAATGGATTTGGTGAGAATTGATTAATTTTGGAGTTTTTGTTGGAACTTAAAGTTTTTGGCAACATATCTTGATTTCTGAGTCCTCATTGAGCCATTACCATGATGTTATTTGGAAGTTAGGATTTTCACAAAAGTGTTAAAATTCTACCAGCAAAGCATAAGTATATTCACCATAAACCTATTTGGATAGTAACCCATTACCATTTTATTATACCAGTATTAAGGTGTAGGTATTGTTTACTTTTTAAGCTTTGGAAAGCACAACAATTTGGAAAGACTAATGGAATTTAGTGGAATGTGTGTATGGTACTGAGGATCTATTCTAAAACCTTATACTTAGGCAAGTGCTTTTACAACTTGGAGCCATGCTCCACCTGCTATTTTTATATTCAGGTGATTGGGGGGGTATTAGTGTACAGTATGTATATTTTAGATATTTATGGAACAAATAAATGAGAAACAAGACAATAGTTTGTATGAGGGGACCCTGACCAAGATTTAGTTAAAATGCTGGACTTAATTGTTGTTGGCTTTCTGCATGTCTGTTCATTATGCTCTGATATTTTAGATGTTACAAATAATAATTCCTTTAATTCTTATATGAAGTAGATATAGTTGCCATCTCTATTTTACACACAAGGAAACACATTGAGTAATGTTTTTGGTAAACCAATTATGATTTGTTGCTGTTGTGTAGTTGTCTGATATAAATTCCTAGGAACAAAATTTATATACTTTATGTATCAGCCTAAAGTGCTTTGAGAGTATTTTATAATCTTAAATTTGTTAGGAGTAGGATTTAAGAGCTACCTTTCTCCTGTTATGATAATCTCATAAAATGTAGAAAATTTAAGGTTTATAGATACTTGAATTCCTGAGCACTCCCAATGAGTTTAAGAACTAAAAAAAAAAAAAAAAAAGGCTGAGTCTCCTAAATATATATGGCTTTGTTTTGTGATTCTATAATGAAATACCATATATTGCACGTTTATAAAGAACATAGATTTGTTCTTTCAATTTCTAGATATTGGGAAGTTCAGGCTAAGAGGTTGTATCTGGTGAGAGCTTTCTATGTCATTATGTGGTAGGTAGCATTATATGACTTACATACAGAGCAAGAGATTGACTTTATTACTTCAGGCCCTTTTATTATTGATCTCTTGATGAGGATAGAGCCTTCATGGCATAAGCACCTATCAAATTACCCACCTGTAAACACTTGCACTGGGGATTAAGTTTTCAATACACTTTTTTGAGGACATTCAAATATACTGGTATACCAACTTAATGCTGCTTAACAAACAACCATTTACATGATATGACTCTGTGCCAAGCTTTTTCTAAGCACTTTATAAATACTAACTTGTTTAATTTACCATAGCACATGTGGAGGTTATACCATAAATCTCCAACTGGACACATAAAAAAACTAAGAAAAGAGATATTAAGTCATTTGTCTAAAGTTATATACCTGGTAAGTAGCAGATGCAAATTTCATACCCAAGCAGTTTGGTTCTCCAGTCTAGGCTCCTTACCATTATATTTGGTGTTTTTATTTTTGTAAGGCTCATGATCCACTGAGAATTCAAGAAGTAGATGAGTAAGAAGGAATGTCACAAATTAAAAATATTTTTTTTGCCTTGTAATACCTAAAAAGGACCAAAGTCAGAATTTTCCCAAGTTTAATATGCCTTTAACTCTTAATTTTTTGTGAGAAGGGAAACAACATTCATCTCTATTAATGTTTGTATTGTGTGTATGTGTGGTATTCAGCATTTAAAACAAGCCTGGGATGATATAGCTTCTTCTATTTTCATTTCATATGACATGATTTGCCCCCCCCTTTAAAAAAAAAAAAAAGGCTTGAACTCTGGGCCTGGGTGCTGTCCTTGAGCTCTACAGCTCAAGGCTAGCACTCTACCACTTGAACCACAGTGCCACTTCCGGTTTTCTGAGTGGGTATTGGAGATAAGAGTCTCATTTGCCTGCCTAGACTGGCTTTGAACCTTGATCCTCAGATCTCAGCCTCCTGAGTAGCTAAGATTATAGGCATGAGCCATCAGTGTCCAATGGTGTTCTTTATTTTTGAAAAATATGTTTCTAGGATCTAGGTTTTTATTTTTTCTTCAAAGATGCTACTCTGTTGCCTAGTTTGCATTGTTCTTGATGAAACTTTTTGTTATTTATATAATTTTTTAAATTTTCTTACATAATTTAAAAATACATATATTTTTAATTGTAAAGATACTGTACAGAGGGGTTAAAGTTACAGGAGTAAGGTAATGAGTACATTTCCTCTCTAGCATTGTTACCCCTTCCCTTGTTTTTCCCCTACCATCCCTTTTCTCCCCACTTCCCCAACACCCCACCCCCACCAGAAGTTGTAAAGTTCATTTTCAACTTAGTGTCTTGTACATCTCATTGTTACAACGGGTCAACTTGTATTCTTTTTTTTTTTTTTTAAATTTTTTGTTTTTGGTCTGGTCATGGGGCTTGAACTCTGGGCCTGGGCGCTGTCCCTGTGCTCTTCAGCTCAAGGCTAGTACTCTACCACTTGAGCCACAGCGCCACTTCCGGCTTTTTTCTTTTTGCTTATGTGGGGCTGAGGAATCAAACCCAGGGCCTCATGCATGCAAGGCAAGCGCTCTACCACTGAGCCACCTTCCCAGCCCCTCAACTTGTATTCTTGTTTCAGTATTTCCTTTCTCCTCCCCAAATTAGAAAAATGTATATACAAGATGCATGGTACTGGAATCAAATACAGTGAAAATAGGGGTTATATTATGGGAAAGAACATACAAAAGAAACAAAAGAAATCACATAGTACATTGCAAGTACTTTAAAAACAATAGCAACAACAAAGAAATCTCTTGTGTCCCTATTTTGGGATTCATTTTGCTTAGCACCATCTAATATGGTTGTATGTGCATAGTTTTTGACCTTTTCTACTTGTCTGGTAAAATTATCCTAGATGTATGCTAGTTAGTGCAAATAAGGGAAACCATGGAACCTATCTTACATATTTTTTGCTATAATTTTCCTATGTGTGTGTAAGCGTATGTGCAGTAAAACAAACTCAAAGTTTAAATGGGAGAACAGATTTATTTTAGAATCATGAAATTAAAAGGTAAATGACCCCTTTTCCATCAGGTATTTCCATGAGAGAAACTATTAGAGTTAAACAAGTATGACACTCAAAATAGTTGAGCAGTACAAGAAGGAAGACAAAATGATTTATATTAATAGATGTTATAAATTCCTGGGTGTCCTCTCTCTCTCTCTCTCTCTCTCTCTCTCTCTCTCTCTCTCTCTCTCTCTCTCTCTCTCTCTTACACACACACACACACACTCATACACCCTTATCTACAGGTTGCATAATTTTAGGCCAAGTGTGGCAGGCTTTGCTTTCCTCAAAAGACCTTACATGGGGAAAGGGCCTCAAGAGTTTAAGCTGGTTGCTTCTGTCTCTATAGTTTGAGGAATCAGGGAGCCTTGATATCTGTTTTGTGCTAATGCCTCTCTCTATCTACTGGGTTGTGCAGGACTTTTTTAGCTGCCTTAGTAATGGTATTGTGCCCCCCACAAGTGCCAGGTTTCTACCCCTCCCCCCAGTACTTCCTATGGGGGACCTACAGCTACTACCTGATGGTGTCAGTTTTTTGTCTAGCTCAGCACCTATTTCCCACACTGTTGTCCTGGTAACCTGTCCTGTTTCACTCCCTACCCTCCCCTTCGCCCCCTGACTTTTTGCAGCTTCTGGCTTCCTGGCTGTGGTGTGGCTTCTGAAGCTTAAACTTTTGTTGCCGGTTGCTGGCAATTTGCTTTTCATTCCTATGCCACTTGTAACTGATTTAAACCTGTTCTGTGGCAAAGTGTCTTGTACACAGTCAGCTTGTGACTGCCCCTGTTTAATGGAAGACTGTGCTTGGGTTCCATGAGCTGCTGTAGTTTGGTAGCACATGCCCCTGCATATGCTAGTTTCTGGCTTAAGGTTCGGCCCATGACCACCTCTGGTCTTTGTTCTCTGGTCTCATTTTTTTTTTTTTTTTAATTCTACTTTATTGTAAAGAAGCTGTACTGAGGAGTTACTGTTACATGAGTAAGGTAATGAGTACATTTCTTGTTGAGCATTGTTACCCCCTCCTTTGTTGTTCTCCCACTATTCCTTCTCTCCTCCACCTCCCTCAGTTCTCCCCTCCCCCTCACTAACACCCCCCCCCCCCCCCCCCCGCCTCCGCCCTGAAGTTGTAAAGTCCATTGTAAAGTGAATTATCCCAAAAGCCACATTTTGGAAGATAGAATATTGGAGTCTTTATTATACAGTTAGCAAGTTAGCAGGCTGCAGGCAGCTAGTTGTTACAAAGGCCTGCAGCCCCCAAATATACTTAACATGGTTAGGAAACAGGCCAGAGAGGAAAGAAAGAACAAAAACAATACCAACAAGCTATTTCAACTCCGATGGAAAGCTGAATTGGTGCCTGCCCCTGCCTCCAGGGATCTGGGCACATTCATCACCTGGGAGGCAGGTGATGGGTGAGGGTGTTTCCCTCCTCCAGCATGAAGACAAGATGCCAGACCCTATGATCTGCCATGTGGCCAATATGGCACCGACCAGACCTGACCTCCTTACTTCACTATGACAGTTCCCAAGCTAACATTGTTACATCTCCTTTGGTTTGTTTGTTTGTTTATTTGTCATTCATAGGCTTGAACTTAGGGCCTGGATGCCATTTGTGAGCTCTTATGTTCAAAGCCAGCTCTAGACTGTGAGACTCTTATCTCCAGTTAACCACCAGAAAACCAGAAGTGGCACGGTGGCTTAAAGTGGTAGAGAACCAACCTTGAACAAAAGAGCTCAGGGACAGCACCCAGGCCCCAAGTTCAAGCTCCACAACCAATCAACAAAATAAAAAAGAGAACCTCACAGACTTTATTGCCAGGGCTGGCTTTGAACCATGATCCTCAGATCTCAGTCTTCTGAGTAGCTAAGATTATAGGTGTGAGCTGCTGACACCTGGCCAATAACTACTTATTCAGTATGGGTATACTCTTTTTCTTATGTGCCTCATGTTAGGAAACTGAGTCATGAGGGTATAGAAGAAAGAAAGAACAGAAAACCACCTCAATAGACCAGGTCAACTTTAATGGAAAGTTGAAGAGGGGGACACCACGATGTGAGGAGAGTCAGGAAGTAGGAGGTATTGGGTGGAGGGCAGGGTCCCAAGTAGCTCAAGGGTTCAGTGAGTTTCTCAAGGTTCTGGTTCTGGTCAGGAGCCTATTGTTTGAGCAAGTCTCTCAGGTGCCATCATCTGAGAGAGTGGGGAAGTGGGCTTTCACATTTAGATTAAGACTCTGAGCTGGAAACTGGGTTGGAGAATTTCAGGAAGATCCCCTGGTAGACTAGTCAATGGGTCAAGCCATGGGAACAATATTGAGTTGTGAGAATAAAACAGATTTCCATCACCTCAAACTTTAAATGATGTTTTAGGACTAGATATATTTGATAATATCGCAATCCTGGAGTCTGATTTCTTCCTGAATTAAAAACATTAACTAATTTCTTCTTGATCTGTATAATATGCTTATTTTCCATGTTTACCTGGCAGCTGGTTTTGCTGAGATACTTTGGTTTGTTTTCCTGTTTTTCTTTAAAGCTAGAATTCCTATGGGTTGCCTTGAGACTTCATAACTGAGTGATTAATGATTGATTGCTGTAAAATACTTCAAGTTTTAAGGCTTCAGCCATCTTCTGACGAGTAGATTTCAATTGGAGAACATAAATTTAAGGTAATTTCCAAGTGTGCCTTAATTTTTACTTTGTTCCTGGTCCTCTTGAGTCTCCTTTGTATGTGCCTATAGTTTCCCTGCAAGCTAGATATTTGGAGAAAGCCCATCTACCTTAGTTATTGCCTTGTTCTCTCTTTCTCTGCACACACCCTCGCCCTCTTTCCTTTTTCTTCTCTCCTCTTTCCCCATTAAATTCATAGCTAGTTTGTTGCTCCTAATTAGACAAACTACTCCTAGTGGAATTTATAGATTTTTGTTATCTACTGTTTTACTCTGTCAAGACCATTCATTGTGGTTTTTCATCTTTCCCCATTTCAATCTCACATTACATTTATTTTGAGGAGTATTGATCAGATATTTCATAGGCAGTCTTACTCATTTCATGTTTGCAATGGTTTTCTCATTATTTTATGGTTTTCTACTTATTTTAGGTTATACGTTTTAGGAAAGAACACAAAGGTAAAGTGCCATTTTATCACATTATATTAGTGATACATTCTGTCAACATGTCTTAACTGTTTATGTTGACATTGGTCACCTGGCTAAGGGTTTCCTCATTGTTATGTGTCTGTATATGTTTACATTGTATCCAATCAATTTCACCCTTTATGTAACACTTTCTGAACCCTTCCTTCTAATAAATAGTGTCACCAACAGTTTTCCTTGTCCTGTTTTCATACTTGGAAATAAGTCTATTTCAGCAATATTCAGTCTTTTTTGTTTTTCCCACAGAGACACCAATTTCTTACTGGTCCTCACCCACCCACAGTCTATTTCTCTTCGTACTTATCCCCCTATTGATCACCGGTATTTTCCCAGTTACTTTATGTTGTTTTGTTGTATACTTGGAGTATGTTACACAGTTATTCACCCTCTTTCTTTTTCCATTCTTCCTTTTGCTTCTGCAATCCCTTAGCTTTACTTTCTTATTCTCTTAGCGTTATTTATATTGATATTTATACTTAGGTACTGTGCATGTCCATAATGAATAAAGACATGAATGTCTTTTAGGTCTAGATTCCATGTAAAAGTGAAGACATAAGGTATTTTGTTTTCCAAACTTGGCTTGAGCTCGCTTCTGCTGATCTCACATAGTAGGATGCCCTCTATGCATCTATTTTTCCTATAAATGACATAATTTCATTTTCTTTATGGCAGTATAATATTTGATAGTGTATATATACTGCACTTCTTTATACATTCATCTATTGTTGAGCACCTTGGTTGATTCTTTCCTTTGACTATTGTGTACAAACAGTGTTGGGATAAATGTAGAGATGCAGGTGTCTTTCTGGTGTACTAATTTACTCTCCTTCAGATAAATGACCAGTAGTGGAATGGCAAGGTCACAAGAAGATCTATTTTTAGGCTTTTGGGGAATCTGTATTGATTTCCACAGAGGTTGCACTAGTTAACATTCCGATCAACAGTTTATGAGGGATTCTCTTTCTTTACATCCTCTCCAGCATTTGGCATTTGCTTTTTGTTTTATTGATGGCTATTAACTCTGACTGGAGTGTGATGGAATCTCTGTGGTTTTGCATTGCATTTCCTTTATGGCTAAGGATGAAAATTTATTTTAAATGCATCTACTAGCCACTTGCATTTCTCTTTGGGAGAAATTTCTTTTTGTTCATTTGTTGAAATAATTACTTGTTTTCTTGCTGATCATTTTTTTAAATTCTTTATATATTTTGGATATTACTCTTTCTTGTATTTAATAGCTAGTGAATATCTTCTCCCATACTCTGGGTTGTCTCTTGATTCTGGTGGTTGTTTCTTTTGCTGTGCAGAAACTCTCTAATTTCATATAGTCTGGGCGCTGTCCCTCAACTCTTCAGCTCAAGGCTAGCATTCTACCACTTGAGCCACAGTGCCACTTCTGGCCTTTTCTGTTTATGTGGTGTTGGAGGAATCCAACCCAGGGCCTCATGCATGCAAGGCAAGCGCTCTACCACTGAGCCACCTTCCCAGTCCCCTACTTGTCAATTCTTCCAGTGTTTCTGCTACATTTTTCTATAGTAGATTTAATTATAAATCTTATTTTGAGGACCTTGATCTACCTGGAGTTACTTTTTGTACAGGGTGAAAGGTCTAGTTTCAGACTCCTGCATGTGAATAACCAACTTTCCCAGCACGATTTGTAAAAAGACTATTTTTTTCTCCATTGTACATTTTTTTTTACTCCTTTGTTAAAAATTAATTGGCTGAGGTGTGTAGTTTTATTTGTGGATCTTCTATGCTATTCCATTCATCTTTACTTACAAATGAGAATATTGTCAGCATTATTGTATTGTGAATTTTTTTCTCAATATAACATATACTTTGCATTTTAAAAGGTTGGAGGCATGCCTCAGTTGGTAGAGCACTAGCAAAAAAATGTCAGGTACCTAATTCAAGTCCCGGTTGTGGACCTGAAAGAAAAAAACTACAGTTCATTTAACCAATATTCTAAGATCAAAATGGTCAAGACTGAAAAAATTATGAAATTGAGTCTATTCAATTTAAGATGAGTAAGGTAAGAAGTCTGCCATATGTATTACATCTGTAACTGAAAGGTCTTGTCCCACAGAACAGATTATTTTCACTTTTTAAAACTGTGCTACAGTTGCTACACATATAAGTAATCTATATTTCCAATTCACTGCCAGACCTTCTCCCCCACAGTATAACCCCTGCTTTCACTGTATTTGATGTCGGTATAATTTGTGGAGGGGAAGGGGAAAAAAACAAATCGTTTAAATAGGGATACAGGTGGACCCATTGCAACAATGAGATGTACAAGTCGTTATGTCGAAAAATGAACTTTACAAATTTGGTGCGGGGGGGGGGGGGTGGTAGCGGGGAGGATTGGGTGGGGGGGCCGGGGGAGGATGGGAAGGGATGGGAAGGGGAAACAAAGGAGGAGGCTACAATGCTTGATAAGAAATGTACTCATTATCTTGCCCATGTAATTGTAACCCTGTACAGTATTTTCACAATAAAAAAAAAATAGCATGAGGAATTGGGGCTGGAAGATGGCTTAGTGGTAGAATGTTTGCCTTACATGCATGAGGCACTTAGTTCAATTCCTCAGCACCACATAAGCAGAAAAAAGCCAGAAGTGGTACTGTGGCTCAAGTGGTAGAGTGCTAGCCTTGAGCTGAAGAGCTGAGGGACAGCACCCAGGCACGGAGTTCAAGCCCCACAACCGACCAAAAAAAAAAAAAAAAGGTATGGTATTCCTTCCCCTCCCCCTGCAAAACAAAACAAAAAGGCAAAAGAACAAAAGGAAAAGGAGGGAAGAAAAGAAGGGAAAGGGGTGAAATAACACTTGTAATTCTAGCTACTCAGGAGGCTGAGAGATCTGAAGATCTAAGTTCAAAGCCAGCCTGGGCAGGAGAGTACATGGGATTCTTTTCTCCAATTAACCATCAGAAAGTGGAGCTGTGGCTCAAGTGGTAGAATGCTAGCCTTGAGCACATCCCAAATTCAAACCTCAGGACCAGCAAAAAAAAAAAAAAAAAAAAAGAATAAAATTAGAGTCAAATGTATGTATGCTTTTAGGAGAGGGTAATTCTGACAAAATAATTACTGAGAAGGTCTGGCAGTGAATTGGAAATATAGATTACTTATATGTGTAGTAACTGTAGTACAGTTTTAAAAAGTGAAAATAATCTGTTGTGTGGGATAAGATCTTTCAGTTACAGATGTAATACATATGGCAGACTTCTTACCTTACTCATCTTAAATTGAATAGACTCAATTTCATAGTTTTTTCAGTCTTGACCATTTTGATCTTAGAATATTGGTTAAATGAACTGTAGTTATAAAATAGAATGCAGGCTTGAGCCATTTCCATTTGATCTATATTTATTTAACTATTGGCAGGGAGATGTCTAGCTTTTCCTAAAAGGAATATTACTGATCTATGTAGTAGATAATATTTTAGTTATAGAGTACTTCTCAAGTTAGTCAAATTTTATCTTAAACATTTTAATTTAGGTCTTCATTCTTACTACACAGTTCCTCGACATTTAATCCATGCCTCTCCCCCTCCTCCTAGCCCTTTTTTTGGCTTTAGTTACTTCTTAGGATTTCCTGGTTTGCCCAGAGAACAACTTGGGACCACAGACCTCCTTCCTACCTATGCTTCTCCCCCTTGCTTAAGATGAGTTGCTAATGTTGTATCTTGGCTGGCCTTGAAGTAAGATCCTCCTGATCGCTACTTCCTGAGTAGCTGGGATTATAGCTGTGTATCACTATGTTCAGCCCTTAAGTTAAAACTTTGAAAAATTCAAGTGAGAATTTCAAATTTGAAGTTGAAAATACGTCAAGTGAAACCTTCTCAATTCACTGTAGCTTTGTCTATGTTCTATGTATGGTAGGAAGATTTCCTATGCTATTTCTCCAAAAGTTGAACCAAATATGGTATTGCAGAAAGCAAGAAATCAGAAATAACCTGTTCAGCTTTATGGCATTGAATAAGTTATATTTCCTATTTGCCCCTTAAACATTTCTTGGGAGATCAAGTGCTTAGACTAAAATTTAGTTCTCAATTAAAGTTTAGTCCTATACTTGCCTTGACTAAAAACAGGGTGTGGATGTAGCTCAGTAGTGTAATACCTGCTTAACATGTCATGTACAGGGCCCTGAGCTAAATTCATAGCACTTCTCCCCCCCTTCCAAAAGAAACAGAATAAAAAGCCCTAAACACGAAATAGATATGGTGGTGCACACCTGTAATCCTATCAATCCTGAGGCAGAGGCAGGAGAATAGCCTGGATTATAATAGTTAGTTTAAAGCCAATCCAGTCTACATGGTCAGACTTCATCATAAAAACACCCCAAAAAAGTCATAAAAACTGAGATAAAATTGTGGTTACTTCTAGAAAAAGTACTTGGCTAGGTGATGATAGGAGTGTTTTCATGTTTGTGTCATATTTCATGTATTGATATATATTATTTTTCTTGTTTTAGTTCTGGGCTAGAGGCATGGCTCAGGTAGAGAATCTACTAGCAAGTATGTTATTTGGCATTTCAGAAATATTTTACAACTAAAAAGGAATTAAAGCCAGATGTAGTGACACATGTCTATAATCTCAGCACTTGAAGGCTGATCTCAACACTTGAAGGCTGAGATAGGACACAAACGACCAAGTCAAACCTGTTGTAATGTTGAATTTTTGTCAAATTGTGTATCTGCCATTCTGTTGTAGAGTTACTACAGTTACTACCTAGGTAGGTAAGTGGTTGCAAGGTGGTAATATCAACAACACCTCCCCCCTTTTTTTTTTTGGTCAGTTGTGGGACTTGAACTCAGGGCCTGGGTGCTGTCGCTGAGTCTCTTTGCACTCAAGGCTAGTGCTATACCAGTTGAGCCACAGTACCACTTCTGGTTCTTGAGTTATTAATTGGAGATAAGAGTCTAATGGGGGCTTTCCTGCCTGGGTTAGCTTTGAACTGCAATCCTCAGATCTCAGCCTCCTGAGTAGCTAGGATTACAGGCGTGAGCCAACAGTGCCCAGCTAAAAAAGCATTTTTGTAGACATTTGAATTAGTTCATAACTTTTGAAAATGGAAAATTGTAACACTGAAACTTAGATTTGGAGCTGTTGGAAAATCATCTTCTTTGATAATAATTGAACCTGAATTTCTGTAGGTAGCTGTAGTGGCTTATAGGTCCTCAGGCGGTTGCTCTTTTAGATGAGCAAAAATGGTCTACTTTTGGGCTGGGAAGGTGACTCAGTGGTAGAGCTCTTGCCTCCCATGCATGAGGCCCTGGGTTTGATTCCTCAGTACCACATAAGCAGAAAAAGCCAGAACTGGCACTGTGGCTCTAGTGGTAGAGCACTAGCCTTGAGCTGAAGAGCTGACAGCACCCAGGCCCCACGACCGACCAAAAAAAAAAGGTCTACTTCTGTTATTTCTTTCCTCTCTTCCTCCTTGCCTTCTTCCATCCTCCTGCTATTTACGAAGAAAGTTCAGTGTGATAGGAAGTCATAGGTTGAAGAGCTGAGTAATAATGACTGAATTATATCCCGTTGTATGGCTATGTCACATAATATTTACCCATCGATTGGTGGACATTTTGGTTTGCCCATTTGACCTCTTAAAACTAATGTGATACACTATGTATAATACTACATAGTATATATACTACTATGTAGTTTACAATATATATACTGTATGTAGAATATACTACATACTATGTATATGCATAGTACACATTATATAATGGTATATAGTCTATTATATATAGCATATAACATATTATATGTAATACAGTATATAACATAAATATATATTTGTATATTATATTTTATACTTATATATTTATATATTGTATATAATATATTGTATCACAGTTTTAAGGTTTTTTTGGGGGGTGTTTTGTGTTTTGGTTTTTTTTTTTTGGTCGGTTGTGGGGCTTGAACTCTGGGCCTAGGCACTGTCCCTTAGCTCTTCAGCTCAAGGCTAGCACTCTATCACTTGAGCCACAGCACCACTTCCGGTTTTCTGGGGGTTTATTGGAGATAAGAGTTTCACAGCTTTTCTTGCCTGGGCTGGCTTTGAACCACAATCTCAGCCTTCTGAGAAGCTAGGATTACAGGTGTGAGCCATTGGTGCCCGGCAGTTTATGTTTAATTTTTTTCAGGTGTTATGTGTAGGAGTGGGAACAGTACTTATGGTTCTTGTTTCTCCACATTTTCACTTACTATTTTTATCTTACTGGGTATGAAATGCATCATTGTGGTTTTGCTTTACATTTTATTAATGACAGATAATGTTGAGCTTCTTCTGCAGTACTTGTCATTTGTATATCTTTTTTTGGAGAACTGTGTTTGAAATCCTTCACTCATTTTCTTGGTTGGGTTGTTGCATTGTTGCATTATAATATTTATTTGTTCTGGGAGCTAGACTCTTAATCAGACTCTTAATTTGTAAATATTTTCTCTTGTAAGAGTTGCCTTGGTTTGCTTACTATTTTGACAATGTCCGTTGATGCATAACATTTTTGTGTTTTGATGAAATCTACTGTTTTCTTCTATTGCCTATTCTTACGGTGTCATATTTAAGAATCTCTGTGCTAGAGACATGGCTTGGGTAGAGAATCTACTACTAAGTGCAAAGCTCCAAGCTCCAACTCCAATGCCACAAAACAAACAAAAAATTACTGGCTAATGGCTAAAATCATTAAGCTACACATCTCTATTCCCTTGTAGAGTTTTTATTGAATTGGCAAATAAATTTAGGTCTTTGTTCTGTTTGAATTAACTGTTGTGTGTTATAATGTGAGATAGGGATCTAACTTCTTGCTTTGGTATGTGGATGTCTTGACACTTTTGTCAGTTGATTGTAGATGTTTGAATTTATTTCTTGACTATTGAGTTATATTCCATTGGGCTTTATCCTTATGGCAGATTGGCACCATTTTGATTACTATAACATAGTAGTAAATTTTGAAGTTAGGAAGTGAGAATCCTCCAATTTTCTTGGCAATCAATGGTCTAATTGTAGTTCCATATCAGTTTGAGGACTTAGCTTTTCCATTTCTATAAAGAGGAGCCATTGGAATTTTACTAGAGATTGTACTGAATCTGTAGATCATTGTGGGAATATTGCTATCTTAAAGAAAACTTCCCAGCCAATGGCTCATGCCTCTAATCCTAGCTACTCAGGGAGGCTGATATCTAAAGATTGCAGTTTGAAGCCAGCCTGAACATAAAAGTCTATGAGATTCTTATCTCCAGTTAATTACCAAAAAACTGAAATGGCATTGTGGCTGAAGCTAGATTTGAGTGAAAAAGCTCAGGAACAGTGCCCAGATCCTGAGTTCAAGCCCCATGACCTACAATAAAAAATTGCTTCCTGGCTGGGAAGGTGGCTCAGTGGTAGAGCGCTTGCCTTGCATGCATGAGGCCCTGGGTTCGATTCCTCAGTACTACATAAGCAAAAAGAAAAAAGCCGGAAGTGGTGCTGTGGCTCAAGAGAGGTAGAGCTCTAGCCTTGAGCTGAAGAGCTGAAGGACAGCGCCCAGTTCTAGAGTTCAGGTCCCACGACTGGACCCCCCCCCCCAAAAAAAAAATTTGCTTCCTGCCAGGCCAGTGGCTCACGCCTGTAATCCTAGCTACTCAGGAGGCTGAGATCTGAGGATTACGGTTCAAAGCCAGCTCAGGCAGAAAAGTCCTGGAGACTCTTACCTCCAATAAACCACCAGAAAACTGGAAGTGGCACTGTGATTCAAGTAGTAGAGTGCAAGCCTTGAGCTGAAGAGTTGAGGGACAGCACCCAGACCCAGAGTTCAAGCCCCACAACCACAACAAAAAAAGAAAAAAAAAATCCCACCCACGAACGTAGAACATCTTTCTGTAAATTTAGGTCTACTTTAATTTTCTTCAACAATGTTTTGCAGTTTTCAGGATACAAATTTGTTATTTAAATATATTTCTAAATACTAAATCTCTTTGATCTTACTGTATATGATAGTGATTTCTTTTCTTTCTTTCTTTTCTTTTCTTTTCTTTTTTTTGTCGGTTATGGGGCTTGAACTCTGGGCCTGGGCGCTGTCCCTCAGCTCTTCAGCTCAAGGCAGGCGCTCTACAATTTGAGCTACAGCGCCACTTCCGGTTTTCTAGTGGTTTTATTGGAGATAGGAGTCTCATGGTCTTTCCTGCCTGGGCTGGCTTTGAACCGTGATCCTCAGATCTCAGCCTCCTGAGTAGCTAGGATTACAGGTGTGAGCCATCGGCGCCCAGCTGATAGTGATTTCTTAATTTCATTCCAGAATGTGTATGGTTAATGTATAGAATACAACTAATTTAAAAATAAATAATAACCAAAATGGGGGATGGGTGAGTGATGGAAGAGATGACTTTGATCAAGATGCACTGACAGATAAATGGACATACTAAATTGTAACTTTCTTGTATAATCACTTGAAGATTAAAAAATAAAAGCAAAACAAGAGATACAGCTAATGTTTGAACACTGATGTTGAATTCTGTTATTCCTCTGAATTTACTTGTATTAGTAGTATTAAAATGAATTTCATAGGTTTTTCTGTATACAGCATTATATCACTTGCAAACAGGTATAGTTTCTTTAATTTTGACTTAGATTCTGACTAAAACTTTCAGTACAATACTTATTACATACAGGTAGTTAGAACAGATAGCCTTTAGTAATTGTGATCTTGGAGGGAGTAAATCTTATCTAGTATTTCACCATTATCTATGATGTTACTTGAGGATTTTTTTATTGATAACATTTATTAACTTGAAGAATAGTTCCTTCTATTTGTTATGCTTTGATTGTTAAAGGAGTTCTGTGCATTTTCTGTTGAAACAGTTTTTTAAAAATTGTCTTTTTTTTTCTATTAATGTGGTTAGTTACATTGTGTGTGTGTGTTACTAGAGTTAGAACTCAGGGTCTCATGTTTGCTAGGCAGGTGTTTTACCACTTGAGTCACATCCCCAACTTCTTTGCTTTATTTTGATTTTCATTTTCATTCCTTTGTACTGCCTGCAATCTTCCTACTTCCTACCTCTTTCCCCCTAGTAGCCAGGATTACAGGCCCAGTTCTCTTACATCCTTTCCTTTCCTTTCCTTTCCTTTCCTTTCCTTTCCTTTCCTTTCCTTTCCTTTCCTTTCCTTTCCTTTCCTTTCCTTTCCTTTCCTTTCCTTTCCTTTCCTTTCCTTTCCTTTCCTTTCCTTTCCTTTCCTTTCCTTTCCTTTCCTTTCCTCTTTCCTTTCCTCTTTCCTTTCCTCTTTCCTTTCCTCTTTCCTTTCCTCTTTCCTTTCCTTTCCTCTTTCCTTTCCTCTTTCCTTTCCTCTTTCCTTTCCTCTTTCCTTTCCTCTTTCCTTTCCTCTTTCCTTTCCTCTTTCCTTTCCTCTTTCCTTTCCTCTTTCCTTTCCTCTTTCCTTTCCTCTTTCCTTTCCTCTTTCCTTTCCTCTTTCCTTTCCTCTTTCCTTTCCTCTTTCCTTTCCTCTTTCCTTTCCTCTTTCCTTTCCTCTTTCCTTTCCTCTTTCCTTTCCTCTTTCCTTTCCTCTTTCCTCTCCTCTTTCCTCTCCTCTTTCCTCTCCTCTTTCCTCTCCTCTTTCCTCTCCTCTTTCCTCTCCTCTTTCCTCTCCTCTTTCTTTCCTCTCCTCTTTCTTTCCTCTCCTCTTTCTTTCCTCTCCTCTTTCTTTCCTCTCCTCTTTCTTTCCTCTCCTCTTTCTTTCCTCTCCTCTTTCTTTCCTCTCCTCTTTCCTCTCCTCTTTCCTCTCCTCTTTCCTCTCCTCTTTCCTCTCCTCTTTCCTCTCCTCTTTCCTCTCCTCTTTCCTCTCCTCTTTCCTCTCCTCTTTCCTCTCCTCTTTCCTCTCCTCTTTCCTCCTTTCCTCTCCTCTTTCCTCTCCTCTTTCCTCTCCGTCCCGTCCCGTCCCGTCCCGTCCCGTCCCGTCCCGTCCCGTCCCGTCCCGTCCCGTCCCGTCATGGGGCCTGAACTCTGGGCCTGGTCGCTGTCCCTCCACTCTTCATCTCACGGCTAGTGCTCTACCACTTGAGCCCCACAGCACCACATCTGTCTTTTTCTGCTTAATGTAGTGCTGAGGAATCGAACCCAGGGCCTCATACATGTAAGGCAAGCACTGAGCCACCTTCCCAGGCCCTCTTACATGTTTTCTTAACATAGATATTTATAGTTATAAATCTCATCTCTACTTTAGATGCATACAGTAAACTTCAGTTTGCTTTCATTTTTATTTATCTTGAAGTATTTTCTGATTTCCCTACGACTTCTTTTAACACTGTTATTTTTGACTGTGGTTTAGCTTTACATATTTTTGAATTCTCCAGTTTTCCTACTGTTACTAGTTTCTAATTTTACTGCATAGTGCAGTGAACCTGTAACTGTTATCAGTTAACTGATAACCTGAAGGAACATCCTTCAGGTGATTTTAGCCCATTTATTGAGATTTTATTGTCTAGCCTAGCACATGCTCTGTCCCAGAAATTTTTCTACATGCATTTGTACAAAATGTGTGTTCTGCTGTTTGGAGGATGTTGTATAATAATATTCATTAAGTGCAGTAACTTTTATCCATTTATTTATTTTTGAGGCATTATCACTGTGTAGCTCAGTTTGACTGAACTGAGTAAGCTCACCTTGAACTTTGCAGTTCTTCTGCCTCAGCTTCTTAAAAGTATTGGGATTATAGCATGGTACTTGGCTCCATACCTGACTTAAAGCTAATAGTTTATCATGTTGTTCAAATATTGTGTTTGCTCATTGATTTTGTGTATTATTTTATCCATTATTGAAAATACAACATTGAAACTGCAACATGATTCCTTCTTAAGTTCTATCTTTTATGCTTTATTTTTGTTTTGTTTTTCTTTTTGTCAGTTGTGGGGCTTGAACTCTGGGCTTGGGTGCTGTTCCTGCACTCTTCATCTCAAGATGAGCGCTCTACAGCTTGAGCCACTGTGCCATTTCGGTTTTCTAGTGGTTTATTGGATATAAGAGTCTCATGGATTTTCCTGCCCCGGCTGGCTTTGAACCATGATTCTCAGATCTCAGCCTCCTGAGTAGCTAGGATTACAGGCAAGAGCCACTGGCACCTGGCTGCTTTCTGTGTTTTTAGACTGTTAATTTGGTGCATATATGTTTATAATTGTTATATATTTTTGATAACTACCATTTTTCATTATAAAATGCCTATTGTCACTAATAATTTTTATATCATAACCTATGGAATGTAATACTAGCCAGGCCTCTTGTCTTCTTTTGGCAACTGTTGGCATGTTTGTATCAGTGTGTCCTTTTCTACCCTTTTACTTACAATCTATTTTATCTTTGAATCTAAATGTGTATCTTTAAATAGCAAATAGTTGAACCATATTATTTTTAATCTGAGTAATCTCTGCCTTTTAATTAGTTTGTTTATCCCATTTATATTACATACAATTGCCCATAAGGTAAATTTGCATCTGCATTTTCCATGTATGCTATATCTTGTTTCTTGATTTCTCTTACTACCTTTTTGCTAAATAGACATTTTCTAGTATTTTAATTTTCTTGTCATCTTTGTTATATTTTTTTCTTTTTCTTCTTTTTTCTTTTGCTTGTTCTGGGGCTTCAACTCTGGGTCTGGGTGCTGTCCCTGAGCTCCTTTTGCTCAAGGCTAACACTCTACTACTTGAGCCATAGTGCCACTTCCACCTTTTTCTGTGATTACTTGGAGATAAGAATCTCATGTATTTTCCTGCCTGGGCTGGCTTTGAACAGCAATCCTCAGATCTCAGCCTCCTTAGTAGTTAGGATTCCAGGAATGAGCCACCAGCACCCGACTTGTTTGTTGTATTTTCTAAAATTTACTTTTTACTTATTTAGTGGTTGGCCTGAGTAGTACAATTAAGAATGTTAAAACTCATAAACTGTAGTTTGGATTAATAGTAACAGTATATAAATTCTAATAATGTCTATAACAATAGTACAATTAATATCTGTTGTACTATTATTGCTATACAAATTTTTATTACATATTGTATGCCCAGTAACAGTTAAAAATTATCTTAGTTTTCTTAGTATATTAAGTTGTTTTTTCTACTTACATAGAAAAGGATTAACATAATGGGTTAGACTGCTTATTCTTAAAAAGGCCTGCTTACAAAGTTAGCCTTTGAGTAGTACTTGAGAAATTAGTTTTAAGAGAGTTGACTAATAATGGCTTTAGTGTGCCTAAACTGTTTTTACAAACACTGACCTATGCAGAACATCTGCTTTTCTTCTGTGAGTCTGGAATTTTGGTATGTTAAGTAAAATATATGTGTTCCCCTCCCCCCTCCCCCCAAATGGGTAAAGTGTTTATGGTGTACACATCTCTCATTCATGTTACTTACATTAGTTTTTATTTTTGTGGCTGTCTGTCCTAGTTCTTACTATCGTATTTGTCTTTCTATCTTCCAAGGTAATAAAGAATGCTGATGGAAGAACAGTTATTCTAATTTCCACATTGTCAAGCTGGTTGCCATGATGGGTGAGTTCAAACTAAAGGCACTTTCCAGTAATAATTAAAGGATAAGATAAGGGAAGAAATTGTTATTATGTGCTATGATAAACTGTTCCATGAAGAAAATTTGTGATATAGCAAACTTATGCAATATTAGTTATTTATTTACTAAGTAGATTTTCAATTAAAACACTTTTAATGGGCTGGGAAGGTGGCTCAGTGGTAGAGCTCTTGCCTTGCATGCCTAAGGCCCTGGGTTCGATTCCTCAGCACCACATAAGCAAAAAGAAAAAAGCCGGAAGTGGCGCTGTGGCTCAAGTGGTAGAGCGCTAGCCTTGAGCTGAAGAGCTGAGGGACAGCGCCCAAGCCCAGAGTTCAGGCCCTATGACCGGCAAAAATAAAAAAAAAAATTAAAAAAAAATAAAAAAAAAACACTTTTAATGTGAATTGTTGCAGTTTTGGAAATGAGCATATTCTTCGGGACACAAAAGGAATATTCAGAACCCAGATGTACTATGATTTGCTTAGCACCTGATGGCCAGAAAGAAATAAATCATATTTTATAGCTGAGTACTATAACATATCATTGATGTTTAGGGACAATATAGTTGACAACTCAAGACAATCTTGTAGTATTATACATTTAATTTTAAGGGAGACTAACATATAGAAATGGACTTGTGTACACAATGTATATCTTTGTTTGCTTTCTGTTTGGTTAGCTGCCACCTTTTCTCCTTCATGTTGAGGGTTTCATCCTGTGAAAGGGATTAGGCAGGGAGATATTAGAAAGAAATGGAGCCTATGGCCTATTTAATTCTGGTTTGGGGAAATGGACTGAATAAACTGCTAAGCAGTTAAACTTAGATTGGGTCTATCCTTTTGGCTTACATTTATTTGCAAAAATTTGTCTTTGTCACATTTTCTCTACTACTCGCTTAAGAAAATAAATGCAATTACTACCACATACATAACATTGTGGGCTAAAGAGCTTAACTTGGCTTTTGTTCTTTAATGTAATTATGGGCAAATATACTTTTAGTGTATGGGTATACTTGGTAAATATGTAAGTTGTTTATCATGATATTTTTTGGTTCAGATTTTCCAGTCTAATCACTTACACAAATTACACTTCTACTTCCAAATTGGACATGCATTTACCGAACTCCTATCCACTTGTCATTTTTATTGCTTTTGCTTGAACTCAGAGCTATATACTAATCAAATTGATTTTTATTATTTTCTAATAATGCTTTACAGTAAGCAACAAAGCACAAAAGAGTCATTGCTTAAAAATATATAGAAGGCTAAGTGCTAGTGGCTTATGCCTATAATCCTAGCTGAGGATCATGGTTCAAAGCCATTATAAATTTTATTTGGTATATATGATAAGTATATGTTGAATTTACAGTTCTGTATTGTGTTCTTTTAAAAAATATCTAGATGATCAGCAAGCCTTGAACTCAATCATGCAAGATTTGGCTGTCCTTCATAAGGCCAGTCGACCAGCATTATCCTTACAGGAAAGTAGAAAAACAAAATCTTCATCACCAAAAAAGCAGGTATATATTTCAAGAATATTTTAACAAGTACATGTAGTTGGTCTGTGAATTATTTTTCTTTAACCTGATTTTATAAAAAATTTTTTTTGTCAGACCTGGGGCTTGAACTCAAGACCTGGGCACCGTTCCTGAGCTTCTTTTGCTCAAGGCTAGCACTCAAACACTTGATCTACAGCACCACTTTCAGGCTTTTCTGTATATGTGGTACTGAGGAACCCACGGCTTGATTCATGCTAGACAAGCACTCTACCACTAAGTCACATACATTCCCAACCCCTCTTACAGATTTTTTTAATGTGTTTAGATTTTATAGTTTGAACCAAATTTTCTATTTTATACATTTTTCTGCACTAGTATACACTTTTTGAAATGTTAGAATTTTATTGAATATTGTAACTGCTCACTAATATTTGTATTTTATCTATTTAAACATTTAAGCAATTTGTTTTTTTTCTTCTTTTCTAAATGAGTCTGTTCTGGATATTTATAAACGATTTTAAATTATTTTAATTTCCAAAGTTCCAGTTACCTATAGCTGGCCAAAGTCTGAAAATAACAAATGGAAAATTCTAGAAATGAGGGGCTGGGAAGGTGGCTCGGTGGTAGAGCGCTTGCCTTGCATGCCTGAGGCCCTGGGTTCGATTCCTCAGCACTACATCAGCAAAAAGAAAAAAGCCGGAAGTGGCGCTGTGGCTCAAGTGGTAGAGCGCTAGCCTTGAGCTGAAGAGCTGAGGGACAGTGCCCAGGCTCAGAGTTCAGGCCCACGACCGGACCCCCCCGCCAAAAAAAAAATTCTAGAAATGAACCATTTAAAAATTTTTACATTTCCTGGGCTGGGAAGGTGGCTCAGTGGTAACAGTGCTTGCCTTGCATTCATAAGGCCCTGGGTTCAATTCCTCAGTACCACATAAGTAGAAAAAGCTGGAAGTGGCACTGTGGCTCAAGTGGTAGAGCGTTAGCCTTGAGCTGAAGAGCTGAGGGACAGTGCCCAGGCTCAGAGTTCAGGCCCACGACCGGACCCCCCCCCCCAAAAAAAAAATTCTAGAAATGAACCATTTAAAAATTTTTACATTTCCTGGGCTGGGAAGGTGGCTCAGTGGTAACAGTGATTGCCTTGCATTCATAAGGCCCTGGGTTCAATTCCTCAGTACCACATAAGTAGAAAAAGCTGGAAGTGACTCTGTGGCTCAAGTGGTAGAGCGCTAGCCTTGAGCTGAAGAGCTGAGGGACAGTGCCCAGGCCTAGAGTCTAAGCCCCATGACCAACAAAAAAAAAATTTTTTTTTTTTTTACATTTCCTGACATTTTTAATACTGGGATAAAATTTCACACTCTCCTGGTTTTTACTGCTATCCTCTTGAAGTATATTCCTTTGTCCATTGTATATACTGTCCATTGTATTTGTCCAAACTGCTATATATATGCTACACACCATTATAGAAATTGGGGATCCATTTTAGATTAACTAATATGATATTATAGTACTTGTTTTCAACTAATCCATAATAATAATGCACATAATAGTGGCCCCAACAGCATAAGAGTATTGATGCTGGCAATTGAATTATACAAAAAATTAGTTTTAAAGTGCTTTCTTAGAGCAGAGTAGAAAGTTTTCAAGTTGACAGGAAGAAAGGGAAGAAAGATCATTTTGATCTTGAAATACTCCCTCTACACATAAAGGAAGACTACTGTGTTGAATGCAATATTCCATTATGCAAGGTCAGCAAATATGTACCTGTGATGTGTCCTCACTGATAGATTTTGTGCTTTTTTCCCATTGAGCCTGACTTTGCAACATAATTCTCAACCCAGCTTTTTGGCAGACAATATAAATTGATAGAAGCTGGCACTGAAAATAAACCTCCCTTTCCTTTCTGCTGTATATTAAATAAATGGGTAAGGAAAAATATGGTTTAGAACTTTCAAATATATAACTGAATGATTGTGTAACTGATTTGTCATTTCATTACAGAATGATGTCCGAGTCAAATTTGAACATAGAGGAGAAAAAAGGTAATCAAAGAAATATTACCTATCCATTAAGTTATTTAGTACAGGTTGCTCAAAGTTCTCTCCAGATTTGAATAAGGTTTCATGGCTTTTATAGAATGGAACAGTCCTTCTGTAAAGTGTGACATGGTTAGATGTTAGATAACAATGTGTCACAATTTGGGCTAATCATTAGAAATTATTGATGTTTTTACTTTGCAATATTAAGAATTCATAAGGTCAGTGCTTAATGCACTCTTTAAATTTTACCATTTACTTATATCTTACTCAATGGATTCTTTCTTTCTTTTTTTTGGGGGGGGGTCCTGGTTGTGGGGCTTGAACTCTGGGCCTGGGCACTGTCCCTCAGCTCTTCAGCTCAAGGCTAGTGCTCTACCACTTGAGCCACAACGCCACTTCCAGCTTTTTTTCTTTTTGCTTATGTGGTGCTGAGGAATCGAACCCAGGGCTTCATGCATGCAAGGCAAGTGCTCTACCACTGAGCCACCTTCCCAGCCCTCAATGGATTATTTCTTACAATTATTAGACACTGAATTTATGTATATTGACTTAGTGTTTATAGTTTTGATTACTCTCAAGACTCATTAATGATATGATGTGTTTTGATAGTAATGTTGAGGAAAGTGAGTTGGAATGGTACCTGCAAATTATTTAGTGGAGATGCTAACCTGGCCTTACCCTTGGGGATCTCTATCCTAGTGCAGGAGTGGTGATGCTGGGTGATGGTGATAGTGCTAGTTGATACAAAGTAGCTAACAAAACCTAATAGGAAGATGGAATTTAATTTTAATTTCTTATATATGGTATAATAACAATTTAGTCTTAAGGACTTAAAATTGCATACAAGTCATATAACTTGAAGAGGTATTGAATAAAATGGAATATAATAAGCATACCATAGAACTGTTGTCTGCTCCACTTCCCTATTTGAGATTCTTCATGGATATTTTCCCAATCTTTTTTTTTTTTTTTTTTTTTTTTGGTCAGTCATCGGGCCTGAACTCTGGGCGTAGGTACTGTCTCTCAACTCTTCAGCTAAGGCTAGCACTCTACCACTTGAGCCACAGCACCACTTATTCGACTTTTTGTACTTATGTGTTACTGAGGAATTGAACCCAGGGCCTTATACATGCAAGACAAGCACTTTACCACTGAGCCATCATCCCAGCCTGTTTTTCCCAGTTTTTTAGTTACTTAGCCCTGTTTATTGAGTACTTATTACATGTTAGGTCCTGGGACATAAAGTGAATAAAGTACATGAGAGCTCTCCTATGTGCAGCTTGGAGTCTACATGGTACTTTCTCTCCCAAATTATTGTATGCTGTTTGAGCCAGTCAAGGCAAATCCTTTGGGATATAGGAAGAAAATATTTTAATTTGAGCCAGTCAAGGCAAATCCTTTGGGATATAGGAAGAAAATATTTTAATTTCATTTTAATTTCTGTAAGCTATATTAAAATGTTTTTACATAATCTGTGGGCTAAAAGAAATGTTGAATTGGTAAGGATACAGACAACAAAATTTGAGAAATCCCAAAGAACAGCTTCATTATTATTTTTAACAGTTTCATTGCATTCTTATTATGCAAGAGTCACATAGTTACATTTAATCATTTTCCTCAGTGGATGTTTTACATTGGCCTTTAATATTTATATGACACTTCTATTGCAAAGTAGAAACTGTAGAAAGTCTTGACATTTCTTTAATTTTAATTTGAATAGAACTGGAGGGATTTTGAACTTTGGGTTGAAATTTGGTCATGATCCTTATAAGCTCTGGAAAAAATCCTAAACTTTGCACAGTTTTTATTTTATTTTGTGTGTAATAAAATATGAATGTTGGTAGTATATTGTTTATGCCTAAAGATTAAAATATTTAAAAATTCTGTCTATAAAGAATCCTTCAGTTCCCCAGACCAGTTAAGCTAGAAGATCTGAGGTCTAAGGCTAAAATTGCATTTGGACAGTCCATGGATCTACATTATACCAACAATGAGGTAAACACATGTATTTTAACTTAGAGTGCTCCTTATTTGACCAACTAGTGTGTTCATGTAAGAGATTGTTTTAAGAATGTTGTTATTTAGTGATTAGTAAAAATATATATTGAGTTAAATGAATAAAACATCACAGGTAAATTTGTAAATTTTACTTGGTTAATATGAATTTTTTCCATTGTATAAAATAATTTAGAAGATGTTACTGTGTAAATAACTGAATAAGAATTTATGCTGGGGCTGGGAATATGGCTTAGTGGTAGAGTGCTTGCCTAGCATGCATGAAGTCCTGGGTTTGATTCCTCAGTACCACATACCCAGAAAAAGCCAGACGTGGCACTGTGGCTCAGGTGATAGAATGCTAGCCTTGAACAAAAGAAGCTCAAGGACAGTGCCAGCCCCTGAGTTTAAGCCCCAGGACTGGCAAAAAAAGAAATAATAATAATTTATGCTGGGAGAATTCTGTGTATTACCTAAACGTTAGCTACTTGGATGTTTAATTTATTGTTGAACTGCCTTTTCCTCTGATATTATATCGGTCACATTCAGTAGAGTTTTGATAATGAGACAGTTTAATTAAAACTAAAGGATTATTTTTAGTGTTGGATTGGACATAATTGGTTGATAAACTTTGGGGGTGAGTACACAGGGCTTGCTCTGGCACAGAAGAGCTCTGTGCTCTCAGGAATTACCTTTGTAATCTCTAAAGTTAGGCTTGGACTTGGTAGTCTCTGAGGTTTCTTACAGTTGTTCAGATCTTATGATTGGTAGGAACATTTCATGAGGTAATTGGTTGTTGCTTTTTTATCTTCAGAAAATCTTAAGTAAGCTTTTCGAGCTTAATATTATGGTTTATGAATTACAGCTTCTCAGGGAGTAGGCATTGAAGAAGTTAATAAATGAGTTTTTTAGATGTATGAAGTCCTTTGAAGGAAATTCATAAAGTATTAGAATAATGAATAAGGCAAAAGGCAATAGGGTCCTGTTTGTAGTACTGAAAAGTAGCTGAAGTGGTGCTATGTGTACTGAGACTTTAGAATGAAAAGCCAACCTTATAAGGAGTTTCAGACAAAGAATACTGGAGTAGAAAGCATCTTGAGGGCAGCCCACAACAGAGGAAAAGATGATACCAGTTACACAGAGTGACACTTGTGAACAACTTGGGGAAACTTCACATAAGAAATGTGTGAAAGTGTTTGAAATTAGAGAAGAAATTAAAAAGTTCCTACAAGTCAATGAAAGTGAAGACACATCACAAAGAAACTTGTGGGACACAGCGAAAGCAGTTGTGAGGGGCAAATTTATCGCTCTCAGTGCCCACATCAAGAAAATAGAGACGGACCAAGTAAATAATCTCATGTTGCAATTAAAACAGCTAGAAAAACATGAAAACATGGAACCTAAAGTTACTAGACGGAGCCAGATAATCAAATTGAGTGGAAATTAATGAGATAGAGAATAGGAAATTTATAAATAAAATTAATAAAAAGCTAGTTCTTTGAAAAATAAATAAAATGGATAGACCTTTGACAAGAATAATTAAAAAAAGGAAGATCAGGGATGCCACAGGAAAAATCACAACAAATAAAGATATCCAAACAATTATACAGAACTATTTTCAAAAGTTATACTCTCTAAAGAAAGAAAACCGAGCAGAAATGGATGCATTTTTAGAGTAATACAAGTTGCCCAAACTGAGCAAAGAAGAAGTAAATCAAATAAGCCAATATCTTACAATGAGATACAGAAAGCAATAAGTCTTCCAACAAGGAAAAGCCCAGGACCAGATGGATTCACAGCAGAATTCTATAATACCGTTAAAGAAGAACTCCTCAATCTCTTCAGAGAAGCAGAGAAGGAGGGAGCTATCCCAAACTCATTCTACGATGCCAATATCACACCCATCCCCAAACCAGGCAAAGACCCAACCAAAAAAGAGAACTACAGACCAATCTCCTTGATGAACACAGATGCAAAGATCCTTAACAAAATTCTAGCTAACAAAATCCAGAAACACATAAAAAAAAATACACTACAACCAGGTAGGCTTCATCCCAGAGATGCAGAGATGGTTTAACGTATGTAAATCAATAAATGTAATCCAACACATCAACAGAGTCAAGGTCAAGAATCACATGATTATGTCCACAGATGCAGAAAAGGCTTTTGATAAAATACAACATTCATTCATGTTAAAAGCTCTGGAGAAAATAGGAATAGAAGGAACATTCCTTATAACAATAAAAGCCATATACGACAGACCAATAGCCAATATTATACTTAATGGGAAAAAACTACAACCAATTCTCCTAAAATCAGGAACAAGGCAAGGATGCCCACTGTCTCCACTTCTCTTCAATATAGTCCTGGAACCCTTAGCCAGGACAATAAGGCAAGAAAAAGACATTAAAGGGATCCGCATAGGGAAAGAAGAAGTTAAACTATCCCTTTTTGCAGATGACATGGTACTATACCTTCATGATCCCAAAAACTCCATCCCCAAACTCTTAGAAATTATCAATCACTTCGGCAAAGTAGCAGTATACAAAATCAACCCACAAAAATCAGTTGCCTTCCTGTACACTGACAGCATACAAGCATAGAGGGAAATAAAGGAAGCAACCCCATTCACAATAACCCCCCGCCCCAAATAAAATATTTAGGATTTAACCTAACCAAAGATGTAAAAGAAGTATTTAACAAAAACTATAAAACTTAAAAAATGGCAATACTGCCAAAATTAATATGCAAATTTAATGCAATTCCTATTAAAATCCCAATGACATACATTTCTGAAATACAGAAAACAGTCCAAAAATTCATATGGAACAACACAAGACCTAGAATAGCCAAAACAATTCTAGGCAAAAAAGACAATATGGGAGGGATTTCGATGCCGGACTTCAAACTCTACTATAGAGCCATAACAAAGACAGCATGGTACTGGCACAAAAACAGACCTGAAGACCAATGGAATAGAGTAGAAGATCCAGAAATAAAACCATATGCCTACAGTCAGCTGATATTTGTCAAAGGAGCCGGAGACATACAGTGGAAGAAACACAGCCTCTTCAACTACTGGTGCTGGGAAAACTGGGAGGGCACATGCAGAAAACTAAAAGTGGACCCCAGCCTATCACCATGCACCAACATTAACTCAAAACAGATTAAAGACCTTAACATCACACCTGAATCTCAGGACAGCGATACTGCAGGACAGAGTAGGAGAGACACTTGAATTTATAGGCACAGGCAGAAACTTCCTGAACAGAGTCTCAGGGTCCTAACAAATTGGAGAGAGACTTTACAAATGGGACTACCTTAAAATAAAAAGGTTTTTTTGTTTTTTTGGGGGGGTCTGGTCATGGGGCCTGAACTCTGGGCCTGGGCGCTGTCCCTCAGCTCTTCAGCTCAAGGCTAGCACTCTACCACTTGAGCCACAGTGCCACTTCTGGCTTTTTTTCTTTTTGCTTATGTGGTGATGAGGAATTGAATCCAGGGCCTCATGCATGCAAGGCAAGTGCTCTACCACTGAGCCACCTTCCCAGCCCCTAAAATAAAAAATTTTTGCACAGCTAAAGCTATAGCAACTAGAAAGACCACCAACTAACTGGGAAAAAAATTTGCCAGCAAAATATCAGACAATGTATATACAGGGAACCTAAGAAACTAATCCCTCCCAAACCTAACAAACCGATTACTAAATGGGCAAGGGAACTAAAGAGAGACTTCTCAGAAGAAGAGATAAAAATGGCAAAGAAACACATGAGGAAATGTTCACCATCCCAGGTTGTGAAGGAAATGCAAATGAGGACAACCCTGAGATACCACCTTACCCCAGTCAGAATGGCCCACATCCTAAAGTCAGCCAACAACAAATGCTGGTGGAGGGGATGCAGAGAAAGAAGAACACTATTACACTGCTGGTGGGAATGTACACTTATACAACCACTTTGGAAACCAGTCTGGAGGGGCCTCAGAAAGCCAAATACAGACCTCCCCTATGACCCAGCCATACTACTAGGCATCTATCCTGAACAACAGGAATCAGGATACAAGGACACATGCACCTCCATGTTTATTGCAGCACTGTTCACAATAGCCAGGATATGGAAATAACCCAGATGTCCCACCACGGATGAATGGACCCAAAGATTGTGGTATCTATACACAATGGAATATTATACAGCCATTAGAAAGGACAAAATAATGGCGTTTGCAGGGAAATGGATGGAGCTAGAAGAAATCGTATTGAGTGAGGTAAGCCAAGAGCAAAGAGACAAACAGTACATGGTCTCCCTGATAAGTGGATGTTAAATTTAAAATGTAAGGTGGTACGACAAAATTAACCAGACTTAAGAAGCAAAGGACCCCACTCATCTGGTCAAATCACTACTAAATAACCTCATGCTACTGATCACATATATGGTATAATGTACACACCGGAGGGAAATCAGGAGAAGGACACAGAACTAGAGGAAATAAGGGAAAAACAGACAACAGCGGATCCATTAGCTGCACTGGACATTGATCAAAATGAACTAAGCAACTCAATGGCAGCGATGGGAGAGAGGGAACAAGTGGGAAAGAGGGAATAGCTGATGCTATGTAAAACAAAAGAAATGTACATATCACCCAATGTGGAAGAAATAACTATGGCAAAGCTCATAGAACTCATAAATGTTATAGACCATGATTGACAATTTGCCCCATAAAAGTTAGAATGTGGGGACTGGGAAGGTGGCTCAATGGTAGAGGGCTTGCCTTGCATGCATGAGGCCCTGGGTTTGATTCCTCACATAAGCAAAAAGAAAAAAGCTGGAAGTGGCTCTGTGGCTCAAGTTTTAGAGCATTAGCCTTGAGCTGAAGAGCTGAGGCACAGCGCCCAGACCCAGAGTTCAGGCCCCACGACCGGACCCCCCCCCCAAAAAAAAAAAAGTTAGAATGTGTTTGTGACTTTAACTAAGCATCACTATTCCAGAATACTGTGAAATTTGAGAAATTATGTAACCACTTAATCACAATAAAGAATTTGAAAAAAACACAGAAATGTGTGAAAGTGCTTTGCAAATTTTAAAGCACTGTACAAATAACATATTTGAAAATATTAGATTTTAATGAGATGCTTTGATAGAGCTTTTTTTATTATTAAGGCAGGATATGACACAGAAAAAATATTAGGGTAAAATTACTTTTAAGATTTCTTCCCACCCCGAGTTCTGTAGAATTTGTGATTTTTGTGAGTAAAACAATTATGATTCACATTACTGCATAGTATTCAACAAACCAGGACCTTAACCAATTCTAATTCATGTTACTACATAGTATTCACCAAACTTGGGCCTTGGATGTTGGTAGTATTAAGGAAAATATTAAGAGTTGTTAGCTTTGTACATTGTGGGCAAGTGAAAACCTCGCTTTACTGTTTATTATTTTGTTCAGGTAAATACTTTTTTCTAGTGTAATATAAATTCCTCTTTTCAAAATGAGCATAATACAATCAGGATTGAAACAACCAGGAAATTGAAGTTGTGATTGATGGGGTTTGTTAATTTAGTTCCTTTTATTGTGTGTGTGTATGTGTGTGTGTGTGTGTGTGTGTGTGTGTTGTGTGTTGTGTGTTGTGTGTGTTTGAGTGAGTGTGTGACGTGGGGGATGGTTCTGGAGGTATCTAAGCAAAGAATCCTAAGCTCTTTCCTGTTTTGGATGAATAGAGCACAAAAATTCTTTTATGAGCTGTTCTCCTATTTCAGTATATAAATTCAGGAAGCTAATTCACTTCTTTCTAATTTTAGTTCTGTTTAATGTGTTGTTACACACAACTTTTGGTTTCCTTTCCACAAAACAATTTATTAACATAAAACCAACTTAATAAGAATAAGCCAAGAGGAAACATTTCATGAATGAGGTTGAAATTAATTCACCACATAAAAAAGTGTTTATTTAGTACAATATAGATAATTTGAAACTGGCTTTCTCTCATTTTAGGTGACCTTAGAATTAGTACAATATAGATAGTTTGAAATTGGCTTTCTTTTATTTTAAGTGACCTTAGGACATGGGAGAGAATTAGAGTTAAGAACAAAATTAGTTACTATGGTTCTTAATTGGTACTGAAATGAACGGAATTTAATTAAGCAGATCAGTAGATCTGGCTCGTTCTATCATACCCAATAGGTAACAATTTAAGTACAGAGTAAAATGTGAGCATAATGTATGATGAAAGTCCTGCTAATTTTGGTTTATATTTGTGCTAAGCAGCCTTTCTTAAGAGTTTTTATTCTTATAAAGAATTCTAAAGAGGCTTTACACTAAATACTTTGAGTGCAGTTTGAGCTCTCACAAGGGCATTACTAAACAAATCAAAGATCTGCTTTTCATTGTGCTCTGCTCCAGGTAGAGGTCCTTGTCCTCAAGGGAGTTATATTCAGAGGACCCCAAGCTGAGTTGGTATTAAGTTGACGTGACTCATATGGTATGCTTGCTAGATATGGTTGGCAAATGTGGGATATGTTTGCTTATTTTCACTCTGTCCTTCTATGGAATGGAGTATGTTTTGATGTTATTGGCAGTTTTTTTAAGCTGTGAAATTGTGTATGTGTGGTGTGAGTTTCTCTGTATGTGTGTATATGAGTATTGAGGTTAAGTATGTGTGTATGTGAGTATTGAGGTTAAACTTGGCCTCATGCTTGTCAGACAGGCATTTTATCACTTGAGCTGCCCCAGGTTCTTAGTTATTTATTTAGTTATTTTTAGTTATTTTTCTACTAGGGTCTCTGTTTTTGTCCAGATCAGTCACCTACTGCAGTCTCCTACCTTTGCCTCTTACAAGCTGGGAACACAGGCATAAACCTCCATACTCAGCTTATTTGTTGAGATGGGGTCTTGTTAGCTTTTTCCTGATGTCCATCTCCAGTAGTTGTTAGAATTATAGGTGTGAGCCACAATATCTTGCTTAATGTCATGCTTAAGAATGATTTTTTTTAAAAAATTGTGCCACTATTGGACCTTGAATTCTGCCTACGTGCTGTCTCTTTTTTGCTCAAAACTGCTGCCCTTCTACTTGAGCCACACCTACACTTACAGCTTTATAGTTGTTAATTGGAGATAAGAGTCTCATGGACTTTCCTACTGCCCAGTCTGCTTCAAACTTGATCCTCAAATCTTAGCTTCTTGAGTAGCTTCTGAAGTTGAATGAATCGCTTTTTCATAGACCTGTAGACTTGTTAGGTACTTTTGTCCCCTACCCACGGGTATTATGGTATTTGTCCCCTGTCCGTTTCAGGGATAATACAGTATCCACTCGAGATGTTCTCCATTTCATTTGTAAGATGAAATCTTATATGCTTAATGCATGGAAGTTCCACATTCAGTGTTTCCTGTGATGGCTGATCTACTTAGCTCATTTGTTCTAGAGTATAATAGTCAGATCACCAGCACCAGAGAGAAACTGTAGATTATGGGTATGTGGCTATTGGCACCCTTCCATAGCAGCTCAGTTTGTTGTATCCATAAACACCAGTTGAGAATGCAAATCTAGGAAAAAGCTGAGAGTTTATCTATAGAGATACTTTATGTGTATATCCCTTAATGCTGTCTTGGGATGAATATACTATTAATTAAATTTGACAGTATTATAGAAATAGCCACAAAAAATCAATCTTTTTTTTTTCAAAGTGGTTAATAGAAATTTATTTAAAAATTGATGAGGTTTTACAATTTTATATCCCAGGACATGCAGACAGCCAGCTACCTGCAGTGAAAACATACTTTAAGCCACATTTCTTGGTTTGAAGTTCAATTGTTTCAAGTTGAATTGTCCTTAAGAGAAAGCAGAAAATCAATCTTTAAATATCCTTTTTTGGGGGGGTGGGGTCTGGTCATGGGGCCTGAACTCTGGGCCTGGGCGCTGTCCCTCAGCTCTTCAGCTCAAGGCTAGCCTTTTACCACTTGAGCCATAGCTCCACTTCCGGCTTTTTTCTTTTTGCGTATGTGGTGCTGGGGAATCGAACCCAGGGCCTCAGGCATGCAAGGCAAGCGCTCTACCACTGAAGCACCTTCCCAGCCCTAAATATGCTTTTTAGGTACAATGATTCATAAAAAGTTTTAAATATTCATTCTAAGATCAGTAGTGGTTGGATAGGGAGAACAAAATACATATATTTTTCAGACTTTTGTTATCATAAGAAAGAGTGGTATTTTGAGATTTATAATTCCTTAGTAATGGAGATGCGTGTGAAGAACTTGACATGGTGAGATGTCTGCATGTTTTCTTATGTTCCTTTTTGTTTAGTTGGTAATTCCATTAACTACCCAAGATGACTTGGACAAAGCTGTGGAGCTGCTAGATCGCAGTATTCATATGAAGAGCCTCAAGATACTACTTGTAATTAATGGAAGTACACAGGTATGAACTGGAATTTTGCTTTTCAGTAAGGATTATAAGACTTGAAAAAATCCATGTGAACCAGTTATATTTTGTAATCATTGATAGTTTTCAATATGATTAAACATATGCTTACATACTCTTTTTTTTTTTTTTTTAATGGGTTGTGGGGCATAAACTCAGGATCTGGGTTCTCTCCTTGAGCTGTCTGTGCTCAAGGCTAGCACTCTACCACTTGAGCCACAGTTCCAATTCTGGCTTTTTCTGAGTAGTTTATTGGAGATAAGAGCCTCATGGACTTTCCTGCCCAGGCTGGCTTTGAACTGCGATCCTCAGATCTTAGCCTCTTGGGTAGCTAGGATTATAGGTATGAGCCACTGGTGCCTGGCCTTACATACTCTTAATTGCTATAGTTTAATGTTGGTATTCAAAACCAGATAGTCAGAATTACAAATAAGAATACTACATTGTACATGTGAAACTAATAGAAACTCACAACTTGGGGATCATGTTAGGATTAAAATGTCTTGTTTTATTTTGTTTTTTTGGATACACAGTTTCACTGTCTTGCCCAAGCTGTCTTTGAACTCCTGGGTTCAAATGGTCCTCCTGCTCATCCTCCCAAGTGTCTGGAACCATAGGCATGTATTATTGTTCCTGACATAATTAAAATTTTTAAGAGTAGATTTGACAAGGCCCACCAAGAATAAAGAATAGGTAGGTTGTACTGGTGTTAGGATTCTTTTTAAAGCTCTGAAAGGGAAGTACTTATTGTCCTTTTTCTTTTGTAGGCTATAAATTCAGAACCATTGCCATCACTAGAAGATCTGGATAATACAGTACTTGGAGCAGAGAAGAAGAAGCGGCTTTCTCTAATTGGTAAGAAACAGTCTCTGAGTCATGGAGTGGGGAAGGAAACTAGTTTCTCCCCCATCTTTTAACACAGGACAGCACCAAAACATATACCTAATAAACAGCACCCTATTGCTGTACTGTTTATAATTTCTCTTAACCACATTTATTTGATCTTCCTTAGAAAGTAATTTCACTTATCATAGGATTAGCAATCTCCATTTAAGTTTTTTGTTACTCATGGTACTTTATTATTATTTTGTGTGTGTGTGTGTGGGGGGGTCATTGGGCTTGAACTCTGGGCCTGGGCGCTATACTTCAGCTCTTCAGCTCAAGGTGAGTGCTCTACCACGTGAGCTACAGTGCCACTTCCCTCATGGTACTTTAATGATTAACATATCCAAAGAAAACCTTGAAGAGATTTTAATTGTACAATGGAATGCAAGGAAAAAAATTAAAGAAGTAATTCTAGAAATTAGTAGAGCAGGCTCTTGAGTGCCTAAGTCTTTTCAGGGATTTTAGTTATTGCCAAGAATGCTATCAAAATGCTGAGCTGGGAATTTCTAGAGTATGTTTTATTATTACTGTTTT
The DNA here is from genome assembly GCF_024711535.1 of Dipodomys merriami. Taxonomy (NCBI): domain Eukaryota; kingdom Metazoa; phylum Chordata; class Mammalia; order Rodentia; family Heteromyidae; genus Dipodomys; species Dipodomys merriami. The sequence continues at coordinate 5,180,162 of NW_027205381.1, read as the reverse complement.
TTTTTTTTTTTTTTTTGCTGGTCCTGGGCCTTGAACCTGTGCCTGGGTGCTGTCCCTGAGCTCCTTTGTTCAGGGCTAGCACTCTACCACTTGGAGCCACAGTGCCACTTCCAGTTTTTCAGTGGTTAATTAAAACATAGGAATCTCATGGACTTTCCTGCCTGGACTGACTTTGAACTACGATCCTTAGATCTCAGCCTCCTACGTAGCTAGGATTATAGGCTTGAGCCACCTGTGCCTGGCTTAGTCTCAAACTCTTGACTCTCCTTCCTCTACCTCTCCAGTGCTGACATTATATCACAGGACCATATGTCTGTGTACACAGAAAACCATTCATTATGATTTTTACCAGGAAAACATCCTTGCAAAGAATGGATTTAGTCTTATGTTTACAGGGAAAACGGTTTCATGATAATTTGGTAATGGCTAGACAGCTGGTGAATAATTGGAACTGGGACTGAAGCTATGCTCTGATTTCCACAACCCTATATTCTTTCACTGTATCATGATGCTGCCTCAAATTTATGTTAAAAGTTAACAAGGGGCCGAGTATTGGTGGCTTATACCTGTAATCCTACCTTAGGAAGCTGACATCTAAGGATCACAGTTCAAAGACAGCCTGGGCATGAAACTCTTTTTCTCTAATTAACCAAAAAGTTGAGTACAGCTGAAGTGGTAGTTGCTAACCTTGAGCAAAAAAGCCCACAGATAGAGCCTAGGCCCTAAATTCAAGCCCCAGGACTGGCACACATACAGAGAAAAGAAAGAGCTGGCAGGGGTTTCAATTCTAAATGCCTTTGTATAACTACTTAAAATATTTTAAAATATTTTTGTTTTTTAAAAAAGTTAGCAAGGAGCCGGGCGCTGGTGGCTCACGCCTGTAATCTTAGCTACTCAGGAGGCTGAGATCTGAGGATCGCGGTTCAAAGCCAGCTCAGGCAGGAGAGACCGTGAGACTCCTATCTCCAATAAACCACCAGAAAACCGGAAGTGGCGCAGTAGCTCAAGTGGTAGAGCGCTCACCTTGAGCTGAAGAGCTGAGGGACAGCGCCCAGGCCCAGAGTTCAAGCCCCATGGCCGACAAAAAAAACCCAAAAAACTAGCAAGGTATAAGTTATCTCTGCAAGTTCAGGTGCAATTACATTTATCTCAGATTCTGTAGTATATCAGCACCCATGAGGAAGTTGTCAGCAGTCAGAAGAACATACTACCTAATGCATAAAAATTAATATTCTAGTGAATATTATAGTAGTTACAGTAGGGTGAGAGTTTAGAAAGGTTATAAAAGCATTTGATGTTTTATGAATATACATGTTCTGATACATTTTAATAAGTATGTTTTTGTTTGCTAAAATAATTTTTATGTAGCTCCTAAATGTTGTCTGTTAAAACAATTGATTTCCTTGCTATTGATAAAATTGCTTTAAAATCATAATTTCTTTCTTTTGAGGTTCCACTAGTAGAGATAGAAGTTCCCCTCCCCCAGGATACATTCCAGATGAATTACACCAGGTTGCCCGGAATGGGTCATTCACTAGCATCAACAGTGAAGGAGAGTTCATTCCAGAGAGCATGGACCAAGTAAGCCAATGTTGGATGCTGGTTTTTCATTTTGTCTGAAGGTTATTGGTTGGGGCCAGTGTGATTTGGAAAGTACTTTGAGGGTGTGTGTATGTGTGTGTGTATGTACATGTGTGTATATATGTGTACACACGTGTGTGCTTTACCTCTTTTCCAATCCCATGTCTTTAAAGTGAAAAATGTTTTAAAAAATTGAAATATGTCTATGAATTTGCATGTGCCTTTATATATTGATGAATAAAGATAACTCTTGAAATAAGGCAGCTTATATTACTAATCCATAAATGAAACATTTGTTTTATAATTCTAGGATTAACTAGTATTCAGATTTTTTTTTAATGAACATCTGAAAGATAGGGTAAAATTATAAATATTTAGTTTATTTAACTCAGTTTTGTGAAATGTCTGTAACATTTTAAAAGAATACTTCAAAGATGAGGGAGAACAACGGAAGGGGTAATATTGATCGAGATGCATAACCTGACTTCTGGAATTGAAACCCTTTTGTACAACTACTTAATAAAAATGGATATATTTAAAGTGTAATTATCATTTTTATGAAGCTCTGTTTTTAGTTCCTTAACATTGCATTGGGTGCTTGCACTACTGCAGTGGTCACTGCATAGTCTTGGTTTGGTGGAGCCACGGTTCACTTTCAGTAAGCAAAATTATATGAAATATTTTAGCTTTCATTTTAATAGAATATAGAGATGGTATATTTTTCTCTTAGGAACCTTTGGAGCCATGGCTTGCCAAATGTTTGAAAATAAGTGCAATACTATTGAGTGTGGAGTTCTTCTGGAGTATTAAAACTGTTGTACAGTTGTGAGGCTGTACAACTCAGTATATCAAGAGTCATTGAATTTTACTAAATTGTGCACTTGAAATGGGTAATTTTGCCAAGCTAGTGGCTCACACCTGTAATCCTAGCTACTCAGGAGGTTGACATCTGAAGGTAGTGGCTGGAAGCCAACCTGAGCACAAAAGTCTCTGAGACTTCATCTCTAACTAAATGTTGAGTTAAATGCAGGCCTGGAGATGTGGCTCAAGTGGTAGAACACCAGCCAAGTAAGTGCCCGGCCCCGATCTCAAACTTTAGTACTTCTAAGAAACAAAACAGAAAACTCCCACATATTTTGGAGGGGGAGTACTGCCCCTCTCCCCCCAAAAAAATTTAAAAATATCAAAATAATTTCTTTTTTTGGAGGATTTTAAATTCTAAGTAGTTGTACAGAGGAGTCAGTAAAATAATTTCTTTTGAAGAATGTTTTAGTTATATCAGATGGAATCATGGTGGAACTGTTTGTTTTCCTAGATGCTGGATCCATTATCTTTAAGCAGCCCTGAAAATTCTGGCTCAGGAAGTTGTCCATCACTTGATAGTCCTTTGGATGGGTAATGTGGACTGTAGTTTTGGGTTTTAGTACATATGTGTAAATACACATGTATAGAACATGTAAAATCATTAGTAACTATTTCAGTCTACATACAGAAAATGTAGTTAATTGATACTTGTTTATGCTGTTGGCAAATGAAGTTTTTTGTAGTGAAGGTAAATCTTTTAACTCGTACCTTTATTAGTTGAAATGTATGTACTTACACAATTTTGAGCATTTGATCATAGTACTTTTGGCATTTCTGCTTGCCAAAAATCATGTAGTTGAAGGCAAGTGAAAACCTAGAATTTCTGTATATTCACTTTTAAAACTACTTGTAAAACTTACCATATTTTTTATGTTTGGCTTGGAGATTTTTTTTAGTTATTTTACCTGTTCAAAATTACTTTCAGGAACTGGGAAGGTGGCTTAATGGTAGAGTGCTTGCCTAGCATGCATAAAGCCCTGGGTTTGATTCCTTAGTACTATATACACAGAAAAAGCCAGAAGTGGTGCTGTGGCTCAAATGATAGAGTGTTAGCCTTAAGCAAACGAAGCTGAAGACAGTGCCCAGGCACTGAGTTCAAGCCCTAGGACTGGCAAAAAAAAATTACTTTCATTCTAGCACCATATTAAAAATAACTTACATTTTTGGTAATTGTTGCCCAAATTACTGGTTGACATTTTAAAAATATAAGTGCTTGTGTGAAATAAGTTGCATCTGTGAATTTTTGTCACAAGTATGCGCTCTCTTGGTCTCAGTAGAACATTGTTCTCTTGGTATTCACCCTGTGTTGGACAGGGTTAGTATTAAAATCATCACCTATTTATTCTCTTCTGGGATTGTTTTATGAACATAGTATTATAAAAATATAACACTACTGTTTAGGAATTTACATTTATTTTTCTTTTATCTAAATGAAATTTTATCTGTGTCAGTAGACAGTTAAGCATTTCTAGGATATAGTAACAAAAAAGCTATATATTTAGTACTTGATGTTTGGAGTAACTTGTTTGGAACATTTGACTTAGAAACATTTGATGAATTAGGAATTATGTCCATTGTATAGATGCTGTCCACTCTCTAGATGCAGAAATAGTTAACAGCTTGAACTGAAACAGGATTTTCCAAATACTCGTGATTCCAAAATATATCATTCTTACCAAAATTCAAAAAGCTAATTTAAAAAGCCAACCTTTTGTATATAGGTACCAAATAAGGTTTAAAGTTTCTTTTTTTAAGAGTGAATTTCTTATATGCACACACACGTGTGTACACATACAGATATTGCTTAAATTTTTTCACATGCTTTATTTACATACTTTCTCTTAATGTTTCATTTTCTATTTATAGAGAGAGCTATCCAAAATCACGAATGCCTAGGGCACAGAGCTACCCAGATAATCATCAGGAGTTTTCAGGTTAGAGTACAAATTCTACATTTTAAATATTCATATTTTGACTGAGGAGGAGACTTTTGTAAAATCAAATAAGCATTTGTAAATGTGCTTTTTTTATTACAGTATTTGACTTTTTTTGATAACCTTATTATATGTCTTAACAGACTATGATAACCCTATCTTTGAGAAATTTGGAAAAGGAGGAACATATCCAAGAAGGTATCATGTTTCATATCATCATCAAGAGTATAATGATGGTGAGTCTCTGATGGTTAGACCTGAATAACGATTCAGCATTCTCAAATATAATTAATATAAAAACTTAATCTCATATGTATGATACCATTAGAAATAATTTGTTTTTGAATTCCTTCATTTTCTGATCTTAAAAACCTTGGGAAGGACCGAAGGCTTGGTTCAAGTGGTAAAGTACCTGTGTAGCAAGAATGAGACCTTAATTGAAACCTCAATGCCACCAAGAAAAAGAACAAAAATAAAAAGAGTTTTGAGGAAATTGAGTCATAATCAAATTTATTTTATTTTTTATGTCAGTATATAAAACTTGTCTGTCCTTTACAGTATTGTAAAAATAATACTACTTAGAAAGTTACAGCTTAATGTTGAAATTTACACTTGCATTGTGCCCTTGAGGAAAAACATTTGCAGTCAGTGTGTAGGCCAGTGGCTCATGTCTATAATGCTAGATACTCAGGAGGGCAGGGATTAGGAAGATCTCCTTTTAAGGGCAGCCCAGACAAAAAAAGGTAGCTAGACTTTATCTCAGTCAGTAAATGAACTGAGATTGGTGGCGTGGGCATGTCATTCCAACTACATGGGAAGAAGCCTAAATAGAAGAATTGTGGTACAGGTTGGCCTGGGCATAAATATGAGACCTATTTGGAAAATAGCTAAGATGAAAAGGACTGGGGGATATGGCTCATGTGTGGTAGAGTACCTGTCTAACAAGGAATAGCCTTGAGTTCAGACACCAGGAAAAAAAAAATGCTACCTATAAACATCTCTATTTTTGTTTTATATTATTCTTAAACTATTGGAAATGAGAATAAAGTATTTTTCTTCATTTTTTAAAATCTAGTTATGAAGGTCTTCTGTGGTTTTCATTTGGACTTTGTGTGTATGTTGTGTGTGTGTGTGTGTGTGTGTGTGTGTGTGTGTGTGTGTATGCGCGCGGTGTGCGTGCATGCATGAATACACATTCTAGTGTTTCCTCCATAGTCATTTCAGTATGTTAGCCTATAGGACACATTTCTGTTTCCTAGGTTACAAAATTTAAGTATTTTAATATACAGCATATTAGTAAAAGGAGTAAACTAATTGTTTTTTCGTTTTGTAGGTCGTAAAACCTTTCCAAGAGCTAGAAGGACCCAGGGCACCACCTTCCGGTCTCCTGTGAGTTTCAGTCCTACTGATCACTCCTTAAGCACTAGTAGTGGCAGCAGTATCTTTACCCCAGAGTATGATGACAGTCGAATAAGAAGAAGGGGAAGTGACATAGACAATCCTACTTTGACTGTAATGGACATCAGCCCACCTAGCCGTTGTAAGTAATAGAAATGTCATAATGAAATATGTACAAAACCTTTATAGAACTTTATAATACTAAAATAACGAGTTCTTAGAGTGAAACCAACTCCTCAAAAGAGGTGATGATGGTATTTCTAAAGGTGGCTGGAATATCAAGTGTATATATGGTGTCACTGCTAATTACTACTAACTAGTTATTCTCCATTCTGTTCCACATATGCTTGTTGAATATTGAGAAATAATTATAGTATATTGTTTAATCTAAATTTTAAGTGTGGTTGAAGTTGTTCACTCACTAGCTAAGGAGGTGATGTGTGCAAGTGACCATGACATACTCTGAATGTGGGGAGGAACTTTGTTACTGACATTGGGGGTATCTTATTTGAAATTGTAGGACTAGTAGTAGTAACTAAGGCCAGATTGCAGAGTATTTGGACTTTGTCACAATGCCTTGAGAGATTAATGCTTGGAACTTTGTTGCAACAAACTTTGAATAATAGGAATTCCTCCCTTTTGTGCTGATGTGTCATTCTTCTACATATGTATTCCACACTATTCTTGCTATTCTTTTGCTTTAGACAGCTGTCTATTAAGTTGATTGAAAATAAGAAAGGAAATCTTTCGTTTTTATTAACTAATGTAGATCCAAGATTTAGTGAGATATTAAATTAATTTTGCATAGAGAGTTGCATTTAACCTTTGTTACAAGTCTACTGACAATAAGTTATTTGGTTTTTGTTTGAAAATACAGTTCACCTGACAGATATAAATATAACCCCCCTGTATATCACCTCTATAATCACAATAAATTTTAAAAAGAAAATATATTTATTCATTTTTGAAAGATATTTTTTTTTGTTTTTTTTTTGGGGGGGTCCGGTCGTGGGGCCTGAACTCTGGGCCTGGGCTCTGTCCCTCAGCTCTTCAGCTCAAGGCTAGCGCTCTACCACTTAAGCCACAGCGCCACTTCCGGCTTTTTTCTTTCTGCTTATGTGGTGCTGAGGAATCGAACCCAGGGCCTCGAGCATGCAAGGCAAGCGCTCTACCACTGAAGCCACCTTCCCAGCCCCGAAAGATATATTTTTTAGTATAGAATTTTCTACATACATTCTCTTCAAAAAACACTTTATTGTTGTTTTAAGATAGTTTTGTTATATTGCCCAAGTTGGCCTTGAACTTACTATATAGCCTAGTCTAGCCTTGAACTATGATCCTTCTGTATCTAACTCCCAAGTGGACTAGAATCATAAGCATCTACTACTATGCCTAGCCTTAATTTAAGTACTTTAAAGTTATCACTCATCACTGTCTTCTGGTTTATGTGCTTTCAGAGAAGAGCTCTACTTTTAGTCTTCCCTTCATTCTTCCGTATATAATGTGCTCTTTTTTCCACTTCTGGTAGCTTTTAGGATTTTGATTCCTAACAGTTTGGATATAACTTGTCTTGAGTGTATTTGTGTGCAAATTCTCAATAGATGTTTCCTGAGTTTGTTATATCTATAGTTACGAAAAATTCCTAGTCATTATCTGTTCAAATATTTCTTCTTCCCCATTCACTTTAGCATTCCAGGTACTGGTACCATGAACTCTTTTACATCTTTGTCAGTTCTTCTCCGCTCACACTTTGGGAAATTTCTTATGTCTGTTTTCAGGTTCATTGATTATTTTCTCAGCCTTGCTAAGATTAATGATCTATTCATGAACTATTATTGAAGGACTCTTCATCCCTCCCTCCCTCCCTCCCTCCCTCCCTCCCTCCCTCCCTCCCTCCCTCCCTTCCTTCTTTCCTTCCTTCCTTCCTTCCTTCCTTCCTTCCTTCCTTCCTTCCTTCCTTCCTTCCTTCCTCATTCCAATTTGAACTTGACTTTGCATACTTTGTTTGTTTGGCTGCTTGAGCCATGCTGCAGCCCTATTTCTTTGTTTTCAATTTCAGTTTTTCTTTTCATTTGACTTTGTGCTGCAGTTTTTATGCATGTTGTCTACCTTTCTCTAAGAACCTTTAACATCATAATCAGGTTAGTCTTAAGTCTGGTTATGTTGTTGCGTTCACCCCGTTGCTTTTACTTTGTTTGCTGTTTTGTGTCTTCTGATATTATATTGAACTTCTGACATCTGGATCAGGATAATGGAGACTAAGGTAAACAAACTTTATGCCTGGACTAGACAGCTCCTCTGTCTACTTCTTAGTTGAGTTGGGTTTGAATTTTGTTGTTGCTGTGGTTCCTGTGTGCTGTGGATTTCAAATTCCTTGTTTCCAATAGCAGTTTTCTTAATGTTCCTGCTGTATCCTTGCTTTTGGCCTTTATTGTATGCTTGTACTCATTCTCTATGACCTTACCCCTCCTTCTGCAGTAACTTGATTGCTGTTATTTATTAGCCTAGGATTTGGGAAAGGGAAAAATAAAAGGTTCAGTGCTGACATGTCCAGCTTCAGTTTGGGGCAGTTTCCATTTTCTCAGTCTTCTGAGTCAGTAGGCTTGCTTTCTGGTCCTGCCCATCTTTTAGGAATCTAGGAAAACTCCAATAGTCAGGTCCCAGAGGTTTCCACTCTTGCTGCTTCTCAGTATATATTTTTTAATTCCTCTTTCCTGTTCCCCTTATCTGGAGTTAAAATTTCTGCAGAAATTAAAGGCTTTCATTCATAGGGTAGAAGGAAGGGAGGGGTTCATACCTTTCCCTTAGCAGTGGGCCCTTTCATTCTCTACGTTCAACCACCACATCAAACTGTCTGTAGTCTCCATTCCTGTAAGTGTATGGAAGGACGTTCACTGTAAAGACTTAGAGTGAGTGTGAACTAAGCCCTGAATTGTTCATGGTTGAGCTGAATTTTCCTTTCCTATCATTCACTGTAAGTCTTTCTCTGTGTTCTGCCTTGATTGAGCCAGAGCTTGTATTCTGGTTCTTCTTGGAAAGTGATCATTTACTTTAGATTTTAGCTACTTACATGTCCTGCAATATCAGTTATTCCAACAAGTTCAATAAAGGTTTTAATTTTGTAGACTGCCGAAATTTCTCGTTTTAGGATGGGAGTAGTGCTCTTTCCATCAGTAAAGATTACCATTTGTGCATTTTATATTCATTAGCATCTTAGATTGAGTGAAAAATGCTGTCACATTTTTACTAAGAAAAAGAAAAGCTTGGGGTAAAAAAAGTCAAAGAAATAAAAAACTTAACTTGAGCTTAGAATTCTTTCTTTCTTTCTTTCTTTCTTTTTTTTTGGGTCCGGTCATGGGGCCTGAACTCTGGGCTTGGACACTGTCTCTCAGCTCTTCAGCTCAAGGCTAGCGCTCTATCACTTGAGCCACAGCGCCACTTCTGTTTTTTTTTTTTTCTTTTTGCTTAAGTGGTGCTGAGGAATGGAACCCAGGGCCTCATGCATGCAAGGCAAGTGCTCTACTACCACTGAGCCACCTTCCCAGCCACGAGTTTAGAATTCTTAGACGATTCACTAAAGAGAAAACTTTTGAAAGATGGAGACTATTATGAATTTTGATAGTCAAGATTTCCTTTTGTGTTCAAGAATGAAGTGAATGCAGATCTTTATTCATATGCCATCTGACTTTTCCACTTTAAGAAACTGTTCTTTTTTTATTTTTAATTCTCATTTGCTAAGAAACTTCTTTTTCAGCACCTCGAGCTCCAACCAACTGGAGATTGGGAAAACTGCTTGGTCAAGGAGCCTTTGGCAGGGTCTATCTCTGTTATGATGTTGATACAGGAAGAGAATTGGCTGTTAAGCAAGTTCAGTTTGACCCTGATAGCCCTGAAACCAGCAAGGTAAAATTCCACAGACTACTTTGTCACATTTATAAGAAGCATTTTTACTAGATGCAGGGAGAGTAATATAATTTGATTAGATGTTTGTCTGTTTTGTGCTTTGGATATTTCTGTTTTAATACTTTATGATTTAGAGTTGTTTTAGCATATCTATAAGAAGTGTGTGTTTTTTTAAAGTACTGGTTAGACAGTAGGATGTTCTTTGGGCAGTCATCATTTCAGAATGAAATCAATTCAGTAATGAAGTAGGAATGTTTTGTTTTTACTAACAGTATTGTAAAGACTTTTAACAGTGAGTACTGTCTGTCTTTCAGGAAGTAAATGCACTTGAGTGTGAAATTCAGTTGTTGAAAAACTTGCTGCATGAGCGAATTGTTCAGTATTATGGCTGTCTGAGGGATCCCCAGGAAAAAACACTTTCCATCTTTATGGAATATATGCCAGGGGTGAGTTCATCCATCTTTTTGAAAATAACCATTCACTGTAAAAGTCACTTCAGTTTTAAAACTTTGACCCTAGCTAATGATACTTTGGAAGAGTTTTAAACTATAATTGGGTAGTATTTTTTATTCTCTTCATGTATCTATATTTTTAAACTCATCAAGTATATGAAGATAGACTACAGACATCATAGCAATTCATCATCAGATTTCCTGAATGCTCTAAAAATATCCATTGTAAGCCAGGTGCTGGTATCTCACACACATCTATAATCCTAGCTACTCAAGAGGCTAAGAGCTGAGGATCATGGTTTAAAGCCAGCCTGGGCAGAAAAGTCTTATCTTCAGTTAAGCACAAAAAGCCAGAAGTAGAGCTGTGGCTCAAGTGGTAGAGCACAAAAGTAGCTTTGAGCACAAAGGTTCAGGGACAGCACGTAGGCCCAGAGTTCAAGCCCCAGAACCAGCAAAAAGAAACAATAAAAAGTTATACACACACACCATTATAGCTGATTTTGCAAATCAGGTTTCAGTCTAGGACTGAATATCACATTTAATTCTTATGTCTTTGAGTTCTCTTTTTATCTGTAACAGTCCATTTTCATGATATAGTCTGAGATAGTACTGGGCCTGGTGGTATAAGCCTATAATACCAGCACTTGGGGGGTGAGGTGAGACAATCAGGAGAAGGCCAACTTGAACTACATAGCAAATTCAATTCTAGTCTGGTTTGTGTAGCAAGACAGCCTCAGAAAAAAAATCAAAGGGTTGGGAGGAAGAAAGAAAGGGAAAGGAGGGGAGGGTACAAAGAGGAAGGAAGGAAGGGGATAAGGAAGGATGAAAAGAAGGAAAGAATGAATTTCAGTGTGCGTGGGGTACCCTGCTTATGAAAGTAGAGAAAATTGGTTCATGGTATAAATTTTTCTAAACAAAATGACAGTGTGTTCTGTATGTTATAAGCATGCTGGAGATGTGTTCTGTATTCTGGAAATGTGCCCTGGGCTGTAATGCTTGCTTGTTTGCTTGATTTCCTTCCTTTCTTCCCCTTCCTTCCTTCCTTCCTTCCTTCCTTCCTTCCTTCCTTCCTTCCTTCCTTCCTTCCTTCCTTCCTTCCCTCCTTCCCTCCTTCCTTCCCTCCTTCCTTCCTTCCTTCCTTCCCTCCTTCCTTCCTTCCTTCCTTCCTTCATTCCTTCCTTCCTTCCTTCCTTCCTTCCTTCCTTCCTTCCTTCCCTCCTTCCCTCCTTCCCTCCTTCCCTCCTTCCCTCCTTCCCTCCTTCCTTCCTTCCTTCCCTCCTTCCCTCCTTCCCTCCTTCCCTCCTTCCTTCCTTCCTTCCTTCCTTCCTTCCTTCCTTCCTTCGTTCCTTCCTTCCTTCCTTGTCGGTTGTAGGGCTTGAACTCTGGGTCTAGGCGCTGTCCCTAAGCTCTTCAGCTCAAGGTGAAGAGGGCTCTACCACTTGAGCCCCAGTGCCACTTCCAGTTTTCTGGTGGTTAATTGGAGATAAGAGTCTCATGGACATTCCTGCCCAGGCTGGCTTTGAACCACGATCTTCAGATCTCAGCCTTCTGAGTAGCTAGGATTACAGGTGTGAGCCACTGGCACCTGGCACTTTAAAAAAAAAAAAAGTTAGCATAGTAGTATGTTGTAAACAGGTATGAGAAATGTAAAAATGAAATCCTCCTCTACTTAACGAATATAAGCAAGTAAATGCAAGAGAGACAGAGACAGAACACAGAGAGAGACAGAGAATCAGAGAGACAAGCATTCTTATAATTTAATAGCAAGTGTTGTAGGTCTTTATGATGGAGTTCTGTGTAGAAAGTATAGGGGTGCAATTTGAACTTACTGTAGATGAATACCTGATGGTAATGCTCTTAACCCTTCTTAGTGTCACAAAAGCAGCAGTGAACTTTTCTTATCACCATAAATAATAGTTTAGAGTGATGCTATCGTTACTCAGTGGCGTTCTTTATCCCTTCCTTTATCATTTCAGACATCTTGTTTATAGTATAAGTTGCTTTTCAAGTTTTTCTTTTGTAAAACAAATTGGAATATGTGTTAAATGCTCCAAAAATATTGAAGCCTATGACTTAATAAACTTGAAGAAATTTTCTCTATACAAGTGATCTAAATGAAGAATAACTTTATACATTTGTATTACTGTTATCAGTGATTGAAAAATAAAGGAATATTAATGTCTTTTATGAAAAATTCCTGCTTTCCAACTGTAGTTACAAACTTGGACTCTCTTAAAATAAAAATTTAATAGATTTGGTTTTAAATCACATTTGTTACTGTTTTCTTTTATCCTAGGGTTCAATTAAGGACCAATTAAAGGCATATGGCGCTCTTACTGAGAATGTGACTAGAAAATATACCCGTCAGATTCTAGAGGGTGTTTATTATTTGCACAGTAATATGATTGTCCATAGAGATATCAAAGGTGAGTAAACAAGTACTTTTTACTTTTTTTAGTTTTTTTCCTTTCTCCTTTGCCCTTCCTCTTTCCCCTTCTTGCTTCTCCTTCCCCTCTCTCCTTCCCTCCTCTCCCCCTTTCTCATTATTCCCTTCCTCATCCTTCTTTTGCTCTTGCCTCCCTTTTTTGCTTGCTTGCTTTCTCTCCCTCCCTCCTTCCCTCCCTCCCTCCCTGCCTCCCTCCCTCCCTCCCTCCCTTCCTTCTTTCCTTCCTTCCTTCCTCCTTCCTTCCTTCCTTCCTTCCTTCCTTCCTTCCTTCCTTCCTTCCTTCCTTCCTTCCTTCGGATGGGACCTAGGACCCTTGGACATGCTCGGCAAGTGCTCAACTATTGTACTAAATTACTCTCTCAATTCCTTATTTTCTGGTCCTGGGACTTTTAGGGCTCTATTGCTAAACTTTTGTGCTCAAGGCTATAGCTCTACTACTTGAGCCATACCTCTACTTCTGGCTATTTTGATCATTTATTAGAGATAAGAGTTTTGTGGACTTTCTTGTCTGGGCTGGCTTTGAACCATAATCCTCAGACCTCAGCCTGCTGAGTAGCTAGGATTACAGGTGTGAGCCACCTGTGCCCAGCTAGCTTATTCTTAAATGAGAATGGTAATAGTATCCCTGTTAGAGGGTTGTTATAAGGTCTAAGTGAACTAATGCATGAAACATGCTTAAAGCAGTAACTGATACCTAGAAGCACTCAAAAGCTTGCTACTTTTGAGTGGATTTTGTTATCTAGGAAAGAGAGAGAGAATGCAAAGAACCCTAAACTTGGGGCTCACGCCTATAATCCTAGTTACTCAGGAGGCTGAGATCTGAGGATCATGGTTCAAAGCCAACCCGGGCAGGAAACTCTGTGATACTCTTATCTCCAATAAACCACTAGAAAACTGAAAGTAGTTCTGTGGCTCAAGAGGTAGAGTGCTTGCTTTGAGCCGAAGGGACAGCGCCCAGGCCCAGAATTCAAGCTCCACGGCCGACAAAAAAAAAAAAAAAGAGAGAGAGAGAGAGAGAGAAAACCTCAGACTTAATTTTTGTGTATTCTGATGTGGTTAAAGTTACGTGTGTGTGTACGTGTGTGTGTGTGTGTGTGTGTGTGTGTGTGTGTGTGTGTGTGTGTGTCATGGGGCTTGAAGTCTGGACCTGGGCACTGTCAAGCTCCACGGCCGACAAAAAAAAAAAAAAAGAGAGAAAGAGAGAGAACCTCAGACTTAATTTTTGTGTATTCTGATGTGGTTAAAGTTACGTGTGTGTGTGTGTGTGTGTGTGTGTGTGTGTGTGTGTGTGTGTGTGTGTGTGTGTGTGTGTGTGTGTGTGTGTGTGTGTGTGTGTGTGTGTGTGTGTGTGTGTGTGTGTGTGTGTGTGTGTGTGTGTGTGTGTCATGGGGCTTGAAGTCTGGACCTGGGCACTGTCACTCAGCTCTTCAGCTCAAGGCTAGCACTCTACCACTTCTGAGTTTCTGAGTGGTTTATTGGAGATAAGAGTCTCATGGACTTTGCTGACTGGGCTAGCTTTGAACGGTCCTCAGATCTCAGCCTCCCGAGTAGCTAGGATTACAAGTGTGAGCCACCGGGTGTCTGGCTCTGACGTTACTTTTTAATTTAATAAACTTCAGCTGTTTTTCAGGGACAAGTTACGTGAGTAAATGTATGAAGTAAAAACCCAGTAAAACCTGTCTTATAGGGCTGGGAAGGTGGCTCATTGGTAGAGCGCTTGCCTTGCATGCATGAGGCCGTGGGTTCGATTCCTCAGCACCACATAAGCAAATAGCAAAAACCCGGAAGTGACGCTGGGGCTCAAGTGGTAGGGCGCTAGCCTTGAGCTGAAGAGCTGAGGGACAGCGCCCAGGCCCAAAGTTCAGGCCCCACTACCGGACCCAAAAAAACCCCAAAAAACAACAAAAAAAAACTGCCTTGTAGATCATTGTAGTCCCAGGTGGGAAGGTCAGGAGGCTAGCTTGAGCCCAAGAGATTAAAGTTAAATCTAGAGACCACATCTCAATAAAAGGAACAAAAACAGATTCAAAAGGCAAGAAGAATGAAGGCAGACAACCTTAACAGACCTGATCAACTTTAATGAAGGTCAAAGAGGGACACCAGAATGATCTAAGGAGAGTCAAGAGACATGAGGCTTTAATGGGGCAGGTTAAATATTTCAGAGATGGTTGCTTTTATTTTATGACGGAGTTTATTCATTTAATTTATATTTCTTTCCATTTATCTTTCTTTCCTTTGGGCTTAAACTTAGAGCTTTAGGCTTGCTACACAGGCACTTTGCCACATAAGCCTTCCTCTTAGCTCTTTTTGCTGCTAATTTTTTTTAAGATAGGGTCTCTCTTGTTTGTTTTTGCAGGTCAGCCTAGACCATGATCCTCCTTCTGTGCCTCTTGCATAGCTGGGATGACAGCTGTATACCACCATAGTCAGTTCTTTTTTTTTTTTTTTTTTTAAGATGAAGTCTCACTAGTTTTTTGCCTGGCTTGCTTGAATCATAATTCTCTCAATTTCTGCCTCCTGAGATTGCAGTCATGAACCATTGTGCCTGGCCCAGGGTAATTTAAGCAGTCAAGTAGCAATGTTGTAGAGAAGATTAATGGTACTGGGGCTCATTAGGCTTAAAATATGCAGAGAATAATCCTAGACTAGAGAGAGGCTTTGGAGAACCATCAGTGATAAAGCTGACCAGAAACTGACCAGAAGCTTATGATAGTGATGGAGAGTCTGCATTCTGTCCAATATAATATAGATTTTCTCCACTCCTCATCCTCCTAAATAGATGATTAAAAAACATACACCCTAAAGAAAGGGTCAATAGGGCTGGGAAGGTGGCTCAGTGGTAGAGCGCTTGCCTTGCATGCTTGAGGCCCTGGGTTCGATTCCCCAGCACCACATAAGCAAAAAGAAAAAAGCCGGAAGGGGCGCTGTGGCTCAGGTGGTAGAGCACTAGCCTTGAGCTGAAGAGCTGAAGGACAGCACCCAGGCCCAGAGTTCAGGCCCACTACCATAACAAAAAAAAAAAAAAAAAAGAAAGGGTCAATAGTAGGAGCATAGCTAGAGTTGTAATGTGCTTGCATCATATGTGAAAGGCCCTGGATTCAATCCTCAGTACTGTGAAAATGTGAAGAGGGAACATGGTGGTGCATGCTTACAATAAAAGCTCTCGATAGACTGAGGCAAGATATCACAAGTTGAGGCCCACCTGGCTATATGGTTTATGAGACCTTATATCAGTACTCCCCCAAATGGCGAGGTCATCCAAAAGAAGAAAAGTCTGGGAAACAGTCACACCTAAGAGAAACTTAAGGAAACATAATAACTAAATGTAGTATGGGATCCTGGTAACTTAGGGAAAACTTAGTAACTCTGAACAAAAGATGTGGATTTTGGTTATTAATAGGGTATCAATATTAGTTTATTCTTAAGAATGTGTCTTACCTATGATGGTACTGATGATACTAGATGATAATAGGGGATATGTAAGTGTATGGGTAGGAACTCTGTCATAGCTTCACAATAATTTTATAAGTATAAAACTATCTAAAAGTTTATGAAAGGAAAAGCATTTAAAATTGAAATTGAGGGGTAAAATTATGCAAAAACATAGGGGATAAATATAGGCAAAACAGAATGTTAAGAAAAATTTAGGGACTGGGACTGTGGCTTAGGTGGTAGAGTGCTTGCTTGGCCTGCATGAGGAGCCCTGGGTTCTACTTCTCAGTACCATTCAAGTGGTGTGGCTCAAGTGGTAGAGTGCTATCCTTGAGCAAAGGAAGCTCAGGGACAGTGCCAGGCTCTGAGTTCAAGCCCCAGGACTGGTGCACATGTGCACGTGCACGCACACACACACACACACACACACACAAACACACACACAAAAGATAAGGTGTAGGTTCTATAGCAGGAGTATTAGGGGAAAGGATGGATTCAAAAGGTGAGAAAAATGAAGGCAGACAAAGATACCAACCTCAACAGACCAGATCAACTTTAATGAAGGTTGAAAAGGGACACCAGAGTGATCTGAAGAGAGTCAGAGGACAGGAAGCAAAATGGGGAAAGGGGTGGAAGAACTTTAAGTAGTGTCATGGGTGGAGGTAGGGTCATAGTTAAGTAGCTGGAGGGTTCAAAGAGTTTCAAGAGTTTATGATATAGGCCTGGTCCCAGGAGCCTATTGTTTGAGCAAGTCCCCTGCTCTACCAAATGTGGCCTGCTTCCCACCTAGGGAATGGGAAAGTGGATTTCCACTTTTAGATTATGGGCTGGAGAATTTTGGGAAGGTGGGGTGGTGAGTAGTCAGTGGGCCAAGCTATAGCAGCAACATTAAATTATAAGAACAAAGCAGATTCCCATCAGGGAGAAATACTGTAAGTTTTGATTCTGAAAGTCCCCCTCAGTTCCTGAGGAGAAGCTGGCTTCTGAGGGAAATTATCTTCAGCTTTGTGCTTCTTGCTTTATGACCAAGAAACACAGGGGCCATGAGCCTGCTGAGGTTTTCTTGGGGCTTCACTGAGTTCTTTCATCTTTGTCTGTGCCACCCCTACCTGTTCTCCCACTCCCACTCCTTCTCACTAAGCAAACCTTAACCTTTAGGTGTTCAGCTTGCAGCTGAACACAGTGTTCACATAGCAGGTCTGTAAGGATCACCCACTATGTAATTTGCTGCCTGCCAGGGCTTGCTGGAGGAGGAAGAGCAACCTAACTTGGGGGACAAAGATGCTAAGCAATCCTCTGCCATGGTTCTTTTATACTCTTTTATATATTTCAGAATGGCAGTGACATTAATGAAATGGGGCTATTTCTTATTTTTAGGCGCAAATATCCTGCGAGATTCAACAGGTAATGTCAAACTAGGAGATTTTGGGGCCAGCAAACGACTTCAGACCATCTGTCTCTCAGGCACAGGAATGAAGTCTGTCACAGGCACTCCATACTGGATGAGCCCTGAAGTCATCAGTGGAGAAGGCTATGGCAGAAAAGCTGATATCTGGTAGGTTTGGATGAGTTTGCCTGAAAATTTATCTGCTTTCCTAGTACGTTTGAAATTACCAAGCCAGATTTTAAATTATTTTTTATACTTTGGAAGTAAAAAGTACAAATTGTAAATATCAGCATTTTCTTTTCACATTGTTCTTTATTCTTATTATATTCTTTTTATTATCTTTTAGTAGTTTTACAAAGGGCTTTCAATTTAGCATGTTGGTTTATGAATATAATACATCTTCATCATTATCATCCTTTCCCTCATTCTCCCCATCTCTCCTAAGTCCACCCATCTCCTCAAATTTAAGAACCATTTCTATTATGGCTTGTTGGAGCTTATAATTAATGAAATACTTCGTCTTTGAATCTATTTTCTCTTTTTCAAGAAGAATTTTGTCTTATGCATAAGAAAACTGTCTTGTCCTAAAAACTTAAAAGTAATCTTCACTGTCAAGTATCTTAAATTTATTTAATGATTAATTGCTTAATAGTTCTAAGATAGGTATAAAATGACTGTTTCCTACTTCCTACCCAGGGGAAATTTTAATAGGTATTTTAGGTACCTGAAGGCAAATAGTTTCTAATACTGTATTTTTTATAAGATGAGGTTAGAAAATTGTATTAAAAGTATGAGTAATTTCTTTGTCTATTTTTGTTGTGATGATAATTGTATGTTTTACTGAATTTGGGAGGTACACTAGGAATGGAACCCTGTGTTATCTAACACATGCTAGGTAAGAGCCATGCTAGGTATACCACTGAGGTATATACCTCCAGCCCTTTGTTGATTTTTTTAAATTTAAATTTTAGTTTGTAGACCTAGTCTGTCTTTTCTAGCTGACTTGGATCACACAGTTTAGCCTCAATCTCAAGAACCTCCTTCTTCAGCCTCCTTAGGACTGAGATTCTAGTTACATGCCACCATGCCCAGCTACTGATTATACATATTTCAATTACAGTTTTCTGCAATTACAACCTTAAAAAACTGGTAACCACTTAAAAAAGCTTTAATTTTCTTTTTTTTTGGGGGGGGGGGTCCCAGTCCTGGGATTTGAACTAAGGGCCTGGGCACTGTCCCTGAGCTTCTTTTGCTCAAGACTAACACTCTATCATTTGAACCACAGTACTATTTCTGGCTTCCTGTTTATGTAGTACTGAGGAATCAAACCCAGGGTTACATGCATGTTAGGCAAGCACTCTACTACTAAACCACATTCCTAGTTCCAAAAGTTTAAACCTTAAATCAAGTCATATAAATTTATGTGGACTTTATTCTTATTTCTCATTTTTCTGGTTAACTAGCTTTCTTTTCTCATTGTTACCACTTATGTAATGTATTATTTGTTTCTTTTTTAGGAGTGTAGCATGTACTGTGGTAGAAATGCTAACTGAAAAGCCACCTTGGGCTGAATTTGAAGCAATGGCTGCCATCTTTAAGATTGCCACTCAGCCAACAAACCCAAAGTTGCCACCTCATGTCTCAGACTATACTCGAGACTTCCTCAAAAGGATTTTTGTAGAGGCCAAATTGAGACCATCAGCTGATGAACTCCTGCGGCACATGTTTGTGCATTATCACTAGCAACCAGCCTGCTGTGCCTGTACCCAGTTCCCATCCTGTTCGTTCACCTTCTCTCTGACTGCACTTTTCTTTCATTAAAAAAAAGAGAGAGAGATGGGGGGGGAAGACAAGAGGGAAAGTATTTCTCTTGATTATTGGTTAAATTTGTTTAATAATAATAGTAATCTAAATTTTATATTTAATCTTTTTTCTCCTTAGAAGAACTTGAAGCTTTTAATTTTTATAATGTACTGATGTGGTTCAGAAAGACAAAGCACTTTAGTACATATTCACTCTTTTTAGAATAAACAAATCATTCGGAGTATATAGTTGGTAGTCTTTCCATGCATCACTTATTCTATTGGTGGTGACAAGGAGACATGGTCAACAAGGATAAGAAAATAATGTACAATTTGTAGTTTTTAGTGATAATTTAAAGTAGATCCTCATTTGTAGGTTTGAACCCTAAATTTGAGTTAGGGTAGGTACTCAACTTAAAGAATACAGGTTTTTTTCTTACATCTGTATTCTTTAGATCCTAACCTCTGTCTACCAAGCTTTTTGCTCAGTAGGACTCTTGATAGAAGATATGAATCTCTAAGAAGTATGTTAATTTGTCAACCAGTATAATAAGCAAATACACTATAATAGATCCATGTTACTGGAATCTTTAGACTTTGAGGGCTAGCTTTCTGCTAAAAAATACCAAGACAATAATACTTTATTTGTAAACAGATAGGGGAAGTCATTGAGTATAACCAACTAAAAGATTGTTTTCAT
Organism: Dipodomys merriami; assembly: GCF_024711535.1. Classification (NCBI taxonomy): domain Eukaryota; kingdom Metazoa; phylum Chordata; class Mammalia; order Rodentia; family Heteromyidae; genus Dipodomys; species Dipodomys merriami. The sequence goes on along the minus strand of NW_027205381.1, from coordinate 5,160,263 downwards.
TAAATATATGAACAGTTACCACATTTGCCAAGTAAATAGAAATGATAAATGACAGAACCAAGTATTTAGTATATATTAAACTATGTTCTTGAGGGGAAGTCCCAAAATTAAGGAATTGAGAAATAATAAAAATCATGTATATGGTCTTCTTATTGCCAGTCACTGATTTCCTGTAGGTAATGGTCTTTAGAAACTAAAAGTTCAGCCTTAAGTATCCTTATGTTAAAACCAGTGTCTTGAGATAAAAACCTTTGTTCTCAGGATCAGAGAATACTAAAATGTGTCTGAAAAACAGATATGTAAAGCACCGAGGGTGTCAGTGGCTTGGGGTAATTTTACTTCCTTTGTTATTTGGCAATACCTGGAGCCATTTTTTGTGTGTCACAATTGAGAAGATACTACTGGCATCTAGTGGTAGAGGCCAGGATGCTGCTAAAGTAGATGCCATTACGCTGGATAGCATCCCCAAATTCTTCTGCCCCAAATGTCAAAAAGTGCCTAGACTGAGAAATCCTGATATAGATGCAAGTCCACGCTATAAATTGAAAGCAGGTATTTGCAGAAATGCAAATATCAGAGAGAAATATGTACAATAAAATGAGGGTTCATAAGAAGAAATACTACTACTTTAAGTTAGGAGTGAAAGATCTCAGCAAATAGAATTCACTTCCTTACTAACTATAGATTATACCGAAATCAGCTCTTCCATTCTAGAAACAAAATGAGTTTGAATATCAAGCCTTTAAAAAACTCAGTATCAGCGTATATTCTTTCCTTAAAAGTCTGTTCATAATTATGGGCAAAAGAAGCGCCTATCAAAGCAAATTGTTTACTACCAGCAAGAAGGTTAATACACTGCTGGGTACTTGCAGTATAAAGTATGCACTGAGGACAAGGATATTAAATGGAAAGAGACAGCTGGGAAAGATCCCATGATCTCTAATGAAATTGTGCTGCTACAAAAGATGAGGATAAGTCATTTGGCCATTGAAGATTTTTCAGCATATTAAAGCAAATGCTAAGTACTTCATTTTTAAAGGTCTAGAAATAATCATCTTCCCAGAGGATTTCAATATGATTCCTTTCATGGATCCCTAAGAAAACTGAGGTGTTATTTTCGGCCACAAGGTATGTTTATTTATCAATTCTTTGAAGTTAGGTAGATCTTGGTTTAATTCATCAAGGTCCTTCCTGTCATTTCCCTGCAAGAATATTTGAAATTCCATTAACTGTTCTGAAAGTCAAAGCACAAAATTAACACTTATACTCTGAAAAATCAAAGGAAGCAGCTTGCAAAAAAAAAAAAAAAGAATTAGGTGCCTCTAACCTTGGTAAATAAGCTAGCTGCCTAATCTTAGCTAGAAATATGGTCTCCACATGTGTCGATTTATTACAGTTTTCTTATCTTTGATTAATGATGACATCTTTTGTACTTGAGGAAGATCATGGTATCTGGACCAGTGGATTTTTCCCTCATTTCTTTGTATTATGTGGTTTTGATTCCCTTTGGCTCATTTTTGGTCAGGATAAACAGCAGTACAGAATCTGAGGCAAATGTTCTTCAAAGATAAATCTAGGGAGACTGTGAAACTCAGAGCAGAATTGTTGGCTTTTTTTCAGTCTCCTTTTTCTAAATGCGATAGAAAATGATGGCACCTAAAAAAAAAACTAACACTGTTACAAAATACCTTTGCTTTATAAGAAAAATGTTAGCTATGGGAAAATAATGTTCTTTATGTAAAGACTTAAAATAGACTAATAGTTTACAGGCATATTATATAGAATATGATGTGAATTTATTTCAGACAACTTATAAAGGTACCAAAAACTACAATGAAAGTACATACATATATATATATATATATATATATATATATATAAAACTCCTGGAACAGAAAAACTTGAAATTGTGGTAGGGGGAGTAAAAGACCAAAAGTACATTTTAAAAAGAGACTTTAGAAAAACTGTTATCAGAAGAAATTAAATATTACACTCCATTGTTTTCTTCTTTCTAATAATGGTATGTATCGACAAAACTAAATTTGAACTTTGAAAGTAACTTTAAATGTATTTTGGTTTTTTTTTTTTTTTAATGTATAACTGATTCTTCTATACTGTAATGTTTCTTTGCAAAGGCTGGAAAATGGCCAGACTGCTGACTTTGTGCCTTTCAAATGCATTCTGCTTTGACAGTAGCAGATGTTTTGGTGCTGGAGAAGATTCACTAGCAGTCTTCTATGTGCTTTTCAGGAAATACCTTCCTACTTAGGCCTTGAGCGATTCAGGCACATGACTTAGGATTGGACCAAATATAAGATCTGTCTCATTGCAAAAAAAGTGAGTTGAATGAAATGACTAAAAATATTACAATGACAGATAGAAATTTTGATGAGTTAGTAATTCCTTAAAATATATTTAAAGGTTTGAGGTTAGAGGTGTGGCTCAGTTGGTAGAGTGCTACCCAGTGAATGACAACATCCAGCACAGACTTCAAATCCTGGTCAAATCTTTATATATGTGTGTGTGTGTGTGTGTATATATATATACATATACATATAAAGGTACACTGAGACTACCGGGGGGAAAAAAGGTACACTGACTTTGAAATTTTCAGAGTGAACTGTCTTGAAGTTTTTCAGCATTTTTTGCTTATTTACAAACATCTCTAGCTTAAAAAATGACTAAAACTATTGCCTTAGGAAGTTTTATAAGGCACCCTTACATAATGTGTTTGAGATTGACTATTAATGCAAATGCTGAAATATAATAGAGAAACTGAAACTTGGATATCAGATAAATTGAATTGGTTTTTATTTGAGACTTATTACTAATACAGACCACATAAAAAAAGGTGAAAGTGCTTCTTGAGAGTAGCATTCTGCTACTATATTCTGACACAGGGCAGGTCTGAGGTATTCCAGAGGTGGAGTTATTAGATGTTTATAATATACTTTGCATATTATAAAATTTGTAAAATCACTAAGAACATCAAATCAAATCAAATCTGAATAGTTCTTCAGGATACCCAAGCCAGATGCAGACTCTTTGGCCATGGCAGGGTTTTGTGCCAACGATTTCATTTGAGTTTTAGGAACCAGTAGCTCAATTTAAAATCCTCTGGTGCCAATCAACTATATAAATTTATTCATCTTTTTTAAAAGTGTGAATCATTTTCATTTCCTTATACAGTAATTGCAGCTTGCAACATTAGATGGTATATTAACATCTTTAAGAGGTCACAGTTTAGGAGGAGGAACACAGGCAAATGGAGTTATTTTATAGTATACCCTCAGAGTTCAGCACTGATGTTTAAAAGAATTATAGATTTTTTTGAAGTAAGAAAGCAGTTTGGAGTAATCATTGACTGTTATAAACTGAAAAGTCATTAATAACAGAGATTAGAAGTATCCCCAAGTTGGAGGGGACCCCCCCCCACTACAGATCAGATGACTGTCTCTCAGGATCCTATCTTACCATAAAATGCAGCCTCTGCTCAAAAAGTCCCAGAGATAGGGAGCATCTATCCATAACACAGTGTTACTTTTTTTCTTTTGAAGAAAATGTTTTCTTTTGGTTTAAAATATAGAAATATATTTGATTGAAACTGAACTCTATAGACCATATTGTTTTTATCATTAAGCTTGGCATTTGTTTAACTGTAACGTTCATATTCACTTGAATTTTAAGATTGGTTAAATGTTAATGGAAAGCAGTTTGTTAATTTTTAGTAGTGCCTTTTTCTCTGTATGCCTTAATTTTATTTTATATTACTAATTCAAGTTACCCAACAAAATGAAGATTTTTCCAAAATCAGTAGACTTCAAGAGGTCATTTGGCCTTAGACTATGTATTGGTCCTTAATGCCTGCTTACTTCCTCCTACCCTTTTCTACCTCCTTTTTTTTTTTTTTAAGTGTTAGGAGGGAAACATTAGCAGTTGTCTGTGATAGTCTGTAGTTTCTACTAGACATAAATCCCTAAAGTAAGCATAGAAAGAGGTATTCTCATTCTAAAGAGATAAGTTATTTTCTGGATTGATGACTTGATTTTTTATTGGCATTGTCCAAGTTCTTTGTAATATTGTGGTTCAGTTGGGATTTCAATAGCCCAGCTGAAGTGGTGATTTTTGCCCTAAATTGGTCATGTAAATTATTTACAGCTGATGAGGCAATGATGTAGGGCCGTAAGCAGGAAATCCAGAGATAGCTAATTCAAATCCTTAGAATTATTAAAATTTTAATCCTTAACATTTTGGCTAATGCTGTAGCTTACTCTTCTATAAAGTGTGTGTGTGTGTGTGTGTGTGTGTGTGTGTGTGTGTGTGTGTGTGTGTGTGTGTGTGTGTGTGTGTGTGTGTGTGTGTGTGTGTGTTGGTATTTGGGGTAGGTATGTGTAAGAACAAAAGGAAGAAAAGTTTGGATGTTCAATTAGATCAGTCTCTGTTCTTGTAAGAACAGCTCAAAAATGTATGACCTACTGACAATAGGATGAAAGTAATCATTCTTAAGTCGGTTTTCCATAATTAGCTAGTACAAATGATTATCTAATAAAGGTATTTATTATAAATTGCCAAGTTCTTGGTTGTTAAAAATAGACTAAAGCTCAATTTGTGTGTTTATGTGTAGAATAATGAGCTTTCATGTACTAAATAGAAAGTAACTGTAGTTCTTTATAAACTTTTTGGAATAGTATTTCTGTCAGATATCTGGACAAGTTTTCTTAGCTTACTAAGTATTCAGAAAGAAATTATCTTGTATGTCTTCTTTGGTTGGCTAGCAAGGGTGTGCTGTGGAGCCCTCTTTCTTCATAGCTGTCTTTGGCATTGCTTTGACTTCTGCCATGGTCTGGACTAGATGCCCTAATAGGTTTGGGAAGTATGAGGCTAGGTATCTTTCTCTTCTCACCTTTCAGAGCTGTAGATGGTAACGGAGCTCTTGAGAGCCCAGAAATGTCTTTTCTCAGAGATAGTAAGGGTGATCAGGGTTGGACTTCAGGAAAGTGAGGGAAGAATCATACTTGTAATAAGGAAGATAAATAGTCTGTAATCTCTATACAGTCACATATATAATTCTTCATGTTTTTAATTGTCAAGTTATATGGTATTTTGTTAATAACATCAAAAGAATTAAACCACTGACTCCTTTCAGTCAGTCCCTCTGCCTGATGACGTCTTAATTGCATCATAATCTGTATTATCAGAATCACTTTAAACCAAAGCTTTTATATTCCCTGCACACATAGCCAAAATGAGTTCCCTGTTACATATGCCCACTTGTGAGCTAATAGATAACAAATGACAAAACAGGTACTAGTAGAATTTGTCTCCCAGTCTTTCCTTCAAGGAGAGGACAGGTGCTCAGTGTTTGCATTTAGACATGCAGAATTTACTCCAACAATTTAGGAGCTTTATAGACTACAAACTTTAGCGTGTACACGTGCCAATCTTGTTAGCGTCACTTCACCATAGATGCATGTAGATATGTATTGTCTGATGCCTCAGATTGGTGGCGTGTTTTCTTCCTAGTGTCTTAACATTTATGAGCTTGTGTTTGTTTGACTTGAGGGGCATTTCAGCAGTTCTGTGAAAAAAAAGTTATGGACTGATGTCTGCTTTGTGCCATAGATATTCAGAGCATAAGGAAGTTTCTGCTCTTTAATGTATGCGTAGAATTTGTCTTTAGTTAAGAATTTCTGAACCTCCTAATGCCAGTTGAGAAAAGTTTATGATTATCCTGTAAAGCACTTTTGTGTTGACTTATTTATATTTTTTTAGAACTTCGTTTTTAAAACCAAATGTAACTAGTGATAATTTTAGCATTAGCATTACATGGAGGGAAGAGATGAGTAGTTACATCTTAAACTCTTCTAGATACTTAGACTCTAAAAGGGATTTATATTTTCTCATTTTTCCAAAGACTTCTACCTAGAATAAAGAGAAAAGGACTTAGTGGAAACATTTGAGCTGGGATGGCTAGGGTCAGAAGAAGGTGGGCCAAACCCTTGCAGTATACCCTTTTCAATTAAACAAGTACAGTATCTAGGGATAAGAGGACTTATTTAAACACAATAAATTGTTTTAATACAATCTTAAGTAAAAGGTTTACATTTTTTTCTATCACTGTTCGTTTTAAAATTTGCTACCCTGCATTCTGAAATATTATATAAGAGTTACTACCAAAAATACTTTTGATGTGTGACATCTCTTACATTTCACATGGTTCTTTTTATTCACTGTAAATAAAAGTAAATGGATAAATTTAAAATAAACTTAATTGTTGCATATTATGAGTATCAATTTGTAAATTTACCCTTTGACTTAATGTACATTTTTTTAATGTAGCCATTAAATTCTCTATATTTAACCTATTGGTTTCTCTCAGTAAATGTTTTTAATCTCAGTTAAATGGGCAGTTTATAATTATGTACAAAGATTTTGTTTCCTATCAAGGTTGACTTTTTGCACATTTTTAGAAGTGTTTTATTTGTACACTGATTTATACTCTGACCAATAATTGTTGAGTGTATGAGCTCATGAATGGGTGCATTGAACTACTGTCTGTGTCTCTTAAGTTTGAATTTTCAAGATATGTCCATCAGTTACTGCACTGCCATAACTGACTCTTGCTTTTACAGAGTATACCTACCTGTCTGTGGTTCTGTCTTTGTTAGAGAACTCAGAGTTCAACATTACTTTCTTTCTTTTTTTTTTTTTAAACTGTATTCTAAAATCCACTACTAAGTTGAAAGTATTCTTTGTATCTCTGTATCAGGGGATGTGTGTTTGTGTGACGATGTCTTTTTATGTCTGTATGTAGATGTATATATCCCCCAAAAATTCTTACCTTCATTTCATTTCTACATTTTTATGAACTTGTTTTATAAGGGTACTATTTAGTTAGGATAATTACGTATATATAAAGGTTTTCTGAGAGATGATTTACTATATGAATATATTTTCAGCTGGCTGATCAAAATATTTTTTTAATTTTTTTTAACCATTCAAGATGTATTTGTATTTCCAGATTAAATACACATTTTACTTAAAGTTCAATTAGAACATACTTGCAAGAAAAAGCATTGAACTCTCTTTGACACTTCTATGAAAAAAAATAAGAGAAAAAATAAGCAGTAGTAAACATATACTGTGTCCACTAACATGGCCTTTGAATTCTCAGAGCTATGAAAAAATGTCAGAAACTAAATTGGTTTGAAGAGATGTCAAAAATTGTTATATCTCCAGTTGCCCAGTTGCTGTAGGCCTGACCTATAAACATTTTCTTTATCCTACTCCAGAAGATTTATCTTTTTGCTTATCCCTTAGCAAGGCTAGACTGGATTTATAAACAATACATTGACATATTATGATTCTCTGTAACTGACTATAAAATTGGGTTAGAAATGTCCAAATATATATTGTTATAACTTTAATTTTTACACTGTAGTGTATGTTTTAAGTAACTGGCAGAAAAAGAATTGGAAATTCGTTTTCCAATTTGACAATGTTATTGTATTTTTTAAAAGTTTGTTTTTAATATGCAGTACCACATAAAATTACTTGTATTCGGAAAAAAGTCCACTGATGCAGTTGAATGTCACTGTGCTTAGTATGTTCAAAGGAACCCATGTGATTGGAAAATAACCAGAATCCAGATACAATGTGAGATGTGCCACATTTCATGCACATTTTGAGTTTGTATTGTTCCTTCAAAATTGTGCTTGTAAAGATGTATAGAATTCCTGAGTTTTATAATTTCTGTGTATCTACTTGCTTTTTTTTCTTGGTAAATAGCTTTTTAAAAAATCTAATATAAAAGAAACCAGGTTTATATTTTGTTAGTGACCAACGATTTGTTTCTATGGAAATTTGTATATTGTTGGCACATGTCTTTTGTTTAGACTATCATGCATGAAGGCCTGCAATAAAATAAAATGAAAATTGCTTTTTCTTACATGTTCATTTTTTGAAAAGATTGTGGTGCAAAGGCATACTTAAGTAACCTTCTGGACTATGGAATGGATATAAATGAATGGCACTTTGAGTGTTAATAAAGCTAATATTTATTTCCACTGTTATTGGTTTGTCCAATTATGTTCTTGGATAGTGTGTTCACAAATATTTTCTTTTGCTTAAGTTGGTCACTTTCAGGGAATCCAAGCACAGACTAACCTAAAAATATTGAAAGTAAACTGAATTTTTTGGGTATCTAACCCTATAATTTCCACTCAACTTGTTCCTCTTTTTGTCTAGGCATGACTACGCAAATTGAACTTAGCAATGATTAAAAGGGAATACAAAATTTACTGACTTACTACGAAGTGTAAGAAATGGTCTTCCATTCAGTATTGTAGCTTTCATAAAAAATGAATGACTCAGTGCAAGCCAGAAGCCTAGGAATCTAGTACATCCTCTTACCCAGAAAATTTTATAATCTAGGAATAGATCTTGTGGAAATGATTTTGAGCATTTATCTATATCTTTGTATCTATCCATACAGACATACATGCCTCAAATTAAAAATCTAAATGTGCAACAATGGACAATGGGGGCTGTCATAAGAAAACACAAACCAGGTTTGTTACTTTAACAACAGAAATTTGCTGTCTTACAGCTCTAAAGTCTCTAAAGTCTGGAATCAAGGCATCGGCTTAAAGCATTATCATTCCAGCATTTGTTCCCATCTTCACATGGTTATACCCCTCTGCCTGCTTCTGTGATTAGGAGTGTGTGTGAGTGTGTGTGTGTGTGTGTGTGACATTCGGAGGCACAAATGGCTAGGACTTTGAGGTGTGTGTGTGTGTGTGTGTGTTCTGGGCCTGGACACTGTCCTTTAGCTTTTTCATTTTAAGGCTGGCACCTAGCCACAACTCCACAGCCAGCTTTGGAAAGGAGAGTCCCACAGACTGGTTTTGAGCCACGATCTTCAAATCTCAGCCTCCTGAGTAGCTAGGATTATAGGTGTGAGCCACTGACATCCAAATATCTTTTGTTTTGGTTTTTTTTGGGTCTGGTCATGGGCCCTGAACTCTGGGCCTGGGCGCTGTCCCTCAGCTCTTCAGCTCAAGGCTAGCACTCTACCACTTGAGCTATAGCGCCACTTCTGGCTTTTTTTCTTTTCTTTTTTTGCTTATGTGGTGCTGGGGAATCAAACCCAGGGCCTCATGCATGCAAGGCAAGCACTCTACCACTAAGCCATCTTCCCAGCCCCCAAATATCTTTTTTTATGGAGAGTTCACACATAAAAACCCAATCTGCTCTCTAGTTCTTGATACCCTTCTCACATGCAAAGTAGATTCACTCTGTCTCAGCATCCACAGAAACCATGTCAAGTCTAACCTTTATTACCCTTGACCTGTGAAACAACAAATTACTTCGAAATTACAATGGTGAGACAGAAGAAGATAGGCATTCCCATTCTTGAAGTATCCGGATAAAGGTCGAGATATAGGAAGGAAAAATACTTGGTTATCCTAAGCAAGCCTGAAATGTAGCAGGGCAAATTGGGCTGGATTTTTAAGGCTTGGGAATAGTCATCATTGTCTCAAAGTTCTGTCCACAGAGCTTGCTGGGCCTACTGGTTATGTGGCATGGAACTGGGGTGATGGTGTAAGAACCCAATGAGGACATCCTCTTCAGATCCTTTTGTTGGTGGTGGTAGTGGTGGTTGTGGGGCTTGAACTCAGGGCCTAGGCGCTGTCCCTGAGCTTCTTTGTGCTCAAGACTTGAAGGATGATGTATTTACAGCTATAGAGCCTGCCTGTAGAATCTCAGAAGCTCTATGGTGTTCCTTCATTTTATCACTTCTTCTTACCCCTTCATTCTAAACTGCCCAAGTTCTAGAGATAGTTGATTGCCTGTTATAATTGGCTTTCCAGTGATACATATCTTTAGTGTTTTCTCCCCAGTATTCTTCCTTCTTTTTACAATATGAATATGCTCAGAAGCACCCAAATTTTCAAGTTCTTTTTGCTTAACAACTTTTGTGTATGTATTTCTCATATTTAAATTTGTGAATAGAAATTTCTTTAGTAAAATATTCACACATTCAAAATATTCAATTTAGCAGGGTACAGGTGGCTCACGCCTATTATCCTAGCTACTCAGGAGGCTGGGATCTGAGAATTGAGGTTCAAAGCCAGCTCAGGCAGGAAAGGTCATGAAATTCTTACCTCCATTTAGCCACCAAAAAGTTGGAAGGGGAACTGTGGCTCAAGTGGTAGTGCAGTAGTTTTGAGTACAAAAGCGCAACTCAAGTCCCTAGGCTCTGATTTCAAGCCCCAGAACCCACCCTCCCGAAAAAAAATCCAAGTTGATCATTTACAATTTATACTTTCTACTCAGTGGAACACAGTTCACCCTGTAATATTTGTTGCTGCTTTAAAAAAATTGTGTGTGTGTAGAACTGTACTTAAAAAGACAAATTCAGGTTGGCAATGTGGCTTAGTGGTAGAGTGCTTACCTAGTATGCATGAAGCCCTAAGTTGGAATCCTCAGTACTACATAAACACAAAAGGCCAGAAGTGGCTCTGTGGCTCAACTGGTAGAGTTCTAGCCTTGAGTAAAAAGCTGAGGGACAGCCCTGACTTCATCAAGCCCAGGACTGGGGGGAGAAAAAAACCTACAATTTCAGGCATGTTGTCTACTATTTTACAGTTAAAAAAAAAAAAAAAAAAAAAAACCTTTCTAGTAAGAACAGCTACCTTATTTCCATCTGAAGCACTCCAATCATATTGAATTATATATTTCTACTTATTAATTGATACAGGCAACAATCCTATCCCTTCAAAATTCAGCCTCTTCTCTATATTCAATTCCAAACTCCTTCAACATTTTTAGGTATTTCTAGCAACAGCACCGTATTTTCCTGTACTATCTGAATACTCAGGGTTTTCAAAATAAATCAACAAGAAATAGACATCTCCAATGAGAAAGGAAGCAAGACACTTGAAAAAAGTGATCCACACAATTGTGGGAGCTAGCAAGTCAGGAAGTCAGGCAAGAGTTGCATTCTTGGGGCTGGGAATGTGGCTTAGTGGTAGAGTGCTTCCCTAGCATGCTTGAATCCTGGGTTCAATTTCTCAGTACCACATAAACAGAAAAGGCCAGAATTGGTGCTGTGGCTCAGGTGGTTAGAGCACTAGCCTTGAGCACAGAGAGGATCAGAAACAGAGCCTAAGCCCTGAATTCAAGCCCCAGGACTGGCAAAAAAAAAAAAAAAGTTGCAAGATGGAAACGAGGCAGGCCTTATGTGTTGTAGCCTAGAGACAGAATTCCATAGTCACTGGGAAACTCTTTTTGCTCTTAAATCCTTGAACTGATTGGATGAGGCCCATTGATATTACTGAAAATAATCTGCTTTCAGTTTATTGTAAATGTCAATCCTATTTAAGAAAAACCTTTACACAAATAGCTAGTGTTTGACCCAACATAGCCTGACCAACCTGATACATAAAATTAACCATCAGAGTAATTGGTTAAAGAAGTTGTATTCAACCAATATTATTAACTGAAAGAAAATAAATTATCTAAGATGTACAAATGATCCTTTTGTTTTTTAAACTGGACAAAATATTGAAAGGTTGATTCTCTGAATGATGGTATTATGAGTAGATAGTATTTTTGCATATATAAAACTTACAATAAATGTACATGTTTTTGCTTAGTGTACAATATGTTTTTTTCTGGTCCTTGAACTCTGGGCCTGGGAGCACTTTCTGAGCTTCTTTTCTCAAGGCTAGTGCTCTATCACTTGAGCCACAGAACTACTTCTGACTTTTTCTGAGTAGTTTATTGGAGATAAGGGTGTCAAGGACTTTCCTGCTTGGGCTGGTTTTGAATCACAGTCCTCAGATCTCAGCCTTCTGAGTAGCTAGGATTACAGGCATGAGCTACTTGTGCCAGGCTACAATAATCTTTTAATCATAAAATTGTTATCTATCCTTCCTCATCAGTCCTTCCAGATTAATCAGGTTTTTGGCAAGAGTTTAGGGAAAGGCCTTATGTTGAAACTCAATATTTCCATTTCCTAGAATTTGCCTTAAAACAATTTAATTTGTAAAGATTTTTATCCAATTCATCAGATACTTACAACTGGATAAACCAGAACTGTACAAGTGCTTCCAAATTAGGATTCAGCTAAGTAAATTATGACATTGTCATACAATGGAACATTATTAAATATTAATTTTAAATATTAAATATTAATGAGTGAACAAAATTTCGAAGGTAATAAAATCAAATGTCCAAGTAATAACTTCATGCTTATAAAAAAACGACTATTCACAGAAATAAGCACAGTGCTGGATGTGGGTACATTTCTGTAATATTCAGGAGTCAGAGCAGGGAAAATCATGGTTCTAGAAAGTCTAGCCACTCCAAAAGTTGAAGACCTCATCTCAACAAGCTAGACATAGTAGTCTGTATCTGTAATTCTAGCTTTACATGTGTAGGTAAGAAGACCCTGGTCTGAGGCCAGCCTGGCCTAAATGTAAAATCATATCTGAAAAGTAAAACAAATGGGCTGGAGGTGTGGCACATATGGTAGAATACTTGTCTAGCAAATGTAAGGCTCTGAGGTCAAACCACAGTACTAAAAAGAAAAAAATATATACATACACAAAATAACAAAAGAAACAGAAAATCAAAAGATAGACAAAAGATAAAATTAGCTCATGGGGGCTGGGAATATGGCTTAGTGGTAGAGTGAGTGCCTAGCATGCATGAGATCCTGGGTTTGATTCCATGGTGCCACATACACACTAAGAAGCTAGAAGTGGTACTGTGGCTCAAGTGGCAGATTGTTAGCCTTGAGCAAAAAGATCTCAAGGACAGTGCCCTGAGTTCAAGTCTCAAGACTGCCTCTCCCCCCAAAAAAATAGCTCTTGGTGGGGTACTTGACTAGTAGTCATTTTTCTGCTCAAGAGTCTCCAGTGACCTTGCTTAAAGTACCATCTAACTTTAGTTCAGCTATGTCCCTAATTTAGATTAAATTTTTGTCACACCTCCTCCTTTTTTCCCAAACTAATTTTAATAAATTCTCATTCCATTTTCAACAACAACAACAAAAAGAGTCTCCAGTGATTTTTCAATTTCGTAATAAAATCTGAAAGTTCTCTGATTTGGTGTTGACACAGGACAATGGCCTCTTTCTTCAGAATTTGGTTCAACTTTCAGGGAGGATCCCTGTATTAATTATTATTAATTATTGTGTGTTTGTGTAGCAGTCTTTGAACTCAGAGCCTGGGTATTGTCTCTGAGTTTTTTGTTTGTTTTGCTCAAGAGGGGTGCTATGCTACGTGAGCCATAGTTCCAATTCCGGCCTTTTGATGGCTAATTGGAGCTACAAGTCTAGTGGACTTAACTGAATTGCAACCTTCAGATCCTAGACTCCTGAATATCTGAGGTTACACGGGCCCAGCGACGTTTATTACCCTTGTGCCTACATTGAGGCTTGAACTCAGGGCCTCACACTCTGGGTTTTTCATTCAACTAACTCAAGCCATACCTCCACCTCCAGAACCATTCTATTAAGAACGCCTGTTGTCACTGTATTTGATTCCGGTGCCCTGCATCTTGTATACATTTTTCTAATTTGGGGAGGGAAATAACAAAATGCTGAAACAAGGACCCAGAATGACCCATTGAGATACACAAGCCGCTATGTTGAAAACGAACTTTACAACGTGGGGGGGGGGGAGGGCACTGCCAGCGTATTTTCTCTTAGGGAACTTAATACCATATTGTTTACTGCCGACAACTCAAAATGAAAAGAATTTAAGTTCCAAGAGTATAAACCTTTCACTCGCCCGCTGTTCTATCGTCGCAGCTGCTAAGGCTGCCCGTCGGAAGAGAAGATCTCGGTCACCATTAGAAGGAAAGGGACGGGACTTCCGGAGAAGGGACGGGACTTCCGGAGAAGGAATGGGACTTCCGGAGAAGGAACGCTCTAGCGCACCACCGGCCTCCAGCTCGCCCCGCCTACCCACCCCGGATTAGGGTTGGAGGCAGAATTTCCGGCGTGGTGCCTAGCTTCCGGTGAAAACAGGAAGTGCTTCTGAGAGTACCCGCCGCAGTTTTCTGGCGGCGCCGTGTGCTCGGGCTGAGTTGCTGTAGTCGCTTATCATGGGCAAAAGAGACCGCGGTGAGAGGGCGCGCTGTGGCCTCCCCACACGCCTGCGGGTTCTGTGCGGGACGGTGTGGGGGGCGGGGAGAGGAGCGATACCGGGCTTGGTTTGTAGGCGGCGCCCGGCACTGCGGCCCGCGGCGCTGATGGAATGGCTGGCTGTGGGCTTCACTCCTGTGTCCGTCCGCAGACAAGAAGAAGTCCAAGAAGAGGCACCATGAGGATGAGGAGGAAGACGACGACGACGCCCCTGGGAACGAATCTCAGGAGGCGGTGCCCTCGGCCGCCGGCAAGCAAGTGGATGAGTCCGGCACCAAAGTGGACGAATATGGAGCCAAGGACTACAGGGTGCAGATGCCCCTGAAGGACGACCACGCTTCCAGGCCCCTCTGGGTGGTAAGCTGGCCTCTGGAGGAAGCTGGAGGGCAAGCCCACTCCCGAGCATTCTCAGGGGAATCACGGGACACTTCGAGCACAGTTCCACTTCTGGCTTTTGGGTGGGAATTTGAGTGGAAGACATGTATTTGGTAACTAGCTTTTGCTCAACTTAAAAAACTTCGGAAAACTTCCTTCTGTTTTCCCCTTACTCCTCTATATCTGATTAAAGTAACAACCTGTAGTTATCTGGAGGATTGGTTGCACATCATTTTTGGTGTTGAGCAGCTTCTCCTTTTTTTTTTTTGACCATGATAATGGGGATCTGATAGTCTTTCTGGGTCATTAATTTCTTTTTTTAATTTAATTTAATTTTATTTGTGAACATACTGTACAGAGGGGTTACAATTACATGGGCAGGATAATGCGTACATTTCTTACCAAGCATTGCAGCCTCATCCTTTGGTTTACCCTTCACATCCCTTCCCAGCCTTCCTCCTCCCCCCCAATCCCAATCCTTCTCCTTCCCCGCCCTTCCACCACCCCCCCCCACCCGCACCGACGTTGTAAAGCTCTGGGTCATTAATTTCTATGTATTTTTTTATGACCCACCCTGGGGCTTGAACTCAGGGCTGGGGTGCTGTCCTTGGGCTGTTTTGCTCATGGCTAGCACTCTACCACTTGAGTCACAGGACCACTTCTGGTTTTTGAGTGATTAGTTGGAGTCTCGTGGGGACTTTTCTGCCTGAGCTCAGCTGGCTTCGAACTGCAATTCTCAGATCTCAGCCTCTTGAGTAGGATTACAGGCATGAGCCACGGATGCTGGCTTCCAGCTCTTTTTTGTATAATTAATTGGAGATAAGGGTCTCAGGAACTTTCCTGCCCTGGCTGGCTTTGAACTATTATCCTCAGATCTCAGCCTCCTACGTAGTTAGAAGTAGCTCATTAATTTCTTGTCTGTTATGTTCATTTGGTATTTATCAGGCTCCCGATGGCCACATCTTCTTGGAAGCCTTCTCTCCAGTTTACAAATATGCTCAAGATTTCCTGGTGGCTATTGCAGAACCAGTTTGTCGTCCAACCCATGTGCATGAGTACAAACTAACTGCCTACTCCCTGTATGCAGCTGTCAGTGTTGGGCTGCAAACCAGTGATATCACTGAGTATCTCAGAAAGCTCAGCAAGACTGGAGTTCCAGATGGAATTATTCAATTTATTAAGGCAAGTGGGGATGAGCCTAGCTACTGCCATGGTAATGTGATAACGGTGGGGACAAGTGGTGTATACACATGGTCTAAATTCACAGATCTTCATTCGTTCATATCTCTTGTGGGTTGCATAACCGATGACCCAACTGCTACTCCCCTGGATACAGCTGTGGCTGAGGCCATGAGGCCATGCTTCCCATTAGCTTCTCCCAACCTTGGCTGCTAATAATACAGTGAAGGAAAATTCAGGTCCATTATGGTGAGAGTTATTTGTGAAAACAGCCCCAAATGGGAGATGATGATTAACCCTAAGTTTTATTTTGAAAACTTAAACCCTAGTATGATTACATTTTGTAAGACTTAAAAGGCCATCAGAGTGAGGTCTTCATCTAATAGGATTAGTGTAGTGTCCTTACTGTGAAAAAACAGAAAGCTCTGCTTGTGTCTTGATAATGGAGTACGAAGTGAGAAGGTAACCATCCACAAGCCAGGAAACCCTCAGCAGAAACCGAATCTGTTAGTACCTTGATCGTGGACTTGTGGGCTCTATAATTCTGTGAAAATAAATCTTTATTGCTTAAATCATCAGTCTGTGTAGGCTTTGTAGCAGGCAATTAAATACCTGAGACCCAAAGTCAATGACTTCCATTAGGGAAAGTGAAAAAGACCTTCAGGTTGTTCAGTAAAGAGCCTTCTGTGTGAGCAGTAATTGCACATAGATGAATGCCTAACTCTTCCGAAGAGATGGCACAATGGCTTTTGTTGCCTATGGCTAACCTAAAGGAAGTCTGATTTAGATCCCAAATCTAGAGTGACAGAAAAGTGCCACAGGCATTGATGCCAGAGAAGAGAAGCTGGCAGCAGCTTTAGAGACAGTTCTCTTTTCTTTTTTTGTTGGTCGTGGGGCTTGAACTCTGGGCCTGAGCGCTGTCCCTCAACTCTTCAGCTCAAGACTAGCGCTCTACCACTTGAGCCACAGCGCCACTTCCAGTTTTCTGGTGGTGAATTGGAGATAAGAGTTTCACGGACTTTTCTGCCCGGGCAGACTTTGAACCTCGATCCTCAGATCTCAGCCTCCTGAGTAGCTAGGACTACAGGCGTGAGCCACTGGCGCCCGGCTCAGTTCTCTTTTCTTATGTGGAGGGAACACCTCTCCCAGAATGAGCCTGCCTCAGCACTTGGGCTGGGCCCAGTCTTGGCTAGAACTGTCTACAGGGACTTTAAGTATTGAGGCAATGCTCTGATGGTCTGAGTGTCAAGTGTTTATGACCAATATACAACCCCTATGGGATTCCTTCCAGAAGATTGGGATCCTGAGAGAATTTAAGCTCCTTACCATCAGGAAGCTATAGACAGTGGTACTTATCCATAATCCCAGCTTCTCAGGAGGCTAAGGCAGGAAGATTATGAGTTTGAGGTCAGACTGGGCAAGAAGATACTGTCTCAAAATAAAATTAAATAAAAAAACAAAAGGACCAAGATGTTTTTCAGTGGACCTGGTCTTGGGTTCATTCATTCCCTTACATTTTACGTAGAAAAATAGGAACATTGGTGGCAAAGCTAGGAAACTGCATTTTATTTATGCAGCAAATTACTACTGAGCACACGCTCTGTGCCCAATGTGCGCTGGGACCTGTAGTAATACTGGTGTGGCAGAAGGGGCCTCCAGAACTGGGTGTAGGCTGAGAGCATAGAAAGGGAAATGAGAAACAGAAGGTATTTTAAGATATGTTTTACAATTTAAGAGATGAGAATAAGAATAAGCTAGATAGAAAAAATTTGCTTCCAAAAAGCAGAAACCAATGGGAAAAGCTATGTTTGGGTAGATGTGAGTGTACATTGGATTTTTTAAAGTAAACTCAGCTCTTCACTTGATTGGGACATAAGATATGACAAAGAGTGAATGTTGCTAATTTTGCCTATTTGTTGTTGCAGTTATGTACTGTCAGCTATGGAAAAGTCAAACTGGTCCTGAAGCACAACAGGTAAGATTATATGACAGTCCTGGCCCAAGGCACTTTCATCCTGTGCACACCAGGTGTGAGGAATAGTTATGGACAGGACTGTCAGCTCTATGCTAGCACATTCAGAGGAACAAGAAATGTGATTCAAGTAGGAAATGTATTCACTAGTCACTGTGTTTCCCCTACCTGAAGCCAAGCTCAGGTCCTGCTGCCTTGACTCTAAAATGATGTTGCTCATACCTCATATGTTATGTCATGGCTTATAACCCCTATCTCTAATAAGGCAGACAAGTTGGGAGAGCTGTTATGGGACACTTATTCAAGACAGTCTGATCAAGTGAGTGGTGTAATCTGCTGGAAATGTTGCGCTGGTCAGTAGGCACTTCCTTCCTCACCCCTTGTAGGTACTTTGTTGAAAGCTCCCACCCGGATGTCATCCAACATCTTCTTCAAGACCCCGTGATCCGGGAATGCCGCCTGAGGAATGCTGAGGGGGAGGCCACTGAACTCATCACTGAGACTTTCACAAGCAAATCTGCTGTGCGTGGGCTTCTGGGTCTTTGGGAGTTTGGGCATTTGGGATTTCATCTCTCTTTTAACCCAGCACTGGCAATCTAGTAGACCTTGCAGCTTGAGGTCTTGCTTGAAAACAACAGTGTTAAATGTGTGCATGTCCAGAATCCTTCTTTTCTCTTACAGATTTCTAAAAGTGCAGATGGCAGCAGTGGGCCTTCAACTTCCCAGGCGACAGATCCACAGGGTAAATCTGACATCCCTACAGACCTGTTTGACTTCTATGAGCAAATGGATAAAGATGAAGAAGAAGAAGAAGAGACACAAACAGTGTCATTTGAAGTCAAGCAGGTTAGTGAATCTATGTAATCTGTGTAAGGAAGGATCCCTGTTGGTTCCTCAGTTGTTGTCCCTTTTTACTGTGGGCCATTGTACCATTCTTCCGGATGGAGAAATGTCTTTTTTCCTCAAGTTAGATATCTGGGTTCCACAATCTCCTTGGGAATATGAGAAACAGGGTCAAAAGCCAGGCACCAGTGCCTTTAAATCCTAGCTATTCAGGAGGCTGAGATCTCAGGATCCTGATTCAAAACCAGCCTGGGTAGGAAAGTCCAATAGACTCCTACCTCCAATTGAACATCGAAAAGGTGGAAGTGGAGGTATGGCTTAAGTGTTAAGAGTGTAACCTTGAGCACAAAAGCTCTGGAATAGTGCCCAGATCCTCAGTTCAAGCACTAGGTTTGGCACACGCACGCATGTGCATATACACACACACAGGTTCTAAAACTGAGTTCACTTTGACAGTGTTGCTAGTTTGAGTTACTTTTTTGTGCTTTAACCTACGTCCTAACAAGCAAGATCTGAAATTATATTCATCTAGATAAAATGCCAGTGTCTTAGAGTGTACATTGTTTCTGAGCATGCTTTGGAGTTTAAGATTATAAAGTCTTCATGTTGATCCCTCAGGAAATGATTGAGGAACTCCAGAAACGTTGCATCCACCTGGAGTACCCTCTGTTGGCAGAATATGACTTCCGGAATGATTCTGTCAACCCCGATATCAACATTGACCTGAAACCTACAGCTGTCCTCAGACCCTACCAGGAGAAGAGCCTGCGGAAGATGTTCGGGAATGGGCGGGCACGGTCTGGAGTCATTGTTCTTCCTTGTGGTAAGTGGATCCTGAGTGATCCAGATTACTTTGTCTGGATCTGCCAGCCTTCTGCTTACCTACTGTATAATGTTCAAAATCTCATCTTGCCAGAAAATGGCATGGTTCTTTCCAGAAAAAGGTCAGGATTCTTGACTTAACTATTGAGTGCTTACTTTGTGTAGCCCCTGGCCTAGGCCTGAGGGATTTAATGACGCTCATTCAGCTAGGGTAGAGTCTTCTATAAATGGGTCAGCTAAGTAACTTAAGTCTTGGGAAGTGATATAGGTAGTTAAAAAACCTTCAGTAGGCTGTGAGATGGACAGTTATACTGGTGGGTTACTGTTGGGCACAGGGGATTAGGTTCTTTGTCTGTGAAATCAGGCTGATGGTTCCTTAGCCCACGAGCTTTGCTTGTTTCTAGAGGGTTTATGATAGTATATTTACAGGTCTGAGAAAAGGCAGTGGCAGTCCTTTTGGTATCTGCCCATCCTCACTTGTCCTTAGTCTCAGCTCTAGCCAGAAGCAACAACAGGCTCACCTTGGCGTCCCATTCTGGAACAAGTCTCCTAAGTACACAAACCAAAGATTTGAGTTATTTTAATGATAAAGGAAAAATTGATGTTGAACTTTATGTTTAAAGAGTGAGTTTTCAATTTTAACTTTTTTTCATTGTTGTATATTAGTTTTACAAGTGTGATTTCACTCTGACATTTCCACATAAATATGCAATGAATCCAGATAAACTTCATCTGAGGGAATTACTTTCACCTCAGTCTTCAGACAGTAGATGGTAGGAAACTCAAAAGATTGTAGAATTTCAATAGGATGCATCCCAGAGCCCTATCTGCTTTTTTAATTAACAGCTGCCTTTTGCCAAGTTCCTCTTATGCAGGATGTATGCTAGGCATACAATGCCAAGCACTATTGTTTGAAGACCACAGTCAAGCTCCTCTTATAGTTTGCCCATATTTAAAATGACATTTTTGCAGTTTCACCATATATAAGGAATGCCTGGAAGGAGCTACAGAAGGGAGCAGCACTAGCTAGTATTTCCTTACAAACAAGAAAGAAGAAAGGCTGAAAAGTAAATCCTTCTTTGGACCATTACCAGCCCAGATTTCTGTGCTGTTGAATCATTCTGCCTTTCCCTATCCTGTGTTTCAACCTGGCTTTGAATAGGATTGCTCTTGGTTCATCTAGGTGCTGGGAAGTCCCTAGTTGGTGTGACTGCTGCATGTACTGTCAGAAAACGTTGTTTGGTACTTGGCAACTCGGCCGTATCTGTAGAACAGTGGAAAGCCCAATTCAAGATGTGGTCTACCATTGATGACAGCCAGATCTGCCGCTTTACCTCAGATGCCAAGGACAAGCCCATAGGCTGCTCCATTGCAATCAGTACATACTCCATGCTAGGCCACACCACCAAAAGGTCCTGGGAGGCTGAGCGGGTCATGGAGTGGCTCAAAACCCAAGAGTGGGGCCTCATGATACTGGATGAAGTGCATACTATTCCAGGTAAGGAGACTGAAAAGAGGCTGGTTGCTCATTGTAGAGATGGAAACTGGTTTGCAAGGAAGGACTTCTGGCTAGCAAAATTTGCTGAGAAAAGCTTTTAAATTGTAAGCATGGGTGAGTTGGGCTATGTAGTGGGTAAATGTACATATTCACAGCTCCCTCTTTTTTTTTTTTTTTTTGCATATGTGGTGCTGGGGAATCAAACCCAGGGCCTCATGCATGCAAGGCAAGCGCTCTACCACTGAGCCACCTTCCCAGCCCACAGCTCCCTCTTAAGAGCTTAGAAAGTTTTCTTTTCATCTTACTGTTGTAGTTTTTATTTATTGGTCAGTCATGGGGCATGAACGCTGGGTCTGGGTGCTGTCCCTCAGCTCTTCAGCTCAAGGCTAGCGCTCTACCACTTGAGCCACAGCGCCACTTCTAGTTTTCTGGTAGTTTATTGGAGATCAGTGTCTCACGGACTTTCCTGCCCAAGCTGGCTTTGAACTTCGATTCTCAGATCTAAGCCTCCTCAGCAGCTAGGAATTACAGGCGTGAACCACCGGCACCCGCCTCATCTTACTATTGTACTTTACCTTTAATCCATTTTTATGGTCCTGTCAAACTGGGTTAAGAGCACTGTGCAGCTCTTGTAATAGTGTATTTTATTTAAAAGCTAAATTATAGGTCTTGGTCAACATGTAATATAAGCCCTACTTCTTTGGTTATTGTAGGTAAGCCATTAGTTTTCCTTAAAAAAATAGCTTTACATAATTTATGTGTCATAAAATCACCCACTTCTAAGTGTATAATCCAAGTAATATTAGTAAATTTATGGAACATTGTAACTCAGCAGAACATTTGTATACCAATTTGCAGTCAATCTCTTGTTTTTCTCCCTAGTCTTAGTCAACCACTGAATTGCTTTCATAGATTTGCTTTTTCTAGAAATAGCTATATAAATAGACTTATACAATATCATATAATATGTGTTTTCTTGTGTCTAGGTTCTTTCACTTTGCACAGTGGTTCATCCATGTCATAATATTCATCAGTAGTTTTTCCTTCTTGTTGCTGCATAGTATTTTAAGCAAATCTTTCTTTTGTCCCCTCCTTCCCTACCTTTCATCTTTTTCTTTGCTCCCTCTATCTCTTCCTCTTTTCCTCTTACCTTTCTTTCTTGAAGTGGAAGTATGTTGCCCAGGCTGGTCTCTGAACTCTAGTGATCCTTAGCCTCTTGAGTAGCTGGGACTATGGGCTTAAGTCACCATGACTGGCTAGACAGACTTCTTAATAAAACAGATTAAGGAGGAGTCCTGATTTAAAAAAAAAAAAAAAAAAAAAAAAGCTGATAGAGATTGCCCTAAACCTTACAGAATATTCAAACCATTGGGAAAATGGTCCCTAACATCTGGATCTTGCTGTGTAATGATGGCTCTTCTAGCATCCGTGGGTGTCTGAAGATACCTAGAAATGGTCGTAGCAAGACAGGTAGAGATTGGATCTTCAGGTCCTTTGATGGGAAAGTATGTGTTCAGACAGTACAAGGTGGCCATGCAACCAGAGGGGAGGAATTCAGAGAGAGTAGTTGGGCTGAGATAGGATGGAGTTGTGGGTGGGAAGCCATCTGAGTAATGGAGCAGAGGGTAGCCTTAAGCATGCTAAGAGCTTTTGTGAGATATTAGCATGAAGCCTGACTCAGTGAGAATGAAGTAAAGATAAAAGTATCCTGACTGAAGAGGATACAAACCTTCAGCTGATAGGTTGGGTATGAGATCAGAGAGAAAAAGAGAAGGATGGTGCCAAGGGTTTTGGTTTGACTGAAGAAGGTTGGTGTGGCCATTCACTGATGGCTTGATGGAACATTCAGGGCTTAGGCACCCTGTTCATAATCTCTACATACCAGTGCCTATTAGTGGAGGTCTGGAGAAACAGGTACATCTCTACACTAGAGCACTCCTAGGCAGTAAAAAGGGACAAATAAGTTTATGTATACACAGCTTGGGTGAGCTCAGAGGCATGATATAGAATGAAAGAAGCTGGGGTTCATAGCTAGAGGCTAGAGGCTTGGTCCCCAAGTATGGCAGTGATAGGAGGTACTGAGACCTTTAGGAGGTGGGACCTAGTGGAAGGTGATTAGGTTATGGAGGCAGCATCCTCAGGAATATTCATGTAGTACTTGTGGGACCCCATGAGTTTCTACAAGAGGAGCAAACCAAGTTCCTGAATTCCTCTGGCTTCCTGTCTTGACAAGGAATATCTTCTGCACATGCTCTTACTCTTACTAGCCATGTGCTTTGTGCCTTGTGCTTTGTGCCTTGAGGCCTTCACCAGAGATCAAATAGTTGGAGCCAATCTTGGACTTTCAGCCTCAGGTATTTTGTTATAACAACTGAGAATGAATTCACAAGCCCTGTAGCCTGGAAATTCTCAACCAGCTCCAAACTAATGTTAAATAAGGAAATACTAATAAGTCAGAGTATGTTTCCTTACCATACAACATTTACCACACTGGATCAGGTACAGTGCTCCATCTTTATGCTGGAGGTGTAGCACAAGTGGTAGAGTGCCAACTGTGAGTGGAAAAAGCTGAGAAAAGCTTGAGGGAAAGTATGAGGACCTGAGTTCTTTTACAAGTCTCTTAAAAAGATTCCGGGTGATTTTATTAAGAAACATATCTGTAATATGCTTGCTTTATTAAGTGTTTCTTATGTACTTGGCACTGCACTCATTATTTTAGCAAATATTTATTGAGCATCTTCTGATTCTAGGCACTTTGCTTAGCACTGAAAATAAAGTGGAAGGACACTGAATAATTACACAAATGTTGAATGGTAACTGTCAGGTAACACAAGCTATACACCCAAAGTATCTATTGTGCCAGGTGCTGGTGGCTCACACCTGTAATCCTAAATACTCAGGAGGCTGAAATCTGGAGGATTGCAATTTGAAGCCATCCTGGGCAGAAAAGTCCACAATTCTCTCCAACACCATCAGAATGCTGGATTAGAGATGTGGCTCATGGTAGAGCACCTTGAGCAAAAATACCAAGCAAGAGTGTGAAGCCCTGAGTCCAAGCCCCAGTGCTTGCATAAACAAAACACATATACTGTGTGAATCCATTTATATGAACCTAAAGAAGACAGACTCTTCTCTGATAGAAGTCAGTGGTGGTTTCCATGAGGACAGTGCTGGTTAATGTTGATAGAGGGATCAGGGGAGAGAGTCTTAAGTGTTTACAATGCACCACCTCCAATTCTAGGAAGTGGTGTGTAAAAGTTGTTAGAAATGAATAGCTTGGTATGTTGAGGTGTAATGTAGGAATAAGGACACCAACTCAAAAGGAACTCTACAAGGCTAAGTTTACTTTAGCAGAAGGGTATGCCATCAGCCAAAAATCTGGCAAGCAAGTTCACAGAATAGGAACACTGCTCTGTTATTAATTCCTAAGTCAGCAGACTGCCCTTATGCTCACATTGGCTGAGTTTAGGTTCATAATCTGCAAAAGGATGTGGTTTAACTAACAGAATGTAACTAAAATTCAAGGAACTTCTAACTGGATGTAGCATGGAAAGGATATAACTGAAATGTAATTAACAAGGGCCAATCTATCTGGCCAAACAGGAACTTTTCAGAGAAACAATTCTCACAAGATTGACAGGAAACAAACTACTTTGATAAAAAAGTCACTTTTCTTCCAAAACATCAAGTAGTCAAGTCCTCGAATGTGTTATTTACATGTGGCATTGTGTGGTGGCTATAGTGAATGGAATGATGTGGCTGGTTTTCAGGTGGACACCATACATTTTTCCTG
The DNA here is from genome assembly GCF_024711535.1 of Dipodomys merriami. Classification (NCBI taxonomy): domain Eukaryota; kingdom Metazoa; phylum Chordata; class Mammalia; order Rodentia; family Heteromyidae; genus Dipodomys; species Dipodomys merriami. The sequence goes on along the minus strand of NW_027205381.1, from coordinate 5,135,623 downwards.
ATAGGGATCTGTGTTATGCTGGTATAACCACTGTTTTGGCTCCCTAGCATATTACAGAGGCTTAGAGAGGAAGCCGGATCTAGGATCTTGAATTTTTTTTTTTAACATTTTTTATTGTAAAGATACTGTACAGTGGTTAAAGTTACATAAGTAAGGTAACGAGTACATTTTCTATCAAGCATTGTTACCCCTGGTCTTAAATTTTTTTGAGCCAGCATAGTCCATCAAGAGACCTTGATGTTTTATTCCTTTTTTGTTTATATGAGTTTCTGTAGTTTTTTTGTTGTGTTTGCATAGGATGTGCATGCAATTAAGCTTCAGTGTGTGGAATGAAAAACTACTTTACTTGGAGTTAGACCCTCTGTTATTCTATTGGAATTTTGGTTTGTGGTCAAGTGCATTTTGACTTCCTTATCCTCCACTTGGATGTCATTATTTCTGAAATACCATTAACCCTGCCTGTAAAAGTTACATAAGATAAGCATGACTTAAATTTGTGGGATTGAGTGTTGGGGATTGAACCCAGGACTTCATGCATGCTAATAACATGTGCTCTTCCACTGAGCTGTACCTCAGCCCCATGACTCAAACATTTTAGCCTTCCTCAAAGTAGTAGAATAGTTAGAATGTGAACCCACAGAAACCTTTTTTTTTTTTTTTTTTTTGTCGGTTGTAGGGCTTGAACTCTGGGCCTGGGCGCTGTTCCTCAGCTCTTCAGCTCAAGGCAAGCGCTCTACTGCTTGAGCCACAGCGCCACTTCTGGTTTTCTAGTGGTTTATTGGAGATAAGAGTCTCACAGACTTTCCTGCCCGGGCTGACTTTGAACCGTGATCCTCAGATCTCAGCCTCCTGAGTAGCTAGGATTATAGGTGTCAGCCACCGGCACCTGGCCACAGAAACCTTTAAAATGAGTATCTTAACTGGATATGCAGTGGCTATGATCCTAGCTACTCAGAAGACTGAGATCTGAAGCTTGGTTTGCAGCCAGCACAGGCAAGAAAATCTGTGTGACCAATGGAATTCTACGCCTCCATCAGAAAGAATGACATTGCCCCATTTGTTAGGAAATGGAAAGACTTGGAAAAATTATATTAAGTGAAGTAAGCCAGGCCCAAAGAAACATAGGTCCCATGGTTTCCCTTATTTGCAATAACTAGTGTATGTCTGAGACAAGCAGAAAAGGTCAAATAAGATGATGTTAAGCGAAATGAACCCCAAGATAAGGACATAAGTGGTTTTTTTTGGGGGGGGGGTCCGGTTGTGGGGCCAGAACTCTGGGCCTGGGCACTGTCCCTAAGCTCTTCAACTCAAGGCTAGCACTCTACCACTTGAGCCACAGCGCCACTTCCGGCTTTTTTCTTTTTTCTTATGTGGTGCTGAGGAATCAAACCCAGGGCCTCACGCATGCAAGCAAGCACTCTATCACTGAGCCACCTTCCCAGCCCCTAGTTTTTTCTTTCTTGCTATTGTTTCTAATGTATAAGGTACCCCATGATTTTTTTGTTGCTTTACCATGATATAGCCTGGTTTTCACTTATTTGATGTTGGTATAATTTGGGGAGGGAAAGGGAAAAAAATTGCAACAATGAGACCCATTGCAACAATGAGAAGTACAAGACACTATGTTGAAAAACTTTACAATTTGGTGGGGGGGGGGAGTGTAATTGTGGAGGTGGAAGGGAAGGGATGGTAGGGGAAAAACAGAGGAGGAGGCAACAATGCTTGATAAGAAATTTAATTACCCATGTAATTGTAACCACTCTGTACAGTATTCTCACAATAAAAAAACATTTAATAAAAAGAAAAAAGAAAAAAAAATCTGTGTGACATTTATCTCCAGTTAACTACCAAAAAAGCCAGAAGTGGAGCTCTGGCTCAAGTGGTAGAGTGCTAGCCTTGAACAAAAAAGCTTAGGGAAAGCACCTGAGTTTAAGCCCCAGGATAATACACACTATCTCATATATATTTATGTGTTTATTTGATAAATCAGAAACTTGTAATATCATAACTAAGGAAGAAAAAGTAAGTTGTACTGTCTAGAGAGGGGATTTTATATTGTGGGCAGAGCCACTTGAGCAGAACAAGTGCTTGGCTTTCTTGCTTCCTTGGGCTCTGTTTTCTTCCTGGTTTCTAGAAGGATGGTTGGAAGCAGGGCAGAGCTGGCTCCTTTAGTTCCTCATTCCTTTTACATAGGTACAAGTTTCAGGGTGACTTAGTTCTTTGTATAATTCACAGTAGGATATTGAGTCTGATTGTGTTTCACATTATCATCTGTACTTCTGATGGCTGTTATGAGGAGAATGTTGGACTTTGCTAAGTTGATGCTTCCTTGAAGTCATTTCTTCTCATCGTTTGGACACATTTAAAAGTCAATGGTGAAGTATTCCCACTTGTCTGGAACCGGCTCTTGAGGTTTCAAGTCCTAGAAGGGTTATTAGCCCATGCTGACCAGGCCAGTGCTAAGTTGTAAGACTGGGTTTGGTGCCCTCATAGTTTAAAAGGTAACAGTGTGACTGTTTCCCTTGTTTCCTCAGCCAAGATGTTCCGAAGGGTGCTCACCATTGTGCAGGCCCACTGCAAGTTAGGTTTGACTGCAACTCTTGTCCGGGAAGATGACAAAATTGTCGACTTAAATTTTCTGATTGGGCCCAAACTCTATGAAGCCAACTGGATGGAGCTTCAAAACAATGGCTATATTGCCAAAGTCCAGTGTGCTGAGGTAGGTGAACCCAGCTGGGTGGGCATCTGAACAAAAAACTTCCATCGGTAAGGGAAAGCCATCAGGCTGATTCCCCATGGAATTTGTATCTACACAGGTTAGGACTTGGACTAAACTGCCACTACCTTATTCAGTACCCTTAGTAGGAAGGAGGCAGTATTTTACCCTCTTCTCATCTGAGTACTACAAGGTCTGCAGTCTATGTCACCTTTCCAAGAGTAAGCTCCTGGGTTGGTCTGCCCATCCTTACCCTAAGGGATTCCTGAAGGGTTCTGTGTAGACAACCCTTGAGGCCTGTTCAAGACCCAAGAACACGATTGTGACCTTGATCACATGCTATCTAAGAATACATTTTCTATGATTAATACCTGCCCTGGTACAGTAAAAATCCATATCGAAAGGTAAATGTTCTTAAAGGGGAAAACAAAATACTTCGTAGTACTTTAATAATGATTATTACTGAGTGACTAGAATTGCCTCTACCCTAGAGGTCTAGAGGAAATGAATCTCTCAGATAAAGGTAAATTGTAAGGAATTTGTGTAGATTTTCCCTTGTTGAGAAGATCCTTACCTCTTCTTTGTGTCTGTAATCATTACCCATTTTAAGAACTATGTTGCCAAAACTTTCAGGTTTCTCTGTTCCTGTCCATTTGAATCTTTTGTCCTACCCATCAAGGGATAATCAACTTCAGAACTTGTATTTGTCCTTTTCCTTCCTTGATTATTTTATTATTTTACCTTCCATATCCATTTCTAAATGTATTTACTTTTTGTTGTTGTTGGTTGTGGGGCTTGAACGCTGGGGCTGGGTACTGTCTCTGAGTTCTTCAACTCAAAGCTAGTACCCCTTGAACCCCAACACTTCTTCCAGTTTTCTGGTGGTTAATTAGAGATAAGAGTCTCACAGTCATTCCTGCTCAGGCTGGCTTTGAACTGTGATCCTTAGATCTCAGCCTTCTGAGTAACTAGGATTACAGGCGTGAGCCACCAACACCTGGCAAAATCGTTTACTTTTTTTAAAATTTAATATAAAATATATTTTGCTTAATTTTTTAAAATAATGTAGGTGAATGCAGGCTTATATGTGTTCCTCTCTGACTTTTTTCCTTTTGATTTGTGAGAGAGGAAGAGAGAGAGAGAGAGAGCAAGATACCTTATATTGTGAATGTTATTATATCATTTTGAAACAGTTGCTTAAAAAAATTCCACTTACGAGGGGGGTGGAGTTGGGAAGGTGGGGAAGGAAGGGATGGTAGGGGAAAAACAAAGGAGGGGTAACAATGCTGGATAGGAAATGTACTCATTACCTTACTCATGTAACTGTAACCCCTCTGTACAGTATCTTTACAATAAAAATTTTTTTGTTGTTGTTTTGGTTTTTTTTCGTTTTTTTGGTCGTGGGGCTTGAACTCTGGGCCTGGGCGCTGTCCCTGCACTCTTTAGCTCAAGGCGAGCGCCCTACCGCTTGAGCCACAGCGCCACTTACAATAAAAAATTAAAAAAAAAATTTCCACTTACAGCTAGGTGCTGGTGGCTCAAGTCTGTAATCCTAGCTCCACAGGAGGCTGAGATCTGAGGATCATGGTTCAAAGCCAGCCGGGGCAGGAAAGTCTGTGAGACTTATCTCCAATAAACCACCAGACAACTGGAAATGGTGCTGTGATTCAAGTTATAGAATGCTAGCCTTGTGCTGAAGAGCTCAGAGACAGCGCCCAGGCCCAGAGTTCAAGCCCAATGACCACCACCACTGCCCCCCCCCAAAAAAAAAATGTTTTTTACTTGCATTATGTTTAAGCTTGCAAAATGATTGGTGGTTCTTATTGCATTCTAGGTTTGGTGTCCAATGTCCCCTGAGTTTTACCGTGAGTATGTGGCAATCAAAACGAAGAAACGAATCTTATTATACACCATGAACCCCAACAAGTTCAGAGCTTGCCAGTTTCTGATTAAGTTTCATGAAAGGAGGAACGACAAGATTATTGTCTTTGCTGACAATGTATTTGCCTTGAAGGAATATGCCATTCGGCTAAACAAGTAAGAATAGCAAATGCATTGAGTGCAGAGGTACTTGTATCTTCCCTGAAGCTTTCAGAAACTTATTACAATCTAAAGATCTGTTTCTCTTTCTCTGGTCACAGGACAGAGATAAGACAGAGAAGGTAGAGTTGGAGGTTAGCACCTGTAAAAAGGGGAACATGACTTTTCTTATCCCTGAGAGCAGGCCAGTTGAATCATGCTAAACTGTATGGGCACTGTCTTGAATCAGTGCCAAAGGCAGATGGGAGTTGGCACTGGTTGTTTCAAACTGAGTGAGAACTGAGGGTGGGTTGGAGGCCACACTGTGTCGTCCAGGGGCTAGGAAAGCAGGATGGCTAGGCCAGCATCCCAGCTGCCCTGCCTGTGTTGAGAACCTGGCAAGGGGAGAGTTGCTTGTCAAGTAAGGAGAAAGGTCTGTGCTTCCTCTTACAGCAATGCAGGGCTTCAAGTGTCATTAGTGTTAGAGTTCAGAACCTTCTGTAATCCTTTTTCACAATGGGAGATAGGAGAGAGTGAATACAGACCAGCTTCTCTTTTTAGTAAGCCAGGTGCTACAAGTGTTTAGATGTATGTTTTCTTTTTTTGGGGGGGTGGGATAGGGGGGGTTGGCTCCGGTCGTGGGACCTGAACTCTGGGCCTGGGCGCTATCCCTCAGCTCTTCAGCTCAAGGCTAGCGCTCTACCACTTGAGCCACAGTGCCACTTCCAGCTTTTTTTCTTTTTGCTTATGTGGTGCTTAGGAATCGAACCCAGGGCCTCATGCATGCAAGGCAAGCGCTCTAGCACTGAACCACCTTCCCAGCCCCATTTTTAGTTGTTGTTGTTGTTTTGTTTTTGTCCGCCAAGGGGCTTGAACTCCGGGCTTGGGTGCTGTCCCTGCACTCTTCAGCTCAAGGTGAGCGCTCTACCACTTGAGCCACAGCCCCACTTCTGGTTTTCTAGTGTTTTATTGAAGATAAGAGTCTCACAGACTTTCCTGCCTTTAAGTGTATGTTTTTTTTAGTTCTCACTCATCCATATGAGCTATCCCATTTTATAGATGGAAAAACAGGCGTAAAAAGATTAAGTTTCAGTAGTATCTAAAATTGTATCTTTATTAAACTTAGGTTTTCCTTTTCATCAAAGTTACCATGTAGACTGTATGAGAAATGGCAGTTCCTCATACCTGTTTGCCTTCTTTCCATGAAGGCAGCCGTTTTCTTTGTTGTTATTCTCTTTATTTTTGGTAGCTTATACAGTAATTTTTGGATTAGGCGAAGAATTGCCTGTTAACTTCTACTGTGCGAAGTTGAAGATTTCACTTAAATGTACTAATCTCTATTTCCTTTATTCCTTTCCTGCCATCCTCCAATATGGGAATAGCACAAGTTTGAGGCTAAATTAGTAATCACTGTTATATTATTTTGGGCCTATATAAGTATTGTCCAAATAAAGCCATATACTGTAAATATTTGTTTTTTGGAATTGTCTAGTTATTGCCTGCCTCTCTAGACCCTTCATCTCTCAGTAGAGTCAGGTAATTTCTCAGTTCAGTTACTTGCTTTCCTTAGTGGGATCCAGCACGTTATCCTACTTGGCTCTGCTCTAGCCAGCTTGCTATAGGACTATAGACACCACTAACATCTTTGGAGATCACCTTATAAACTCCTTTGACCTTCTTCCGGTCCAGATCACCTCTTGGCCAATCACTGTATTGGAGCACATGTCTAGTAGATGCCTGAGAGAAGGTATGAAGAAGGGAAAGTTGCTAGAACTTTGAGTGCTTGCAGATGTCCTGGCTTTCATTTATAGTTTGGTTATGACTGGGTATTCACACTGGAGTTTCCATCAAAGCTTTCTGAAAGTCTGGTACACTCTGATTCCTCTGTATCTGTAGTGATGTATATCTCTCTCTTCTCAGGAAGCTGTTAGGTAGCATCTGCCCCCTGTAAAACTTCTGAATGATATATCTCAATCTTTTTTCTTTATGTTCTTTTCCTTCTGAAAATTTTTATTTGTTAATCACCTCTGTTCTCTGTTCTTTCTGTCCTTTGTGTTGGTCAAATGTTAGAGGATTTTTTTGTTGTTGTTGTTGGTTGTGGGGCTTGAACTCTGGACCCAGGCGCTTGCTGTTCCTCAGCTTTTCAGTTCAAGGCGAGCCCTCTACCACTTGAGCTACAGTATCACTTCCGGTTTTCTAGTGGTTTATGGAGATAAGAGTCTCAGAGACTTTTCTACCCGGGCTAGCTTTGAACTGCGATCCTCAGATCTCAGTCTCCTGAGTAGCTAGGATTATATGTGTGAGCCACCAGTGCCCAGCGATTATTTTTTTAACAGCTCCTCCAATCACCTTTTTTCCTTCTATTTTCATCCTTTTATCTTCCAACCCTTCTGTTGAAACTTTTATAAACTATTAAAAGTTCTTATTAGTAATTTTGAGACTCTGGAAGCTTTGGAAGTTTTGTTCTGTACCCTTTACTGTTTTTTCTCGGTCTGTTTGCTTTGATTCTTTGACTCTATTTTTAGGTACTTCCTAAATTTTAGTAATCAGACTGCAATTTGTTTGAGAGCCAGTCACTAAAATCTGATACCTTTCTCTAGCTCAGTCAACATGCTGACTTGTGGTTCTCTCTGTAGAGTGATCAGGTGAATGAACTGGATATTTTGTTACAAGCTTGATTTAGTAACAGTGTCTCTTAAGTCTTTTCTCTTGTGTTTTCTCTAGAGATGAATTTTTCAATCACCTGGGTATCAGTATATAGTTGAGGAGAAGAGGTTGTGGGGTATTGGGGTTGACTTTGAGGATGTGCTTCCTCTCCCTGCTTCATTTTCTGCCTTGCCTCCACTCTCAGCTCTGCAGGCCTTGCTTAGATCTAGGGCTCTGGTTCCTGTCAGGTGAGAGAAGTTATGCTGGATGTGGGATTGAGAGTATGTGCTTCTCATACACTTACTGCCAGACCTGCTGGCATCTTACCTACCATGCTGCCTTCCATTGCCACTGGGGATTGGTTTTGCAGATAAAATGGGTTTGTACTGTATTGGCTTGCCCTCAACCAGCTTAGGTGCCTTCTTCTCTAGAGTGTGAGTGAGGTTATGCCTGCATCTGTCTGCTTTTTATTTCTACAATGTTACCACTTCTCTCATCTGCTGTTATTTCCTCTCCTCTTTATTTCCTCTCTGTTCTCTTGGTTGGTGTGTGTCATTTTAGTCCTTTACTTAGCATCTATGTTCATTTAAGCAAGAAAGTGACAGTGCATGTATTCGCTGTATCATTTTTAAAAAACACCTTTCCTTTCTATCCTTCCTCCTGCAGTGCCATCCAGTTTCTTCCTGAACCCACAGAGTGGCTTCCCTGCACCTGAGGGAACACCTGAGGCTTGCTGCAGTCTTTAGGCATCTGTTTGGGCAGAGATGTTAATTTGCCTGATATTATCAATGCTGAACTAAAGTGGCAGAGGAAAAGATAACCAATTGTGATGGTCTTGTGTAATGGAATGTTACTTATAGCTTTGTTTATAATCTTTTGTACCTCTGGCCTTTAAACATAGAAAGTATTTTTGTTTGTCTTGTTTTTCTTGGTTTTGAAATAATACTGTGGATCCTGGGCCTTGCTCCATTCCTGGTCTCCAAGCTTCTGAAGTTTTTAGTTCCTTCATTCCCATTTCCCGAAGAAGGGAATGGTTGTCACCAAAGTATGTTACAGTAGAGACTTAGGGTTATGTGGCAATGTGGGGTAGTAGGCAGAGCCTCATCTTTGGAGTGACACTGGACTTGCGTCCGAGTCCTCTTTGGAACTGCGTTACTTCAGCGAAGTTGTTTGCTCCTCTGTGGTATGGCTACCCTTGGTCACCACAGAAGGTTCTTGTACCTGGTGTCTCATATAGTTCCCTTCTGTTGCATTTGCCATGAAAGAAACTTTCAGAAATGTACAATTTTCCATTTGTGTATTTTCTCGTGGTGGGTGAATAGGAAAACAATCCCTAAAAACCTAAGTATGAGAGACAGGCTGTCATTATAAATGTGACTTCCCACTTTTTCCCCCAGCATGATGTGTAGAAAATGATGGGATTGTGTGGTGCTCTGGACCACGGTTAGTGCCATGGAGGTAGCTTGTGGTTAGGTTGCTCATGGGCTCTTAGCCTGTGTATATAGCTCTTCCAGGCCCTGCCCAACCTCCCTGGAGGCAAGGGATTTATTTGTAGCCACATGTGTGGACCTTTTATAGCACTGGGTAGCACTGTATGCAAAAGCAGTGGGTCTGAGCCCCTGTGAATCCTGCCCTGAAGGCCATGGGCCTGGGCTGTGTGACAGGCACAGTGGATTCTATCCTCTAGGGCTCCTGACCAGGTTTCCTGTATATAAATTGGGAACGTGAAACCTACCTATTTACATTTCTGAGAAACCCTAGCAGGTATGGATTTTTTTTTTTTTTGGTAATGTACCTGAGATGAGTGCTTGGCATACTTAGGGCCTGGATACCTGGTCTGTACTTTGTTCTTGTAATCACCATAATCACTATTGCTAGGGTCATTAAGAAGCTTTAAAAACTGCCCAGCAATGAGTGTTTCAAGGGGAGAGAATGACCCTCCATGTGCTGTTGCACAGTAACCAATGTGGTAGATGATAAGATAGGCTGAGAGAGGGCTTCCTATGAAAGGGAGCTTGTTTGGGCTTCCTTTTTTCTTCTGACATGCCTTCGGAGTAATGGAGGTGTGATCCTGTATGTAGTCTAATACAGCTTTGTCCTTTTCTAGACCTTATATCTATGGTCCTACATCCCAAGGAGAAAGGATGCAAATTCTCCAAAATTTCAAGCACAACCCCAAAATCAACACTATTTTCATATCCAAGGTTTGTATGTCATGCCAATGGGGATGAGGTTCCTAGCATCCTTGGAGATAAATTCTAATTCCTGGATAATGATAACTCATTTTTCATGGACTTCCCATGCACTTTTCCATTCCCACATATCCTACATCTGGAAACAGGGTCAGGGATACTAGCTGTGAGTAATGCAAGAAGCAGCCTTAATCTTTTCCTTCCTCTCTTTTGGAATGTAGAAATTATATTACTTTTTTGTGTGTGTGTGTCCATCCTAGAGCTTGAACTCAAGGGCTAGATGCTGTCCCTGAGTTTTATTTTTGCTTAAGGCTAGTGCTCACCACAGCTCTACTTTCAGTGTTTTAGTGTTTAATTAGATGGAGATAGGGACTTAGCGCCCAGGCTGGCTTTGACCCACCATCTTCAGATCTCCTCCTCCCTAGCTAAGATTACAGTCTTGAGCCACTGGTACCCACGTAATTTTTTATATTTTTGTGCATATGGTCTGTTATACTCTGTGCTTTCAGATATGCAGTAATTTGCTCAATAGTTTATTCCCAAGTATGCCTTCAGGAGTACAAATGTGTTTTCTTATAAAATTCCTTGCCTTAAGTATATAATATAAAGAAACACATTTATATTTTATGTATTTGTAACTTACAGATAATTACAGAAATGATCATGTAAAATATAGTAAGTCATTGAACATTTTGTGGAGTTTACATTTTGCATACTCAAGGTGAGAATTAAGTTTTTTATAATATTTTGCAGCCTCCATCTTGGACACTGGTGTGCCATTATGGAGGGTGTCCAGTACCAAGGCAGACTTCACAGGCCCAGCTCAGGGAAGGCCTTATTCTGCCACCAAAAGCTGTGGCCCCGTGTTTTAGAAGACCACTCAGATGAAGACAGACCTAAAGCCCAGAAGAAATGAGATTTCCCTATATGGTGGTCATATCTGTGTTAGGGTACCTTAGTAGGCCTAACTCACAAGCTGAAAGCTGGCCTGTAGTGAGGATCCAGTTCAGGGCAGTGGCCCACAGAGGATATATCCCTGTGGAGCTGGTCTCTGGTTATTAAATATGTGCAGACCTATTTCTGTAGCCAAAAGAGCAACCATTATTCAAAGCGAGTTTTGTCACTCTCATCCACTCTGAACTTTGCTGAGTCATGGTGGTGGGTCAGTGGTGCAGTGATTCTTTCAGATGGCTCTTAGAACTCACCTAGGTTTCCGAGGGGCCCTTCTGGGGTCCACCCACTGCTTCACCTGTGTCTGCAATATCAGGACCTAGGTGTAGAGAGCTAAATTATCTTCAGAACTATTTAAAGTCTAGGCCAGGTCTGGGGAGGCAGCTCAGTGGTAGTATTTAGCATGCTCAAGATCCTTGGTTCCATCCCTGCACTATTCTGAGCCTGGTGGTTTCTTTTTTAACTCATATATTAAAAACACACAAAACCTTTCCAAACTCATAGCTGCTTCATTTCTGTAGGTAGGTGACACATCCTTTGATCTGCCAGAAGCAAATGTCCTCATTCAGATATCATCCCACGGTGGCTCCAGGCGGCAAGAGGCCCAGAGGCTCGGACGGGTGCTCCGAGCGAAAAAAGGTAAAAGTACTATCCTTCACCTAGTGCTTCAGGTGGGTGGGTACTACTTCAGCTAGATCGAGGGTAAGGGTGAGCCATGGGTGTGTGCAGTGAGGGTAAACTTTGCCCTTGGCTGAGGATCCCATAACAAGGACCAGAACTCCTTGGTCCTCATTACTTTCCATACCAGGAGTACATAAGTATGTATTTCTCATGCAGTGGCCTGGAACTGAAAGGGCTATGCTCTGTGCTGAGCAGTTTTGTTAATAGATACTAAGGTGGCCTGGAGCAGCAGTGCCTACTGATGTCAGCACAGAAGGACCATAAGTGGAAGCAGAGCAGTTGGAAGCAGAGCGGTTAGAAGTCAGGAAGAAAGGAGGGATTGGCAGGAACTGCTTGGGTAGCTAACCAAATAAATACACCACTTCCAGTCACTGAAGAACACTTCTCTGGGTGAGGTTCACTCAGGATCTGAGGAACTAGGTCAGTTCTGCACAATCGTTGACTAAAGGGAGTGAGGGAAATCTTGGCCCTTTTAAGTGTTGCAACAGGGCCTACACCCCAATGAGGAAAATGTAGGGGACTGGCATTGCTGCTCAGAGATAACCACATTTCTCCTAAGACAAAGATAGAAGCCTTATTTCCAGAAATAATGAAAGGATTAGCAGTCTGTTGGAATCATATTTTGTATTCAGGTAGTTTATTATTTTAAAAACATGGAGACAGGACAGATAGTCAAAACAGCATTGTTTTCCTTAGTGGCAGACTGACTGTGTGGTTTGTGGCAAGTTATTTGTCCTGTGAGTTTTGTTTTTGCCACCTCAAGTGTGGGAGACATACCTATATCTCAAAAGACTTGCGAGATGAGTTGATGTAACAATACAGGAAGCTGCTAGCTAGATAATACAATTGGTTCTTTCTTACTCTGCCATGCAAAAAAGAAGCAAACCTAATTTGAAAACCCCTTTAGATTTGATTAGAATTGTATTTTGTGATCTAGCCCCATTCTGTAGCTCTCAGTTCTCATAAGGCAATTGAATTAACAGGCAGTACATTTTAAATATGAGGATAAAATGGTCAAGGATCTGATTTTTCACCCTCAGTATTTTCTGTCCCAGTTTGTTTTTCCTTTCCAGAAATTTCTTCTTAAAATAGGTAGTTCTAAGGGCTTGACATAGTAGCTCATGGTTGTAATCCTAGCTACTTAGAGGCCAAAGTCAGGAGGATTTTGGTTCCAATTCATCTGAGAAAGAAAGTTACTGAGATCCCATGTCAACCAACAAGTCAGATGTGGCAGCATATGTCTGTAATCGCAGCTATGTGGGAAGCATAGGAGGTAGGAGGATTGATTGTAGTCTGAGCTGTTCCTAGGCAAAACACAAGACCTTATTAGAAAAATAAAGCAAAACAGGAGCTTCACAGGACCTTATTAGAAAAATAACTAAAGCCAATAAAGAGGTTGGAATGTGGTTCAATAGTAGATTGCCTGCTTTGCAAGCCCAGAGGCCTAGTTTCAAGCCCCTATACTTCCAAAAAAAATCTGGCCGGGCATTGATGGCTCATGCCTGTAATCCTAGCTACTCAGGAGGCTGAGATCTGAGGATCTTGGTTCAAAGCTAGCCCAGGTAGAAAAGTCTGTGAGACTCTTATCTCCAATAAACCACCAGAAAACTGGAAGTGGCGCTGTGGCTCAAGTGTTGGAGTGCTAGCCTTGAGCTGAAGAGCTTGAGGGACAACGCCCAGGCCCAGAGTTCAAGCCCCAAGACCCCCCATCCCCACCCCCCCCACCCCGTTCCACTGCCGAAAAAAAAATCTAGTTACCTGGGCTTTAGTACATTCACAGTAGAAGTCATGCAACTGTCATCACAGTGTATGTATAAAATATCCCAAAGGAAACTTGACTCATTAATGGTCACTCATTCCCCCTCGCTCCCACCCCGTAGTTCTAAGCATCCATAAATCTCTTTTTGTTTCTGTGTGCCTATTCTGGCCATTTCATATAAAGAAACTCATACATCTGAGGGTCTTCTGTGACACTGCATTCACTCAGCATCATGTTTTCTAGAAGGTCATATTTTTGGGTCAGTACTTGAGCCTATTTCTGCTCCAGTACTAACGTATTACACCATTCATCTATTGATAGACATTTGGAGTGTTGCTGCTTTTAGGTTTTTATAATAATGTCACCATGAATCTCTGTACAGATAATTCTATGGATATGGTTTCTGTTCTCATGGATGGGTGTGTAGGAAAGTGGAATTACTGACTCAGGTGTTGAGGACTTGCCAGACATCATCCTGCAGCAGTTACACCATTTTACATTCTCACCAGCATATGTGAGAGTTCCATTTCCTGCACATCCTTGGTGACAGTTGTGACTATCTGTCTATTGGTTCTGCCATCCTAGTAGAGCAATACTTCATTGGGGCTTTGATTTACAGTTCCCTGATTAGTGTTCACAATAAATAGTTTGTATGTTCACTGGCCATTTTATAATTGGATTATAAAGTAACTCTATTATTGTTGAGTTTTAATAGTTTCTGGTATATTTTAAGTTCATGTCCCTTATTGGTTAGACAATTTGCAAATATTTCTCCTTCCATGGAGAAATATTTGGGGGGGGGCAGGGTCCGGTCGTGGAGCCTGAACTCTGGTCCTGGGCGCTGTCCCTCACTCAGCTCTTCAGCTCAAGGCTAGCGCTCTACCACTTGAGCCATAGCGCCACTTCCGGCTTTTTTCTTTTTGCTTATGTAGTGCTGAGGAATCGAACCCAGGGCCTCAGGCATGCAAGGCAAGCGCTCTACCACTGAGCCACCTTCCCATCTCCCATGGATTGTCTTTTACTTTTTCTTTCCTCTTTTGGTGCTGGCAGTCAAATCCAGGCCCTTTGTGCATGCTGGGCAAGTGTTCTAACACTCCAGCTATACCTCAAGTTCCTTCTTTTCACTTTTTTTTGGGGGGTCCGGTCGTGGGCCTGAACTCTGAGCCTGGGCGCTGCCTCTCAGTTCTTCAGCTCAAGGCTAGTGCTCTACCACTTGAGCCACAGTGCCACTTCTGGCTTTTTTTTTTTGCTTATGGGTGCTGAGGAATCGAACCCAAGGCCTCATGCATGCAAGGCAAGCGCTTTACCACTGAGCCACCTTCCCAGCCCTTCTTTTTACTTTTTTACTTTTTTTGGGGGGGTGGGGATATTGGTACTTGGGCTTGAACTCAGGGCCTTAGGTTTTTGCTTGGCTTTTTTGCTCAAGGCTGGTGCTCTATCACTTGAGCCATACACTCACTCCTGAATTTTTGCTGGGTAATTTGAAATAGAGTCTCTTTGATTTGTCTTGCTGGGCAGGCTTTGAACCTTGAGCCTCAGATCTCAGCCTCATACATAGGTAGGATTACAGGCATGAGCCATTGTTGCTTTTAATGGTCTTAAAAGCAAGGAAAGCTTTCATTTTCGTGAAGTCTGTGGTTATTTCCTGACTGCTGAGAGTTTCCATGGCGACGCTTAGCTCCTGGTGTTCTAACAGCTGGTGTGATCTTTTCCTGCCTTCTTTCCCCTTCTCCCTGCAGGCATGGTTGCAGAGGAGTACAATGCCTTCTTCTACTCACTGGTTTCCCAGGACACTCAGGAAATGGCATATTCTACCAAGCGGCAGAGATTCTTGGTAGATCAAGGTTATAGCTTTAAGGTATGTATCTGGTCTTCATTCAGATCACAACTAAGGCCTCTGGGTCTCTGGCCTCCAGAAGAAATCAGGCACCAGCCTAAGACAAACTTCAAGCAGACACATAGAATTAGGGGATTAGAGGCCTTGCCTAAAACTCATTTGTCTGAGTATCCTGCAGGGGACAGGTGCTAGCCATTGGTCAGGACTGTGCTAGCCTGGCAGGTGTGACGTACCAAGGTACTAAGGTCCTGTGACCATTAGTGTGTGTCATAATTTGAAAGTAGATGGGGAGCTGTGGAAGCAGGGACAAAAATCTTCCCTATGGTCTACTAACAGGACATCACGGGTGTGTGTGTGTGTGTGTGTGTGTGTGTGTGTGTGTGTGTGTGTGTGTGTGTGTGTGTGTGTGTGTGTGTGTGTGTGTGTGTGTGTGTGTGTGTGTGTGTGTGTGTGTGTGTGTGTGTGTGTGTGTGTACAAAAATCTTCCCTATGGTCTACTAACAGGACATCACGGTGTGTGTGTGTGTGTGTGTGTGTGTGTGTGTGTGTGTGTGTGTGTGTGTGTGTGTGTGTGTACATGCACATGCACATTTGCAGTGCTAACCCAGGGCCTTGCAAACACTAGAAACACTAGTTAAGCACTAGAAACACTAGTTAAGCACTTTGCCAGTGAGCTGCCCTCCAGCCCCAGCTTTCCTGATTGTTGGTTTGACAACAGCAACAGACTGCCTCTTCAAATGAATTTTCTTTTGTGCTTCTTTGTGCATTGATGACAGTTTCCATTATTAATCTGATACAGAGGATGTGGGGTTGTCTGGCCTCTGTTCTTTTATCAGTCAGTGACACTTTTTCAGACCTTGTAGATACCTGGGTTTTGAGGTGTTGTTTTGGGAGGTCTTGCATCATAACCTTTCCCATCCATCCAAATCTATGCGGCCCATATCTATACTGCACTCACACTTCTGGGTCTCAGCAGAGGCACAGGGCAAGAGGAGTTTTGAAAGGCTAGCCTGACAGAAAGGCCCATGTATGCATAGCATCTGTGTCAGCCCAGCTATGTTTGCCCAGAGTAGCCCTTGCTAAATTTCCAGGGTCTTGACTCTGGAGTTGTTGGGCCAAGGCAAAGGTGTCCCATTCTCTATTTTCTAGAAGCCTGGATCCCTACAAGTCTCATTCAGTTCTTACTTATAGCAACTTTCCTTTATCAACCTTATAAGGAGAATTGGGGTGGGAAAGTTCCTTTACCTAATCATTCCATATCAACCTTATAAGGAGAATTGGGGTGGGAATCCCATGTTGTCACCTTGCATTATAAAAGAAAATCTGGCCAATAAACTTCTTGAAAATTATTATAAAGGTGAGGTACAGAAGGGTTACAGTACATAGGTCAGGTAATGAGTATATTTCTTTTTGAACAGTGTCACCTCTTCCTCATTTTCTCCCAATGCTTTTCCCTCCCAAACTCCCTCCCTCCCCAAGTTTTATAGTGTCTAATGAGTATCCCTGCTGAATTAAAACTCTTGACATCCTATCCTTAGGAAAATGCTAACTTCTTACAGAAGCCCAGAGGGCTGAGCAGTCAGGTGGAGGAACCTTGGTCAAAGGGCTCAGCCTGCATGCATCTTTCTATCCCTCCCTCCCTTTTTTATGGTGTATGATGAGAAAATGAAATGTCTTACAATCACTGAGATTTCTGATGCTCTTCTACCTGTGATCATTAAATGCTGTCTGTTGGGAGTACATTCCTTTGCAATTCTTTGATGCAGAGAGCATTAGGCAATGATTTTGAATCATTAGGCAAGTTTCCCATTGAAGGTGGCTCTGACACTGGTCTGTGGAATTCCAGATAGGAGTTCTCTATTGTTGGCCAGCTGGGCTAGCATGACCACAGTAAGTGGACCCAGGAAAGGGTAGAGTAAGGCCATGGGAGAGTGAACAAAAGGGGACACACCTGTTGTTGGGTTTGCAGGTGATCACCAAGCTTGCTGGCATGGAGGAGGAAGAGTTGGCATTTTCCACAAAAGAGGAGCAGCAGCAGCTCCTACAGAAAGTCCTGGCAGCCAGTGATCTGGATGCTGAAGAGGAGGTGGTAGCAGGAGAATTTGGCTCCAAGTCCAGTCAGGTGCGTGTGTGTGGGTAAGGCTGGAGGTAGCACTGCTCCTGAAGGATCCTGAAGGCCCTTTTAAACAGACAGACACAGAGGTACTCATGCACATGCATACACACATATACTTTCTCTGAAGAGCTATGTGAGTTTTGGAAAACAAAATGATACGGAGAAGAGAGTAATGAAATAGCCCGTGTTAACCTTTTAGCATGTTTCTTTTTGTATACATCTGGTTAGACATAACTGGGCTTCCAGTGACTGCAGCTGGTCTCCTATTTAATCATTTGATAACCTGCCATTAGTATTTCTTAGTATCTTGATGTTGGAACCAGCATGGCATAAAGGTAATCCCAGCCTCTCTCTAGCAGGCCGCTGGTGCAGGAGATGTTATGTGACAGCCCAGTAGCTGCCATTGTTGACTTTGGGCAGGTCAGCTTGCCTCTGGTTCCCTCCTTAGTGATACAGCAAATCTTCCATCCTGTAGGATGGGTCTGAGTAACTTCAATTCTTTTTTTGAAAAGTTTATAGTCCTCTGGAAATAGTATTTTAGTCATATTTATTGGGTACCTGTTAAATTACAGGTAAATGTATATGGTATAATTAATTTTGAGAGCCTCATTATGGGAATTCTTACCACCTTCAAAGAGAAAAGTGCTGTTCAGTCAGGTACTTTTGAAATTCAGTTGGAATTAAAGGTAAGCAGTGGATGGAAGAAGGCAAGGCAAGGAAGGAGCAGCTATCACTTGGGCAGGTACTCCCCTCCCTCTGGCTCCTAAGGAGGCTGACATCTGAGGATCATGGCTTGAAGCCAGCCCAAGCAGGGAAGTCCATGAGACTCATATCTCTAAGCACCCAAAAATCTGGAAGTGGAACTGTGGCTCAAGTGGTAGAATCCTGGCCTTGAGCAAAAAAGCTCAGGGATAGTGCCTAGACCCTGAGTTGAAGTCCTAAGACCAACACAAAAAAACAACACCAGAGGGGCTGGGAAGATGGCTCAGTGGTAGAGCGCGTGCCTTGCATGCCTGAGGCCCTGGGTTCGATTCCTCAGCACCATATAAGAAAAAAGCCGGAAGTGGCGCTGTGGCTCAAGTGGTAGAGCACTAGCCTTGAGCTGAAGAGCTGAGGGACAGCGCCCAGGCCCAGAGTTCAGGCCCCACGACCGGACCCCCCAAAAAAACCAAAACAAACAAAAAAAAACCAACACCAGAAAATGACTTCACTGGGACTGGGGATGTAGTTCAGTGGTAAAGGGTTTTTCTACTTTTAATAAGACCCCATGGTAGTTCTATCTTCAGCACTTCATTTAGACATTGTCATTAAAAGTGGCAATGTAGCATTCTCTTAAGAACTGAGTCTTGAGGCTGTGTTTAAATGCCATTTCCTGAAAAGCTGTGATCTTGGTCAAGTTACTTAACCTCTTTGAGCCTCAATTTTCTCTTCTGTAAAGTGAGGGTTATAGTTGTGAGGGTTAGACTGGGTGATATATGTAAGATGCTTAGAACAGTGATGACATATAGTAAGTGGTCAGTGACCCTTTGTAAAGTAATAAAATACGTTGAGTAAAATCATAAGTGTTATAAAGGGTCCTTTTTCTTTTTGAAGATTAACTGTGGTCTGGGTTCTCCCCCCCTCCCGGCAGGTGTCCCGGCGCTTTGGCACCATGAGCTCCATGTCTGGGGCAGATGACACTGTGTACATGGAGTATCACTCCTCAAGGAGCAAAGCTTCAACTAAACACGTGCACCCGCTCTTCAAGCGCTTTAGGAAGTGAGACCCTTCCGATTGCTCCATTGAAGAGTGGCTGCTTGGCACCAGCTATGTGAAAGGATTTCTCAGTGTAACAGATTCTGTCTGGAGTGGCATACTTTCCTGTAGCCTTGGCCAAACCAAATCTGACTGTAACTGTGTTGCAGAAAATCAGCATTGGAGTTTGGTTCTGCCTTCATAGGCTTCTCAGGCTTTAAGGTAGAAGAAGGCTAAAGTATTTTTTAGTCTTTTAAGAGTTGTGGGAGAATGAATCCTGTATATAACGATTTGTACTATTTAAGGCATATTTATCTTGATGTTCTAAATAAAAATGGAACACCTGGGCATCCTTTGTTACAGAAATTGTTTTTTTTAATGACTTGTTACAGATATTAGTTATGACTATGTAACCAGGCTCTATAAAGTTTCTACTTATAGCAGAGCCAAAGCCAAAGCTTTTGTGGAGACCCATGGCAAGATGGAAGAATAGTGGATGGGGAGTGGCCTGGAAGCTTGGAGACTGGAGGTCCAGATGGAGGGGAGAGCTTGGGCAATTGGCAGGGGTTATTTCTTGTAGGTTCAGGTTGGGCTTTGGTTTCTGCAGATTCCCTTCCCCTTCATAGGCTGGTCAGTGGTAGATAGATGTCCACTGTGTGCAGGCCCTCCAGCATGCTTACATCACCTCTTTGGGAAATGGACTCTACACATAGCTCCTGCTGGTT
Source organism: Dipodomys merriami (assembly GCF_024711535.1). Classification (NCBI taxonomy): domain Eukaryota; kingdom Metazoa; phylum Chordata; class Mammalia; order Rodentia; family Heteromyidae; genus Dipodomys; species Dipodomys merriami. The sequence continues at coordinate 5,116,247 of NW_027205381.1, read as the reverse complement.
CATCTCTGAGAGACCATCTCATCTCTTCCCCCCTTAGATACTGCTGGTAGCTGGCTTCCTATTATAATACGAATCCTTAGATCTTTAATAACTAATTCCTTTATTATTTTCCTTTTTTTCCCATGCCAGTTGAGCCACACCTCTGGGTCATCTTTTTGCTGGTTATTTTGGAGATCGGGTTTCAGACTTTTCTCTTTGGGCTGGCTTCAAACTGGGATTCTCTGGGTTTTAGCCTCCTGAGAAGCTAGGATTATAGGTGTGAGTCACTTGTGCCCAGCTTAATACATATTTCATTAGACACTAGTTCTGTGAATTACACTTTAATAAAGAGGTTTCATGGTCACATAAAATTTTAAAAACTTGTAATTTTTCATTTGGGGAAATACAGTAGAATGTTAAAGCTTTGCTTTATGTTTTACAGATGTTTTAAACTCGAGACTTTTTCCTCATTTTTCAGAATATTCACCAGCAAAACTGTCTTAGGGGTTACAAAGGTCCTTGCAAATATTTTTTAGTAGATATGGCAATGTATCCAGATTTATAAATGTTTAATAAAAGATTTTAAGAGTTGCCACTCTATTCCTGTCCAATCAGCCCTTTCCAGGCTGTGTTCCAAGCTACTAAGGAATGTCTGGGTTAACCAAGGAGACCTGGCTATTGGCAGTTCTTTGATCCATTCAGGAAAGACTTTGGTGGCCCCCCCGAGAAAGAGGAGTATTAAAGGCCAGTGGCCCATAGCCACTGAGCCAATATGAGTATTCTCCAAACATTGAGTATAAAAGCCCCCAGGGAACTTCTTAAATGCATATGCCCAGGCCAGGCTACAGAGAATTGAGGTTGGCCTGAGTATGGCTGTAGCTGATCTTTTATCAGTGATGGGTGGGTCAACACTGAAGCTCTGTATATTTAACATGCATGGGCTGAGCTTGAGAGCACCACCTCTCTCCTTGCAAGTGGTGCTGTTTGGGTTAGTTGTCTACCTCTCAGGTGCCCTCTGCAGGCCATAGCAGGAAGTCACACTGGTCACTGCCTTGGGTGTTTTGTTTGTTTTTAACCAAATATGCTTGTTGTGCAAGCTTTTGTCAAACTTTTCAAGCAGAGAAGCATGAAGGCTTTGGTTTGAATTTCCTTTGAGAATCCCTTCAATGTTAATCTCTAAATGTACAATTTTAACTGTACTGAATATTTGAGTTCAGAATGTAGTATGAACTAAGAAACACCTAAAGGAAATTTAGAAAGTTCTGCCTGTTACCCTATTATGCAAGTTTTGAAAGGCAACAATCCACCCATTTTAGCCACGGAAATCTTTGGCCCAACCTTTGGGAGCCATTGTTGTTGACTGAGCATTGAAGAAGACAGAAATGATCTGGTGACTCCATCACCCATTTTACTGATGAGGAAGATGAGTCTCAGAATTGGAACCACTTGCTGCCATAGTGGCAGGTTTAGTGTGAGATCCAGCCTTCAGGGGCCTCCTTCCAGACTCAGGTTGGGAGGACCTTTAGGGAAAGGTAGCCTGAGGGAGCATAAGGAATGTAAGTCTGACCAGGTAGAAGGAGGAAGGGGTCCTGGAACACCAGGCCTCAGAGAGATAACAAAGGCAAGAGAGGGTGAAAAGCTACTGTTCAGGGAGAAGTCTAGAAAAAGGCCTGAGGAAAACTGTAGCTTTAATTTTTCTCAGTGAATATATATGGCTCGCTCCGGAAAATAGACCTTGTGGTATATATGAGACCTAAGGTGCAAGTTCTGCTTAAGAACAAGCAAGCAATTCTGAAAGGCCAAGAGAAAGGTCAGAGGTTAAGTGCCCACAAAGGTCTAAGGGCATGCCATATATATCAGTCTTTTGTTTTCTTTTTTTTGAAACAAGATCTCACTTTGTGTCTTATGTGTCCTATACTGGACTTAAACCTCAGCCTCAGCCTCCTGAGTGCTGGGCTTACAGGTATGCCTCATCAAGACTGGCCAGCTCAGTTCCTTAACTGTGAAGAAGAAATGAATTCAGTACATACCCCTGTTGCAGCTCTGACTCTACCCTGATGAGGGAAATGGGCCTGCTTCTTGGTGGGATGGGGCAGATGAGAGGTCACAAGTAGAAGACTATGGTTCATCAGCTTACCTGCCACCTGTGTTATCCTAAAGAGCTGGAAGCAAAGCCTTGTATCCTCTCCAGGACAGATCAAGTTGCCTTTGTTCCCTAAGCCCAGGGCTGACTATCTGGCCTGGCAAGTAGTTGCTAGTCAGAAAATTACCTTAGGATGATATGATAGCCACAGTGTTCTTTAAATGCTGTCCTGGGACACATAATTGGTTCTACATTGAAGTGGTAGACCTGAGCAATAGAACTAAAGGCACAAATTAAGAACATTTAAATTCATAAGCTGAGACCCAGTGGCTCATATGAGCTTATAATACTAGCTATTTAGGAAGCTGAAATTTGATGATTGTTTTCAAAGTCAGCCTAGGTAGAAAAGTGAAGCTGCTGTCTCCAATTAGCCAACATAAAGCCAGAAATGGAGCTGTAGCTCAAGTGGTAGAGTGCCAGCCTTGAGCAAAAAAGCTAAGGAACTCTACCCAGGCCCTGAGTTCAAGTCCCAGCACTAGCACAGAAAGAAAAAGTGTTTAAATTCAGGACATGAAGGCAGGAAGAGTATTGGGTGAATCCCATCTGCATCATATCTGAAGTGGCTGAAGTGGCTGTGGATTCTGATCCAGCAGGAAACCTGGAACTTGACTTTGTTCCTCAGTTTATTTTGCTTCTTGTTTTTTTTTTTGTTGTTGTTGTTATTTTTTATTGTGAAAATACCATTCAGAGGGGTTACAATTACATGGGCAAGATAATGAGTACATTTCTTATCAAGCATTGTTGCCTCCTCCTTTGTTTCCCCTTCCCATCCCTTCCCATCTCCCCCCCCCCGCCCCCTTACCCCTCCCAAAGTTGTAAAGTTCATTTTTTCAACATAACGACTTGTACATCTCATTGTTGCAATGGGTCCACCTGTATCCCTAGTTAAACGATTTGTTTTTTTCCCTTCCCCTCCACAAATTATACCAACATCAAATAGAGTGAAAGCAGAGGTTATACACTGGGGGAAGGACATACAAAGCAACAAAGAAATCATCTTATAAATATGTTAGAAACAATTAAATGAAAAAACATTTGAATATTTATCTTGGGGTTCATTTCACCTAACATCAACTTATCTGACCTTTTCTGCTTGTCTCAGACATATACTAGTTATTGCAAGTAAGGGAAACCATGAGACCTATGTTTCTTTGGGCCTGGCTTACTTAATATAATTTTTTCTAAGTCTTTCCATTTCCTAACAAATGGGACAATGGCATTCTTTTTTTTAAAATTTAATTTTACTTGTGAACATACTGTACAGAGGGGTTACAATTACATGGGCAGGATAATGCGTACATTTCTTACCAAGCATTGCAGCCTCCTCCTTTGGTTTACCCTTCACATCCCTTCCCAGCCTCCCCCCTCCCCCCCAATCCCAATCCTTCTCCTCCCCCCCCCCCCCCCGCACCGACGTTGTAAAGCTCATTTTGGACATGACAACTTGTACTTCTCATTGTTGCAACAGGTCCACCTGTATCCTTAAACAACTGGTTTTTCCCCATCTCCTCCACAAGTTATACTGACATCAAATATAGTGAAAGCAGGGGTTATACTGTGGGGGAGGGACATACAAAGCAACAAAGAGATAATCTTATAAGTGCGTTAGAAACACATGCATGAAAGAAAAAAACATTAAAATACATATCTAAGGGTTCATTTTCCTGACATCACATTATCTGACCTTTTCCGCTTGACTCATACATATACTAGATATTGCAAATAAGGGAAACCATGGGACCTGTGTTTCTTTGGGCCTGGCTTACTTCACTTAATATAATTTTTTCCAAGTTTTTCCATTTCCTAACAAATGGGGCAATGTCATTCTTTCTGATGGAGGCATAGAATTCCAGACAATGGCATTCTTTCTAATGGAGAAATAGAATTCCATTCTGTATACATACCACATTTTCTTTTTTTTTTAACTTTTATTTTATTTGTGAACATACTGTACAGAGGGGTTCCAATTACATGGGCAGGATAATGCATACATTTCTTACCAAGCATTGCAGCCTCCTCCTTTGTTTACCCTTCACATGCCTTCCCAGCCTCCCCCCTCCCCCCCCAATCCCAATCCCAATCCCAATCCCAATCCTTCCCCTCCCCCCCCCCCCCCCCCCCCGCACCGATGTTGTAAAGCTCGTTTTGGACATGACAACTTGTACTTCTCATTGTTGCAACAGGTCCACCTGTATCCTTAAATGACTTGTTTTTCCCCATCTCTTCCACAAGTTATACTGACATCAAATATAGTGAAAGCAGGGGTTATACTGTGGGGGAGGGACATACAAAGCAACAAAGAAGTAATCTTATAAATGCGTTAGAAACACATGCATGAAAGAAAAAAACATTAAAATACATATCTAAGGGTTCATTTTTTTAACATCACATTATCTGACCTTTCCCGCTTGACTCATACATATGCTAGATATTGCAAATAAGGGAAACCATGGGACCTATGTTTCTTTGGGCCTGGCTTACTTCACAATGTAATTTTTTCCAAGTTTTTCCATTTCCTAACAAATGGGGCAATGTCATTCTTTCTGATGGAGGCATAGAATTCCATTGTGTATATATACCACATTTTCTTGATCCATTCATCTGCTGAGGGGCATCTGGGTTGGTTCCATATCTTAGCTATATATACCACATTTTCTTGATCCATTCATCTACTGAGGGGCATCTGGGTTGGTTCCATATCTTAGCTATGGTAAATAAGGCTGCAGTAAACATAGTTGTGCTGGTAGCTTTAGTATGGTCTTGTTTGTGATCATTTGGGTAAATGCCCAAAAGTGGGACTGCTGGGTCATAGGGGAGCTCTATGTGGAGTCTTTTGAGGAACCTCCATACTACTTTCTAAAGTGGTTGAACAAGTTTACACTCCCACCAACAATGCAGTAGGGTTCCCTTCTGTCCACATCCCCTCCAGCATCTGTTGTTATTAGAGTTCTTGATTATAGCCATTCTAACTGGAGTGAGGTGGTATCTCAATGTTGTTTTGATTTGCATTTCTTTTATGGCTAGGGAGGTTGAGCATTTCTTCATGTGTCTATTGGCCATCCTTCTTTCTTCTTCAGAGAAGTTTCTCTTTAAGTCTTTAGCCCATTTATTTATTGGGCAGTTGTTTCTTGGAGGATTTGTTGTTGGGGGATTTAATTTTTTTTGGGGGGGGATTTAATTTTTTGAGTTCCAGGTATATTTTAGGTATGAGACCCTTGTCCGTTGTATGGCTAGTGAAGATCTTTTCCCAGTCTGTGGGCTTTCTATTGATTTTGCTAGCTATGTCCTTTGCCATGCAGAAACTCTGCAATTTCATGCAATCCCACTTGTCCAATCTTTCTTTGATTTGTTGTGTTTCAGGGTCTTTATTAAGAAAATTTTAGCCTGTGCCAAGGAGACCAACGGTTTCTCCTATTCCATCCTGTATGTTCCTTGTTTTATCTAGACCTAAAATGGAAACAGTAGAGGGAGAATTTTTAAATGATGAATAAAACCTAATCCTGTGGTCCTTGTGCATGCACCGTTGCTAGCTGGGCAGTTGTTTGGTGGGCATGTAGACTTGTGTACAAGATCTAATGCTGCTCCATGTCCAAATGTTACTGGTCAAGTCCTTGACACATGAACTCTGTTGAAATGGCCATCAGGTCATTGGCTAAGTCTGTGGCCTTCAAATTGGATGGATGTACCTAATGGACACTGAGAATTTTCTGCTGTTTCAATGTGGGGTTTTGTAATAGTTGTTTTTGTGGTGCTTGGAAATCAAACCTAGGACCTTGTGCATGGTAGGCAAATGCTCTACCTCTGAGCTTTACACACAGCCCTGCATTAGAATGGAATCCTCTTTTCCTTCTTAGTTGCTTTAACATTTTCCATCAAAACATCTTTTGACTTTAAAGCTATACTTCAGCCGAGTGCCAGTGGCTCATGCCTGTAATCCTATCTACTCAGGAGGCTGAGATCTGAGGATCGCAGTTCAAAACCAGCCCGGGCAGGAAAGTCAGTGAGACTGTTATCTCCAATAAACCACTAGAAAACCAGAAGTGGTGCTGTGGCTCAAGTGGTAGAGCGCTTGCCTTGAGCTGAAGAGCGCAGGGACAGCGCCCAAGCCCAGAGTTCAAGCCCCACAACTGACAAAAAATAAAAATAAAGCTATACTTCAAGCTTCTGGATGTCAGCGAAGCCCATCCTCCTGTGTTTTGTTGCCAAAACAAACAAACAAACAAATATGTTGGGTCAAAAACATATATGCATAAACATGCTGTCTAAAGTATGCTATTTGCGACTCTTCTAAATCTCGTGAGTTGGTAGCCCTGCTTCTCTGGAATCTGGACATACCTGAAAATTTGGCTCTCCAGGGCTTGAGAGAGGCTGTTTTCTCCCCAGTCTCCAAAGCATCTATCCTGGTAGGTGTGTGTGTTGGGGGGAGGGGAGGTGTCTCCTCACATTATCACAGACTCAGCAGAATTGGAGAGTGACAGCCATCTTGTGGACACTGGTACCTACCTCAGGGTAGAGCTGTGCAGGGTTGGTCTGCCTTGGGCCTGAAGGAGTGCCAGAGACATATGCATGCCCCAGCCTCTTCTCCCCCAACCTGCAGATACTCCAAATACTCAGTGGCATCTCTACTAACTCTAACCAAATCTAAATACTAGCAGATATATAAGGACTGGAATCATGACAGTGTAAAATTGTATTGCCTAATGTGTTAAGTTTCCTGTTACTATGACAAAAATCCAATTTAAACAAGGAAAGGTTAACCGTGGCTCATGGTTTTGAAAGTTTCGTTTGCTAGCAGAGGCCTCATTAATTTTAGGCCCATGGTGGAGGGTGACACATCATAAGAGGCCTGTGGGCTGGGGTAACCAGCTCAGCTCTACGCTGGGCATCCCAGAGGAGTCAAGACCCCCTTCCACTAGGTCCCATCTCCCCCCAACAGGGTCAAGCCCAAGACCAAGCCTAAATACATGAGCCCCTGGGGGCCGTTCCACACCCCAGACTGTAGAACTTAGGTTTAGAGAAATGCATTAAACACAATGGGAGTGTAATTTTGGAATATTTTATTTCAAGGAATACATAAACCAGACATGCTATAGATAACACATTCTTATCTTCATTGAGCTATTTTAAATATCCAAATTGAAATGCATGCAGCTGTTGGTCCTTTAGGGGAAACCCTGGCTCTTGTGACTGTGCTGAGCTCTGTTGCTATTCACGCTGTTTATTGGTTGCTAAGAGGGAAAATCCAGGATTTTATGTTCTCGCCTCACCATCATGCCTGGAACATCTTATTCCCGATTCCATGATTCTTGTTGTGTAATCCTTATCCTAAGGTCACTTAATTTTTCACACACACACACACACACACACACACACACACAACCTTTCTACATCCTGCAAAACAGCCTTACTAAGCCCTACCATTTTAGTAGGGTTATTTTGGTATTGTGAAGGCAGTATCATTTCACATGCCATTTCCATGGAAGAGCATAATGTTGGAATGTGTGATGACAGAATAATTCTAGTATGAACACAATACAAATATGTACAGTTAAATATGCAGTGATGACATTTTATCAGTGAACTGTTGGATCACTTTAAGATATAAGTATATGTGTTTGTATGTGCACATGCATACATGTGCACACATGCTGTGCTAATACTGGGGCTGCTCAAGGTTATCACTCTACAGTTTGAACCACAACTCCACTTTCAATCTTCTGCTGGTTAATTGGAGATGAGTGGCACTTTCTACCTGGGGTAACTTCTAATCTCCATCCTCAGATCTCAGCCTCCTAAATAGCTAGGATTACAGGTATAAATCACTTATATTAACTTTGTTAGAATAAATTAGACTCAGCCAGAAAACCACGTGAACATCCAGGTAGGAAGAACAAAGGAAAGGTTTATTTCCAGTAAAGGGACCAGCAAGACCCCATCTCACCAGGTGAGAGGAAGTGAGAAGTGCTGGCTATTGTCCCAGGTGACCATTTTTTTTGGTGGTTGTGGGCTTGAACTCTGGGCCTGACCTCTGTCCCTCAGCTCTTCAGCTCAAGGCGAGCGCTCTACCACTTGAGCCACAGCACCACTTCTGGTTTTCTAGTGGTTTATTGGAGATAAGAGTTTCATGGACTTTCCTGCCTGGGCTGGCTTTGTACCGTGATCCTCAGATCTCAGCCTCCTGAGTAGCTAGGGAAAGCAATGGGACTCCACATCATAGTGTGGGGCTAAGCCAGGATGCGAAGCAGGTTAGGTATGTTCAATGCATTTTGATTTATATAATATTTTCAGCTTACTATGAGGTTATTGGATATAACCTCCCTGTGAATTAAGGTTTATCCATGTAGTAAAACCTAAAGGATTGATAGCTCAGAGTTTTCATAAAGTAAATGCCTAGGAAAGGAAGGACACTGTTACAGATTAATTTATGAGATGTATCGACCAAGTACACCACTGGTCTACTTAAAGCAGATTCAAATAAACCACTTGCAAAAAAAGATATTTAAGAGACAATTGTGCCTATAAATCTACAAGTAAACCCAATGGATAGTAAATGACAAATAATTACACCTGGACATGATTAATAAAACAGCACTCTAAACATTCACACAGTGAGAGCAAAGGAGGATATTCTTAGGAGAGGATTGCAGGGGCTCAATAGCTATGTGTATAAGATCATACAAAATGATGTTTATTGCAATGAATTCTGAGAAATGGAAGAGGGTTTTTTTTTAATAATGCTGTTTGTGGTTCCTTTTTTTTTTTCCTTTTCCTCATTCTTTTTTCCTTTGGTTTATTCCCTTCCGTTGCTGTTTTTGATTTCTGAACCCTTTGTCTTGTATGTGTTTATCTGATTTGGGGAAGGTGGGGGGGAACGCACAGAAAGAGTAGGACAAAGGGAACCATTTTAGCAGTGAAACCCATTAGATACTATGTTGGAAATGAACTATACAACTTCAGGGGAGGGAAATCAGGAGGGGAAAAACAGAATGAGGGAGGGGATGACATTGTTCAAAAGAAAATGTCCTCATTACCTGAATTATGTAACTGTAACCCCTCTCTACATCATCTTTCCAATAAAAATTTTTTAAGTTAAAAATCAATTCTCCCTGCTTTCTTTTGGGAGGGGTATGACTAGGGAAATTTGAACATTAATGGTTTGTTTGATGATATTAAAGAAGTGTTCAATTTTGGGGTGCCATATGGTAGTTCTTTTTTCAAGAGAGTTCTTATTGCTTGGGGATATCTCCTGAGGATGTTTATGGATCTAATATTTCGGCACCTTTGATTTGCTTTAAAGTAAGCAAGATTGCTGGGGGAGGTGGGTAGTATGTATGTAGAAAGGTGAGGAGGCTCCAGGAGAAGAGATGAACCAAGATTGGGTAATTGCTGGAGTAGAGCTCAGTGGAAGGGTACACATACAAGGCAAAGTTACCTCTAGTACTGAAAAGAAACAAAACCAAGTAAACAGAAAAGACTGGGCCATTGTGCCAACTGTTAAAGCTGAGTCAAGGGCACATGGAAGGCTCAGATATTATTCTCTATTTTCTGTATTTATGCATAGTTCCATAGCAAAATGTATTTGCTAGAGCAAAAGCTCTAGCCAAGTGCTTGTGGCTCATGCCACAAGCACTTAGGAAGCTGAGATTTGAGGATCCAGGCTCAAAGCCAGCCCAGACAGGAAAGTCTGAGATTCTTATTTCCAATAAACTACCAAAAGACTGGAGATGGACCTGTGATTCAAGTAGTAGAGCACTAGCCTTGAGCAAAACAAAACAAAACAAAACAGAAAAACAATTCAAGGACACATTCTAGGCCCTGAGTTTAAGCCCCAACACACACACACACACACACACTTGAGTGATTAGTAATCTCATAGTTTGTGTTTCATTACTATTCACAAACTAGCACAACTAATTATAACAGGTTTTGCAGAAACTCTACCTTCTTTTTGAGTACTCTTCAATGCTCTAAAATACCAATATTATGCTAAGATCTGGGTGACCTGTTTAGGTTCAGCTAGCCTTTGCAAGTGATAGGCAAGACAGAGGGTAAATCCAGACCACGCAATGAGGAAAGGAGGTAGCACTGTACCAAGCAGATCACTTAGGTTGATATAAGACAATAGGGACTAGTGGGGCTTGTGAGGGTGCACTTTGTTTTGAGATTTTCAAATTCCATTTAAAAAATGCCTGATGTCAAAGTTAGAAAGGGCTTACGTATTTTTGGTCAGGTCTGAGAGAGTGTCCAGGAATCATCATTGAGCTACAGAACACAGGTGAGTGTCTGGGCTTGTGAAGTTTCCTCTAAACGTTGAGACTCTTCACTTACAGTCCTTGACTTCATTTGCACAATAAGAATTTCTGGACAAGTCACAGTGTTAAGAAAACTTGGCCACACTTTATTGAATGAGTAAGCAAGCAGGCCAGACAGACAGGCAGGATGGCAGAGACACACTTTACCCAGAGTGTGGGTACTCTTAAAAGAAAAGACCCAGACCTCTTTGACATCAGGGGTATTTATATGATAAAGACAGGATCTGATTTCAAAGTTAAACAAAGATGGGTGTTCATCTTTGCTATTAATCACTCTTGGTGTTGTTATTCTTGCTAAATCCCTGGCTCTTGTTTACCACTCATTCTTTAATTCTTGGGCATTTATCTCAGGAAGGAATGCACACATCTTGCCACCAAACAGATGATCATTCTTGAGGTACTTTCTTGCCATTGTTTCTAATGTATTTATAAGGTACCATGTGAGTTTTTTTGTTGCTGTTCCTCCCCCACAGTATAATCCCTGTTTTCACTGTATTTGATGTCGGTATAATTTGGGAAGGGGAAGGGAAAAAACAAAATGTTTAAATAGGGATGCAGGTGGACCTATTGTAATAATGAGATGTACAAGATACTGTTGAACAATGAACTTTACAATTTAGGCTGGGGGCAGGGTGGCGGGGAGGGGGAAATGTTGTGGAAGTGGGAGGGAAGGGATGGTAGGAGGAAAACAAAGGAGGAGACAACATGCTTGATAAGAAATGTACTCATTACCTTGCCCATATAACAGTATTTTCACAATAAAAATACTTATTAAAAAAAAAAAAGAAATGCCTCCTGTTGCCTCTCTTAGAAACAAATATAGTACTACATTTCTAAATACCTTGTTTCTGAGTTGCCTTCACCAGGTCTTATTTTTCCTAAATTATCCCACCTCAGGTCCGGAACATGGAGGTGGCCAGCTCTGTACCCCTCAAGGCCAGGCAGGCAGACTCGTATTAGTAAAGAGGGTCTTACTGGTGAGATACCGGATTATTTATCAAGCTAAAGGAGTAAATAAACAGCTGGGCTGTCCCAGGACTTAGCCTCATGGTCTTTAGACATCACCATATCCAGCGCCTGTCTCATGACCGGAACTGTGAATAACAGTTTTTCTGACCAAAGGGAGGGGGAAGGCTGCAGAGCAAGCCTGTCTACTGAGTCATCAGCAGCAGTGACTGGGTAGATGACATGGGAAAGCAGATTGGATTCAATGTAAACCTGTTTATAGTTATCTCTAGCCTCTGCAGTCCCCTCCCACTTCAGATGAAACCTTGGGCAGTTTACAGTACATCTTAAGTTACATCTAGAAAAGAAAAAGTTCTCTAGTAACTTTTAGCTAAAACCATATTCTCATTATCGAATGAATAATGACAATATTCTGTCCACTGCAAAGAAACCATCTCAGAACTTCAGTTAAAGCCCAACAGCTCTCCTCCCTCAGCTCAAGGGAGCTGGCAACCTGTAGAGGGGCAGAGGTTTGAAATAAACCTACCTCTCCCCTACCTGATGGCCACCACAAACTCTTGTTTTGCTGGAGCTGGAGGAAAGGAAGGACAGATACTATGGATTTTCACCAAACACTCCCTGCATGTCCTCCAGGTGGGTAGTGTGTGTGTGTGTGTGTGTGTGTGTGTGTGTGTGTGTGTGTGTGTGTGTGTGTGTGTGTGTGTGTGTGTGTGTGTGTGTGTGTGTGTGTGTGTGTGTGTGTGTGTGTGTGTGTGTGTATTGGAGTTTGAACTCAGGGTCTGGACACTGTCCCTTAGCCTTATCATTCAAGGCCAGTATTCTATCACTTCAACCATAGCTCCACTCTCAGCTTTTTTGGTGGTTAAATTGGAGATAAAGAGTCTTTTGTGCCTGGACTTGCTTTGAACCAGGATCCTGACTAGGATTACAGGGATAGGACCACTGTGTCTGTCCATGTTGTTGTTGTTGTTTGTTTGTTTGTTTTATGACCATCCCCTCAACCACGGGGCTTCCAGGACCATGCCCTTCCAAAAAGAGCCAGGTACCCCTGGATTGTCTTCACTGGTATACCCCCTCTTTTGAGTGAGCTCCTATAGGGTTAAGTTGGGCAGCAGCATCTGTACCCCACAGACCAGGAAACAGAGTTCAGGCTTCCTCTGAGTGGCTGTGGAGGCAGCTTTCATGGAAGGGGTTGGATAATGGGGGACTAATCATTCTCTGTCTCATTCATAGCCTGTGCAGCCCTGGCTGACATGAGCGAATCTGGTGTTACTGACCTGCTGCCTGTGCCGTAACTCCTCATAGACCTGGATCTGGTTTACATTTCTCCTTCAACAGCTCTTTAGCAAGCCACATAGGGCTGATCCCAGGACAAGACAGATCTGTCCCTGGACATTGGCAGCGGGTGTGGGAGTCTGCAGCAGGTCTGCAAGTCACAGCTGACCTAGAAGGTGGGGGGCTAGGAGGAAGGTGGCAGTTCTTCAGAGGGTGCCGCCCAGTGATGCCAACAGTGTACTTCTGTCCTCCAAAACTGAGGAAATGAATTCAGGTTGTCTGAAACCAGTCAGTTTGGAATCACTTCTTTATTTTCTGTGAGCTTGAGGAATGATAGATCATAGACAAGTAAGCATAATACTAATAAATAGCTTGATTAAAGTATTATTTGCTTTGATATATCAATATATCAATAGCTAGCACCAGTTAGTAAGAATTTTACCAGGGGAAAAAAAGAAAGAAGGAGGAGAACTCTCTTTTTTTTTTCATCTGGCACTGCCTGCTTGTCCAAATAATCAGTATGCTCTGGGAACTGCACAAGGATATTCTTTTATTTTTGTTTTTGTTTACAGTACTCATACTGGGGCTTGAACTCTGGGCCTAGGCGCTGTTCCTGCACTTTTTCGCTCAAGGCTATCACTCTACCACTTGAGCCACAGATCCACTTCTAGGTGTGTGTGTGTGTGTGTGTGTGTGTGTGTGTGTGTGTGTGTTTGCTTAATTGGAGATAAGAGTCTCATGTGTTTTCCTGTCTGGTCTGGCTTCAAAACACAATCCTCAGATCTCAGTCTCCCATAGGTAGGATTACAGGCATAACCCACCAGTGCTAGCCTGCACAAGGGAATCTTAAAGACAGAAAGGGCAGAGTGGGTACTAGTGACTCCTTCCTGTAATCCCAGCTACTTAGGAAGCTGAGATCTGAGGGTCTCCAGTTGAAGCCAACCTAGGCAGGTTGTGAGACTCCATAAAAGCTCAGGGGGGTACAGCATTCAGGCAGCTCTAGGTCTGCCCCCTCTCCCCACACCCCACACACACAAAAAGCAAATTAAAAATGAAAGAAAACTCTTGAAAAATGACCCAGATATGGTCTAAGGGCAGGGTTCTCTCTATAGATTAAAGAAAAAAAGTAGAAAAGTGTTGAAAGTAAATGAAATTTACCTTAGAAAGGGAAAGGAGCCGGGCGCTGGTGGCTCACACTTGTAATCCTAGCTACTCAGGAGGCTGAGATCTGAGGATCACAGTTCAAAGCCAGCCCAGGCAGGAAAGTCCATGAGACTCTTATCTCCAATTCACCACCAGAAAAATGGAAGTAGTGCTGTGGCTCAAATGGTAGAGCACTCACCGTGAGCTAAAAAGCTCAAGGATAGCATGTAGGCCCAGAGTTCAAGCCCCATGACCGGGGATGGGGGGGGGGGGGGGAGGAAAGCAATAAGAAAGAATAAAAAGAATTAGAAGAGTCCCAAAGCATGGAGGACATTTCCTAGTCACCCCAGGAGGGAAAAAGCCAAGGCTTTATAAAATCTGATCTGGCTAGATATTTGTTTCCTAGACCCCTCCCTTGTAGGGGATGTAGCTTTGGTCTGATTTGTTCAGGGTGGTCGCTCCCTGCAGAAGTCCTGGTTCAGACAGGTGTTCAAGTTTCTGTCTGGTTGGAACCCTCCCGTGCCAGACTTGCTTCTGCTTTGGCATTTGATCTAAGCTTTTATGTTGGACTTGGAACCTGCTGCCTTGAACCAGTCAGGAACAAAAGGTAGTTTATGCTTCTGTTATGTGGGCCTTTGTCTCAGCCATCTTTTTCTATCTCTAACTGCCTAACTCAGGTCAGATACTTGTACCTCAATGCCTCTAGACACAAAAAGTGTGTGCAAAGAATATCCCAATGATGGAGAGCTGTGTGAAAGAGAACATCTGACAGAACTCTTACTTTGTTTAAAGGGTAAGGGGACTAACCTTGAAATCTTGGAGCACAGTTAATAAAAATAGTATAGCAGCAAGAAAGATAAAACATACCAGATACTGGATCAAAGAGAAGCATTCCCTCAGGTAAATTTGAGCCCCTCCTCTCCCCTCCTTTTCTCTCTCCTTTTACAGCAAATACCCCTGGTATCAAAATACCTCATGGTGTCTTCCTTGGAGCACCCACTCTACCCACCAGATCTGCCTTTGTTTTGGGCTTGCTTGTTCAACAAGTTCTGCTGCATTTCTTACCACTGTGACTTTGTTCTGAAATTCTTTTTTTTGTTGTTATCAAAGTCAAGACCTTAGAACAAAATTCCAAGTGCAGGGTCACTAACTCTAAAGGGAATTTTTATAAACCCTCACAAGCAATGGGTGACAAACTCATCCATGCATTTACAAGGGCATTTCTATTTTATTTGCAATTTCTAGGTGATTTGTAGTAAGAAGATTTTCATGTCCCAGTCTATATTGGTGCCTTCACTTTAGAACAATTCCTACAATTATTCATTCCCAATTTGTTTGAATCCCGTCATTGCTTTTCTCCACCTGATCCACCAATATTTCCTATCAAGGTATTACAGGTATTATACCTGTCTCCCATACAGGCTACCTCTGAGCACAGTGTGTCTTAGAGTGATTTAGGGAGGCAAACTCTGAACAGGAATGGCCTGATGGGTTCCGGAGCAGAGGAGGCATCACAGAGGAGGATAAATCTTAGCCCCAGCCTGTGCTTCTATGTAAGGGCTTTGTTTGATAACTTAGCTCTTACATAATAACCTTTCTAGAACCCCCTGGTGGGTGCTTTCATCTCCATCCTAGCACCTGTCTGCTTTTGGCTCCCAGAGAAGCAGACTCTGAGAGTCTGGGAGGAGAGCCCACCCACCATCATCACAAGAGTTCATATTGATTGGCCAGCCAGTCCCATGGTGACCCAGTGTGCATGCTTCCTGGGGGCTCAGTGTGGGTTCAGAGTGTCAGCTGTGTGGGTAGGCGGTTGCGCTAATATCACCACACATGGAGTTTTAAATTGCTCCCGTAGTGAAAGCCCAGGATTACTGTGTCGCTCCCACAGCCCCTCCTGCTTCCCCTTACCCCAGCCTGAGTCATGCTGGTAGGTGGGATTGGGGCAGTGATGGCAGGTGGTGGCTGTTGGCATATGGTATTAATATGGACCCTAGGGGTTCTGGGGATGTTTGCCTTTTATGCACAAGAAACTATGGCTAGCTATTTTTTTTCCTATAAAGAAAACAACAGAAACAAAAGATGGTTTGGTTTTTTGGTGGAGATTAGAGAGATGAATAATATCCTCCTCCAGGGAGTGGAAGCCATTTCCATAAATAGATGGTTCCAGAGGACAGCAGGATTCCTTGAGCACTCAGCACCGCCTGGGGCTTGCTGCAGGGAGGGGCGCAGCTGGCTCAGCAAACCTGCTGCATCCACTTCAGATACCAGCAACCGGTGGAGCCACAGTCTGGAGCCAAAGCCATCAGATTGCCCTTCCTTTAGATCCAGCTACAAGTTTTGGGGTCCCTTGTCCACCTTCACTTCAGATTCCTATTGCTTTCATGTTCTAGAACAACTTGAAGAACTGTGGAAAGTGCAACAGTCAGAATTACAGTTGACCAGATTTAACACTAGGGTACAGATCAGCTCCAAAGGGAGATACGCATTGTGTGAGGTCAGGGTTCCTCTGGCATGAATTCTCACCCTCCCCAGGCACACCTGACCAGCACCTTGCCTTGGAACCAGGTGCAGTGGTGTTAGACACAGAAGCTCACTGGAACTTTGGTGTCCAGAGGGTTTTTTTGGGGGGAGGGGAGGGTTTCATCCTGTAGGCTAGGTGATTGGATCACTGCCACTGCCCACGTGACTCCAACCCAGCCCCTCCCCCTTCCCCACGTCAGGCTGGAGTCTCAAAGCTCCAGATGGCGTTCACTTGCTAGCATAAACAGCTAGCTGTGGCTTAAACCACCATAAATAACATGGAAATTCCAAAGGCACAGAGACCATCTCCCAGGAATGAGGGGAGACCAGCTAACTTCTTTGTTCTGCAATTCCTTGTCCATGCTTCCCAGCACTGTTTCTGAGAGTAGGCACAGAAGCATACATCTTTTCCCAGCAGACAATGTCACATTTGCCTAGCCAGCCTCTGATCAGGTGACACTCGTCCCAGTTAATAGGGGTGGACAGAGGTTGGAAGATAGGACTGGGCGCCAGGGTGCCACCATCACCACCTAATCTTTACCCACATTTGACCGTTTCCCTTTATTGGGCTTCAGGAGCTGTAGATGTCTGTCCTGGTTTAGAAAGTGCCCTCAAAGGCCAAGTGTCTGATTTCCATCTATGGTGCTTTTGGACCTTTAGAAGATGGAGCTTAATGGAAGCTAGGTCACCGAGGACATGACCTTCAAGGGGACATTGGGATCCCTGCCCCTTCCTCTCTGTATCTTTGCTTCTAGGCCTCCTCTGCCACACACTGTATATAGCCACAGGCACAAAAGCAGTGGGACCATGCAGCCATGGACTGAACCTCTGAATCCATGAGCCAAGAGAAACCTTTCCTCCTTCCAAGTGATTGTCTCAGGTATTTTGATACAGTGATGGAAAGCTGACTATCACAGTGCCAAGTGGGTTTATCTGCTACACAAGGAAAACGTTTCTACAAAGGTCATGTGGGTGGATTTGATTTCGGCTCCTTTGAGCCCTTGGATGTCACATACTTTACCCAGGAGAGGCTGTGTGTGTGTGTGTGTGTGTGTGTGTGTGTGTGTGTGCGCGCGCGCCCGCGCATGTGAGTGTGCATGTTCGTGCATGTTCGTGCGTGTGTGCATGTGCTCACCATAGCCCCAGTCCTGGTGTTTGAACTCAGGGGCTGGATGCTGTCCCTGAGCTTTCTTGCTCAAGACTATCCATCTACCACTTCAGCCACAGCTCAGATCTCAACCTCCTGAGTAACTAAGATTATAGGTATGAGCTACCAGCATCCAGCTCTCTTTTTAAATTCTGTCTCTGAAAAAAAAAATGTTTTGTTTTTGTTTTTGTGCCAGTCTTGTGGCTTGAACTCAGGGTCTGGGTGTTGTCCCTGAGCTTTTTTTGCTCAACGTTAACACTCTACCATTTGAGCAACAGCTCTACTTCTGGCTTTTTTGGTAGTTTATTGGCAACAATAGGCCCAAAGACTTTCTTGCCCATGCTGGCTTTGAACCACAATCCTTAGATCTCAGTTTGCTGAGTAGCTAGGATTATAGGAGTGAGCCACCAGTGCTTTTAAGAAATCTCACCACTAATGTTCTTGGGCTGCACTACAATTGCACATAGCCTGGTCTGTAGTTTTTCCTTCCTAGGTGTAATCAGTTGTGCTAATACCAAGGTAGATGAGGCTGGATTAAATGTATTTTCAGAAATGAAGACATCAATTCATACTTGTCTCAATAATGATAATGTTTTGAAGCTTCCACTAAGTATTAGGTCTGAAGGAGAGAGATAGTGCTGTCCAAAAGAACTAAAACATAATCCACACATGCCAAACCCTAGAAGCATGTAAAAATGCACAAAGAAGCCAGATGTGGTGGTACATGCCTGTAATCCCAGCATTTAGGAAACTGATGCAGGAGAATCAAGAGTTCAAGGTCAGTTTGGGCTACGTAGTGAGACCCTAATTCAAAAATAAAAGTGCAAAGAAACCCACATTAATTTTAGTAATATAGATTATGTAACCTACTATATCAAAATATAATCATCTCAACAGGTAATCAATGCAAACGTTATTACTGAGATTTTTATATTCTTTCTTCAAAGTCAGCAAAATCTAGTATATATCAAAGTGATCCATAGTCAGAAATGTTGGGGGGGGGGGAAGAGTTAACTACATTGCAGGACTTTCTCAGAGTCTTTACTATGCTAATATCCTTTGTGATAACTCTTGTTTAGACTTTTCCAAATGTGTTTGGCTATGTAATCTTCTCTACAGGATGGCTAAGGGAGAGGTGGAAAACACCTATGTAGGCTCCTCTTGAGTCATTGTTCAAGAATCTCTTGTTCTTTGTTCTGACTCCACTTCTTCAATTCCCGATTATAGTATTTTGGACTAATACATTAGAAACAATTTATAATAGAACGAAAAACTTCCTAGGACAGGGAACCTTTTCTTCCCAGCATTACAGAAGAATAATTTTTAAAAAACCTGTATATTTAAAGGGTACAACATGATGACTTATTTGTGTTATACTGTAAGTTAATCATCATAATCAAATCAACTTCTTTGGGGTACTGAAGTTTGAACTTAGGCCCTTGCTAGGTAGGTGGTAAATTGAGCCATGTCTCAGACTTTCTTTGCTTTAGTTATTTTTCAGATAGGGTCTCTTGTGTTTGCATGGGCTGGCCTAAAACCTTGATTCTCCTATCTCTGTCTCCCATGTTTGTAACTGGGTTTGCAGGCATGAGTCATAGTGCCTACACAGTCAAGTTAATTAACACACCCAGCCCCTCAGACCCACCCTCAGCAAATTTCAAGTCAACAGTATAAAAGGCTGGGAATATGGCTTAGTGGTAGAGTGCTTGCCTAGCATGCATGAAGCCCTAGGTTCAATTCCTCAGTACCACATTGTTAGCAAAATGAGCTCTCTTCCCATAGCTTACTACACTCCTTCTCTTCACAGCTTAGCATGTTCTCTTCCTAGGCAACACTAAGCCCACTTAGTAAAGACAGTAAATAATCAGCCTTCAACCCTCTACGTTGGGATGGCACTTCTTTGGGGGGCAGTTACCACCTTATAAGGCAACAAGAGCCCCTTAGAGTGACCTTCAACCCTGGGCAGCTGCAGGATCCCTTATCTACGATTTGGACAACAGCCATAAATCCTAGTCCGCCATGATGAAGCCCCTGGCCCTCACGTCCACACCAGGGTCTCTGCCTCCTAGCCCCTTCTAGCCCCCCCTTAAGCCTCCTAGGTTATATAGGTCACCTCAGACAATAGCCAGTACTTCTTCTCACTTCTCCCTTGTGAGGAGTCTTGCCCTGCCCCTCCCCCCACTTTTCCTGGCAATAAACCTTTCTTTGTTCTCTGTACCTGGATGTCTGCGTGGTTCTCTGACAAAGTCTAATAATCTAGCACACATAAACAGAAAAGGCCAGAAGTGGAGCTGTGTCTCAAGTGGTAGAGTGCTAGCCTTGAGCAAAAGAAGCACAGGGACAGGCAAACAAAAACAGTAAAACATTATTAACTAAAATAACTAGGCTGAGAACGACCCTGGTCCCCTTATGTCTCCCTCTCCCTCAGAATTCCCACAGCAAGAGTGAAATTAAGCATCCAAGCTTCAAAGTCTGACATCAGAACTGGACCACTTCCAGCCTGAGGAGAAGCTACCCTTCCCCACGGTTCCCTCCCACTCCTCCACTCATTTAGACCCAAGTCTTGGGTTTTCTATTTGCTTTTGCCAAATTTGATATTTGCTGGTTTGAGCCTGTGTTTTTTTGCCTACTAGATTATTTTTGTATGCTGGTTATGTTAACTAAGACACGAGACCACTTAGCTAGCAAGGGATTGTCTATAGTTTGGCTGTCCTAGGTCCTGGTTTGTGTAATTCATTGCTATAGTCCTTCTCAACCCTCCGCAACCTCAGGGTGGGAATTTGGTCCTGTGACCTCAATCCCCCTAACTTCAGGACTTTGCCCCTCCCTGCTGGGCCTCCAGGTCTCCCAGGCCTCAACCCTGTTTATAGATAGTTCTCAGAGCTTACCGGTTGTTCTGACCTTTGTTTAGGGCCAGCTCACACAACTCGGCCCATTATCTCCTGCACAGTGACTCAGGCTCTACAGAAATGGGGACAAGACTTTTCTACCTCTTCCTCTGAGCCTATTCTGTCCCTGCACCCTGAGTTTTTGAAAGTAGGCCAGACACTTTGTTTTCCACATTGCTTTCTGTCTCCTTCCTATCTCCAGGAGCCCCACACAGAGCTTTCCCTTTAAACACTTTTCCTGGTGGCACCAGCCTTTTGCCAGGCTGGACTATATTCCAGGAATTTACACATAGTCTCACTGTCTCCACCACAGTGCCTAAGATGCTGTTACTTCCCACAATTTCCAGAGAGGAGATCAGAGGATCAGAGGTTAATTGACTTCTTCAAAAACATAGCAATGAAGCATTGATGGTGTTGGTTTGAAACCAGGCTACCCCTGCGTTTAAGGTATTTACTGAGTTGTCTGTGGCCAGATTGCTGATGGAAGCAGGGAGGGTACACTGCAGGGGTCCCGCCGCTAGGTGGGGCTGATGGCCCAGCTGTCAAGGCCAGGGCTTAGACCTGTGAGGAGGCTTCCTGAGACCCATAGGGGACATGGCAACCTCATCTCATGAGCTACATTTTGACTCTGCAGAAGCTGCAGCCTTAAGAGTTTCTGGAAGGTGAATGGAAAGGAGGATGGACCCTAAGTCCAGCTTCCACTACCCAGTCAGGGATCTTAGGAATGCATTTTCCTTTTTCTTGCCATGTCTACCTCCCAGGAGTGAAAGGCAGGGAAAATCAAAGTGATCCTCTGGCACTTACCTCTGTTGCCTTCATAGCATGGTTTTACCTCTACGAGATTTTCAAATGATTTGTACTGAGAGAAGTGATTTATCTGGATATACGAATTCTGCTTCTTCCTAGTGAGTGGGAACTCAGGAGCTTCATCACCAGCTCAAATGGGTGCAAACATCAAGGAGATCTAAGTATATTCAAACTGGCAGTCACTTCCTGCCCCATGGCTATGCGTTGCTAATCATGGAAGAAAAGGTCATTAAAATGCAAATCAAATATGCAGAGATAGCTGTGTTTTCTCTTCAATGTGCTGGAGATAACAAGTAGCTGACAATGATGCTTGGGCCTTGAAGGGATGTTGAGTCAGGTAGGCTTCCATTGTACATATTTGAGTACATCTATGGGACAAAAAATTTTAAAGAGCAATTCCAAAGTATATATGGGGGAACCACCACAGCACTATACATTGTAAGTAGAGAGCCACATTTCTCACAGCCTATGACTACCATAACTGTAAGGTCCGCTCGTGGATGGCCAACAGATTCCACCCTCCTCACAGCAAAGTCTCCACTCAGTACCTGCCTTACCTAGGCAACTGGGACACCTGGAAGAGGTCACTTCTGCATCTGCTGAGGTAACATCTGAATTTGATGTGGCCACACTTTTCTCCACCCATACCCTAGATAAGGCCTAGCCCAGGCCCAGACGCCCTCTCTGGCTGCTCTTTTCTAGCTCCCTCTGCTCTCTCTCTGTTCTTTTCTAGGTCCCTCAGCTCTTGCTGCTCTTTTCTAGCTCTCTCTGATTTCTCTCTGCATTCCTCTCTCTTTCCCAGCTCTCTCTCATTCCCAGGCCTTTCCCAGCCACGTGGAGTGCTAACCTTGCCTAGTCCCAGCAGGTCTACTGAATAAACCTACCCCTTACCTGAATACCACGTGAGTGCTGCTGTTCTTACTCGGCTACCTCTTTTTAAAAACCTAACAATAACTCTTTCTGAAGTAATACCAAAGAAGAAAATTTGCAGTAGGTTACATAGAAATCACAGGAGGCCATTGCTTGGCCTATACCAAGCTAGAAATCAAAGTGGCATCATGCATGCCAATATTCCACATCATTAATTAAGCTGAAACTAAGCTATTTATCTGATCTTCCCAGAAATCAAGATAGAAAGAAAACAACCACATTTCCCTAGTAGGTCAGATTCAAAGGGTAAGGTAACGGAGTGCCCTCTGTCCTAATCCCTACACACAAAAAGGTAACTGGAATCTACAGCACATGAAATCATTAGATACCACTCTGTTCCATGTCCCTGTCTTTACCCTGGAGGAACTTGAAATGACCAATCCATTTTCTCCCATTAAAGCTCTTCTCAGCTGGGCGCTGGTGGCTCATGCCTGTAATCCTAGCTACTCAGGAGGCTGAGATCTGAGGATTGAGGTTCAAAGCCAGCCCGGGTAGGAAAGTCCATGAGACTCTTATCTCCAGTAAACCACTAGAAAACTGAAGTAGCACTCTGGCTCAAGCGATAGAGTGCTTGCTTTGGGCGGAAGAGCGCAAGGACAGCGCCCAAGCCCAGAGTTCAAGCCCCACGACTGGCCAAAATAAATAAGTAAATAAAATAAAATAAAGCTCTTCTCAATTCACACTGCCAGCATACTTTATCTTACAGGATAAAGTGTTCTTGGATTCTAGAACAACAACAAAAAGACCAATTAAAATTCTTTTTTTTTTTCAACTTTTCTTTTTTGGTACTGGGGATCGAACCCAGGACATTGCACTTGCTAGGTAAGCGCTCTGCCACTGAGCTACAACCCAGCCCCCAATTAAAATTCTTAAACTGAATTGTTGGAATTTCGTTTTTTAACAAGTATGTTCTTTTTCCATACGTGCCAGTGGCTTATGTCTGTAATCTTAGCTATTCAAGAAGCTGAGATCTGAGGATTGCGGTTTGAAGCCAGCCCAGGCAGACAAATTCAAGCCCGCCCCCCCCTCCACCTTATAGAAGTGTTAATCTCCTGTTACACTTTTTCATTGTTGGATAGGAGCTCTATGAATAGAAAACTCCTCTCCAGCTTTTGAAAGCTTCTTTGTTTTCATATGACATAAACTGACCTATGTTTTGAAAAGAAAAAAAGAAAGCTTTCAGCCAAGGGGTAAGAAAGGATGTTAATGTTTACTATTGAATTCCCCAGTGTCATTTTTTTTTTTTGGTCCGGTCGTGGAGCCTGAACTCTGGGCCTGGGCACTGTCCCTCAGCTCTTCAGCTCAAGGCTAGCACTCTACCACTTGAGCCACAGCGCCACTTCCGGCTTTTTTCCTTTTTCTTATGTGGTGCTGAGGAATTGAACCCAGGGCCTCTGGCATGCAAGGCAAGTGCTCTACCACTGAGCCACCTTCCCAGCCCACCCCAATGCCATTTTTAACAGCATGGTCAAGATCATGTAGCTCATCTCCAATCAGAGCTGATATACTTTGGAGAAGAAGTTGCAAACCCTACCATTCTCTCACAACCTTTCTGCTATTTTCCACAGGTAGAACACAGCATGGCATTGAATCTGGCATTGCAGGCAAACAAGTTTCAGGGCCTACCCAGCCCATTCCTCCTAGTAAAGTCTATGCATTTATCTGTCTGTCATCTATTTTTTTTTTTTGCTAGTATTGGGGCTTGAACTCAAGTCCTTGCACTCTCATTTGGCTTTTTTTGCTCAAGTCTAGCACTTTACCACTTGAGCAACACTTCCACTTCTGGCTTTTTGCTAGTTCATTGGAAATATGACTTGGATTTTTTCCTCCCAGGGCTGGCTTCAAACTTCAATCCTCAGATCTCCTAGCCAGATCTCCTAGCCACTCAGATTCCTGAGTGGCTAGAATTACAGGTTTGAGTACGGTGCCTGGAAAAGAGCCACACTTTTAAAATGACAATGAACCCATGCCCTCCCCCTGAGTTTTCTACCACAGGAGTGCAAACTAGGATAGAATTTTTCTTAGGCAGCCTTGTCAGCCTGTGAACTGGGCATTGGGCTGTCATACACCTTCAGGCCCAGGGAGGCCAGAATCCCAGTAGTAAAAGATGCCACCAAACATTGTTCATAGGGTAACATTGCAGACGTTGATAAATTCCACAGGACTCTATGCCTAGGGACAGGGACAGGCTGTTGAAGGCTGAGGTGATGGCTTGGTTCTTGTCAGCTTCCCGGAAGAATGAGGAATCAATGTGTTATTACACTTGTCACTTATTCCAGGGTCAAAGGTTGAGAAGCTTCTGGATGGAGTATTTGTTTGCTGTCACCACTGATTGATGTTTTTCCTGCTCCAGTCTGTATCGCTAGTGACCTCCTTGTGCCCAATGGCCACAGATCATGCCTGCCCCATGACACCCACCATCTATTGAGTATGCATGGGAAGAGTATGACCTGGAAGGCCTTCTCCTTCTCTTCCTCTTTTGAAAACTAAAGACAAAGTAAATGGAATCTTCACTTTTCACATTTCCACAATGTGTGGTCAGCCAAGAGCAAGATGTCAGGATTTTAAATTCCTTTCATGGGGGAAAGTGACCCATGATATGGGGAAGTCACTGGAGACACTGTGGTATGGAGAAGAAGCTGGCAGAGCTTACTCTGAGGGCCAGCGGAGCTTCTCTGCAGTGTGGTGGCTCTGCGTGTTGTCCCGTTCTCCCAGTAGCTCAGTCCTGTGATCAAGTCAGCCTATAGACTTGATGCCTGGGGCATGGCAAGCTGGGGCTGATTGACCTCAGCTGGTGTCTCAGCTATTTGACCTAGCGCTCCCTCTGGTGTCAGCTGAGAGTCAGCTGGAGTCAGTTGGGCCCTGGGGCAGCTCTTGGAGGGACTCTGTGTCTTAGGGCAAAGGGAGGGCTAGCTGGTCTTGGCTGGGTTGGGCTGGGTGACTCTTCTGATCTTAGCTGGATTTGTTGGGGCTACTTTGGGCCAGCTGATGTTTGGTTGATCTAGGCTGGGTACAGTTGTGTTTGAATCTCCACTTGGGCCTAACTTGGAACAGCAAGAAATCACAGTTGTGACTACTCATGGTGATAGAAGAGTTACAATTTGCCTTTTGTGTGTGTGTGTGTGTGTGTGCGCGCGCGCGCTGCTACAGGGGCTTGAACTCAGGGCCTAAGTGCTATTCCTTATTTATTTATTTTGCTCAGAGCTAGCACTCCACTAGTTGAGCTACAGCTCTACTTCTAGCTTTTCAGTGGTTGATTGGAGATAAGAGTCTCATAGACTTTCCTGCCCCCCAGACTAGATTTGAACCTCAATCCTTAGATCTCAGCCTCTTGAGTAGCTAGGATTATAGGCCTGAGCCACTGACACCAGGCTCCAATTTGCATTTTAAAAAGATTCCCTAGCTTCTGTAAAGATGCTGGGTTGCATTGGGCTAAGGGTGAGACTAAGAAGAGACAGTTTATGAGTTATAATAGCACAGTTATCCCTTGGCTTCCACAGGCAATTGGTTTAGGATTTTTTTTTTTTTGGTCAGTTATGGGGCTTGAACTCTAGGCCTGGGCACTGGCCCTCAGCTCTTCAGCTTAAAGCAAACACTCTACCACTTGAGCCACAGGGCCACTTCTTGTTTTCTGGTGGTTTATTGAAGATAAGAGTTTCACAGAATTTCCTGCTTAGGCTGGCTTTAAACTGTGATCCTCAGATCTCAGCCTCCTGAGTAGCTAGGATTACAGGTATGAGCCACCAGCGCGCCCAGCTAGGTTTTAGGATTTTTGCAAATATGGAAGTTGACAGATACTGAATTCCCTTTTAAAAAGCAACATAGTAGTGTAGGCATGTAGTGCATACCTGTCATCTGAACTACTTAGGAGGCCATAGGTAAGAGGATTATGTTCTTTGGATGGCCTGGGCAAAACATGAGATCTCATTTTTAAAAACACTGAAGTAGCTGGGCACTGGTGGCTCACACCTTTAATCCTAGCTACTCAGGAAGTTGTGATCTAAGGATTGCAGTTTGAAACCAACCCAGGCAGAGATGTTCATGAGACTTATCTTCAATTAACCAGCACAAAGCTTGAAGTAGAGTTATAGCTCAAGTGGTAGAACTTCAACTTTGGAGTTCAGCCCAAGCCCTAAGTTCAAGCCCTAGTACTGGCACAAAAAAGAAATACTAAAAGCACAAAGACTGTGTATGTGTCCCTCAAGAGTAGCGTGTTTAACATCTGAGTACAGACCTCATCGAGTCTGGTCTGCTACACGGGAGAGGAAGATATACATCCCAACTGTTCTAGAAACAAAGGAGAGAATAACAAGATACATTCGATTAAGTCACTAAGTACCACATAATGACTGGGAATTCACTCAGACTAATTGGATATAGGTCACTGGAAGAGATTCCATACGTTGGACATGGGAAAGAATTCATTGGAGACATCCAACTCTGTCCATGCAGAAGGGCCACTAGCTGCCCATCTCTGGAGCACACCCCTGGACCTTCATTGTCCAGGGGATACCTGGCTCATGTGTTTTATCCAACAGCCTTGCAGATGCCCTTTAGGGGACCCCTTCCACAGGAAGAGTAAGGGACAATCTTTATATCCATTTGAGAGAATGACATATGATCTAAGTGTAGAGGATCATGCTTCACAGGGGACCTTGCTGTTAGGATTCAGGTCATATCTCTGCAGTAAAGTCACCTATACCTTCGAAGCAAGGGGTCTTTGGGGGGTCATTTATCTGAGAACCATCCCCAAAGGTGCAGAGCAGCTCAGTCCCAACTTCTTTGGAGACCCTTTAGAAGGGAACAACCTTTCCTGCATTACCTCTTCATGGGCTGTTGGTGGTACAGTTTCAGGGCTGGTGGTCCTCACTGTGCCCATGCATGGCAGCAGTACTAGCCCCCTCACCAGGTAGGAGGTGCTAGGTAAAGCTGATGAGCAATCCCAGTGCCAGAAGAGACCTAAGGGTGCTGGGCCTGCTCTGTAGGAGTGATTTGCCAACTTTCATTCTCAAGAACCAATTATTATCTTAAAAATGACAAGACCTAGGGAAATGAATGGAACTGAGGAAATCATGTTCAGTGAGGTAAGCCAAGAGCAAAGAGACAAACGGCACATGGTCTCCCTGATAAGTGGATGTTAAATCCAAAATATAAGGTGATATGACAGTCAACAAGACTTAAGAAACAAAGGACCCCCCCACTCATCTGGTCGAATCACTACTAAATAATCCCATGCTGCTGATCACATATATGGTATATAGGCGCACACCAGAGGGAAACTAGGAGGAGGACACAGAACTAGAGGGAATCAGGGAAAAACATACAACAGTGGGACTCATCAGCTGCACTAGACATTGATCAAAATGAACTAAGCAACTCAATGGCAGCAATGGGAGGGAGGGAATGAGTGGGAAAGAGGGAACAGCTGAATCTATGCAAAAGGAAAGAAATGTATATATCATCTGATGTGGAAGAAATAACTGTATTGTCAAAGTTCATAGAACTCATAAACCACAATAGACAATTTGCCCCATGAAAGTTAGAATGTGTTTGTGACTTTAAGCATCACTATCCCACAATACTATGAAATTTGTGAAATTATGTAATCACTTAATCCAAATAAAGAATTTGCAAAAAAAATGACAAGACCTCAAAGAGCTTTAGCTTATATGGATGACATCTATAAGTAATTACCATGGTAGATATTAGCTAGATTAGTCTCAGGTGAGTGGTGGCCTGGGTCCAATGCAGCAGGTGGCCACTTCACCTGCTCTTGGTGCTGACCTGGACTCCCACACACAGATCTACTTGGCTAGTTACTTGGATGGGCATTACAAGTACTGGCATATCATTTTACCTGGATAATTTTCCAGCTATGTTTATATATATATATATATATATATATATATATACATATATATGTATGTATACATATATATGTATAAATAAATATATATATATGTATATACAATTTTGTGCCAGTCCTGGGACTTGAACTAAGGACCTGGGCACTGTCCTTTAGGTGTTTTACTCAAGGCTGGCATTCTGTCACTTGAGCCATACCTCTACTTATGCCTTTTTGGCAGTTAATTGCAGATAAGAGTCTCATAGACTTTGAAGCCATCCAAGGATGGCTTCAAACTGTGATCCTCAGATCTCAGGCTCCTGAGTATTTAGGATTACAGGTGTGAGTCACAGGTGCCCAGTCCTTAAATGCATTTGATGTCCACAAAGGGAGAGAGTTAGACTCAATGTCCAACAGTCTGAGAGGGGCTTATGACATAAGTCACGTGCCAGAATTCTCCTTTTTAGATGTTCTCTTGCAAAAGATAGAAAAATATGAAGAATATCTGAGGGTCATTATGAAATCTTTTTCAATGTCAATGCATAAATGCATATTTAGTAGACATTTGAGAAATGTACAATGCACTGGCCCACACCTGTGTATGAAATATAGCTGCAAGGAGGTTCTTGTAAGAATCTTATCAAAATTTCTTCTAACACTCATGGCTCATGTCTATAATCCTAGTTACTCAGGAGGCTGAGATTGGAGACTCTTGGTCTGAAAGCAGCCCAGAGACAAATCAAAAACACTCTTCTCGGGCTGGGAAGGTGGCTCAGTGTAGAGCACTTGCCTTGCATGCCTAAGGCCCTGGGTTCAATTCCTCAACACCACATAAGCAAAAAGAAAAAAACCAGAAATGGTGCTGTGGCTCAAGTGGAAGAGCGCTGGCCTTGAGCTGAAGAGCTGAGGGACAGTGCCCAGGCCCAGAGTTCAGGCCCCACAACCGGAACCCCCCCAAAAAAACCCCCCAAAACAAAAAACAAACACTCTTCTCTCTAATTTACCAGAAAAAAAATCTGGAAGTAGAGGAGTGGCTCAAGTGGTAGAATACCAGTGAAAAACCTGAATGAGAGAGAGAATTAGGCTCTGAATTCAAGCCCAAAACTGAGAACCATTTTTTTCTTCTAGTCAGTTTTTTTTTCTTAAAACTTTGTTACTTTTGTTGAAATGCTTGCATGCTGCACGTAGAATCTTAAAACAGAATTAAAATATGATTTCGCTTATTGAATGATTTTATTCTCTGGCCCTCAGTATCGTCAGCTGCTTCTAAGTGTGTCCCCTGCTGTTTGCATCATGTCTAATGTCCCCTGAGAAATAGCTGGGTCCAGCTCTGTACTCTTCTGGGCATGGCCCCTCCTTCAGCTGGTCTCAGAGAAAACTATAAAAAGGTATGCATGGTTTGCTATCTACAAGCCCCCCAGCTTCTAGGGAAAATCTGACTAAAATAGGAAGTAGTTAATACAAGAAAGTCTTTACTTCTCTCTCTCTCTCTTTCCTTCCTTTCTTCTTTGTCCCTTTCTTCTTTCTTTCCTTCCTTTCTTTCCTTTTTTTTTTTTTTGTTTGTTGTTGGTCATGGGGCTTGAACTCAGGGCCTGGGTGCTGTCCCTCTTTTTGCTCAAAGTTAGCACTACCACTTTGAGCCACAGTGCCACTTCTGTTTTTCTGGTGGTTAATTGGAGATAAGAATCTCATAGAAGCTAGTCACCAGTGGCTCATTCCTATAACCCTAGCTACTCAGGATGCTGGGATCTGAGGATCACTGTTCAAAGCCAGCCTGAGCAGGAAAGTCCCCTTGAGACTCTTATCTGTAATTAACTACTCAAAAACTAGAAATGGTAGTGTGGCTCAGGTGGTTGAGCACTAGCCTTGATCTGAAGAGCACAGGGACAGTGTCCAGGTCCAGAGTTCAAGTCCCACGACCAACAAAAAAGAAAAGAGTCTCATGGACTTTCCTGTCTGGGCTGGCTTTGAACAGGGATCCTTAGATCACTCCTGAGTAGCTAGGATTACAGGCGTGAGCCACCAGTGTGCAGCCTTTCTTTCTTTTTCTTTTCTTTTCCTCTAGGCCTCCCACTTGCTATGCATGCACTCTACCACTTGAGCCACACCTGCAGCTTCTCTTTTCCTTGGAAGCTGAGGCAGCTTACCAAGGAACATTTATTTCATGGTTCTGAAGGCTGGAAGGGCAGGCTCAAGGCTAGTAGCTTCAGTGTTTTGGCTCACACACTCACCACCTTCTGACTGTGTTCTCACAAGGCCGAGGCAGCAGGTACTCTATTTCTGGTGTCACTCCATCATGAAGCTCCTCCAAATCCTACCATGCTGGGGCTGAGGACTCAACAAATCAGTTTTAGGGGACATCCACTTTCCATCTATCCCATGTGTTAGGAGCAGGTTAGCAGTTTGTCACACGCAGCCTTGTTGAGAGAGAGCACCCTCAGGAGAATCTACCTCAGTGCACAGTTACGCGTTTACATTTCCCAGGGAGCTGACTGTGGGTTGTTTGGCCCTGGAAGAGATGTGTTCACATTCCAGCAAGGAGAGAATCCAGGATTCTTGCCTCAAGGGCTCCAAAGAGCCATTTATGCTCCTCTTCAAAGGGGGGGTGGCAGCTTGTCCTGTGAGCTCCTGGCTACCATTCCTTGCTTATCTTCGGTGGCAGGACCATCTGGCTGTTCATGGAGGGTCTCCATCTGGGTCTCAGCATGTTGGGACAGGTCATAGATTACAAATCTGTCTCTGAACACCTAGGATAAAATAAATCAAGATGCACATGTAAACTCAGCAATGTTAAGTTAAAAAAAAAAAGAAAAAGCAATGGGATTTGAACTCAGGTCCTTGGCTTTTTCTCTGAAGGTGGGCATTCTATCACTTGAGCCACACCTCCAGTCCTGTCTTTTGCTGGTTATTTGGAGATGGAATCTCTCCGACTTTTCTACTTTGAATCTTTTGGTCTGAGCCTCCTAAAATTACAGGTGTGGGGTTAAAAATATTTTTTTGAGACAAGGTCTGGCTATTTTGTCCAGATTGGCCTGGAACTGCTGGACACAAGCCATCCTCTTGCTTTAAATTTCCAAGTAGCTGGGACTACAGGCATGTACCATAATACCTCCTCACCTTACCAGCACAATATGTAATTATTTCACAGTGCATCACAAAATAAATGTATAGTGAAGTCATCTGATATATTTGATTGTCATACTTCTTCATCTTTACTGTTTTGGGTTCTCATACAAAGGTTCTCATTTTCCCTGCTAGCTGAGGTACCCTGAACCTCCTCTGTAGCCAAAAGATGCTTACAATATAACTGATTTTACTAGCACTGGAGGTGTGTGTTATAGAACCTGATCTTCTTAGAAAACTCTGTGTGTGTGTGTGTGTGTGTGTGTGTGTGTGTGTGTGTGTGTGTGTGTGTGTGTGTTTACTTGGAATCAGTTACATCAGTGACAGCACAAAGGGTTCTAGAATTTCTTGACATAGGGCAGGGTTGAGGAGAGACTTGCTCCAAAACATAAAGATGAGAAGGTAACAGGAAACCTGTTACTTGGAAATACCAAAAGGGAACCTGCAGAGACAATTCCCCATACCGGAGACCTTGCTGACAGCTGGGCTCGCCAGGCTTCTCACCCCAGGGACTACAGCCTCCTGATGGCCAATCCCCCACCTCCCAGGAACTCCTCTGGCTTCAGGGGATTCATAGCTCTTTGGCCTCTGGCCTGATTCTGGCTCTGGCTGGTCAAGGACTGGACCCTGGAGACAAGGCAGGCCCAGGAAGGAATCCACTTGCCCCTGGATCAGCCTTTTCCTTATGGGAACACCCCATAACACGCCCCTTTGAGCCGTACCCAGGAAATCACCTTAGCCCAGGTCTCCCATGGAGGACCCTGGAGGTCCCCTTCCGCAGTGCAATGGTTGTCAAGTGGGGTCAGGTTTTCCAGAGGAGAGTGAACTGTGAAGGAGGACTGTAAGGAGAAAGTACAAGCAGGGACTGGCCACAACAGCATCTGGGGATTTGGAATAAGCCTTTGGAATCCAGAGATCCAATGTACACTATGTGCAGAAACTTGTGAGCCCACCTTTTCTTAGGCTGGAAACACCATGCCTTAAACTCAGGACCCCAGAAGTAAGTCCCTCTCTCTCTCTCTCTCTCTCTCTCTCTCTCTCTCTCTCTCTGCAAGTTCTGGGGGCTTGAACTCAGGGTTTTATACTCTTGCTTATCTTCTTTCACTCAAGTGTGGTGCTCTACCACTTGTGCCACACCTCCTCTTTCAGCCTCAGATCTCAGATCTCAGCCTCCTGAGTAGCTAGGATTACAGGAGTGAGCCATTGGTCCTTGACAAAGCTCTTGGTTCTTAATCATTAGAAAAAGTTGCTAGACTGCTTGCAGTAAGATTAAGGACAGGCAAAGGACTGACACAGGCCTGTTATCCACCTAGATGCAGTGGTTGGTTTCAGACCTTGCAGGTGGTAGGATGAGCTCAGGGAGGATGCTAGCAAGGGTGAGGACCCTGAGACTCCCCCAGGACCTGGAGTGTCACACAGGCTCTGCCTCACAAGCTACCCAGAGGGGCTTGGTGTGAAGAAGGACTGTGCCTGGCCTCCAGCCACCAAATGGGAGGCAAAGCCTGGCACTCACCAAGTCAGGTAGGAACACCACTAGACATTCAGGAAGAGTGCTAGGGAAGTTCTGAATGTCAATGCCTGTCATAGTGGCCAAGAAACTGTGGTGTTTTATGTACATCAAACTACCATGCATTTGAAATAACCAATTAACAAACTATTCATATACAGTCATCCCTTGTTATGTTCAGGGGATAGGTTCCAGGACCCCTCAAGGGCACCCAATTCCCTACATACAATGCCATAGTACTTGCATATAGTCTACACATATCCTGTCATATACTTGAAATAATCTCTAGTTTGCTTGTAAGACCAAATGCAATGGAAATGTTGTATGAATAGTTCTTATTCTGTTTTGTTTAGAGAATAATGACAAGAAATAGTCTGTATGTGTTTGATACTGATGCATTTGTCTCCCTGAAAAATAATATTTTTTCTTGTGCATATCCTAGGGTGTGATTTTAGGGCAAAGCACTGTCTTTAAGCTTTTTTGTTTAAGGCTAGTGTTCTACCACTTGATCCACATTTCCACTTCTGGCTTTTGGGTGTTAACTGAAGATAAGAATCTGAAGGGCTTTCCTGCCTAGCCTGGCTTTGAACCACAAACATTAGGTCTCAGCCTCCTGAGTAGCTAGGATTACAGGCGTGAGCTATCTGCACGTAGCTGAATATTTTTATTCAATCACCTATGATTGCTTGTTTGGGTCTATGAATGCCTAACCCACAAATATATAAGGTTAAAGATATACACACACACACACACACACACACACACACACACACACACACACACAGAGTTCAACAATAACACCAAAGGTGAACCTAACAGCACCAGACTGTAATCCTATCTATTTGGGAGGTGGAGATCAATGGATTGCAGTTTGAAGCCAGCCCATTTAACCTATGGTTGAGTGAAATGTACCCGTTACACCAGCAACATAGGAACCCTGGTGCCTGGGAGCTGTGGTGCCTGTCTGTCATCTTCAGTCACACAGGGAAACAAAAATAGGAGGATCATTCTCCATTCCAGCCTCAGAATAAAGAGACTTTACTTTGATAATAACTAACAGAAAAGAGACCGAACGTATGATTCAAGGGGTGGTGTGGGTAAAGTGCCTGTCTAGAAAGTATGAGGCCAAGTTCCTACAACCACACATAAAAAAGTGAAAAATAAAAGAAATCATTTCTTGCTGATTTTATAATTTTATAAAACCACATACATGCACACTAACTGGACTGTGGTGATCTGCTGGAGCTCACTAATCTTTGAAGCAATTGTTAGCTGAGTTCAAAGGAAGAAGCTGTGATGGAAAGGCAGCCTTTGTCCAGTCTACCTGATTCTTCATTTTGAGTAAACATTTCTTCTATCATCAGGAAGCTCATGGCAGAACATTCATAGTTTGGGAATGACAGGTTCTTTCAGAGTTAGAAATACTTGGTAATAAAAGACTGGAGGTATTTCCTCTAAGAACAGGAACAACACAACAATGTCTACTCTCAGTATTTCTACTAAACATTGTGCTACAGATCCTAGACAGGGCAATTAGGTAACAAAGAAAATGAAGGGAATTGTGATTAGAAAAAGAGAAGTAAAAATATCTCTGTTCACAGAAAGTATCAGAACAAATGACCTAAACAAAGTCCCAAGGCATAAGATAATATACAAAAAACAGTTGTGTTTCTATACATTAGCAACAAACACTATGAAAATAAAGTAAAAATCCATTTACAATAGCAGCAAGAATAAAATAATTTGAATGAACTTCCCAATAAGTGAATGACTTGTTTGTTGAAAACTACAAAATGTTAAAAGAAAACAATAAATGGAATGATGTCTCATGTTCATGAATCAAAAGACTTAATATTGCTAAAATGGCAACACTCCTAAATGTATCTACTAATTGAATACTAACCTTATTAGAATCGGGGCTAGCTTTTTTGCAGAAATTAACAAGCTGATCCTAAAGCTCACATGGAAGTCAAAGGTCTTTGAGTAGCAAACAGACATATAAACGGAAGAGATGAAAATCTATTACCAAGCTTCACATTTACAGCCAACTGACTACCAACAAACATTGATACAATTAAATAGGAGGGGACAGTCCTCTCAAGATGATTGAGATTACTGGATATCACATGCAGATGGAAAAAATGGGACCTCTACTTCACTCCACATAAAAAATGAACTCATGCCGGGCGCTGGTGGCTCTCGCCTGTAATCCTAGCTACTCAGGAGGCTGAGATCTGAGGATCGCGGTTCAAAGCCAGCCCGGGCAGGAGAGACCGTGAGACTCCTATCTCCAATAAACCACCAGAAAACCGGAAGTGGCGCTGTAGCTCAAGTGGTAGAGCGCTCGCCTTGAGCTGAAGAGCTGAAGGACAGCGCCCAGGCCCAGAGTTCAAGCCCCACGACCGACAAAAAAAAAAAAAAAAAAAAAAAAAAAAAAAAAATGAACTCATGTGAGTTAAATACGTAATATAAGGGTGAAACTGCTAAAATTTTTGGGAAAAAAAGAAATAACTTTGTGGCCTTGGGTTCTTAGTTTTGGCATGAAAAACACAAACAACAACAACAACAAAAGATAGACAAATTGATTTTCATTCACCACACAAGAGAACACAAGCCAAAGTCAGGTGTATGCACTGTTATTCAGGTGTAATCCCTTCACTTGGGAGGCTGAAGTGGAATGACAGTCAGTTTGAGTACAGTGTAGAAAGAGAGGGAATTGGGACATGGGGAGGGAGGGAGAGAAGTTGTGTGAACAGGAGAAAATATTTACAAGTATAATAAAGGAATTGAACCTAGAATAAAAAACTTAATTTCTGTGCCCTGATCATATAAAATAATATTTATCAAAAGGAGCTCCAAGAAATGGAAACAAACTTTTTTTCTTTTCTTTTTGTTTTGTTTGCTTGTTTGTCTGCCTTTGGGGGAGAAAAGGGGCACAGAAATGGAGCAACAAAGGGTGAATAAATGCAACAATGGTATTCACTAGATACTATGTTGAAAATGAACTATACAACCTGTTGGTGGTGATGAGAGGGAAAAACTGGGAGAGAACAAAGGAAGAGGTAACATTGGCCAAAAAGAAATATACTCATTACCTGACTTGTGAAATGTTAACCCCTCTGTATATCACCTTTATAATAACAATACAAACATTTAATTAAAAAACAAGCCGGGAGCCGGTGGCTCACACCTGTAATCCTAGCTACTCCGGTGGCTCACACCTGTAATCCTAGCTACTCAGGAGGCTGAGATCTGAGGATCACAGTTGAAAGCCAGCCTGGGCAGGAAAGTCTGTGAGACACCTCCAATAAACCGCTCAGAAAACTGGAAGTGGTGCTGTAGCTCAAGTGGAAGAGCGCTAGCCTTGAGCTGAAAAGCCGAGGGACAGCAGCCAAGCCTAGAGTTCAAGCCCCACAATCGACAAAAACAACAACACAACAACAACAACTAAAAACAAAAACAAAAAACTACCTGGGCACCAGTGGCTCACACCTGTAGCCCTAGCTACTCAGGAGGCTGAGATCTGAGGATCATGGTTCAAAGCTAGTCGGGGCTGAAAAGTCCTCCTGAGATTCTTTATCTCCAACTAACCACCAAAAATCCCAGACATGGCACTGTGGCTCAAAGTGGTAGAGCACTAGCCTTGAGAGAAAGAGCTCAAGGACAGTGCCTCGGCCTTGAGTTCAAGCCCTATAACCAACAAAAAACAAATGAACCTGGGCTGGGAAGGTGGCTCAGTGGTAGAGCGCTTGCCTTGCATGCATGAGGCCCTGGGTTCGATTCCTCAGCACCACATAAGCAAAAAAAAAGAAAAAAGCCAGAAATGGCTCTGTGCCTCAAGTGGTAGAGCGCTAGCCTTGAGCTGAAGAGGGACAGCGCCAGGCCCAGAGTTCAGGCCCCATGACTGGACCAAAAAAAAAAAAAAAAGAACCAACCCCACAAAACTTACAATTCAATGAAAAAAAAAAAAACCCAACTAATTAAAAATTACAAACCAGGAAGTGGTGCTGTGGCTCGAGTAGTAGAGCCCTCACCTTGAGCTAAAGAGCTCAGGGACAGAGTCCAGGCCCAGAGTTCAAGCCCCATGACCAACCAAAAAAAAAGACAAATCACTGGATGCCAGGGCCTTATGCCTGTAATCCTAGCTATTCAATGGCTGAGATTTGAGCATCATGATTTAAAGCCAGCCCAGGCAGGAAAGCCTGTGAGACTCTTATCTCCAATTAACCACCAGAAAACCAGAAGAAGAGCTGTGGCTTAAGTGGTAGAGCACCAAACTTCAATGAAAAATGTGAGAGTACAAGGCCCTGAGTTCAAATCCCAGTATTCACACACACACACACACACACACACACACACACACACACACACACACACACAGATATGCACACGCACAATGATCTGCATAGGTATTTCTTTAGTGAAAATGTTCAAATGGCCAAAAGACATGTGAAAAAATGCTTGTAACACTAGTTACTAGGGTAATATGAATCAATAAATACCACACTGAGGTCCCACTTTCACCCACTAAGTGAAAAGGAGAAAGAGAGTCACAGGTGGGAGTGTGGGGATATGGAAACTCTTACTCTTTTAGTGACAAAGTAGACTGGTATAGCCACTTCAGAACAACCCCATGAATCCTCAGGTAGTTAGGGTCATATTACCCAGAACTTTCACTCTTTGGTATACAGCAAAGGGTAATGCAAACATATGTTTGAGTAAAAACACATAAATATTCAAGGCAACATTATTCATAATAGACAGAAGGTGAAAACAACCCAAATTCCTGGAAACAGATAAACAGATAAACCAAACATGATATATTTATACAGTGGAACCTCATTCAGCCATAAAAATGTTCTGATTCCTACAACTTAGATGAGCCTTGAGAACATTTTGCTAAGAAAAAGAAGCCAACTATGAAAGACCATGAATCATGTGATTTGTGAAATGCCCAGAAGTGTCAAATTTGTACAGGCTGAAAGTCCTGGGCTTCAAGGGACAGGAAAATTGGAAGGTGACAACTTAATGAGTATGAGATTTCTTTTTTGGGGGTAGTAATGGATCTTTTTTATTTTGGTAATGGATCTTGAACTCAGGGCTTTATGCTCTCCTGCCTTTTTTTCCCCCCCTGAGAACTGGT
Organism: Dipodomys merriami; assembly: GCF_024711535.1. Classification (NCBI taxonomy): domain Eukaryota; kingdom Metazoa; phylum Chordata; class Mammalia; order Rodentia; family Heteromyidae; genus Dipodomys; species Dipodomys merriami. The sequence goes on along the minus strand of NW_027205381.1, from coordinate 5,078,519 downwards.
GCTCTACCACTTGAGCCACACCCCCACTTCTGGGTTTTTGCTGGTGAATTGGAGAGAAGAGTGTAGTTTGTTCAGACTGGTTTCAAATCAGGATCCTCAGATCTCAGCCTCCTGAGTAGCTAGATCATAGCCATGAGCCACTGGTGCTTGGCTTAATGGAGAATTTCTTTTTTGCAGTGATGAAAATGTTCTAAAATTGATTGTGGTGAGGGTTGCACAACCCTGTGCTTTGTACATTTCATTCTTTTTGAAAAAGTTCTCCTTTGTGGGTCTGGGTTTGAAGTCAGACCCTTATATGTGCTCTCCCACTTTGAGCTATGCTCCCTATCCTTTGGTGCTTTAGTTTATTTTTCCGGTAAGTGTGTGAGTTTTTACCCTGGGAGCTGACCTTAGGCTGCTATTTTACTGATTTCAGTCTTTGGAGTAGCTGGGATTACAAGCATGTACCATGAGTCTGGCTGTTTGGTTTTTATTTTTGTTTTTTTAAGGGAAGGTCTTACTACTCTTACTATTTATTTGGCCTGGGCTGTCCTTCAACATCAGTTCTCCTAATCTCTTATCTCCTGAGTGGCTGAGATTAAACACAAGAGGCACATACCTGGCAGGAATTATATTTTAATAGTGCTGCTGAAGAACGCATAGGAATTCGTTTAGAAGAAGATTTGAGACGTCAGGAAATCTGATTCTCTGCATGCCCCCGCTGATTCATGTTCCCCAGGCAGTTCAATTCTGAAACACATCTGAGAATTCTGCCAGAGAACCTGCTGAAGCAGGAGTGGGAATCCAGGAACCTAGGTAAAGCTATTGTGATGAGGGCTAACTTGCCACTATTGTATACTCCTGGTGCTTGAAATCCTTTTAAACTGTCAAGATGTATCAGCTCTGTCCCTTGGGCTTTAAGGAGCCTGGTGGTTGGACATACTTCCAATCTAGGCATTCTTAATTCAGGCTTCTAATCTCAGTTTGAATCTCTGGCTGATACCCGAGCTGGGCTCACTTGCTAAGATCAGGAACTAAAGCAGGGCAGCACAGCTGAGGGGCCAGCTCATCTTTCTCCAGGACATGCAGCCACAGGGATGCTGAACCCTTCCTGAACTGCTGCTAAGAATAGCTGTGTACAGTACGTGTGCTCTGAAGACCTTCCTGTGCAGCCCTGAGTATTTACAGCCGATTGGGAATTAAAAAGATCCTCACCCTGCAGTGCCCTGTGATCTTTCACTTCACCATCCAGGCCCAAATCCCCCTCCTCCAGAATGGATTTTTTTTGGACAGGATCTAAATATGTAGCCCAGAGTGGCCTGTTTCAAACTCTCCATTCTCTTATCTCAGCTTCTCCTGAGCGCTGGGATTAAAGAAATACACTACCGTGCCAAGCAGGCAGTATATTTTGAATTAAGGAAACCTCTCTATATGAATTTCTGAAATGACTATATCTGAATTTGGCGGATGAAGGTGTCAGTGTGGCTGGAAAAGTAGGCCTTGCGGGCTGTGCGGAAGGCCTTTTGTCTCAGTATTTCCTTTTAGGACTACTCACCAACTTTCTGGATAAACTGACATGAGAATTACTTACAATTCTTTGGTTGCTGGTGACGGAAATGCAAACCAAGGTGGCTATAAGTCAGGATGATGGAAGCAAGTATTCAGAGCTAGCAGGACGTCATCTCCTGTGTCGCCTTTGGTTCAGTTCTAATGTGGCTTCAATTTCTTTCCATTAACGCTGACTTTTTGCACGATGCAAGGGATGCTTGCAAAAACTTCCGGATTGACCTTGTCAATTATTTGACATCTGGCAGCCATATCTGGAAATCTCTGATTGGTTCATCCTGGGTCTGGTGCTTACTTCTGAGCCAACTACTGAGGTTGGGAGGAGGCAGGGGTGTGGGGTGTGGGGTGGGGGTGGGGGAGTTCGGTGAATCCTCTTCTAGAGGAGTCGACTGGAAATGATACCCTCTGACCTGTAGTAGTAGCCTGGTGTTTGCTGGATAGTCGGCTGCTGTGGCTGTTCAGAGTGATAAACTTGGACATATTGGGCGGAGGACAATATTTACTACTTGTTGCCTTCCCATCATCCATTTTGCCATAGCAACAACCCTAGCTTCCATTGGACCACCAGCTCTGGCCCTCATTCATCCCCGGCCCAGATGTGGAGCATGGGATCCAGATGTGCCAGGCAGGCTGGTCTTGTGATCTGTGACCACGGTGTGGCTACTGGTTTGCAAGGAGAACCGTGGAGTCCACGGGGCTGTGAGTCCTCCACAGAGGTGCTCCAGGCCTGACTGACCAACCAGCTCAGCGCTGTCACCAGATGGACCTAATTGGTGCGTCTGGACTAGTCTCAGGTATTAGTGGTTTTAGTTAAGCTTCTCATGGAATGTAGGTGATTAGGGAGGGGAATCATTGTGTTTTGAGGTGGTCATGCTTTTTTGCTGGTGGCCCAGGCCCTCCCTGCTGCCGGGAAGCTGCTGGCTGACGGGAACAAGGTCTCCAGATTCCAGAAGCTGGAGGAACCCCTCAGGCTGGGACACTTGAGAACACAGCAGCTCGAAAAGCAGCTCGAAGGATTAGTTTCAATCAGGCCACCTCGGATGACTCAGTTAGAATGTCAGGGCCATCTAAATTAATCACAGCCACATCTAAAACCAGCGTCCAGCACAAATCAACTAGCTCTTCCTCACCCGACACAGGGGACTTTGGGGTGGGAAGGAGGACCCTACTCAGTACATCTTTCAGCCCCTCAGACACTTGTCTGAACTTAGACTTGCTAGTTGGCAGTTTTCCTTCTCCTTTTTCTTTAAACATTTTTCTTTCTTCTAACTGGAAGCAAAGACTATTTTTATGACCAGGGGTTTCATTTCTCAAAAGGAGAATGACAGGAGGTGGATATTTTAGTACTGTGTCTCCAACACTTATTAATAGAATTTGGGCACAAATTTAATGTAAAATATTCAAGGCTTTTTCATTCCCAACATGGATTCTTTCCCCACTGATTAGAAAGATTGAATATGATCAATGTAAACAATTCAGATAATAATGAAAGTTCTACAGAAGAAAGTAGTAATGCTGGAAATCTCTCCTGTAGAGCATAATGATGCATTTTCTTTTCTTTCTTTCTTTTTTTTGTCAGTTGTGGGGCTTGAACTCTGGGCCTGGGCACTGACCCTCAACTCTTCAGCTCAAGGCTAGCACTCCACCACTTGAGCTACAGCGCCACTTCTGGTTTTCTAAGTAGTTTATTGGAGATAAGAGTCTCATGGACTTTACTGTCCAGGCTGACTTTGAACAGTGATCCTCAGATCTCAGCCTCCTGAGTAGCTAGGATTACAGGTGTGAGCTACCAGTGACTGGCTAATGATGCATTTTCTTCCAATGCTTTTCTCTCTTTCTTCGTGCCTTTTAACTTGCCAAGCAGGTGCTCTACCACTTGAGCCATGCTTCCAATATCCTATAGATTAAAAAAGTCTTTCCATGAATGGAAGTAATAATACAAAGAATGTTCTTAACTTTGTGTGTGTGTGTGAGAGAGAGAGAGAAGAAAGTCTCCTGGAGGCATTTGGTCATGATAATCTCAGTTACTTGGGAAGCAGAGATTGAGAGGATTGAGGTTCCAGGCCAGCCTAGGCAAAAACTTAGCAAGATCTATCTTAAGAAATAAAGTGGGGGCTGGGAAGGTGGCTCAGTGGTAGAGCGCTTGCCTTGCAAGCCTGAGGCCCTGGGTTCGATTCCTCAGCACCATATAAGCAAAAAGAAAAAAGCCGGAAGTGGCGCTGTGGCTCAAGTGGTAGAGCGCTAGCCTTGAGCTGAAGAGCTGAGGGACAGCGCCCAGGCCCAGAGTTCAGGCCCCATGACTGGACCCCCAAAAAAAAAAAAAGAAATAAAGTGGGTATAGTGGTATGTACCTGTAATACCAGCTACACAGGGGCTTGGTAGGGGGATCTCCATCCAAGGCTAGCCCCAGGAAAATACTCAGGACTATGTGAAGAAAAACTAACACAAAAACAAATGGCTGAAAACATGGCTTAAGTGGTAGAGTGCCTGGCTAGTCTTCCTAGAAGAAAAAGTTCAATTATCTGGTGGCTCACGCCTGTAATCCTAGCTACTCAGGAGGCTGAGATCTGAGGATCGCGGTTCAAAGCCAGCCCGGGCAGGAGAGACCGTGAGACTCCTATCTCCAATAAACCACCAGAAAACCAGAAGTGGCACTGTAGCTCAAGTGGTAGAGCGCTCGCCTTGAGCTGAAGAGCTGAGGGACAGCGCCCAGTCCCAGAGTTCAAGCCCCATGACCGACAAAAAAAAAAAATTATTTGGTATCTACATCAATATTGATTCCTAACTGTCTTTCTTTCTGTTGATGATTACATCATGAATATAAACCTCTGCAAGGCAATTTGTATTTATGTATAATAACATTGAACTAGGGCTGGGAATGTAACTCAGTGGTAGAGTGCTTGCCTAGCATTCATGAAGCCCTCCCTCCCTCCCCAGTTTCGATTCCTCAGTACCACATAAACAGAAAAAGTTGGACGTAGCACTGTGGGTCAAGTATAGTATAGTGCTAGCCTTGAGCAAAAGAAGCTCAGGGAAAGGGCCCAGGCTCCAAGTTCAAGCCCCATGACTGGCAAACACACACACACACACACACACACACACACACACACACACACACACCAGGAACAATGAACCATCCTACCACTTAATGATATAATGATAGAAATTTATCTTTGAGCTGTTTTCAAAACTATTCTTCTTTCCTTTTTCTTCTCCTTCTCTTGCTCCTTCTTCTTCTTTCCTTTTTGTGCTGATCTGATACTGGAGTTTGAACTTAAGACCTGAATACTGTCCCTTAGCTTTTTCACTCAAGGCTAGTGCTACCACTTGAGCCACAACTCTACTCCAGACTTTTTTGCTGGTTAACTGTAGATAAAAGTCTCACAGACTTTCCTGCCCAGGCTAGCTTCAAACCATGCACCTCAGATCTCAGCCTTCTGAGTGAAATAAGGATACTGGGTCTAAGCAACAAGCCCCAAGCCATCCTGGCACCTAGCTGGGTGTTGGGAGCTTTCCACCAAGCTTCAAAAGCCTAGAGGTCAGACAAGCCATTCTTTGAATTGCAAATGCTTAGCTCCAGGAGAGCTAGGAGGGCCCTGCTTCAGAGAATATGCACAAGTCACATTGTGTAGCCTTAGGGAAGGTTTTATATATATATATATATATATATATATATATATATATATATATATATATATATATATATTAAAAATACTGTGCAGAGGGGTTACAGTTACATGAGTAAGGTAATAAGTATCAAGTGGTGTTACCTCCTCCTTTGTTTTTCCCCTACCATCCCTTCCCTCCCCACCTTACCAACTTCTCTCCCCCACCTCAAGTTGTAAAGCTCATTTTCAACATAGTGTCTTGTACATCTCATTGTTACAATGGGTCAATCTATATCCTTGAAAAGCTTTGTGCTAACTCCTTTTGGGGCTGCAAGCCTTTGAGACAGGAGTCCACCTGCAGTAGCAGGTTCTCCAATGAAGATTCCCAATTTGATAAGATGTGGTTTCTCTGTTTCTTACACCTGAATTCCTGTACAACATGCATAGCTAGGATTACAGATGTGAACCATTGGTGCCTGGCAGTGCTTCGATTTTTTTAATAAAAATGTTCATAGTGCTTCCTAAGCTGCAATCTAATAGTTTCATTTTCTAAGTTCTTAAATCCCAACAATGTAATTATTTTTGTTCTAAAAAACTTTGTGATCATTTGAAAAAGCAATGCAGGTGATTTGAAAAAAGAAACACCTTGCTCTTTAAATTGCATGCTTGGGTAACACATGACAGCAGTGTGGGCAGCTAGTGTCATGAGATGACGTTGTCACAGTTCTGAGGGGTGATAATTGGCCACCTGGAAGATCTGTCATTGAAGGTCCAAGGTTGGTTGAGTTCTACATTGCCAGCACTCAGTCAGGGTCAGGCTCAGTGTGGATGCTCATTGAATCTGTGCTGATAAGCAAATGAATGAATGTGTGGATAAATGACTACATTTTAGGGCCTGTGACTAAATGACTACATTTAGGGGCTGTGTTTTCCAATTTTCTTCCCAGGCCTGGGGGAGAAGGGGTCTGTCCTGGAAGCTGAGCCTTAGGAAGTTCTGTGAACATTGGAAACCAGAAGGATCTGAGGGCTCACAGATTAGGGTGTGCTGTGTGACCAGAGTCTGAGGGCAGAGAGGGCAAGCTCAAGAAATAAATGACTCATGGCTTTCAAAGCCAAGTTTTCAAAAGTGTATATATGATTCTGTGGCCAAGAGGTTACAGACTGGATTTCTGATTCTCTTTCTAACTTATAGTGAAATCCTTTGCAAAACAAGAAAGATAGCAATATTTATTCTTACAGCAAGAATCGGTTCAAAAGCATCCTGGCATATAATTATCACTCCATAAACATTAGCTGCTAGAATTAGTCAAACTCTTAGTACTACTTTCTTGGTGGTAATTGAAAGGTGGTAATTGAAAGGATCCTTTGCAACCATCCCAGGGGACCATGCAGAGGCAGGCAAGCACAGGAGAAACATTATTATAAGGTTTATTAGAGGGGCCATATCTCCCTGGGAGAGGGAGCACATGGCATCTGCCCCTGTACAAGTAGAGGGTAGGTCTGGCAGGAAGTGAGGGCTGAAGTGAGGTAAAATGTGTGGCGGTGGGTCTGGGTGGAGAGAGGGAATGGCCAGCTATAGGGCGGGAATTCCAGGGCAGGGAGGAGCTCAGGTCTGGGTGGAGCTGAGAACCAAAGGCAGGGATAATACTAACAGTAATGGCACTATCCTACTGCCAGAGTTAGAGGTCAGGCCTGCAGGGCAAGGTTTCTGGTCCCCCTGAAGTTTATGGCCAGGGCCATCCTGCCTGCTTAGGCCTAAGCCCACCATTGGAATATTCATGGTGGATCTACTCCATCCTTTCTTTTCTGGTCTCTGTCTCCCTCCCTCCCTCCCTCCCTCCCTCCCTCCTTCCCTCCTGTCCTGTTTTTCACACCAAAGAAGAACAGGAAGTGAAAGCAACAAAAGTAGAAAAGAAAAAGGGCCTTGTTTCAGTCATTTTTGTTGCTATCACAGAATGCCTGGGTGTAGGTAATTTATAAGCAAACGAAGGCTGGGAAATCTAGGGTGGTGGGGCTCCCAGGGGGTGCGGGCCTGATTACTAAGTGGGGGAAAGAGACTTTCGACAGCGTCCAGGATAGCACAGGTCATCCTATGGCAAGGGGATCCATAAAGGGTGACTAAACTGTCTTTTATAACATACCCACACTCATGATCATGAGCTCCCACCCTCCACAATTCATTAATTCAAAAATTTGTGAATCTATTAATCCATTCTTGAGGGCAGAGACCATGACTCAGTCTCCTAAATATCCCTCTTCAAAATCATGATCATGTGAATTCAGGATTCAGTTTTGGCATGGATTTAGAAAAGTCAAGCACTCAGACCACTGCAGGCATTTTCCTTTAAGTTAGCATGTCACCTGATGCTCGTTTCCCTGGAGAATCTTTGGCGATCTTAAATTTGGTTTCTTTAAGGGCCTTGCTGTATGCTTTGTATAGAATAGGCTTAAGATAGAAGAACTCGCTTCTGTAAGATCCTGGTCTTGGCTACTCTTACTCTAAAGTGGAGAGTGTGGCTGACCTCTCCCTCTTTCTTTCCATCCCTCTCTTTCTCCTTTTACCACCTAGACCTCTTTTATTTTTGGCAGTCACTCAGTGCCTGCCACTCCTTTGCTGTGAGCAGACTTTTGGAGGAGTGGAGGGCTGGCTGCTAAGGAAAGCTGGTGTCTTGTGATTGGTTGTACTTCTCCGGAAGCTGGCTCTATTGTGTTATAGCATTAAGCAAAGGTAAACTCATTCCTTTAGGGAATGTTTGAGGTAGCTTCATTTTTCCTTTGCCTTTAATATTTGGTAGGCCTCCTAGGGAATAGAGTGGTGACTCTGGATTATCTAGCAGATGTTGAAGCACTGCCATGACCCAGAAAGCAACCAGGTCTTTCATCTGCCTTCGCCTGCTGTTGTTTAGTTTGGAATTCTGCTCAAAGGCCCATGTGTTAAAAGCTTAGTCACCTATGGCTAGATGGTAGAATCTTGGAGAGGGGGCCTAGTGGGAGCTCTTCAGGTCATTGAAGGTGTGTTCCATAAGGGTACCATGAAGTGAGCATCTTTCCTTCACCATATACTTCCATTGTGCTGCCTTACTACACGCCAAGAGCAATGGGGTCAGCCAGTCATGGACTGAGGCTTCTGAAACTATTGAGTCCAAATAAACCTTTCCTGTCCTTTCCTTTCCTTTCCTTTCCTTCCTTCCTTCCTTCCTTTCTTTCTTCCTTCCACTTGAATTCAGGACCTGGGCCCTGTCCTTGAGCTTCTTTTACTCAAGGCTGGCACTCTACCACTTGAGCCACAGCTCCACTTCTGGCTTTTTTGGTGCTTAATTGGAGATGAGTCTCAGGAACTTTCCTACCTGGGCTGGCTCAAAACCATAATCATTAGCTTTCAACCTTCTGAGTAGCTAGGATTACAGGTATGAGCCACTGGTGCCCAGCAACCTTTCCCTTTTAAAGTTTAGTATCTTAGATATGTTGTTGCTGTAATTTCAGTTAAAAATGACAAGTATACTGTATAATACATAGTGCATTCCTAATCTGTCAAATAAGCACAAGGCCCTGAGTTCAAACCTAGGCTTGTCAAAGTAACACATAAACAACAAACAGAAAGAAAAGAATGTACTGCAAAAAAATATAAAGTATAACGAAAAGCTGCAATATATTGAGACTTGATTCAGAGATTTAACATGTAGCAAATAGAATTTCTACAAAGAAAGAGCGGTAAGAATGAAAGTAAAGAACACAGAGACAAATATAAAAGGAAATTTCTCTAATCAATGAAAGATGAAAGTTCTTGTATTGACACACTACCAAATCACAGGCACAACAGAAAATCAGTGCTTGGACAAGCCATGGGAAAGCTCAGAAGTTAAACCAGTGGGGAACACAGATTATTCATAAGGGGAAACAGATGAATATAAGATTCACCACAGTACTCTCTCCTGGATTAGCTTTAGAGATCCAAAGGATAACTGTTTGAAGCAGCCAATCTATCATCCAAAAGTGAAGGCAAAACATATAAATACAGTTTCAGACATCTGAATGATCCACCTTCATTCTTACCTGTAAGAGGATGCATGTTGACTTGGTGAGAATAAATCCTAGAGAAAGCTGCAGGATTCCAGAAGAAGTGGTAAGTCAAGAAATCTATGGAACTTTCTAGTCAGTCTAAGTAAATGTTAATTCAAAAAATTATGTGACTCTGAAATCAAAGAGAGTATTAACATTGTGAGTGGGGAGGAGGGGTGAAGGAGGCATTTGTGTGCTAAAGCTTGGACTTCGTCGAGTGAATGGTAAAGGAAAAGAATATACCTAGATAGCCTATGAGAGGAAAACGAAACAATCACAAATATTGGAGTTAAAAGTTGAAGGCAAGCACAAGAGCATCAGAAATTGAATTGTGAAGATCTAATCAGTTGGTAGAAAGGAAAAAAGTAGGAAGGAAATGGAAGGCACAATAAAAACAAAATACAAAATAAGATGGCGTAACAATCCCTAGTACATCTCTAAAACGCAGACACATGCAATTTCTAAGAGAGACAGCTAAGAAAAAATGACAGTAACATTGAAAATTAAAGAATTGCACAGAGGCATTGAGTATATGTTAACAAAAATTTAAGTGATCAGGTGCTCGTGGCTCATGCCTGCAATCCGAGTTATTCAGGTGGTTGAGACCCAGAGAATCAAGGTTTGCAGCAAGACCATACAGAAAAGTCTGTGAGACTCCACCTCCAAAATAACCAATAAGAATTTGGGTGGGCGGGGGAGGTATAAGCTCAAGTGATAGAGCACTAGCACAGTAAGCAAAGCTGAGTTAAGTGTGAAGACCTGACTTCAAATCTTGGTACTGTCAAAAAAAAAAAAAAAAGAGTAACAGAGTCTAATGGTATCAATATCAGAAAGAAAGGAATTAAAACAACAAAAAAATCAAACATTTTCTATTTGTTTGCTTTTTAATGACCCTGTTTCTTTTGTAAACCCAAGGCTTCACACTTGCTGGACAGATGCTGTACCACTTGTATCTCATCCCTAAAAGTGATAAAGAAATCCTTTATAATGGTACAGTTATGTGTTTCATGTATTCACTCAACAACCTAATATCAAAATTTGTATTGAAAAGATAGCACACACTAGAGAATGGAAACCATAACCAAATAAGGTTTGTTTGATGAATGTAATTTATGTTAATAGATCAAAATATTTTTTTCTCTAGGTGCTATACAAGGTGTTTTTATATAATTTCATGCCCTTTATGAATAAAGTAACTTAATAAAATAGAGTAGAATGACTCAGCATAATTCTTATACATACTGAAACATTAGACAAGAGTTCCAAAACATTAAAAAGAGGTTGTATTAATACTTGTACATATTATTATTGATTACTTGAGAAAACTTAAGTCTGGAAAGCCATAAGAGATAATGTGAGAATTCAGTTAAGTTCGTTAGACAGTTGGCTCTCCCTATCTATGAGTTTTGCATTTGAGAATTTAACTAATCCTGGCCAGAGAGAAGTCATGTACTGAACATGTACAGACCTTTTCCTTGTCATTATTCCATAAACAATATAGTATAATAGCCATTTACATAGTATGTACATTGTACTAGGTATTCTAAATCATCTACAGATCATTGACGATATAAATGAATATACGCATAGTTTATATGCAAACATGAGGCCATTTTGTATAAGTAAATTGAGCATCTAAAGATTTTGGTAGTGGACGTTAGGGTCCTGGAATCAGTCTCTAGTGGATACCAAGAGATACCTATATACAAAATTATAATATGAAAATTAGCAGAGTGCTGATAGCTCATGCCTGTAATCCTAGCTACTCAGGAGGCTGAGACCTGAATATCATGGTTCAAAGCCATCCCAGGCAGGAGAGTATGGGAAACTCTTATCTCCAATTAACCACCAGAAAAACGGAAGTGATACTATGGTATGAAGTGGTAGAGTGCTAGTCTTGAGTGCAAAAGCTCAGGAATAGTACTCAGACCCTGAGTTCAAGCCCCATGACTAACCAAAAAAAAAAAAAAAAAAAAAACCCACAAAACAACAAACTACATATATACAAATAAAAACTAGAGGATACATTGGAAAAATAAACTCCACTTGAAATAGTATGAAAATCTGCATTGAAACACTGAGGAATCAAATTTAAGATGCGTAGGAGGTGCAAGAAAAATCTTAAAAGTGTCAACCAGAGACAAAAAAGATGTGCAAGCCAAGAGTCTTGGTGAGGGAGCTTCAGTTTGTACTTTACGGAAATCTGGGTGAGAATCACTAGGTTTCTCCTTAGTACCGGTTCTCCTGCTCTGCCTTATCAAGCAGATCTGATTTTGTTCTTGGTAATGAAGGGTTCAACTCACTCCTGACTTCCTTACAGCTAGGGACAGCTGTGAGTCCTAGTTTGGATGTGGTTGGGTGAAGCTTATTGGAGTAAGTCCTTCATGTAGTGTAGATTTAGTAGGCATCTGTTTTGTTTTTTTTTCTTTAAGATCTTTTTTTTTTTTTTTTTTTTGGTCCAGTCATGGGACCTGAACTCTGGGCCTGGGCGCTATCCCTCAGCTCTTCAGCTCAAGGCTAGCCCTCTACCACTTGAGCCACAGTGCCACTTCCGGCTTTTTTTTTTCCTGCTTATGTGGTTCTGAGGAATCGAACCCAGGGCCTCATGCATGCAAGGCAAGCACTCTACCACTGAGTCACCTTTCCAGCCCCAGAAAATTATTATCTTTAAGTAGGTATACAAAGGAGTTGCCATTTAACAAAGCAGTTTACAAATACAATGCATCTTGATCAGTGTCACCCATTTAAACATTCGCACCAACCCCTCCCCTCCCCACCTCTCCTATTACTTTTATTAATTTTGTAGGATATACATTGGATTCTTGCCTGCATTCTTCTCCCTTTCTCCTTTTCATTAGTCTAATTCTCCCCTTGATCCTACCCCACCCGTTTCAAGTACTAGTTCCTGGTGTATTTTTAAAATTGAGTTTTGACTTTGCTTTTCTAGGGAATTACATTATTTGAGTTCTCCCTTGAATCTACCATATTTCAGTTAATACATTTGTATATACTTGCAAATCACCCAATGCATTTACTTGTATGTTTATAAATGAATTCTAACTTCCACATATGAGGGAAGACATGCAACATTTGTCTCTCTGGCTCTGACTTATTTCACTTAACATAGTTTTTCTAGGTCCTTCCATTTATTTGCAGATGATACAATATCATTCTTTCAAATGGATAAGTAAAGTTTCATTATATATATAGTATATATATATATAGTATATTTCATTATATATATATAAAATGAAATATACTATATATATATATATATATAGTACATTTTCTTGATCCATTCATCCATTGAGGGGCATCTGGGCTGATTCCATATCTTGGCTATGGTTAATAGTGTGTAATGAACATGGTTGTGCAGTGGCTTTACTGTATCCTGGTTTGTAATCTTTTGGATAAATGTCCAAGAGTGGAATTTTTCTTGTAGCTGAAGGTAGAATAGCCTTATATAGTTTTTTTATTTCCTTATTTTATTTCATTTTGAGACAACTTCTCCCTATGTAATCCAAACTGGCTCCAAATTTGCAGTCCTTCTGCCTCAACCCTTCAAGTGCCAGGATTAGAGGTGTTCATCATCATGTCTATACAATAGCTCCTTAAGACTTTACGGGATAAGCCATGTGCCTAGGACAGCAGATTCTGGATTTCCAATGCCTGCCTTTGCTTTTGCTTAGCAGAGGAAAATTGACTTCCCTTTTTCTGATGCTTCTGTGGTTAAGTGTCTGTTACACAAACTGAAAAGGAAATCAGGTCAGGTAACACAGCTTAAGTGGGGAGGGGGGCTCTTGTCTAGCATGCTGGAGATTTTCAGTTTAATCCCCATTAAAAATAATCTCTAAGTGATGCAGAAATTAAGCAATGTCAAAACTGGAGCTGGGACTTCAGTGTGTACTTAGCATAAATTAGGCCATGGATTCCTCAGCCCCAAAAAGAATTCCAAAGCTTACATCCTTTTGAAAATAGGTGATATAATTCTAAGTCTGCAAAGAAATAAGTCAAGAATAGAAGCCAGGTACTAGTGGATCACACATGCAAATCATAATATTCTATCTCTAAGATATACAATCATCAGGAAAAAAATCTAAAAACAATAAACACTAGGAGTAAACTTAACTTAAGAGCTATAAAACTGTACACTAAGCTGAATATGGTGGTGAGTGCCTGTGATCTTAGCTATCAGAAGGCAGAGGCAGGAGTATCGAGAATTTAAGGTCAGTTTGGCAAAGTTAAGGACACCCTATCTCAAAACCCAAAACAAAACAATACAAAACTGGAAATGGCCGAGGGTGTGACTGACGTGGTAGAATACTTGCTTAGTTAGTAAGAATGCAATGCTGTGTTCATTCCCAAGTACTAGAAAACAAAAGACTAAAAAATACAAAAAGTACAAAAAAGCACAAACTATGAAAGAAAGAAATTAATGTGCGGATATTTAACAATGAAATCCTTCTGTGATAACTGATGTAAGTTAATTTGAAAGAAAGAAGAAAGCAAGAAAGCAAGAAAGCCAGGTGCTGGTGGCCAGACTATAATCCCAGCTACTCAGGAGGCTAAGATCTGATTATTGCAGTTCAAATCCAGCCAGGGAAGGAAAGTCCATAAGACTCATCTCCAATTAACTACCAGAAAACCAGAAGTATAGCTGTGGCTCAAAATGTTAGAGCTCTAGCCTTGAGTACAAAAGCTCAGAGACAGCACCAGGCCCTAGTTTAAGCCCCAAGACCCACAAAGAAAGAAAGAAAGAAAGAAAGAAAGAAAGAAAGAAAGAAAGAAAGAAAGAAAGAAAGAAAGAAAGAAAGAAAGAAGGAAAGAAAGAAAGAAAGAAAGAAAGAAAGAAAGGAAGAAAGAAAGAAAGAAAGGAAGAAAGAAAGGAAGAAAGAAGGAAGGAAAGGAAGAAAGAAGGAAGGAAAAGAAGAAAGAAAAGAGGAAGGAAGAAAGGAAGGAAAGAAAGAAGACACAAATAGATTGAAAAGAATCTCATGTTCTATATATCATTATGATATAAATACAACCAAAGCAATTTACATATTTAATGCAAATCTTTGAAAGTATCAATGGTGTTTTTTTAAAAAAAATCCATCTTAAAACCCATATGGAATTCAAAGGAAATAAATAGCTAAAGCAATCTTGGAAAAAAAGAAAAACAATGTAGGAAGTCTTATCCTAAATTTAAGATCCATTATGAAGCTGTAGTTAAAAAAGCAGTATGGTATTGGCATATAAACCTATATTGGGATGGATGCTAGTGATAATGCTTGTAATCCTAGCTACTTAGGAGGCTGAGATCTGGAAGATCACAGTTTTAATCCAGCCTGGGCAGAAAAATCCACAAAACTTCATCTCCAAATAACCAGCAAGAAATTAGGCTGGAGGCATGGATCAAGTGGTAGACGATCAGACAAGCAAGCAAGCCAAGAAAGCATGAAAGCCTGGGTTTAAACCTCAACTCCCCCCCCCCTAAAATGGGCCTATGAAACAGAAGAAAGAGCTCAGAAATGAACAGTTGCATGCATGGTGAAATTATTTTTGAGAAGGATGCCAAGAAAATTAAATGGTGAAAAGGATAACTTTTTAATCAAATGTCTGAAGAATGATATATCATAGGCCCTTACCTTATGAATCATTCAAAAAGCTAATTCAAAATGAACCAAAGCCTTACACTTAACACCTAAAATGGTAAACATCTTAGAAGAAAACAGGGGAAAATGTCTTGATACTGAATTTGGCAGTGATTTATTGGATATGACATCAAACAGACATAAAACCAAAAATAGATCAATTTGGTGAAATTAAACTTAGGAAATGGTGTGTGTTTGAGGGTATAAGAGAGAAAAAGGCATCTATAGTCCAGGAGAAATGTTTACAAATCCATAATGATATGAAAAAACATCCAGAATATATAAAGAACTCCTGAAGTTCAATCACAAAAACCCAAATAACCAAATTTAAAAATTAGTAAAAGACTTGAATATATAGTTCTTCCAAAAAGATGTAAAATCTTGCCACTGGTGGCTTATGGCTCTAATCCTATCTACATAGGAGGCTGAGATCTGAGGATTATGGTTTAAAACCAGCCCTGGCAGATGTGTCAGAAGCTGGAAAGGCTATAATACACATTAGACACTTCAATTAACCACCAGAAAGCCAGAACTGGAACTGTGCTTGAATTGGTAAGAGTGCAGGCTTGAGCAAAAAAAGCTAAGGGACAGTTCCTAGGCCCTGAGTTCACTCCTCAGTACAAACACACACACACACACACACACACACACACACACACACAGAAAGAATAAGAAAGCCTTATATATTCCTGTAAATGTGTGTCTGAAGCTTGCAAAGACATATT
This sequence comes from Dipodomys merriami, assembly GCF_024711535.1. Lineage (NCBI taxonomy): Eukaryota > Metazoa > Chordata > Mammalia > Rodentia > Heteromyidae > Dipodomys > Dipodomys merriami. The sequence continues at coordinate 5,062,949 of NW_027205381.1, read as the reverse complement.
GTTAAGTAGAAAACAAAATAAACTTTGTGCATTATGGTGTGATAGTATTGTACCTCTGGTTGTTTAACCACATAGTCAAAAACTCTTTACTGTACTTCCCACTGAAGAGTCCAGTCTATGCTTCACCTTTGAAGCTAGTAAGAGCTTGGTGGCCATGTGGACTAGAGTAATTCCTCAGGATTCTGAAGCTAAGTTCTAAGGACCATGCAGCTCTCTCCAGCTCCTTGAAGCATTGCTTTTGGAGCTTGGAGGCTTCTATGCTGTGAGGAGGCCCAAGGTAGCTGTAAAGACCACATGGGGACAACTAGGCAACAGTCCCAACTGTGTACAGAATTTAATTTATCCCAGCACAGGTGCAGCCAGCCATAGTAATAGAGAATCCTCCGGGCCATTCCATCCCTAGATAGCTGAGTCTTTCTAGTTGGTATCTGAGATATAGTGGGAACAGAAAAACATTTCTCCAGAATCTTGAAATTTTCCTCACTCAGAGTCTGTAGCTTTGTGTTAGTTTCTGTTGTTGTGGCAAATACATGAAATAAACAACTTAGAAGGAGGAAAGGTTTATTTCAGTTCATGGTTTTGGAGGTTTCAATCCATGTTCATGCGGCCTTGTTTTAGGCCTGTGATAAAGCAGCATTTCATGATGGAGAGAGAGGAGAGAGGAGAGAGGGGAGATAAAGACACACACACACAGCCAGAGACAGAGACAGAGACAGACGGAGACAGACAGAGAGACAGAGAGAGACAGAGGGACAGAGACACAGAGAGACAGAGACAGACAGACAGAGAGAGACAAAGGGGGGAGGAATAGAAAAGGAAAGAGAGAGAGGGTGGAGAGATAGAGGGTCCCAATATCCCCTTTGAGGGTATACCTGGAATGAGCAGACACTATCCTGTCCCATATCCTAAAACAATAGGTTAGGGACCAAACCTTTAACACATGGGTCATGGGCTTTTGGAGGGCAGTGGATGCTTCCAAATCACAGCAGGCTTGATGCACTGGTTGTTATTTTCTGTCACTCAGTTTAGTGTTTCATTACCTAACATCAGGAGGAAAGAATCATACATGAAGGCAAAGTACATGTCTGGACTGTCTCTAGGAGGGCTCACAAGGGCCTAGTGGTTCCTTCCAGAGAAGGGAATTGGGTGATTTCTTAAAATAGACAGTTTGTTAGCCAAAAAAAGAAAGGGCATATGCATAGGAAAAAAGAATAAAAACGCTTCTTAATAGCAGTTGGTAAACATGTCTGCATAGAAGACTGAAGAGTTCGTCAACGAATGGTTAAAGCAAATGGTTCTTTAACAAATGGTTAAAATTAATAGATTTCAGAATGCTGTTCAGGCCTTTCCTATGTCCCAGCAATGATCAGCCCAATAAAAGTTAGCCTGAATCACTATCACCATCTCCACAGCCCATCAGGGGTGACTTACTTTTTCCAGAAGGCTGCTCTTCAACCTTAAATGTTCCTGAAGAGCCACCTTGACTCCACTGACATCATAGGCTTACCATCTTTCTCTTCAATGGAGTGAGGGGGTAATGGAAGAGTTCAGCTCTGTGTGGTTCAAATTGGAAGAAGGGAGAAAGCAGGGTAGCCTTGGTCTTTATTGGGTTATTCTGGCATAGTTGAGGTTTGGGGACCTAAAAGGGAGAGAGAGGAGTACTTGGCCCAAAGAAAGAGGTCTGGGAGGCCCTGGAGGGAGAGGGTAGAGGTCACATGATGACTGGGGTGTGTAGTCAAGTCCTAGGCTCCCAGTGGGACCCAGCTCCCAGCACTGGGGGAAAATGTTTTGGAGTCAACCTTCTAGGTTCTGTCCTGCTGGTGGTCTCAGCTTTCCAGGGGACAGGGCATATAGAATTGGATGGCTGAGCACAGGGCAAATTCCAAGGAAGAAAGTTCATCCCAAATAGGGCTTAATACCTAAGCCAGTGGCTCTCAACCTTTGGTACCATAGGACCCCTGGGGGAGGGGTGCCAAATGTGCAGATGCCAACGTGCCTGCAAAGATCTTTGGAGCTTACAAGCAGCTGAGCAAGAAGAGAAGCCAACAGTCAGAAAGGCAGGGTAGAGATATGGGACAAGCCAGGATCACCAGGCTGGACTGAGCTGCCATTTCCCAGGCCTAGGAGCCCATCCCACCTCCAGGCCTGTTACTGTGTTTAATGCTGGCCTCATGGCTGTGTTGCTCAGGATTCAATATCAAGTGTTTTTGTTTTTGTTTTAATATGCCAGTCCTGGCACTTGAACTCCAAGCCCTGGGCACTGTCCTTGAGCTTTTCTGCTCAAGGCTAGCACTCTACTGCTTGAACCACAGCTCCATTTCTGGCTTTTTGGTGGTTAATTGGAGATAAGATTCCCACAGGCAGGAACTTGCATGGGCTGGCTTTGAACCACAATTCGTGGACTTCAGCTTCCTGAGTAGCTAAGATTATAGGTGTGAGCTACAGGTACTTGGCTCATATATCTAGTGTTTTAAAGATGTTCCATATGTATTGCTGCTGCTGCCTGGTTGGGCTCGGTGATGTGGTAGTAACCAATGACTTGTGTCCTTTGCCCAGGAACTAGACATGTGGCCTTCTGTGAATGGGACAAATGAGATGTGCCCAGTATGAGCAAGGCCAACACATATAGATGTAGCATATAGCACAGGCAGTGCACAAATTGCCCATGTGTTGAGGCTACCACCTGGAACAGGGGCCTAAAAGTGATCATCCCTAGGAAAGCTAGGATACTCAACAGGCATGCTTGGAGTGCTTTAGTACCAGGTTTTTTTCCCCCATCATTGGGCTTAAACTCAGGGCCTAGATACTGTCCCTGAGCTTTTTCACTCAGGGATAACCCTCTACCACTTTGAGCCACAATGCCACTTCTGGTTTTCTGGTAGTTAATTGGAGGTAAAAGTCTCATGGACTTCTCTGCCCAGGCTGCCTTTGAACCATGATCCTCAGATCTCAGCATCCTGAGTAGCTAGAATTATAATCGTGAACTACTTGGTGCCTGGGCCAGGTGATTTTTTTTATCCACACCCTTGTAGCACCAAGGAACTCAGCTGAAAAAAAAAAAGCGTATGTAGGGCTGGGAATGTGGCTTAGAGGTAGAGTGCTTACCTAGCATTCATGAAGCTCTGGGTTCGATTCCTCAGTACCACATAAATAGAAAAATCTGGAAGTGGTGCTATGGTTCAAGTGGTAGAGTGCTAGCCTTGAGCACAGAGAGGCTCAGGGACAGTGCCCATGCCCCGAGTTCAAGCCCTAGGATTGGCAAAACAAACAAACAAGGAAAAAGCATGAGCTGGTGGCTCATACCTGTAATCCTAGCTATATAGAAGGCTGAGATCTAAGAATTTGCAACTTGAAGCCAACCGAGGCAGAAAACTCCATGATACTCTTATCTCCAATTAACCCTGAAAAAGCTGGAAATGGAGATGTGGCTCAGTGGCAGAGCATTAGTCTTGAGTAAAAAAGCCAAGTGTGAATGTGAGTATCCAAGCCCTAGTACCAGCACAAAAAACAAAAAAAGGAAAGGAAGGAAGGGAGAAAGGAAGGAAGGAAGAAAGGAAGAAGAGAAAAGAAAAGAGAAGGAAAGCAACCTAGCATCGTGAAGAAAGCATGTTTCAGAAGGGCAGCTGGAAAGGGGGTCATCTGATAAGACCCTAACATTGGGCATCCTAGAAGAAATCAATGCGGGCTGAGGACAGGGGCTATGGAGTCTGAGCAGCCATTTCCCTTGCACTGTGTTTTGCCCAGAACTTCTGAGTAGTTGTGGGCTCCACTGTGAGAGGACATGGCAGTGAGCTGTCACTGTCTGGGGGTACATATATGCATGGTGGCTGTGGGCCTGGTCTCCATTGAGGCCTCTGAGCTAATTGCCTAACTGCCTGTTGTGTTTGCTGGTGCCAGGGCAATACCATCTCTTTCTGCTCTCCCAGAAAGCTTGATGTGGTATGAGCCTTAGTTGTGCAGGGATTCTGCACTGAAGGAAGAGGGTGCTTTGGTCCTCCGATGGAGGGAAAGTGGCTCCCAAGTTCCTGTTTTTCTGAAAGGTGAGCACCTGCAGCCCCCAGCTGTGGAGGTGGTGATGAGAATGTTAGGGACTTCAGAGGGCTGTGGAAAATTGTCATGAGTTTCACAAAAGGCTTTCATTCCAGGTTAAGGCTTGCTGGTGATCTTGGTATCAGGACACATGCAGGCCTGAGGCTCTTAGACACTGTCAATACTGCTGTTCCAGCTTTCAGAGCAAGAGTGATTCCAGGTTGCCCTAGCTTGTGCTGGGGGTTAGTTACCCACCCCCTCCTACTCTCCTTCTGCCTCTCACCCCTTGCTCCAGCTGTAATAGAATTCCATATAAAGAAGAGTTGATTTTGCTGAGCATTGGTGCCTTATGCCTGTAATCCTAGGAGTCAAGGAAGCAGAGATCTTAGGAATGCAGTTCAAAGGCAGCCCAGGCAAGAAGGTCCATGAAACTCTTATCTCCCATTAACCACCAAAAAGACAGAAGCGGAGCTATGGCTCAAATGGTACAGTACTAGACTTGAGTATGAAAGCTGAAGGATAGTATTCAGCCCCTGAATTCAAGCCCCAGGTCTGGCACAACTCTGGAGCACATAGCATCACCATTCCACAAGAGTCTTCATCCTATATCATAATATGACACAGGGAGTTATGTGGCAAGAAATAGGGAGCTTCTAGGAATTCTGGTCTCTCTTTTCTTTTCATGGAGACACTAAACCCAACATCAAAGCCTCATCCTGATGACCACCTCTATTCATAGTCATCTCCAAATACCATCAACAAATAACTTTGGGGATGAAGTTCTCAACATTAACTTTGGGGATGCACGTTAAGTCACATTGGAGTCCTGTGAGAGCCTTGTTCCTCCCTGTTCCTGTGAGGACCAACTTCCCTCCTAGAGCTTTTCTGTTCTATCGTTGGGATGTTCCCAGACCCTTAGCCTTTGGGTAGACTTCCAAATCTTTCTTCCAGTGGATGGAGATAATTGCATTCATTGGTCACCTTATCTGTCCCATCTCTGGTGTTGGAGGTGGGGTCCATAGATGTCCATTGTCCTCATGGCCCCTTCATAGCTAAACTTTCCTTCCTCAGTCATTTCCACAGCGCATTCTGTCTCAGGATGCCAACCACTTCCATCTTCCCTAACTCCCAGCCTAGTGGGAGCGACTTTCCTGGTCATGGATGCTTCCCCATTCCATTTCAGCTCAGCGCAGCAGCAAGGGCCACTTGGTACCAACGGACATGGGCCATCGAACTCCCTCACCTTCTGTGATGGCCACCCCCTGCCACTGGCCAATCACTTGTCCTCTGCTTCTCATTTCATCTGAATCAATATCTTGTCTGCCTCAGGCTCAGACAGAGTGGATGCTCTGACAGGGATTGCTTAGATCATTCTGTGATTCTCAGTGCTTGAGTTTCAGGGGGAAGAGAATGAACAGCTGGGCTGACTTGTTAGGATGATATCTGACAAGTATCCTGTAATTTGGTTAGGGCTTGGTGAGTTGGCTGGCAGGATGCTGGAACATAGTGCATTGATATTTCCTAATGAGTAGCTAAGATTTGCTGAGTCCTTCCAATGCATCCACTCATTTACTTTTCTGTCCATCTATCTGTCCATCACCCACAAATCCATCCATCCATCCATCCATCCATCCATCCATCCATCCATCCATCCATCCATCCACTCACTCACCTGTAGCAGAGTAGTGAATAGCAGCCACAATTCCCATTGTCTACAGGTCCATATGGGCACCATGAGTGAATGGAGTAGAACAGGAAGATGGTAAGAGGTTAATTGACTCTTGGGGATGAAAGTGCAATAGGAAGTGAGGAAATGGCTAACTTGGAAAAGGATATGCTGTAATGGGATCAGCTGTTACCCTAGCTTATTGGCAAGAAAATCTGCAGGCCTAGTAAAGCTAAAACTGAGTGATTTTATTTTAGAGTATCCAGAAATGAAATGTGTGTTTTCATATAAACTTCCAGGTCGTCAAACACTGACAACTCATACAACTAGAAACATTACTAGGCCCCAGTTTTGTAAATTAGCAAGACACACACGGTCTGAAATCAGTCTGACTACCTACCACCTTGTAGTCTCTGACCTGTTTGTATTTTGGCGGTGGTGGGGCTTGAATTCTGGGTCTGGGCGCTGTCCCTTAGATCTTCACTTCAAGGCTAACATTCTACCACTTGAGCCTCAGTGCCACTTCTAGTTTTCTGGTGGTAATTGGAGATAAGAGTCTCATGGACTTTCCTGCCTGGAATGGCTTTGAATTGTGATCTTCAGATCTCAGACTCCTGAGTAGCTAGGGTTACAGGTGTGAGCCACCAACACCAGGCTTTGGCCTGGTTTTAAAGGGGTCTTGGAGTTAGATTTCCAACCTGCTCTGCCACTTGCTGTTCGAGAGCAAGTTACTCAGTCACCCCTACCCTCAGTTTACTTCTCTTAGAATGGGTGAGCCCCATCTACCCCACAAGGTTGGCTTGTTAGAATGACTGTGGGGTTACACACATACTTACACAACAGGCACTTGGGCACATGCTTAGTGAGTGTGCCCTGTCACCAGTGAGTGTCGACTTTGGGCCTGTCCCAGTGGTCCCCATGGTCAAGGTGGGACTCCAATACAGATGTGGGCCCAGAAAGCCCAAAGAACAGAGATAGAAGACTTCCCTTTCCCCCCTCCTGCCACCTTTGCTGCCCATATGTAGTATTTCCTGGCCAATTAATATTAATTAAAAATTAGAATCCTATTTAAAGTTGACACTTCTGTTTCTAGGAAGGCATTGTAGGAGAAACTGTTTTATTTGAGATTGGGGTAGGCTGATGGTCCCTTACTTTCAAAGACCTCCTTCTTCCTTGGAGCATGTCTGCTTAGCAAATGTTGTAGGCAATGCGGGGAGAGAATTGCTTCTTTTTTTAAATTTTTATTTATTTTTTATTGTGAAAATACTGTACAGAGGGATTACAATTACATGGACAAGATAATGAGTACATTTCTTATCAAGCATTGTAGCCTCCTCCTTTGTTTCCCCTTCCCATCCCTCATAGCCTCCCCTCGCCCCACCACAAGAATTGTTTCTTGTTAAGACTAGTGGGCCAAGGTAGGGCCAGGCATGCCTGGCTCATGGTCTGGTCATCTTTGGGCCAGAGCTCAGCTCTGTTGCACTCTTGCTCTTGATGGTTTTGTAACATTGCTCTCGGCTTTCACTCCTCCTTCATTCCATGTGTTGCCCCGTTCCAGGAGACGCCTTCCCCACATGACATTTCATTCAGCATCCTTGCCAATCAGCTGATTTTATCTGGGTTTCACAATTCAAAGGAGAAAGGAACATGAGGGCAGCAGGAAGATGATGTTTCTTATTGTTTGCCCTCATAATTGCTATCAATTACATCTAGATGCTGGCATACCTGCTCAGGCATGGATGGCTCTTTATCCATCGAGTGTCAATTCTAAGTACTGTGTGACCTTGACCCATTTCCTTCATCCCTCTGAGCCTGTGTTGGTCCCATGTGCTAGGAGGGGACAATGATCTATGTGGAAGATCTATGTGGAAGATCATTTACTGTAAGCACTATGAATTCCTTCAGATAAAGAACCCTTGGGGCTCCTTGATGGTTCCAGCTGTCCTGACTAGACTCTGGTGTGTGTCTGTTCTCTAGTACTTATCTGTGTTTCCCACTCTTTGAAAACTGGTTATGAGCTGTGTTCATGCCTGTAATCCTGGCTGCTCAGGAGGCTGAGATCAGAGAATCAAGGTTCAAAGTCAATCAAGGCAAAACATCACCAATTAACCAGCAAATGGTCTGGAGATGTGGTTCAAGTGATAGAGTGCCTGCTATGAGAAGAAAACTGAGTGCTGGAGGCTCACGCCTGTAATCCAACTACTCAGGAGGCTGAGATTTGAGGATCTTGGTTCAAAGACAGCCCAGAAAAAAAAGATTTATTTTTTTTGGGGTCTGGTCGTGGGGCCTAAACTCTGGGCCTGGGCGCTGTCCCTCAGCTCTTCAGCTCAAGGCTAGCACTCTACCACTTGAGCCACAACGCCACTTCTGGCTTTTTTCTTTTTGCTTATGTGGTACTGAGGAATTAAACCCAGGGCCTCATGCATACAAGGCAAGTGCTCTACCACTTAGCCACCTTCCCAGCCAGCCTAGAAAAAAATTTCTAAGACCCTTATTTCAGGTTAACCAGCAAAAGCTAGAAATGGAGATATGGCTCAAGTGGTAGAATGACCACCTGGGCAAAAAAGCCAAGAAAGAGTATAAGTCCTTGAATTCAAGCCCTCGCACAGACAGACAGACAGACAGACAGACAGACAGACAGACACACACACACACACACACACACACACACACACACACAGAGATCTATATCTATCTATGTCTATATAGATTTATGTGGATATATAGATATTTTTAATTTTTAAAAATTATCTTTAAATAGTTGTCCAAATGATTTTCAACTCAACATGTAAATCTATAAGTATAATGCATCTTGATCAATGTTACCCCTTCTATAATTTCCCTCTCATTATTTTTGAATTTGTAAGGGTGATAAAACATTATAAGAATATAAAGTAATATAATGCAAATCTATGGATTTTTAGGTTTTAATATTTCTTATTTATGTTTTAATAGCTTTTCATCTTTTTGTTATTAAATAGTCTACAACTATCACCTAAATTTTGAAAATTTTTATTTATTTATTTATTTTTCTTGAATAATCTCATTGTCTGAAAGAAGGGAAATGACATCTGAACTAAAGTATCAAAACTTTAATTATCTTGATGTTACTGAAATAAATAAAAATAGATTTTATTCCTAATTTTATAATTGATAGCTTTTCTATTACTTTAAAGCCAAAAATTTTGAATTAATATATAAATAATATTTTAAGGCAAAATTAAAAATAACATTAGCATGACAGATAAGATTGTTTTACTGAAAATAAATAAAAACATAATATGAATGGAAAGCATCTGCTTTATTTTTAAGTTTTGTCTTTGTTCAGCATGGCTATACATCTTTAAAAACCATTGTGATCCTAGCTAGTCAGGAGGCTGAAATATGAGGACTTCAGTTTAAAGCCAGCCCAGGAAGGTAAATCTGAGAGACTCTAACCAGCAAAAAGCTGAAAGTGCAGGTATGGCTCAAGTGGTACAGCAATAGCCTTGAGACAGTGAAAGGCCCTAAGTTTAAGCCTCAGTACCAACACAGAAAAGAAAAACATTGTTTTCTTAGCATATGTTGTTGTACAGTGAGTTTCACTGAGACATTTTCAGATGTTTTACATTATATCTTACATTGTATCTACAATACCTCTCTTCTCTCCTCTCTTAAAACAATTTCAACAGTGTACATTGTTAGGCTGCTGGGACTTTTAATGACCAAAGGTCTGAAAGTAAGTCTCAGACTTCACTTCCTAATTAGTCCTTTGAGTCCTTTGAGTCAATACTATTGTAGTATTGACACGATTTGATGTATGTTGTAAGACAAAGTAAATTAAGTAAATAAACTGGCCACCAAGATTTTCAGTTTAGGGAAAATATAAAATACAATTAGAAAAATCAAAGAAATTAAGGGAGAAGAACTCACTTCCTCTTTAAATTTGAATTGGAGATACCAATTAAAATGTTTGCTTTTTATTATTTATTTTTTATTGTCAAGGTGATGTACAGAGGGGTTACAGTTATATAAGTAAGGTAATAAGTATATTTTTGGTCAAACTTGTTATCTCCTCTCTCATTTTTCTCCCACTTTCCTTCCCTCACATCCCCCCACAAGTTGTACAGATCATTTCCAACATATTGTCTTGTGAATATTGCTGTTGCATTCATTTCCCTCTTGCCCTTTGTTTTACCATTTTGTTGTTCCCCTTCCCTTCCCTAATTCAGATAAACATATATACAATACCCAGCATACCAAAATCAAATACAACAAGGGATAAACCAAAGGGGGAAGAACACACAAGAAACAAGAAATCACATATTACATGAAAAGCAACATCAAGGAAAAACCTCTGTGTCCATGTCTTAGAGTTCATTTTGCTTAGCATCATCTTCTATGGCCATATGCATGTAGCTATTGAGTTATTCTGCTGCTCATCTGCTATTGAAAGGGCCCAGGAACATCTTAGTAGATGGAGAACAGCCTAGATTTGGCCTCTTTTCCATTTGGTGATAGTGGGGTTTAGAACTGAAAGCCTTGTGCTTATTAGGCAGAAGCTTTACCATTTGAGTCACACATCCCACCACCCCCACCCCAGCCACTTTATAATCTTGTTATTTCCCAGGCAAGTTTTTGCTTTATGCCAGGAAGTCCTGGGTTGAGCTCTTCCTATTATACTGAACTGTGCTATTGGTTGAGATTGAGTCTCAATAAACTTTTATGCCTACCCTGGCCTGAAATCTTGATTCCACCCTTCCTCTCAAGTAGCTAGGATTATAAGCTTGAGCTATCATGCCAAGATAGGTTTTTAAATACCATTTTCTACTGAAAAAATTAGAAGTCAGGGGTGGTGGGAGAGGATTGCTGTCTATTCAGGGCTATACAACCTATCATAGATAGGCAGATTATAAACAATGAATTTTTTTTCTCACAGCTCTAGAGGCTGGGAGTTTGAGATAAAAGCACCAGCAGATTTGGTGTCTGGTGGGAGCCCATCTCCAGGTTCCTACATGGCATCATTTGGCTGTGTCTCATGTCGCAGAAGAGAAGAGAGAGCTCTATGGGGTCACTTTTGTTTGTTTCTTTGTTTCCGGACTGAGTCTCATTATGATGCCTTTGAACTCTTTCAGCTCAAGGGATTCTCCTGCCTCAGCTTCCCAGCCTGTGCTATGTGCAGCTGGGCATTTATCCATGTTCTAAACATGTCCCAAAGGAAGAACACCTGCCTAGCAAGTATGTGGCCTGGAGCTTAATCTCTAAAAAGGGAAAGAACTAAATTAATTGATAACTTTGAATAAATAAACACATGGGGTTAGAATTTCAAGGTGTGAATTTGTGAGGGACACAAATATTTAATCTATAGCAGTGATCTTGAAATATATCAGGAAGGAAGAAAATCTCTGTGTTGGTATATTTTGTTTCAATGTAGTTAGGACCAATTGTTTTGTTAAATATTTGTCCAGATGCTGTTGTAAAGGTATGTTGTAGATTTGATTAATATCTATTATCAATTGACTTTTGCATTCAGTAATGCGAGTGGGCCTTGTTTTACCAGATGGAGGCATTAGAAACAAAAACTGTTTTGTTTTGTTTTGGTTTTTGTCTTTTTTTGGGTGGAGCAGAAGGCATTCTGCTGACTGTAAATCAGAAATCCTACATGAGTTTGCAGACTATCTATTTTGGACTTACTTGCCTCCATAATTGTATGAATTTTTCAAGAAGAAAAATCAGACAGCTATAGTAATCTTAGCACTCAAGAGTAGGTAGGAAGATCTGGAGTTTAAGGCTAGTCGGATCAGGGGTAAAAACAAAACAACAGCAAAATAACAACAAAAAAGTTGTATCCACATTCCTTTTGGTTCTATTGATCTGTAGAACGGTGACTGATATACCTTCAAAGAATAGTAGGAGTTGGATACTGATGGCTCATGCCTGTAACCCTTGCTATTCATGTATCTACTTTTTTTTTTTTTTAAACGAGTTTAGGCTAGATTTACAATAATATGCCTCTGGTTTCCTTACATTTGCACACCTCAGTTTTTTCTTTTTTTTGGGGGGGGTCCAGTCATGGGGCCTGAACTCTGGGCCTGGGTGCTGTCCCTCAGCTCTTCAGCTCAAGGCTAGCACTCTGCCACTTGAGCCACAGCGCCACTTCCGGCATTTTTCTTTTAGCTTATGTGGTGCTGAGGAATCGAACCCAGGGCCTCATGCATGCAAGGCAAGCGCTCTACCACTGAGCCAACTTCCCAGCCCACTCTTGCTATTCAAAAGACTGAGATCTGAGGATCATAGTTCAAACCCAGTTTGGGCAGGTTCCTGTCTGTGCGAATCTTATTTCCAATTAACCACCAAAAGGCGAGAAAACAGAGTAATGGCTCAAGTGGTTGAGCACTAGCATTGAACAAAAAAATCTGAGAGACAATACTTAGATCCTGAGTTCAAGCGCGCACGCGCGCACACACACACACACACACACACACACACACACACACACACACACACACACACACACACACACACACACAATTGGACCCTATTGAAAGGATACAGAGCCAGCTGAAAAAGACCCCTATTGGCCAAATTTGGGACAATTTGGGTATCAGGAAAAAGAATAGTGTGTATAGTGGCTTCTACCCAGAATCATAGCTATTTGGGAGGCAGAGATTGGCAGAGATTTGAGGCTATCCAAGGGGAATAGTTCCTGAGATCCTACACACCAATAAATAGGAGGATCAAGTTCCAGGCTGGCCCCAAGTAAAAATGGGAGACTGAACTGAAAATGGACTGCAGAATACCTGTCTAGCAAGTATGTGGCCTGAAGCTTAATCTCTAAAAAGGAAAAGAACTAAATTAACTGATAACTTTGTATAAATCAAACTTTACAAGTCCATAGCAATGTTGAGAAAGAAGAAGAAAGGGAAAAAATGCTCCTCATGTGTCACCTTCGATGACTGTTAGTCAATTCCTTTTCTACAGTCAAGTATAAAAGTATAAATATATTCATAAATTTTAGCAGGAAGGTAGAAGAAATATTAGAATAAGAAAAAGCCCTATGTGATCTCTAGTGGAAAGCTGACATGGATCATCATTGGCACTAACACCACTGGAAAGACTGCTGTGGATCCAGCTACTTCCTGCTGCCAAATGACCATCTCCAGCTTATGTGCTTACTATAAGGTGTAAACTTAGCTTTGTGATGAGAAAGTCAGGCATCAACATTTCAGTTGTGGGCTAATGGAGCATCACTAGCAATGGGTTCCCCTGACATCAGGTACCTCTTCTGGCAATGCAAGAGTGCCTGACTTATCTTCTATGACAAGGTTACACCTAGTCCAGAGTAACAAAATAGATTAAACCCAGAAAAAGAAAATGCCTCTTGGAATGTGGGACAGTCTGTAAAAGGACCAATCTAGTTTCTTTAAAAAGACATCATATCCCCTCCCACAAACTGGGAGCGGGGAGCTGTTCAAATGGACTAAAATATCCTAGTATCAAAGACAAAATGTGAACCTGGATTCTCTCTCTCTGTCTCTGTCTGCCTGGCTGTCTCATCTATGGAAACATTATTGTGATAACTGGCAAAATTAAATTGAAGGTAGATTGGATTCTAGTCTATTCTCTGCTTTTGTAACAAATTACCCAAAGCTAGATCATCTATAAATAAAAGAAGTGTGTTTAACACGTAGGTCTGAAGGCAAAGGGCATGTCTTCAACTACTGCTTGACTCTGGCGAGAGCCTCTTGGTGAATGGAATTGCTGAGGTGAGTATGTAAAAGACAGAAACCAATGGTGAGACAGGAAGCCAAAGAGGGGTTTAAGGGCTAGATTATTGTTTTATCATCATTTGTTCTTTGGAGAACAGTAACACCCTCTACTATTCCAGCATTTTTCCATCAAAGGGCAGATCCCCAATGACCTAACAACCTCCCATTAAGCCCCACCATTAAAAGGACCTACCACTTCTCAGACTCCTATACTGAAGACTAAACTTACAGCACATGAACTATGTATATCTCATCTAAACCACAGCAGACAATTTCTTAGCTGTGGTAATGGCAGTGTGCTTATGCAAATCCTTATTCTGTAGGACAGGAAGGTCATATACAACTCCTTTCAGATGGTTAAGATGTATTACACATCTGTTATACATGGAATAGTTTTCCATGATAATGTGTCAATGTTTACAAATGGATGCACACAGGTGATGAATATGTGACTCTTTGCTATATTTTTCTTTCCACTTTCCTTTAGGAAATCTTCTACTAGGTAAAGTTGGAAAAAAATCTATAAACCCAACTAAATAAAAATGATAGCATAAATTTAAGGTGATGAAGGAGGTTGTTTGCTTTATCATGCTTAGCAGGGTGATCAGTAGGATGGTAGCTGTTTTAATTTTTGTGTGCTACAAATTTATACAACCCAGTGTCAGAGAAGACACAACTCTTTAGTACTTTCCTCTATACCAGCTACTGTGAAAAACATTATAGGGTGTTATGAAGTTGTTTGGCTTTCTCTTGACTTATTGGTAAGCCTAAGCTGTATAAGATGCTAAGATGTATAAAATCTGCCATCATCTTTTCTGTTTTCGGAGAGACCCAGCAATTTACTTGGTGCTAGTCTGCTCTTAAGGAGAAACAAATTCCAGTTGATGTGGCTGATGGTGCTTACTTTAGAAAGCTATGTAGATAACCCAAGGCACCCACACTGGGAGTTGCTTACTCACCTCTCCACCATCCATACATGGTCATAGCACCAATGAGATTCAATGCTCTCTTTTGGAAGTTTCCCTGTTGCTAAGCACAGCACATAACCCAATATGATGAAAGCAAAAGTAATTTGCTGGATGAGACTTTGGGATTGCCTTTGTACTGGCAGAAGCATATAGCTTCAGCCCTTTGCTCTGTGGGTCCTGGTCTCCCAAATCGCTGACATAGCAGGCACACTATCTCTCCATCCTGAAACTATGAGGTAAATGTTCCACAATCACAATCCATGAGCAGAACGATTGAGTTGGGTGATGAAAAGAACTTCTGTCTTGATGATATCCTTGAGCAATTTTGTCAGTCCTAGATACCTCTCTAGACTTCTTATTATGGAGGAAAAATAAGCACTTTTATGTTTAAGGCAGTACTTACTAATTTAACCTACAAGTATAGACATTCCTGGATGACTCATTCGGAAAATAGTGATGTTAAGAGTTTAGATGAACATACATTGTATGCATTTAGAAGCAAAAATTTTGTTAAGATGTTAGCAAATAGAATCCAGTTGTTTTTTTTTTTTTAATTCATACATGATAGGAAAGGGAAGATAAAATTGGTTCAATATCTTCAAACCAATATAACCTATCAGATTAACATGCTGTGGAAGAACAAAATGATAACAATTTACTAAAGATCTTAATTGATACTACTTTTTACTCTAGAATTGGTATTATTTTATTCCATAAAGTAGAATAAGTATTCTAGTGGGCTGAGTAGACAGGATGTCTTTATGGACAGAGAAAAAGTGAGGAAAGCTGTTTCAAAGTAAATTTCCTTGTAAAGCAGAGATAAGAGGTAAAAACAGTAGAAAAATACTTGATTGGTTACATCAGGTTACTTTAGGTTACTGTTTGCAAGCATTAAAGGATTAAAAATAATGAAGGAGAACTTGTGCACTGTGGGAAGTTTAACTGAGGAGCTGAGAGCAACTTAATCTGGGTTTGGTGACGTAGAACTTTAGCATGAATGATGCCATTTTTATGTGTAGCCTTCTCTTCTGGGCACCAGAGTAGGAGCCTCATTCAAAACGATGGCCTACTATACTTATTGTGGAACAAGGCTAAAGAAGAAAAACCCTATCAGATCAGATCAGATCACATCAATTGACAAAGAAAAAACATTTGACAGAATTCATCAGCATTCATGGTCAAAACTAACAGAACACTAGGAATATAGTGGAATTTGCTCAATCTAATAAAAAAAACAAGTTGATGTTAAGCGAAATGAACCCAAGATAAGGGTTCAAATGTTTTTTTTTTTTCTTGCGATTGTTTCCAACATATTTATAAGATGATTTCTTTGTTGCTTTGTATGTCCCTCCCCCAGGGTATAACCCCTGCTTTCACTGTATTTGATGTCGGTATAATTTGTGGAGGGGAAGGGGAAAAACAAACTGTTTAAATAGGAATACAGGTGGACCCATTACAACAATGATATGTACAAGACTTTATGTCGAAAATGAACTTTACAACTTTGGCAGGGTGAGGGATGGGGGGTGGCGGTCTGGGTGGTAGGGGGTGTGTGGGGCTGTGGGGTGGAGAGGCAAAGGGATGTGAAGGGGAAACAAAGGAGGAGGCAACAATGCTTGATAAGAAATGTACTCACTATCTTGCCCATGTAATTGTAACCCCTCTGTATGGTATGTTCACAATAATAAAAAAATAATAAATAAAAACAACTACAGCTAGTATCATACCTCATGAGGAAAGGATAAATGTTTCTCTATAATGTCAGAAACAAGACTTCTACTTTTACTACTGATATTCAACTAGACTTCGTAGTTAAGGAAGTAAACAAAGAAACAGAAATTAAAGACATGCAGATAACATACAGATAAGAAAGGCAGAAATATAACTATTCTATACTTGGAGTCATGATTATCTCCAAAGAAAATGACAATGAAAAAGTCAAAGGAGATTTAAATATATTGAAGACATGGATGCTCATGGACTGTAGGAGTTATAATGAAAGAGTAACAGTTCTTTCCAAATTGGTATATAGTACAATTTCTATTAAAATCCCAGCAAGGAAGTTCATAGGTAAGATTATCCTCAAATTTATATGGAGAGGCAAGAAGAATCAGCTGTTTTGTTTTAACCCTAATTATTATTATTATTATTTTTTTTGCTTATGTGGTGCTGGGGAATCAAACCCAGGGCCTCATGCATTGCAAGGCAAGCACTCTGCCACTGAGCCATCTTCCCAGCCCCAACCCTAATTATTTTTGATACTGATAAATACACTGCAACACAATTCTGACAGTAGCCACCCAGATAGCTCAGACTTCACAGACTAAGGGTCACTGTCCCCACCAAAACTGCTCCTGAAACAGGAGTTTTTAGACTTTAGGTACAAACTCCAGGAGTTTCACATATCATTCCTGGTCATTCACTCCCATATGCTAAATAGAGACAGGATGAAGGATAGAGAAAGGAGATTTATTACTTGTCAACCATAGGAAGACAACACTTCAGTACATCTTCACCCATCTTGGGTGGGCAGTGGGTGGGGGAGGAAGGAGAAGGACTGGACACAGACATTTGCTGTAGGTTGAGTAAAAATTAGCGGTACAGAACTGAGAAGGGTTGTGTAGTTAAAGCAGGTGTTCAGACAGCTTATTATCTCAGGGCTGTTCAGGAGGGGCCTTGTTAGAGTAAGTCATTGACATCTTTCCTGTATTCCAAAAAGGTGGCACTGACTGCAAGAGAGAAAAACTTGGGACAAAGGACATAGGTACAAAATGGAGGAATCTGGATGTCAAGCTTTATCCTACTCCTCATTTGTGGGCCTGAATAAGGACTCAATGTTTCTTAAGAAAAAATAAAATCTTCATTATCTTGCCCATGTAATTGTAACCCCTCTGTACAGTATGTTCACAAAAAATAAAAAAAAATAAAATCTTTTTTGTTTGTTTGTTTGTTTTTAGCACCTCTTACAGTGTCATTGAGAGGGTAAATTTGTTAAGGTCCATAGCCTCAGACAGCATCTAGGCCTACCAAGCCCAAATCAGATGCAAAAGAGACATTGTTTTGGAACACTTTGCCTCTTCTCCTCCCAAACCCCTTCTGATACCTTCCTGTGACTCTGGGAAGAAGGTCTGCAGAAGGAACCTGATTAGGAATTAACAACCAGTCAGAATGTTGTGGGACTGAACCAATAAAGTATCACCTCCTGAAACACATAATTACAGAAGAGGCAACCAATCAGAGCACACCCCAGGATATAAGTATTCCCCTATACTCAGCTATCTGGGGAGAATGAGACAGAGATGCAAGAACACACTACAGACAGAACAGTAGCTGCCTTAGAGCAAGATACTTTGCTTCTGAGCACTCCTCCTCCATTGTCCTGAAAGTCATTTATAGAATTCCTGAGACAAAAACTAAAGGAGGCTATAATGGCAGCAGCTGGCAGTAGGCTGGCAGGCACTGTCTGACACTGAGCTGCAGCAGTAATCAGTGATGCCTGCTACGGGCTGTAACTCTACATCTTGCTGGTTAAAGAGCTAGAAGGTTTGTGATGTCAGCCAGGCTGTGTAGGCTCTGCAGGCTCTGCCCATCACAACCAACAGAAGAAAATTCTGTATTGTTATCCTTAAAAGAAAAACACATGGCTCAATTAGACTCACCAAAACTAAAAATTTTAACTTGAGTGTGGTGGTGCACATCTGTATTCCCAGCACTCAGGAGATAGAAGTAGGATTGAAACCTAGAAGCCTACATAGGCTATACAGTGAAACCTTGTCCCAAGGAATAAAAAAAAGTAAATTAAGAAAGCTAAATAAATAAAAAGAGAGATGAAAAGAAAATCTATGTGCATTAAAAATAAAAGCTAGAGACCAAGAAAATACTTGCATACTACATATCCTGCATGTGTAAAAAGCTCTCTACCTCTGCAATGAAAAAAACAACAACAACAAGCAATCTAATTAGAAAACAGGCAGAAGACATAACGAGACATTTCACTGGAGAGGAGACATATTTAGCAACTAAGTGCATGAAAAGATGTTCAGCATCATTAACCATCAGGGAAATGCAAATTAAGATCATGATGAGCTATCACCTTACACCTGTTAGAACAGCTAAAATAAAAAAGTGACAATAGAAAGTGCTGACGAGGGTGCAGACAGACTGTCCCATCCAGCCTTCAGGAATGGAAAATAGCACATTTTTAGAAAATAGTTAATTTGACTTTTTCTTTTTAGGTGCCAGCACTGAGGCTTTAAACTCAAGGCCTCACATTCTCAGCTTTCTTTCTTTTCTTTTTTTTTTTTCACTCAAAACTAGTGCTCTACTATTTAAGCCATAGCTTTGTTTCTGGCCTTTTGGTGGTTAATTGGAGTTAAGAGCCTCATGGACTTTCCTGTCCAGACAGGCTTCTAGCATTGATGCTCAGATCTCAGCCTCCTGAGTAGCTAGTATTACAGGTACAAGCTAACAGCACCCAGTCACTTAGGTAGTTTCTCACAAAACGAAGCATGTACCTTTCAAATGACCTGGCAGCCACACACTTAGATATTTATCCAAGAAATGAAAGTTTCTATTTACAAAAAGACATGTATACCATTATTCACAGAAGTTTAATTTTTAATGATTAAAAACTAGAGTCAACAAAAATGGTGCTCACCAGATGAATGGTTAAATGAGCTGTGATCTATCCTCCCACATCATGAATCCTACCTCCCTTCTCAAGCTCTTGATGATGGAGGAATGAATCACAGCTTAGATGGACTGTAACAGCATCATACTACATGCCAAGCCAGACTTAGGATGTCATAAACTCTGAGTCCATTTACATAACATTCTCAAAGTGACAAAATCATAGCAATGGAGAACAAGCTAGTGGTAGCTGGGGCTGGAGGATAGTGGAGAAGAATGACCAGAAATGTTTAGTACCACTGAGGCTTTGTGGGGCTCTATCTCCATGGAGATGCTAGACAGCAAAGTGATAAGGGACTAGACAGCTGTCCCTCAGTATTTATAGGAATTGGTTCCAGAACCTTCTTCAGATACCAAAATCTGTAATGCTCTATGTCTATAAAATGCCACAGTATTTGCATACAACCTATGCACATTATCCTGGTATACTTTAAGTCATCTGGATGTGAATTATATTACCTAATGAGATATAAATGTATGGAATGGCTGCTGTACAGTTTAGGAAATAATGCCAAGGAACAATCTGTACATGTTCATTTTCATTTTAAGGTTGGTTAGTTGACTTTATAGAACCTATGCAGGTAGCTATTCACACATATTGTACCAATGTTAATTCCTGCTTCTCATACAGTACGAAAGTTTTGCAAGAAATTGTTACTGGGGGAAACTGGGTGAAGGACACCAGGAATCTCTATATTATCTGTTATTTCAAAATAACAGTGAAAGAAAAAATGATGGCAAAATAAAGGCTTCTTCTGAAAAGCATGATAAGTGAGTGGATGGGCCATCTTTCACACCTCTGTACTCTTTTTAGTTGCTGTGAGGGCCCACTGGATATGCCCAGCACTTGTGGTGAAAGCAGGTACACACAATGCCACCATCCTCCCCCCCCTTTCCCCTCTCCTCTGGTCTCCATCACCCTCTTGGAGCATATACTACTGGGCCTTGGGGACTAGTGATGAATAAGATGGACACCTCCTCCTCGGCAAATACACAGAGTAATGAGGTGGAGCAAGTGCTGGCCCAGCTGGCCAATCTGGAAGCTTCCTGGATGACAAGTCTCGTATTGAACCTGGAAGGATGAGCTAGAACCAAAGAAGCAAAGAGGAGGAGCAGCTGGTGCCAAGGCCTGCAGACAAGGATGGCAGGCAGATCTGAGGCTGGCAGAGAGAGGCAAGTCAGGAACAGATGGGAGCTGGGAGGTGGGGAGGGCCCTGTATTGACCTAGAGTGTTTGGAATTTATTCTAACATCTCTTTGGAGGCAGTGAAGAGCAGTAGAAAGACACAGTCAAATGAATATTTCAGGAAAGTCCCTCAGAGCAATGGATAGGGTTAGCTGAAAGGGAAGGTCTGGGTCCAACAAAGAGGGCAATGTGTATGAGAGTTAAGGAGGCCTGAAGACCCCAGGCAATGGATGTAGGGAAGATTGCTTTGAAAAATGCTCTTGGAGTACAGAGTTAACTAAAGTTGCATGGATACAATGTGGTTGTAGTGGTTTCAGATCACAGGAACTGCTGCCAGGCCTCTTCCAAGAATCTCTGGAAAACCACGCAGTCTAGTCTGTGAGATTCTCCACATCATCTGGCCCCTGGGACATAGTGAGTCTAGTCCCAGTTTGGAAGAAATGGGTGAGTCATGTGTTGAGATAGGGATCTCTTGGACTCGGGCTACAGTTAGTGAAGTCCCAGGAATAGGTCCCACTTGGGATGATCACTTTCTTCCATGAGCATCTGCATTTGTGAGTTTGCCAAAGGCAGCTGCAAGGATGTGCTTTATGTACAATCCTCTCTCATGTGTAGAAAAATTTCTGGCATCAGGCACCTCTTAATTTATTATCTATTCTGAGGAATTCATAGAAGTTTGGTCTCCTTCCAGGGCAGGACTTTTTGTGAGGAGGAGCCTATATATACTCTTTTGTGTGTGTCCCCAGCATTAGGCTCAGTGCTCAGTGAGTGCTGAGTTAAGAGGTTCTGCTGCTTGGGTGTCAGAACTGACTAAAAGCTACCTTTGTTTCTGCACTCACTGTGATTTCTTATTAGCTTTCAGCATTCATACAGCATTGCTCACAAGCTATCATTTGTATCAATTATAGTTACTTGTAATGTTTATGATGTGATACAAGTATATAATATACTCCAATAGAATATATTGGAATGTTAACCAATGTTTCTATGTTCACATTTTCTGTTACTTCTACCCAAATGTGATCCTTGCTTTCATTGCTTCAAAGAATAGATGAGATCCTTGACTATTCACTATAACAAACCTGCACTTGGTCATAAACCATCTGATTTGGTGCAATGCTTGATCAGCTAGCTTTGAGCAAGTCTTGAAGCCTATTTTTAGGGTGAGATATGGGGAATCAGAAAAGAACCCTGAATCAGGTTCCCTCTAGTGCCCTGCCCCTCCCCCCCTAGACCAATCTCCTTGGACAAGGAGGGTGTGGCAGAAATTCCAGCAAGATTTCAGAGAATGGAGAAGCCTCTGCATTCTCCTGCTATCATACAGAAGGCAGGAGAAATTTCTGCCCCTCTTCTCTGGCCAGTAGGCCAGAGGAAGCCATAGAGGGTTGCTCCAACTTGGGAGAAAATGCAAAGTAATTCCTAGTGTCTATTCATCTCCCTGAGCTGCCTGCCTATCAAGGTTCAGCATCCTAAAGCCTAAGTCATGGGCATGGCTAATGTTTCTCCCATGCTCTGAGACAGATGGGTGATGAATCCATGAGTGATGTAAGGAGCCAGAGACTGGAAAAAGAAGGGAAGGGCCCGACAGCATCCTATTGAATAGAAAACTGGAGAAAGGACAAGTGAGAGGACCAGAGCTTTCTAAGAAACAGGAACCAGTAAGAAGTGACTGACTGGTGGGATTAGGGTTTGAAAAAGAAGTAGAAAGGATGCCAAGTGTTTCTGGCACTTGGGGATTATGGGGTGAAATGTGCATCTCTCAATCACTTTATTTAAGGCAGCATTGTTGTGTTGTGGGGACAGAGCCCTTTGAATTGGACATTGTCCGATGTTTACTTAGAATGAACAAAAACAATTATTATGTTCTGTGTCCTCCTCTGTAAAAATAGCAAATGTAGAAAACATGATTTCACTGTGAGAGTGATGCTGGCCACCTGCATTTTAGTGAATGAACATCTCTGTCTATCCTCTGTATCCGCTGAGAGGTCCAGCCATGTGTTCAGAGCATCACTAGCTCCTGGGATCCTGTAATTGGGGTGGATGATTCTGGCTATAGAAGTAGTACTGGCCAGCAGGAGAAAAGTGAGTTAAACATAGCAAATGACATATAAAACCCATATCTACTGCAGCCAATGTCCATAAGAGAAAGAGAGAGGCGATGACAAGAACAGGACAAATGTGCAAAGACAGACAGACAAGCAGGAGACATTGGACAAATGCACTTGCTCATTGATGAGTCACAGATCTAGTTCTGCATACCTTCTGCATACCTTCCCTCCACTTCGGTGGACCATGTTCATAGTTAGTTCCATAGCAACAATGAGCACATGTTTTCCAACTACCTAATCTGTGACCAGCATTAAAGTAAGGGCACTTGAGGTCAACCAGACTAATTTTCCTCTCTCCTCTCTGGGGTTATGGCTCTCAAGCAGCACCCCATCCACAGGAGGGCAACCAACCTTCTGACTTCAGAGTGTCATCAATTGTCCACATAGTATCTCAGTAGGAAGGGATTGTTTTCCTAAATGGCTTGAACTCCTTCCCTAACTCTTGATCAAGACCAGGAGCAGAGAAATTGTCAGGGTCAAACTAGATTCTGGAGCACCCTTCCCCACCATAACAGAATGGCTTTCTGGCAGGTGGAGTGCTGCTGGCTATACAGGACAGGCAGGGACAGCATTCTAGATGGGGAAAATGGAGGAGACTCAATTCTGCTTGAACTGAATTGGATGGGGCAAAGAAAGCTCTCTGGAAGGAGGTACACCCAAGCTATGTCTTCAAGAATAAGGACATACTAGTCAGGCATCTTTGTCTCAGACCTGTAATTTAGCTACTCAGGAAGCTGAGATCTGAGGAACCCAGTTGAAAGCTAGCCAAGGCAGATAAATCTAACATAGTCACAATCAGTACAAAGTTGGAAGTAGAGGTGTTGTAGATTGCTGACCTTGTGGGAGAAAACCAAGCAAGAGCACAGGGTCCTGAATTCAAGCCCCGGTACCTGGTACACACACACACACACACACACACACACACACACACACACACACACACACACACACACACACACACACACACACACTCACACACACACACACACACACACACACTTTCAGAGTAAGGATCTGGCATGCATGCTGATGAGAAATTAGATGGAGAAATGCTTTGTGTCTTTAGGGGAGATATATCCAACCTATTTACATAGGACTGAAATCGACTTGTAGGCTCTGGATTTGGGGACTATCTATCTAAGTGTATGTACCTACCTGAACACTTAGGTGTAAAACACTCACCTGGCTCCACAATTACATTTCAGATTCATATGATGAATGTGGGTAGCAGATGAGGCAGGAGAGAAAAGGTTAGCAAAACTCATCATGAAGAGGGCAGGAGGAAGCTGGTAGAGATGAGGGAGTGTGGGTGGGGTTCTGGTTTCTTCACATTACCACCAACATTTGGTGTTTTGGATCTTTTAAATCTGAATCATTTTCATGGGTGTGCAGTGTTGGCTCATTGTGCCTTTGATTTTCATTTCCCTAAAGACTAAGGAAATCAAACATTACACAAATGTTTATTGCCATTTCTACATCTTTGTATAAGGTATCTTCTTTGTATCTATACCTACTTTGTAGAAGATTATATATCTGTTTATTCATTTATTTATAAAGCTTTAAAAATTCTCTTTAAGTAGTTGTTCACAGAAACTTCAATTCAACATATCAGTTTCTGACTACAATGCATCTTGGTCAATGTCACCTCTTCAATCATTCTTTCCCATGTCTCCCAACTCTACCCACCTCTACAAGTTACCTGGTTCCATCCTCATATATGCACATTGGATATTATCGTTGTATTATTTGCTCACCTTTCCTCTCTCTATTTGTCATTCCCCCTCCTCTTAAGTCTCATTCTTTGTGGACAAAACATGTTTCGGCTTCCCGGTATTCATTTTGTTAAATTATGAGTAGTTCAAATGGGTTATACCATTGGAATCTACCTCTGCAAATACCATACTTTAGTCAGTTTGATTGTGTACATATGCATATCTTAAGGTATTTTACAGAGTTCTTTCTTTATTCCTTTTATTACATATCTGGTGTGCTGTTCCGAAGCTCTCCCTGTCAAGTGTCAAACTGTAAAATGAATGGAGAGAGGAATGGTGAGTGAATACAACCCCTCCCTGACAAAACATGTTCCAACTTTCTTGCATTCATTTTGTTAAATTGTAAGTTAGTTGTTCAAAGGAGTTACACCACTGGAATCCTCTTCTGTATATACTATACTTTAGTCAATTTGTTTGTGTATGATCCTGAACATGTTTTCACATGTTTATAGTTTGGCTCTAACTTCTATGTATGGGAAAAAACATGTGTCATTCATCTCTCTGAGCTTGACTTATTTCATTTAATATAATTTTTCCAGGTCTCATCCATTTTCCTGTAAATGACATATTATTCTTCCTGACAGATGACTAAAATTTCATTTCATAGCAAATTTTCTTAATCCATTCATCCATTGTAGAACTGTTTTTATAACTTGGCCATGGTAAATAATGCAGCAATGAACATAGGCATACAAGTGTCTTTATTGTATTATGACTTGTAATCTGTTGGGTAAATATCCAAGAAGAGGTAGTTTTATGTTGTTTTGTGAGGAATCTCCAAACTGCCTTACATAGTGGTTGTGCTAGTTTACATTCTCACCAACAATAGGTCTTTTTCTTCTCTGCCTCCCTCCCCCCGCTCTGCCCAATCCCTGAAGGCATTTGTTGCTGTTCATAGTCTTGATGATAGCTATTCTTGGCGGGGGGATGTGAAGAAAAGCTAGTTGTTTTGATTTTCATTTCTTTCATGGTCTATGTATGTATGTATGTATGTGTACATGTATGTATGTATATATTTATGCTGGTACTGGAGCTTGAAATCAAGTCCTGGGTGCTGTCCACTCAAGGCTAGTACTCTACCACTTGACCCACAGTTCCACTTCCAGCCTTTTGCTGGTTAACTGGAGAAAAGAATTTCCTGCCCGATTTGGCTTCCAACTGCAATCTACATAGCTCAGCTTCCTGAATACTTGACATTATAGGCACAAGACATTGGCTTTCTTATGTATTTATGTATTTCTTTAACAAACTGCTTTTCATGATCAACTTATAACAATTCCTTACACATTCTGAATACAGTCCTTTGTTAGATGGACTAATTTTATCTGAGTGAAAACCTCTTCATTTGCATAATGCTATCATTGGAAGGGAAAGCTTTGAAAAACTTGAAATCCCATTTATGGATTATCATAGTAGCTCAACATTCATATTATAGATAAATCAAAATTTACAAATTTACTTATTTAACCAACTCATACTTATACATTAATATTGGTTTCAACATTTCATTATTTTACTTGTCTTGAGAATCATCACTATACTTATCACTAATTTACTAATTACTTATTTTTATAATTGCTAGCTTACTAGTTACTAATTATTATTACTAGTTTATTTATTACTCTAATACAGGGTTTCAGATGCATCTCAGGCTTTAAAAATATTATTATCTGCTGGGAACCAGTGGCTCATACCTGTAATTGTAGATACTAAGGAGGCTGAGATCTGAGGATTGTGGTTCAAAGCCAGCCTGGGCAGGAGAGTCCGTGAGACTTTATCTCTAATTAACCACCAGAAAACTGGAAATGGCGTTGTGGCTCAAGTGGTAGAGTGCTAGCCTTGAGCTAAAGAGCTGAGGGACAGTGCCCAGGCCCTGAGTTCAAGCCCCATGACCAACCAACCAACCAACCATCCAACCAACATATCTTTAAGTAGTTGCACAAAGGGGTTACCATTCAACAAATCAGTTTATGAAAGTAATACATCTTGATTGATGCCACCCCCTACACCATTCTCTCGCTTCCCTTCCAGTCATACCCTTTCCCTCAATTTTCTTAATTTTGTAGGATATGCATTAAATTTTATGACTCCATCCCCCATTCCTCTCCCTTCATTTGTCTACCTACCTCCCCTGTACCACCTTCCCCTACCTATCAAGTACCTGTTTTCTGGGAATCATTTTGTTGGACTGTGAGTTACCCTTGTTAAGGAATTATACCATTTGAATTTTCCACTGAATATACTATATTTCAGTTAATACATTGTGTACACATACATGCAACCCCAAAGTGTTTATTAGCACATTTATAAATTAGGTTTAGCATCCACATATGACAGAAAACATTTGTCCTTTGTCTTTTTGACAAGGACAGATTGGCCTGACTTATTTAACATGATTTTTTCCCCCTAAGTCTTTCCATTTCTTTGCCAATGATGTAATACCACTCTTCTTAAGAGATGAGAAAAATTCCATTGAATATATATACACCCTGAAACAGCTTTACAAAGGATTCTAGTGTCTTATAAATGAAATGCAGATTCCAAGAACCAAGGAGTCTTCATCCCAGAGTTTATTAACATGTACATAGATTAATGAAACTCTAGAACATTTCAAAACACAGTGTGTAATCCTATCTCTGTTCTTTGTTTAGTCGGTCATGTTTTGGGATAGATACAGAAAGAAAATTATAGTACATTTCCAGTGAACATTGCCTGACTGGGATCTTACTTTCTATAGGAACTAAGAAGTGATTTATTGAAGGAGTGCAGGACAAAGGATTGTTTGCTTTTCTGCACCACTGTTTACCTGTCTGTAAAGCTGGCAAAGGTCAGCCTTCAGTGTCTCTTTAAAAGTATGAGCCACATGCTGGGCTGGGAACTGGATATCATAATAATAGCTACCAGTGAACAAGTTCCCATAGCCGGAGGCCAAGGCAGCTTAAGTTTACTTCAACAACAGTCTGGCCTGGTATTACTGCTTTCTATAAAAGAAGCAAGTAGTAGCCACTGGAGACCAAGCTTCAACCCATGAACTTTTGTGACATATAATCGTAACACACTGGATAATTAGAGGTGAAAGCAGGCAAGATGCAGACATGAATGGGATCAAGTTCTCAAGCAATAGTGTTCCTTCTGTCTCTCTTTGTTCCCATCTCTCTTTTCTTGATCTCAATTTTAGAGCCCTGAGCCACATGATGAATACTGATGGAGCCAGTGCTTCTGACTCTAAGACTGACATGTTGTCTTTGGGTCCATTACTTTTTAGGCATACCACAGACTGTTCAGGGGTTGGCATCTGCAGGACCTCAATATGCAGGAGAAAAACACAGACAAGTTGTCATCTTGATTTTTTTTTTTGTTCTTGGGGACTCAATTTATTTACTTATTGCTAGAAGCTTTGTTAACATTCTCAAGGGCTAGTTGGTAGCTAGTAACTGATCCACTAAGTAAGTACCCCTGTTGGGCTTATGGTCACTGAGACTGAGAGAGAAACTTTCAGGTGCTTCTTAGAATGGTAAACTACCATCTCTACAAGAATCACTTCAAAAACAAACAAACAAGCAACCAAATTAGACAGGCCTGTGGAGAATGGACATGTCTGGGGAAGGAGAGATATAGGGGGAAAAAAGCATTTATGAATGATCAGTACCAACCCAATATCAGACTGAATTGCAAGTCCCTGGACTGTATCTCAAGTCCCTTCTTAACTTCTACCCCTAGCCTGGAATACTCTTGGTTTGTGCCTACTTTCCTTGTGCAATTATTTTTCCCTTTCATTCAAAATGTTCCAGTTTGGATACTCCCTATCTATAAAGATAGGCAAGACAGACTAGCTTGAAGCTATCTGTAAAATTAGCTATGTGTTAGGGTTATCTCTCAGAATGAGAGACATATACTAATGGCATATTGGTCCTATCTTTCATTATAAGAGTTCTCAAATTGGATTTAGCATAAAAAATATGCTGTGGCTCAAGTGGTAGAGTGCTAGCTGAGCAAAAAAGCTCAGGACAGCTCTGAGGTCCCTAGTTCGGTCCCCAGGACCAGCACACACACACACACACACACACACACACACACACACACACACACACACACACACACACACACACGCCCAGGACCAGCACACACACACACACACACACACACACACACACACACACACACACACACACACACACACACACACGCCCCAAAAAGTTTCTGCACATAAAAAGAAATGTAAATCAAAGCAACAATGAGATTCTATCTCACCCCAGTTAGACTGGCCAATATTGAGAATTGAACAACAACAAATGATGTGGGGATAAAGGTACTGTTGGTAGTAATGTAAACTAGTACAACCATTTTAAATGGTGAGATGGGGGTTTCTCAGATAACAAAACAGAATTTTCCTAAGACCCAGCCATAACATTCTTGGGTATCTACACAGAACATTAAAAATCAGGATACTGGAAAGATACTTGCACATTCATATATGTTGCTGCACTAGTCTCAATAGCCAAGTTATGGAAACAGTCCAGATACCCTACAATAGATAAGTTTATAAAAAATGTGGTATGTATATACAATGGAAATTTACTCATCCATTAGAAAATAATATTATGTCATTTGCAGGGAAATGGATGGATCTAAAACAAACCAAATCATGTTAAGAGACGTAAACCAAGCTCAGAGAGACAATGGCGCAGGTTTTATCTCCTATGTGGAAGTGAGAGCCAAAATACAACTGGACATGAAATATAAATGGACAACTTATATAGTGCAGAGCACATGGGCAGCAAAGATGGCGTTGAGAGGGAGTTGAGTGGGCAGAGCCCAATTCACCTTAACGTTCAGTGCCTAACCAGCCCGTGAAAGCTTAGGTGCATGAATAGGGTTGACCTTGACAGTGATTGGTTCCTCTACCTCCCCTGCCATGCCACCCGCCCTTTTTGGCTTTAAAAAGGACTGCTCTTTGTTAATAAATAAGTTTTCTACCTGCTGGATTTGGCTCCCCGCTGTGTCTGATTGTCTCCTGGGCTGAGGGGGGCTAGGGAACGGGCAGGCAGGCGCCGCACTTACCTTTCCTCAGACCCGTCAGTCTTTCGTGAGAGGGAAGAAAACCCAACAATATAGGGCTCTAGGCATTCACAAAGAAACAAACTAAAGGAAGATAATCTTAGAGGAGGAACTTAAAGGTATACCTCCTGTGAACATCTAAAATACTATTGATCAAAGCAAAGTCCAAGAAATAGGAACATATTTTTTTGTTGTTGTGTTTAAGTGGGGCAAAAGAGGGACACAGAAATGGAGGGAAGAATGGTGAACAAAATGCAGTCATGGTATTCAAAATACACTAAGTAAAAAAATGAACTGTGGGCTGGGAAGGTGGCTCAGTGGTAGAGCGTTTGCCTTGCATGCATGAGGCCCTGGGTTCGATTCCTCAGCACCACATAAGCAAAAAGAAAAAAGCCAGAAGTGGTGCTGTGGCTCAAGTGGTAGAGCGCTAGCCTTGAGCTGAAGACCTGAGGGACATTGCCCAGGCCCGGAGTTCAGGCCCCACGACCGGACCCCCCCCCAAAAAAAAAATGAACTGTGCAACTTGTGGGCAGAGATAGGAGGGAAAAAATGGGGGAAAGCAAAGGAAGGGGTGACCTTGCCCAAGAAGAATTGTACTCATTACCTGATTTATGGAATGGTAACCCCCCTCCCCGTATGACACCTTAATAATAGAATAAAATTATATTTAAAGTTAAGTGTATTAAAAACAGCAAGTAAACAAATAAAGAAATGTCATTCTTCAAAGCAGGCTTGCTCTGAGCCTGAACTTACTCTTTCTACTCTACCCCATGTGGTTTCCTGCATAGTGTCCTGGAGAAATGAGTTTCCTCATTTCAACTTGCATTTTTAAAAAATACGGTACTAGGATTGTGTCTTTATTTTATTTACCATTTTTCATTAACATTTTCATATAATTTACTTGGACTCTCTTCAGTTCCTAGTACCGTTCCCATTCCTCTCCTCCCTTCTGCTGCTTCCTCCCTACAGACAGGTGTGTGCATGTGCGCTCAAGCCAGCGCTCTCTCTCTCTCTCTCTCTCTCTCTCTCTCTCTCTCTCTCTCTCTCTCTCTCTCTCTCTCTCTCTCTCTCTCTCTCTCTCTCTCTCTCTCTCTCTCTCTCTCTCTCTCTCTCTCTCTCTCTGTCTCTCTTCTTTGTACCTCTAGTAGGGCTTGAATTCAGGGTCTGGATGCTTATCTCAGCTTTTTTGTTTAAAGCAAATGCTCTACCACTGGAGCCACAGCTCTGTTTCCAGCTTTTGGGGGTTAACTGGAGATGAGTCACAGACTTTCCTGCCTGGGCTGGCTTTGACCCACTAACATCAGGGTGACAGTCCCCCTTTTATATTCATGTCCAATCATCATCATCATCATCATTTTAGGTACAGATTAAACATATAAGCAAAAAACATGTAATAGATCGCTTTTTGAGCACATTTCTATCTAATGACAAAAAGAGGTATATAGTTTGGCAAATAAAAAAAGTAAGAAGCAGAAAACAACAAAAACAAATCCTATTCTTAGCTGCTCCACTCAGAGATGACAATCACATTTTATAGTAGTTGGCCTTATTCTTATGTATAATGTTCTTAGTATAATATCTGGCATTATTGTATGAATGCCAAAAAACTTCCCACACATTATTGTTTTGGTGAACATCCATAAATAGCACTGTCATAGTTTAAACACTCAGCATTCAGATGGTAATATTTAGGATATTTTCAGTGGTTTAAATAATGTGACGAACATCTTGGTGGTCAAAAGTGTATTAAAAGCCAAGTGCTGGTGGCTCACACATGTAATCCTAGCTACTCAGGATGCTGAGATTTGAGGATTGCAGTTCATAGCTAGCCAAGCAGGAAAGTCCATGAGCCTATTATCTCCAATTAACCACCAAAAATCCAAAAGTGGCATTGTGGCTCAAAGTGGTAGAGTGCTAGCCTTAAGCAAAAAAGAGCTCAGGGACAGCACCCAGCCCCTGACAGACAACAACAACAACAACAACAACGTTTGTTAGAAACTTAACATTATTTCTAGAATTTGAGTTTATAGCACTATTAGTATATGTCTTTTTGGTGATTTTGATCCTTTTTGTTATTGTGCCAGTATTGGGAGTTCAACTGAGTCTTACATCCACACTTGTTTATTTTTCACTCATAACTAGCATTTTCCATTTGAGCCACACTTCCAAGTCTAGCATTTTTGCTGGCTAATTGGAGACAGAGTCTTGCAGACTTTTCCTCAGGTGGGCCTTGAACTGAGATCTTTAGTTCTCAGCTTCTTGAGTACTTTAGATTACAGGCATTGGCCACTGGTACCTGGCTTGACTATATTACTTGAAGTTCAAAAATTTAATTTTTATGTACTTCAGAACAACCTTTAAAAAATTCCAATATATCCTCCAATGCTTTTGTGCTTAGGAAAGACTTCCTAACCTAAAAATCAGAACAAGAATCACGTTCTTTTAAGATAGAGCTTTGGTTCTTTTTGTGAAGGCAGTATGTCATATTACAGGGTATTTAGGAAATTAAAGGACAAAAATCAGCCATACTATCTTGACCCTAATACATCTATATCCTTTCTTGATGCGTAGTTCCTTTGAGCCATTGAGCTGGAGCATTCAATTTACTTTCGTGTGGCTGTACAGACAGTTCAAGTACACTCTCCTGGCTTCCCATCATTTACCACATTATGTTCCTATTTCTGCATAATCTCTGCAATGATTGCTTTAAATATTATGCCATGGCCCTCCGGTCCCTGTACTGTCATGGCTGATCTTACCCTGCTAATTAATATTTCTGTTGCTTTCAATTTTTCTGTTGAGCATTTTATTTTAAACCACCAAAGTCCAGCATAGCACGATCCCCTACTGTTCACAGGGGCTGACTGTAATAGGATTTGACGTCTGCTCCTTTCTTATTTTTCTCTGAGGGGTGTTAGAAGAAATCACTTTGAGTGGATGGTTGACAGTCATCAAACTAGAAGAAAGAGATTGTGGGGTAAAAGCATGCGGAACTTTTTAGGAAAAAGCTGCAATAGAAGCCCAGGGTATTTGGGGGACTCACAAATGGGGCATGAGCTTTTGATAGTTTTGACAGAACGTTTTCTATGCTTAGCTTTTGCAAGGGCTGGCTCTCAGCTTGTCATTTGTTTATTCATGCTGCTCTCAGTACTGACTGACTGCTGAGCCTCAGTCTATCTTTTTGCAGAATAGAATAGGCTGGAAGAGAGTCCTGAGTTGCCTATCCAGGAGTAGCCAGGGGACATACAGGAGACCCTCTTAGGGAAGAGAGAGAGGAGACCCTCCCAGAGAGGAGACAGGGGCCTTTGTGAATTCAAGTAGGACCTTTTGGGCCTTACGTTGCTGTTTGTACACTGGGCTTGCTGGGAGGCCTGAAAGAGACCTTGTTCCTTTATGAACCTTTTGTCCTCAGGTCGCCTCTGCTCTTTTGAATGTTGTGGAGGTCCCACAGGTGACAGCCCTGGCCTTTGTCTATGTGCTAATCAGGGGCACTAGGAGAATTAGGAGCACAGTGCCTCCAGTAGAATGCACCTCTGATCAGCACAGCACACAGCTCCTAAGACACTTCCCACGCATCAAAGTTCCCTAACATCCTTTGACCCCCTAATAGGTTTCTGGGTAGTGGGGGTTGGGATCAGAACACTGTTCACACCTATTACATTTGGCTCTCCCTTTCTGCCATTTTGTAATTCAAGATAAAACATATTTAGGGTTAAAAACTGCATCTGTATAGAAAAAGATATAGGGTTTTTCTTGGTATAATTCCCTAAACAACACAACTATTTACAGAGCATTTGCGTGTCTATGTGTTATATGTCATGCAGAGACTATTGAGAATACTCAGGAAGATAGGTGTAGGTTATATGCAAATACATGTCTTTTTATATAACGGAACTTGAGCAACCACGAGTTTGGTACCCGCTGGTGGCCTGGACCCAATTCCTTTCCAAGAGATAGAATTTATGATGTGTCATTGGTTTGCTGGCAAAGCTTCTCCTGTAATAACGAGGAGAGAAGGAATTAGGAGATGACGATGCAGCAGCAGTGAACAGCAATGGAGAGCCGTGGTTTGTGAACAGGAAGCTCATCCCGGGCCTCTAGACCTCATTTGTACAATGGGACTCACAGTGACATCTGCCTCACAGGACACTGAATAGGATAATGCATCTAAAGTCAGCGCCGTGCCGGGCACAGGCGCAGCGCGCAGCAGTGGATGAGGTGGTGCTTATGATCCTTACAGGCTAACTGGGAAAACCAAGAGCCTGGTTGGCACTGGACTGGCAACGCGGAAAAAGACGAGGAGACGTGCTGGCGGAGGGTCTGGGCTCCGGTGTTCCCGAGCTGCACCTAGCCCTCGCTTTAGCTTTAATTTTCAGAACCACCCCTGGCCTCCAGCTGGTTCCCTCGGCATTCGGGAGGTGAAGGGGAGGAGGACCTAGCCCGCGCTGGCTTTGGGATCAGGACTGCCGTGCGAGTCCCCGCCACTGGGCGGTGTCACGGGAGTCCGGGGAGTCCCGCGCGCCGCAGCAGCCCCAGGCGTCCGCACGTGCCGCGGTGCGCGCCCGCCCTAGGACTGGCCCTTTAAAAGGCAGGGTCTGGGCCCGAGGGGGCGGGTCGGGGGCCCGCAGCCCGCAGCCCGGGCCCCGCCCCTCCTCCCGGCCCGCTCCCCCCTCCCCCCCGCCCTCCCTCCCGCGGTCCTCGCGTCGCTCGCTCCCCCGCTCGCTCGCCGGCGTACGCTCCGCCTCCGCCAGTCGGCTGGGCTGTCTGTGGCGCGGCGTGGAGCGGGAGCCGGGGCCGGACGCGCGGCTGGGGCTGGGGGCTGGGAGCGCGGCGCGCACGGCCTCCCCGTGCAAGATCCGCGCCCGCCACCGGGCGAGACGGCCGCCGCGATGGCCGAGATGGGCAGCAAGGGGGTGACGGCGGGGAAGATCGCCAGCAACGTGCAGAAGAAGCTGACCCGCGCGCAGGAGAAGGTGAGCGAGCCGTCGGCCCCGGCCACCTGTCCCCGTAAAGCCAGGGTCGGGCCCTGCCACCCCCGTCCGACGGCTGCCGAGGGGCCTCCGGGCTGGCCCCCCCCCCCCCCACGCGCCGTGGACGCCCTCTCGGGCCCGCGCCCTCCGCCTCCCCGCCTGGGCCCGGGCAGGGCACGCGCCGCCGCCCCCTCCCCCTCCCGGCCGCCGTGTACCGGCGCCGCTCCGTTGCGGAGAAGTGGCGGCTCCCAGGTTTCCTGGCCCACCGGGCAGTCCGGGCGAGGCCCGTGCCGGGGTGAAGGGAGCCTGTCCCAGCCCCGGGGCCATCTGCGCCCGGGACTCCCGGAGGTGACTTCCCCGCCCACCGGTGTCGGCGTCCACCGCGCTGTCCTTCCCACTGCGTCTTCACCTCCGTTCCCCGCAGGCTAAAGGAGGGATCCGGTTTCCTTTTCCGAGCGGTTCCTGCGGCCTGGAAGCTCCGCGCCCCTGCAGGAGGTCCCCCAGCCCCAGCCGGGGCTCCGCGGCCCGGGAGGGGGTGGCGGGCGCCGACTTCGGGAGCCCAGGACTGGCCGGGTGGGAAAGCTGGCCCACCCGAGGGGCGTGGAGGGCGCTGCGGGAAACCCGAGCTCTCCCAGCCCGGAGTGACTCCCGCCTGGCCAGGCGGGGGAGGGGAATTGAGCTTCCTGGGACACCCTGACTACGCAGGAAATACAGGGATTGGAGGGGTGAGGAGGGGGGCTCCCCGGTCAGCTTTGTATCCCAAGATCCCACAACACCTCTTGCTTTATTGAAATGGATCACGCCAGCTGCTGACGCCACTTCCCCTGCCAAGTCGGACTCTGAAATCTGAGATTGCAGAAATCTGTTAGGGTAGACCCCCTAGTGTCCTTCTGAGCGGCTGGGTGGGGACGGAGTGGGGGGTGGGGTGGGGAGGGGAAGGGAATGGGCCTGTCCCCCCCTCACTGCTGGCTTTGTGGTTGTTTATAAACAATGACTTTTACAGCTGCGACCTGCAGGCTCCCTAAGGATGCAGGCACGTGATGGGGGTGGGGGTGGGGGGGGAACCTTCCTCTGCGCCTCCCAGTCCTTCTGCTCTTCCTTGTGGTTTCTGGCTAAGGAGGTGGGTGAGTGTGGAGGAAGCACTTTTCTCCTAGCTCCAGATCTGGCCAGATTTCCCCACCCCCCCAACCCCAGAGGGAGAGCTTAGAGCCTCACTAATGACTAGCTGGGGTTAGGAAGACTTCATACATCCAGTTTGTAAGGGTAGTAAGCAGAATGCAGACCCTTGCTCCTTATCTCCCTATGACTGAGTAATCTCTTTAGGTGCCTGGAGCCAACAGCCCTGGCCTATGCCTGTTTCTTCCTCCTAAGAAGAAGGAGGTGAATGAGAATCCACAGCTAGCTGAGACCAGTTCTCTGCCCCCAGTCCACTGATCCTCTCCTCTCTGCTCCTGGTGGGTCCCCTCTGGCTCATTGCTGTATCCCTTCCTTGTAAGTGTCAAGTATCCCTGGCCCACTGAGCTATCATCCCTCCCTGTTCAGTCCCTCTTTGTGGCCTTGGACAGTTGGCTGACAGCTGGTGGGGTATGGATGACGTTGGCTGACAGCTAGCCTGACTGAACTTCATGGAACTGCAGTTGCTGAGTGTCACAGCTGCTCTCTCATGGGCAGTAGTTAGGGACCCTCCCATGCCTTGCCCATGCCAAGGCAGCATGACAGGCGTTCTGGCTGTCTTTGAAATTGCCTGCTTTCCATCTCCTCCCTTCTTGGCCAGCTTCTCCTGTTCTCAGGAATCCCATGTTTCCCCAGCTCTTCCTCTTCTAGTCTTCCTTCTTAGAATCTGCATTTGTCATAGCCTGGGTATACTAACTGGGCTGGCTCCTCAGCATCTTCTGGTGGTGCTCAGTCCATCTCTCACTGCTAATGGGACTTTAGTCCTACGTCTTAAACACAGTCTTGACATTATACCCATCTTGCCTTGGTTGAATCTGTGAGTTTCTGTTTCCCGTTGTCACAGGAGGCATTCTTTGACCAAGTAGAGGAGCAGCTTTCATAGAGGGCCTGGAGAACATTTAATGGAAGGTCCAGAAAACATTTCTGAGGAAGTGTCTTCATCCTTTATCTTCTGTTCTCCCCCTATCTAACTAGATTTCTACTGAGCTCAAACCTATACTGAGACTCAGTGGATAAAGCATAGTCCACCTTGGGGGTGTCACGGATCCTGCTCTTGTGTTCCTCTATTGATCCTAGGTTGTTACCCCTTGATCCATCTCTTCACCTACTAGGTAGGTCCATGTGTGTGTACTTAGGTCTTGCACCTGTTCCCAGCAGGGGCTTAGTGAATGGTTATGAACAAAGGAGGGCATTTGAGGCCTTGGCTTGGGAGGTCTGGCACAGGCCTGTGGGTATGTATTTGGGTTCTGTGCTAGTTCGTTGTCCCTTGTTAATCAACTCCTGCCTGGACACTTGCTGAGTGCCTCATCCTAGGCCTGGCCTCTCCCTTGCATGGCTGTCTCAGGCAGCAAGCATGTGGCTCTAGCCTATATAGTACTTTTTCTTGTAAACTCTCCTACTGTTGCTGTGGCCTCTCAGCTGCCTCCAGAGTGCATTCCTGGAGCTTGGGTCTGTGGGTGCCATGAGATCATCTTCTCATTGCGTTTGGCACATCAGACCCTCTATAAATGACTGTGTCCATTTTTGGGCCTTAGAAGGATGGCTGGGCAAAGCCAATTTAGGGTGGGGCCTGGGTCAGATGACAGAGAGGATTAGAGATTGGTGAGCTGGGTCCCTTGGGGGATGGAATGGCTAGGGAGAAGGACAGCTGGGATGGGGAGGGGTTGGAATCTGGCCTGTTGGCTCCTGACATTCCACAGCCCAAGAATCCTTGGGGGGAGTGTGTAAGAGAGTCTGGGTTTTGTTCTGGTGGGACTAGGTAGGGGCTGAGTATGAGAAGGCCCAAGCAGGGGTGGGAGTGTGTACTTTATTTTCCCCTGGACAGCTGTCTCTGAGCATGCCGGGAGTGTTGCAGGCTGAACAGTGGGAAGCACCAGCTGGGAGGAGAGGGCCCAGGGCAGTAACTGCGCAGCACAGTGCTACATGCTGAGCAGACACTCAGTTAAGTAATGGGCAATGCGTTTATTTATAGGATCCTGACACATGGAAGTGCACCATGTTCCTCTGCATGGTCAAGGTCTCCTCACGAAGTAGCGGTGTGAGTCTCCTCAGTTTGAGCTGGGCCTGTGCACAAAAATCTATCCTTGTAGCCTTTTTAAGGTTACCTGGGCTATCCTGAAGAACAGTACACATTGCTCTTTCAAAAGAGGGGGCAGCCAGGCGCCAGTGGCTCTCGCCTGTAATCCTAGCTACTCAGGAGGCTGAGATCTGAGGATTGTGGTTCAAAGCCAGCCTGGGCAAGAAAGTCTGTGAGACTCTTATCTCCAATAAAGACCACTAGACCACTAGTGGCACTGTGGCTCAAGTGGTAGAGTGATAGCCTTGAAGCTGAAGAGCTGAGGGACAGTGCCCAGGCCCAAAGTTCAAGCCCTATGACCGACAAAAAAAAAAGTGGGGTGGGGGCTGCTAGGGTGCTAGCCTTACCACCTGCCTTTCTGATGGAGCTAGGAACCGACCTGGATCACTGATTTGTATGTGCCTCTCCCTCTTCTCAGGCTCCAGTGCAGACTTAGGGAGATGGGCATGGGAGGTTGGAAGTGAAGTCTCTGGACCTCTCCTAAGTCCCTGTGGGCCTGAGGTCTGCTGGCTTGTGCAGGTGGAAGCCAGGTATAGCTGCTTTGTCCAGAGAGTCAGACCACAGGGAGGTTAGGGAAGGAGAAGGGATCTAGGAGGCCAGGTATGAGCCAGGAGTTTATGGGGAGATATACTAGTGAGAGTGCCAGCTCCCAGAAAGAGAAGGGGTAGCTGGAAACAGACCAGATTTGACAGTCTTGAATAAATCAGGAATTCTCTGAGAAGCCAAGGCTTGGGCTCTTCACACTGGATCATCTTGACCTACTGGTTCCTTACAAGTTGG
Organism: Dipodomys merriami; assembly: GCF_024711535.1. Classification (NCBI taxonomy): domain Eukaryota; kingdom Metazoa; phylum Chordata; class Mammalia; order Rodentia; family Heteromyidae; genus Dipodomys; species Dipodomys merriami. The sequence goes on along the minus strand of NW_027205381.1, from coordinate 5,024,726 downwards.
GTGGTTGGGACTGAAGCAGGACACTGCTTTCTTCTGTCTCTCAGAGCTTCTGTGACAGAAGAAGGCAGACTCTCACATGACTATTCTGCCATGAGGTTCTAGAATCCTAGCATCTCACCTTTTGCTTTCCATCTTGTGTCCTGCACATCACCGCGAGTGACAGAGAGTGGCGGGAATTCTGGGTCCCCTGACTGGCTGAGGGAACTCAGGCAAAGGCAGCATTTCCTGAGCCCTATTTCATGCATGAACTGAGATAATGATGGCTTTTCTTCATGTGTGTGTTGGGCAAAAGAAAGTATTTGACAGGTGTCTGGAGCACAGCAAATGCTCACTGAATGCCAGCTGTGTGGGCAGACCAGCACCACAGAGCATCACTCGCATATGTCTCTCTCTTCAACTCCTCTCCCTGGGAGTGTCCATTACAGGCCTCTGTAGACAGCTAATCCCTGCTGAGCCCTTAGCTGATCAGGGCTTAGGATGTCATAGCCCCAGGTCGAGTGCATGTAAGTGAATGTGTGTATGAGTGTTTGAGCATGTGTGTGCTGTGTGTGCTGTGTGTGTGTGTGTGTGTGTGTGTGTGTGTGTGTGTGTGTGTGTGGTGAGTGTGTGGTGATCTGAAGAGGTAAAAGGCTAGAACTTGAATCAAACTGCCTGGGGATAAATCTTGACTCTGTGCATGAAGGTTTCCTTCTTCTCTAGTCTTTACATTTCATCCCCATAAAGAGGTGATGGGGTTTGTGCATGCACTTATTTATCCACACAGTGTTGGGTGAGAATACAGGAATGAATAAAGCATGCTGTGGCCCTGGCATCTGGCTGGAGAGCTGGTCAATCCCCAAGTTGCTATGGTGGTAAGTCATTAGAGGGGTGGGGAAGCAAGGGCCTGTGCTGTGTGTGAGAACCACCTGTGTGGGGCTGAGGATTCAGATGTGATCTGAGGCATGGGTCAGTAGTCTTCAAAGCTCGGGTCTCCAGGTGAGAAGGCACCTCAGCGGGAGGAAGGGATTTCTATTAGGTGTTGGTGAGGTGTGAGTTTCTGTAGCTGCCTATTGGCTAAGTTTCATTTGGTACTGAAAATGTAAGAACACAGATTCTAACAGCATAGGCCTGGGTATATGTGCAGGATATTAGTTCAGGATAAGGCAGGCAGGAGCTTTTTCCCAGGAGGAAGAATGGAGGAAGTGACACTGCAAGGAACTAGGAGGAAGATGCCAAATATGGGCTAGACTAGAGATGGCCACCTGCGAGATTCTACACTGAGCAGTGACTCCTGGACGTGAAATGGCCTGGTGCAGAGAACTGGCAATGAGCCCCTTCCCATCCATTAAAAAAATCTATCTGTTTATCTGTCTATCTATCTATCTGTCTGTCTGTCTGATTTCTGTCAGTTTCTGGGCTTGAATTCAGAGCTTGTTTTCTCAGGACTTGTGCTGTACCACTTTGAACCATGGCTTTACTTCTGGTTTTCTGGTAGTTAATTGTAGATAAGAGTTTCATAGACTTTCCTGCCCCAGCAGCTTTGAGTCTTGGTCCTCAGAACTTATCCTCCTGAGTAGCTAGGATTATAGGCGTGAGCCACCAGTACATGGCTTCTAATTTATTTTTTATTATCTTTAAGTAGTTGTACAAGTCAATTTATAAGTACATTGCCTCTTGATCAGTGTCACCCCTTCCAACATTCCCTCTCATCTTTCCCAACTCCACCAATATCATCAAGTTACATCTTCCCATACATTCTTCATCTTGGGCTGTTTGCTTCTCTGCCAACCGGGGCACAGTGAAGACGAAAGGAAAGATGCAAAGGAGGCTGCCAGCCTAGGCAGGATCCTGGAGCCACCAGAGGATCCAACCTGTGCTGTGCTCTATCCATGGAAGGGCCACCCCTCATGGGAATGCCTGGCATCTGCCTTCTGCCCCTCCCTAGGAGGCTGCCACTTCCTAACAAGGCCACAGGGTTATGTACCTGCCAAGGACTGGCAGGGGTCAGGACTGGGGAGCCAAGAAGAGAAAGAGGCAGGCTCTTCCTGTCCCCAGGGAAGCATTGTCAAGCATTAACTGAATAATAATAGCCATGGGTTACTACATACCTGCGGTTTATTAGCTCTTCTGGAAACAGGTGAACCCTTTTCTGCCCAGGTGTGTGATTTTTCTACAGACTGTCTGAACCCACTGTCAGAGTTACTACCTCTCTTGTGGTTTGGCCTCAGTGGAAGTCTTGGACCCCCCAAGACTCTTCCCCTTTAATAAGACTTGGGGATCCCTCCATGTCCACTTGGTGTCCAGGTGGGTCTGCACTTTGGGCTGTGTGGTAGACTGTGGATAATTGAAGGTCTGGAGTCTCCAAAAGGATTACAGAACTGGTTCATGAGCGCAGATGAGGATGGACAAAATGGAGTGTGTTTTCCCAAATAATAAAAACTATACACATTTTATTTCATTTAAAGAAATACTAAAAAAAACTATTATCAAGGAGTAGTACAAAGGGATTACAGTTCCATAAGTCAGGTTATCAGTACAATGCCAAAGAAATATTCTTTAAAAAGTAGGTGAGATTGATTGGAACACATTATAAATGTGGAAATGCAACAATGAGAACACCCCTCTCCACCCATTTAATCAACCGAAGCTAATAGAAAATAGTAAATAGTTTTTCTTCTTTTGTTTTGTATGTGCTGGTACTAGGGCTAGAACCCAGGGTTTCAAACTCTCAATTGGCTTTCTTTTTTTTTTTTTTGGTCCAGTCGTGGGGCCTGAACTCTGGGCCTGGGCGCTGTCCCTCAGCTCTTCAGCTCAAGGCTAGCGCTCTACCACTTGAGCCAGAGCGCCACTTCCGGCTTTTTTCTTTTTTTGCTTATGTGGTGCTGAGGAATCGAACCCAGGGCCTTGAGCATGCAAGGCAAGCGCTCTACCACTGAGCCACCTTCCCAGCCCAAAATTCCATTGTGTATGAATACTACATTTTCTTTCTTTTTTTTTTTTTTTTTGGTCGGTCGTGGGGCTTGAACTCTGGGCCTGGGTGCTGTCCCTCAGCTCCAGCTCAAGGCGAGCGCTCTACCACTTGAGCTACAGCGCCACTTCCATCAATTGGCTTTCTTGCTTGTGGTTGATATCTACCACTTGAGCCATGCCTTTAGTCTGGAATTTTGGCTAGTTGATTGGAGATGGAATCTTGACAACTTTTCTGTTGGGCTGGTTTTGAATTGTGATCCTCAGATCTCAAACATTCTTTATTCCGAAATTATGGCCTGTCTGCTTTTGCTTCCATGTTTTGCTATAACATTTTATGAAATTATGGTATTGCTAGATGTTTAAAAATATTCTTAGAGAAGAAATAAACTTGCAGCCAATTCCATACGTAGGGAAGACTTCCTGGTGTGGGTCTGCTGCTCTTTATTTCTTCCCACTCCCCCCTGTGGCCAGGGCAGAACCCTGCCTTCTGCAGTCACTGGGACAAACACATTTCCAGCTTGGCACACAGTAGGTTCTGTGGGTAGATAATAATGTTTTGATATCTTGCAGATATGAAAATTCTCCAATGTTCCAGGGCCTTATATAAATTATATACTTTATGTCATCTCTCTAGATGACTTATAATCCCTTATATACTGTGTCCATGATGAATGAAATTGTCATACTGTATTGTTTAGGATATATGATGAAAACAACAGTACATGTTCAGACACACTTTTTGCTTTTGAATATTTTCCATGTGCATTGTGTTGAATCTACAGATGCAGATACAGCGGGCTGTAGGCACCAAGAACAGCTTCTTCAGACACAGCACTGATGACTGGCAGAAGCCTCAGAAATCCTCTGAATGTCAAGACAGGAGGGAGAGGCAGGGATACTGCAGTGGCAGGATTTGGGTTGGAGTTAGACTAGAGAGAGTGATTCTACCCTGAGGTGATCTAGTCCCTGCCCCCATCCCCAGCTGTCTCCCCAGTCAGACCAATAGTGTGATAAGTAGGCAGCCCAGGGCTGTCTACTCCCACTGGTGGCTGGGGAATGGGGTTCATATGGTTGGCCAAGGGCCGGCTGGGGAGTCCTGCCTGGATTTAGGCCAGCTGACAAAAAGGGCTTGGCTTAGGTCCTCTGCAGAGGGTTGTCCCCTAAGTGACAGGTATCGGGGTATGCTCACTAAGGATCCGTGTTCAGTGTGATTTGCTGGACCCGAGAAGATGTTACTGTTAGAGCTAGTGAGCCTCTGCCTGCAGACATTGCTCTTAGATTCTTCGTAGAGCTCCTTTTCTCTTCTTCCTGGGTCTGCACCTTTACCGGAGTCCCTGACCCAGATCCTGTGTGTCAGAGCAGATGGGGTGGGATTGGAATCACAGCACAGAGTAGGGGGAGGGTGGGCCCTAGAGCCTTCAGAGACAGGGCTTGGTGGTGCTGAAGAATGTCCTGGGTGTCTTGGGAGTGGTTGGTTGTGCCTGTCATACCCCTTGGAAGAACAGTGAGCTACTGACATCTCGCTCTGCAGTGTGAGGGCTGTGTGTGGCTGAGCTGGCGGCCATCCTGAGGTGTGAGTGGGTGGCACAGGCGGCAGCTGCCTCAGGAGGTTGGGGAGGAATTCCACCTGCCAGACCTTCCAGAATACTGCAGCCTTCTCTTCTCAAAGGCCCCCGCCCCAACACCTAGTATAGTCACGACCCCTTGCTCTGTTGGTTGAATTAGACACGTTGGAGGGTTGCAGCTCACTTGGGCAGAGGCTGTGGTGGTTTTATAATCTTGTTAGTTTTTTCATGTAGGCACCTGTGTGGATAGGGTGCTGATATGCTTATGCTGGTCCTGAGCAGAGATGGGTTTTCCTCTCTGTCTAAGCCCTCTCCCTCAGACCTAGTGCCGGTGGCTCCCAAGTCTGGGGGCCCAAGCAGCTGTGCACCAGGTCAGGTCTCATACTCCTTCATCAGGATGGGAGTCATGTATTTGGCAGCTGTGGGGCCCATATTCCCAAGGCCTGTTCACGGGGCTTAGAAAGTGTATATTGGATTGTGGTAGAGTGAGGTTTGAATCTGACTAGAAAGTCAGCAGAGACTAGACCACGGGTAGAACCTGTGTCCCTAGGCCACATTACGTAGGTCAGGCTCTTTCTTTCCTCAACTAATCTCCTTTCGTCTCCTAATTGGGTCAACTGTCTAGATTCTGAGTACTCAGACTGGGAAAGAAAGTCAATCTCTGATCCCCAGAGCATGTGACCTGGGCTAGAGTACAGTCTACCCATTTCCCTGAGATAGAGTGAAGCAACTAATCTAGAGTCTACCTGTCAGCTTTGGGACAACAAGGGCTGAGTGATATTTGCTGTTGGAAGGGCCGGTAGACATGGCATCCTATAACTCTTGTGTTATGTGCTTACCTGTTTCTCGGCTTCATGATCTAGAGTGAGTGATATGAAGAGAAAGTGACACTGATGGGCTGGGCAACAGGGTTGTCAGCTAGGAGGGCTATCTATGGGTCTGTCCTCTCTAGAATCTCCCCCTATGGGACTGCTCTTGGCCCAGGTAGGCATGGGGCATCCATCCTTTAGTCAGAGTCCAAGAGGGTGCTCAAAGATCAAGTGGTCCTGCAGCTGTGGCCACCTCTAGTTGTAGGCTTAGACCACTGATGAGATTGTTGGGGTTCCCATTGAGGCCTGTGGCTAGGAGCTTTGCTGGGCCTTCAGGGATGGAAGGGGGTTGGGATGACAGGAGAGCCTTTGCCAGCCCTGCCCCTTTTTCCAACAGCTGTGGTTGCTTTTTTTGGACCTTTGCTCAGCTCTCCCTTTCCCTGGGGCTTTGGTTAAGATGTCTGAGCCTTGAATCTGGGCCCACCATTGAGCCCTAGGGTCTGATTTTATACCCAGAAGACCTGAAGCCACCTCTAGAGGATCCCCATCCCATTTCTATACATCCTGTTCAATATGGCTCTTGTTTTTCTGTCCCAAGCTGGTGTGAGCTCTCTTTTTCCATGTCACCCAAAGCATGGGTCACTATCTTGGGGACTGGACACAAGGGCTGGGATTGATGGGGTGCTGGCCTGGACCCAGGACCATTGGCAGGTGGGCAAGGGCAGAGAAGACTGAGTAGGAGGAAGGGGAAAAATGCTGAGAAGCACTTTAAGGGGACTAGTGGCTTTAACTTTCAGAGAGACAGGGAATTGTCTTGTGGCCTGGGCACCTCTCTTACCCTCTCTGACTTTCTTCCAGTAAAAGTGAGAGGGTGAGAGTTCCTGCCCCAGGGGTGTGTGTGAGGATGAACTCACTCTAGGCCTGCTGCTGGTAGAGGCTGGGAGAGCTTATGAGAAGCCTTGACAAGTCACAGGCATATACCGTGTAGCTTTTAGTGTTTGGTTTGTATTTATAACAAGTTTCTGGAAACTGAACTGCAATGACCTTTCTAAGGTGTGTATATGTTTCTTTGTATAGACTGAAAAAGCTAAATTGGGAGGTGGTGGTATCACCTCCCTGAGGAAGGAAGTTAGCTCCCCTGCGTTAGACCTGATTGAATGGAGGGGGAGAGTTCCTGGTGGGGATACAGATACAAGGGGCCAGTTGAGGGGCAGGGATTCTTCATTTATTCAGTGAATGAGAACATAAAGGCTAGAGGAAGCACTGGGATTTCCTCTCTCTTGAGCCTCCTTTTACATCCCAGGCTGGCCTGGCTGCTGTCTTCTTCCCAGATTTCAGGGAGTGAGGAGGGGGAAGGGGAAGTAACTATTAATGAGCGATTACCAGCATTTGGCTTCAGTGTTTGAAGATGAAAAATGGGTGTGGGTTGCCTTTGTCCCTGAGCAGCTGGAGAATGGAGGTGGCCATGTTGGCTGATTGGAGGCTAGAACTGCAGTGGAGAAGGTGACCCCACAGGGTTGGGGCCTAGGACTGTGTTAGGGGTTTCCCACATGGCTCCAGGAGAGAGATCGGGTGTTTCAGTGATCAAGGAGCGCCAAAGTATTATGGGTAGATAGGAGCACACCTGGACTGAATCCTTGGTGTGGTGGTGAGAACTGGGTCCAGAAACCACACCCATCACCTCCCATGAAGAAAGGACTGGGAGATATTAGCCGCCTGGGAGGCAACTTAAGGACAAATTTATAGCAAAGATTATGAGCTGAGTCTTGTTCTAAATGGAGAAACTATCCACAATTAATTGGATCGTTTGCTGACCCTGGGACAGGACCCAAATATTGTTCTTTTTCTGAAATAGAGATGCTAAGCTAAGCCAAGAGTGCATTTCTTAGTGTCCCCTCTTCCCTTCAAGGACTCAATGAAGCAGTGTGTCCTGGAAGCAGGCCTGGCTGAGCTGGAATGTCACCTCCTGTCCTGTCCAAGTTGACCAGCTGTCTCTATCCTCTTGGTTGAATGAACTGGGGGGTCTGGAGGAGGTTGCATCTTAGGGGTTCCAAGCCCTTCCTGAGAATTTTTCTTGGTGGGCTAATTGGGGCTGATCCCACGTTGGTCTGGGGCAGACAGCAGAAGCATGTCCCTTTGAAGACATGTGGGCTGTAGGGCTTGGAGGGAGACCTGAGTCAGTGTGGGAAGCTGTGCTTGCAGAGAGACAGAGCCTCTGCCCTCTAGGGTCACCCTGCCCACTGCTGCTCCAGAAGGCACTCCTAAACCTGCAGTGGCTCTGCCTCCTGGCCTCCCAACTCTCAGTACCACCTTGGAGCTTCTTGAGTGGCTACCTCTGCAGTGGTCCCAGATTCTTGCTCCTGCTCTGCCTCTTGAATGCCTTGGGCATTGTTAAACCCTCCTGGCTTCCTCTGGGCCTCTGTAAATGAGGTAATAGTCCACTCAGGCTTCAAAGAGGAGACAAAGCCTGCTATGTGTCTGTTCCTGGCATGGATGCATGGGATATGAGACTGCAGGGGCAAGGGACAGGGAAGTGTGACAAAGTGAGACAAAGTGGACTGAGTGAGTTTCGAGTCTTGAAGGCCTGGGCTCAAATCCCAGCTCTGTATCTCCTGAGCTGTTTGACCTTGTACAAGTTGCTTGTCTCCTGTGAGCCCCTGATTTCCTGTTTGGGAAATGAGGGTAATATCTGTGGGAGGGTGGCCATGAAGATTCAATGGGAGAACCAGTCTCTTCTCATGGTTGAGACACTGAATGGTGAGGATCCAGCACTGCTTTGGACAAGAAGTAGTGCCATAGGCTGGCATCAGGACATTAGGGCCACACTTTGCCTACCTTGTGTGACTTCTTGGCCATCATGCCCAGCTGGGAATCCATATGGCAGAGCCTGAAACCTCAGTGTGAGGGAAAGAAGGGGAGGGGATGGTCCTGGCCATTCTTGTGAGGGCTATGTCCCAGGCAGCCCTGGGACCTTTGACCTTCCAACCATGATCCTCTTTCCCTGTGGGATGTCAGGGGTGGCCTCTGGGACATGTGGGGTATAGATGTCCCTCTCCAGACTCACTCTCTTTTTCTCTCCTCCTTCTGTTCATTCCTGTGATGGCATATGAGCTGCCCACTTGAGGCCCCTTAACTGTGGGGCTGTTTGTGGCGAGAGGCTGATGGTGAAGTTCAGGAAAGCTGAGACAAGGCAGCAGGCTCAGAGGACAGGCTTGGCTGTATGTGTGTGGGGGTTCCTATTAGGAGGTGCTTGCCACCCCTCCCTGAACTCAGCGCTTCAGTCCATCTTCTGGAGTCTGTGAAGGAGCCTTGGGCTGTTGAGCAGAGAGTGGAGGATGACAAGAGGATCTTCCCTTCTCTGGTGGGCTCTGACCTGTGCTTTGGGTTAATGACAGTATTTTGGCTGCTCCTTCTTTCTTGGCCTGTCTCTCCCTCCCACTTCTCCAGCTGTGTGGCCTCTTCCAGGGCCAAGTCTTGTGGCACTGGGGGCTCCAGGCAGAATAGTCATCAGCAGCACTGTCCCTGTGCTGGGCAGTAAGCAGGCAGTGGCTGATGGCTCTGAGCCATTCAGTTCCTGTTTACCTCCCTGTGAAGTCAGTAGGACCAGAAGTATGGCCCAGAGGGGGGCGGGGGTCGTGCAAAGTCATGAAGGCTGTCAGAGCCTCTCCCGCCCCACTCCACTGCATCATGTGGAGGTGGGGGGATGGTGACTTCGCCTGTCCCCTTCACCCACTTCAGTCTCCTTGCTTCAGCAGTGCTGCCCTGCCAGCCAGCCTGTGGATGCTGAGACAGCAGGATGAGGTCTAGAGAAGCCACTCTTCTCCCCTGGACATTCATTCCCAACATCTAAGACCAGGGATGGGCAGGGCCAAGGGCCAGGGTGGGGTAGGGAAGGTGGGGGGGGGTGTATTATAGGGTGGAGAAAGGATATCAGGGGTAACATTTAGAGGGTAGGGGCCAGCAAAGGCTACCAGGCAATTCCTTCAACTTCTTCTTTATTCCGTGTGTGTGTGGGGGGTGGGGGGTGGGGGGGGTGTGTGGTTTGAACTCTGGGCCTCCTATTCTTATTATGCTTCTTTCCTCAAGGCTGAGGCTTTGCCCTTTGAGTTACAACTCTGCTCCACTTTCAGCTTTTTGCTGGTTAATTGGAGATATCAGTTTGATGGGCTTTTCTACCCAGGCTGTCTTTGAGCCTCAGTCACCAAATTTCATGATTCTGAGTAGTTAGGATTACACGCATGTATCAGGGGTGCCCTGCTTGTTTTGTGTTTGTGTGTGTGTGTGTGTGTGTGTGTGTGTGTGTGTGTGTGTGTGTGTGTGTGTGTGTGTGTGTGTGTGTATGTACATAAATACTAGGGCTTGAACATGGGACCTCATACTTTTGCTTTGCTTGTTTGCTCTACCATTTGAACCATGCCTCCAACGTGGCATTTTGCTGGTTAATAAAAAAGGAGATAAAACTTTTTAGACTTTTCTGCCCAGGTTGGCTTCAAATTGTGACTCTCTGAATCTCATCCTCATAATAAATTACAGCTGTGAATCATTAGCATTCTGTTGTTTTTTTCAGTTTTTAAATTCTATTGGAGATAAAGGGATTGTAAGTCAGGGCCTCACTTTTGCTAGAATGGCCCTTTACCACTTGTCCCATACCCCAAGCCTTCTTTGTTCTATCTTGCTTCTCTTCTCTCTACTCTTACTCTCTGACCCCATCCTATTCCTTCTCAGCTGTCCTTGGACCTTCACTTTCAGGCTGCTGAGATCAAAGGCAGTGGGACTGGAGTAGGATCAGTCTCCCTTAGGGACAGTCCAGGATGGAAGCAAGAGGCCCTGTGTTTGGGTTTTGGTGATAGAGCCCTGGGCCATGTGGCTTCATGGCTCCCAAATGCTGGGAATAGTGGGTGTGCTGCCATACTCACTTAAGTGGGAGCTATTTGAAGCCTACTCTGGATATTCACTCCAAAAATACAATGACAAAAACACAAGTAAGACTCAAAATAATAGCATGGTTGTGTTGGAAGAAAACACATATTACATCTGTTAGGTCTCATTCAGCAGTTCCAGTGTCAATAGTGTGGAAACCCAGGCCTCTGGTGAATGGGTGAATAACCTGGGTCACACATCTAGATCAAGCCTCTCTGATAGGAACTGACATAAAAACAGCTGAGGGCATTCATAATGACCAGCGAGTCCTTCTGCCTGGGCTGGAATTGGGGAAGGCTGCCTGGAAGAGGTGACAATGCTCTGGAGTTAGGGCTTCCTGATGAGGGTGGTAGGGCACCTATAGATCGGTGGCTTATTACTTTCCCACCAGGCTTACACCTGGTGCTTGGCCTGGAGGCAGGTGCATGCTGACAGGACCTGCCCCTGCCCTCCATGGCCCTTAGCTCTGATATGGCTATGGCCACTACTCAGCTTCTTCCTAAGCCCATCATGGAGAAGCCGGTCTACCCCCTCCACCTTATTCCTGTTTATGCCCAGCATCCTGACTAGGCTGAGAATAGCACTGGGCCTATGTAGGGGCGTAGGTGGGACAGCTCAGCTGATGTTTCAGGACAGTTGTGGGACATGGATATCCACAGCATGCCCATTCCACATGATTGAAGAGGCCTGGGTGTGGCCTGGATGTCCCCTCACATTCTGCCAGCTCCACCGCCTGCCAGCTTCAGGCTGTGGCAGTAGGACTGGACTGTGGAAGCTCAGTCAGGGGCTCCTGGCCTGTCATTGTCTGTCCTACAAGGACCAGAGAGATACTACTTTGAGTTGATGTCTGGCTGATCTCCCCTGGGACCAAGGAAATAGTGTAGGGTGCCTGCAGAGCTGTAGCCTAGCAGGCTGCTGAATAGAACTTGGTGAAAGCCTTGAGCTTGGTTAGTGTCTGTCCCCTTGAGGATAAGCCCCCATGAGTCATGGGGCAGGTGCTCCAGCAGCAGGTGTGGGCTGGGTGTGGAGGGACTGGGCAGGGTGGGGACTAGGTGGGCTGGGCTGTGTAAGTTTTCTGGCTTGAGTGGAAGTCTGGGTAGGGTCCAAGGGACAGAAATGGAACTCTCTTACTTCATCCTACAACTGGCGCGCCCCCCTTTCCCCCCCCCCCCCCCGGGAGAATTCTAGCTTCATTTTACTGATGAGGTCCAGTGGCTTAGAGAGGTGGAGTTAGTATCCAGGGTTGTACAGCCTAGGCCTGCTGCTTTCATCTTCTGTCTTCACCGCCCATCCCCCCCCCCCCAAAAAAAAGTCCCCAGCTCACTCTCCAGGTGAGTTACTCTCAGCTGGTCAATACCCAGTGCTGGTTACCTGGCTGAGAGGGGCTGAGGGGCAGGTGAGCACAGGGAATGGGAATACGTTGGTGTCTGTGCACCTTGGTCCTGTTTCCCACCTCACTCCTTGGCATCCCTGGGCATTGTACCCACCAGGTGTCCCCATCAAAGTGATGGTAGCTCTTTTCTTCTGGTTGCTCAAACCTGGAAGGCACTGCTCTCTCTTTTGTGGTCCTGTGTTTGAGTATGTCTTATCATTTCCCGTCCTTGTCCTATCCTGTGTCGCTTTGTGCAGGGGACACTGTAGTGGCTGTCTGCTCTGCCTTGCTATAGTGACATCAGGTTGTGGCTCAAGGTTCTAAGTTCTCTAGGGCCCCTTGCTCTATGCTGGGTCTCTGTGCCATGTGTGGCCTGGCTGTCTAGTCTGGTCATGCAGTGGTTATGGGGTTTAGACACTGGTACCAGGCTCCGGGGGGATCCTGGCTGCCTCCCGTGACTGTGTGGCTCTGGATGCTTTTAAAGCATTGCTTTGGTTTCCTTGTCTGCAATGTGGGGATAGAATAGTATTTCCTTCTTGAGGTTATAAAGGGGATTCATGAATCCTGTTAAGGGTTCTGCCCAAAACCTGGCAGGCAGTGTTTCAAGGTCTCCTGAGGAAGGAGAGGATGGGGCTTTCTAGCAACTAAACACCCTTTCTTGGGACAGAGGGTCTCTCCAGATCAGGGGACAGACCTGTGGAGGAGTTGAACCTCTGACTCCTCCTCCCCCCATGTTTCCCTTCCCTGTACTACCCCTCTCTCACTTCTTCAGGGTGAGTTTACGTTGCTGCCTTCTACCCCAGCTAGATACTTTCATTTTTGCTCAGCCAGTCACATTTAATGTTTCAGGCTGCTGTTAGGGGCTGACATAGGTGGTCAAGGGGCTCTTCAGTCATTTCGGGACATGAAATGGCCAGCCATCACTTTCTATTCTTGCCAATGTCTCACTAAGGAAAGGGCAAGTCACCAAAGAGGAAGGAGGTGGTCATCCTAGAGTGACAGCCTCCCCAGAGAGGCCAGCTGGCTTCCGCAGTCAGGAGCCTTGGTGTCAAAGACAGCAGAAGACTTCTGAGGGCCAGGATTGGCTGAAAAGTCGGGTAGTCTCGTGGGTGGAGAATTGCTGGGAGCTTCCTGGGGAGATGGCAGCCAGGCTCAGGTGGCCAGCAGGAACCTGGACGTGTTTTTCTGGTTTTGTATTTCATTGCAAGAAAATCTTCACAAATCATGCATTCTAATCCACAACCAGTTTGTGTTGGGCACGTAACAGCAATGTTTTCTTTGCTAGTTAGATCCTCCGAGTGCAGCAAGATGGAAAGTAAATCATATGTCATGGATCCCACACCCACTGCCCACTGCTCCCTGGCATCTGTGTCCTCCTGCTTGAGAACCAAAAGTTGAGTTTGGGCTGTGGGTTTAAATAGCTTTAGCCGCCTGGCTTATGCCAACAGTGATTCCCTGGGCCTCAATTTCTTTACCTATTTGGTGGGATCAACAGTCACCCCCTCTGGGTGGGCTAGTGGTATAAGCCCAACTGTGGGAGGTGCCCCTTAACTAGTCCTGGGTCCTGAGATTGCCTAGGATCACGCCTGGCTCTGAGCACTTTGTGGAACTCAGGGGGTGGGGCAGAGTCCTTTGCTGGGATCCACATGCTTATATATGATTGAAGTGGGGAATGTGGTAGGAAGGGATCTCCTCACAGTGAGCTCAGCTTGTAACAGTCTCCAAGCCTGTGCTTCCTGCCTCCACCTCCCAGCCTGCCTTGGGAAGCAGAGGTTCTGAGAATGAGGAAAAAGGACCCCATGGGAATTGAAGGTAGGGGAGGGGGTGGTGAGACCAAGGCCAGGACCCATGTCCTTTCGGGCAGCCATAAATATATGGGTAGGGATGAGCTGCCCTGCCCTGTCCCTCCGCTCATGCTCATGCTGCCATACTCCCCCCCCCCGCCCCCCGTTGGTTTCCCTTCTTCTGGGCTCTGTCCAGCTTTCCTTCCTCATTCTAGGTTTTTCTTCCCCTGCTCCACCTTGCCCAGTTCTGTGGCTTCTTGGTGGTTCCTGTCACTTTCCTACTGTGCCCAGAGGAGCTGAGGGGCAGAATTCCCTGCTGGGAGGGGGAAGCTGCCATGAAAGCTGCCCAATCTTTCACTGCCTGGGACAAGAGATCCAGAACCTTCTTCTTCTTCTTTTTTTTTTTTAATTGTGAAAATACTGTACAGAGGGGTTACAATTACATGGGCAAGATAATGAGCACATTTCTTTTTTTTTCTTTTTTGCTTATGTGGTGCTGAGGAATTGAACCCAGGGCCTCAGGCATGCAAGGCAAGCACTCTACCACTGAGCCACCTCCCCAGCCCATGAGCACATTTCTTATCAAACATTGTAGCCTCCTCCTTTGTTTCCCCTTTCCATCCCTTCCCATCCCCCCCCACCCCCCACCATCCAATCCTCCCCACTCCCTCCCCCCCCCACCAAAGTTGTAAAGTTCGTTTTCGACATAAGACTTATACATCTCATTGTTGCAATGGGCCCACCTGTATCCCTATTTAAACTATTTGTTTTTTCCCTTCCTCTCCACAAATTATACCCACATCAAATACAGTAAAAGCAGGGGTTATACCATGGGGAAGGGGCATACAAAGCAACAAAGAAATAATCTTATAAATGTGTTAGAAACAATTGCATGAAAGAAAAAAAAGCATTTGAATACATATCTTAGGGTTCATTTCACCTAATATCAACTTATGTGACCTTTTCTGCTTGACTCAAACATATACTAGTTATTGCAAATAAGGGAAACCATGGGACTTATATTTCTTTGGGCCTGGCTTACTTCACTTAATATAATTTCTTCCAAGTCTTTTCATTTCCTAACAAATGGGGCAATGTCATTCTCCAGAACCCTCTTGTCTCCTGGGATACTGCTGTCTGGCTCTTGCTGACGGACCTGTAGCTCTTTAGGGAGACCAGGACCTCACTGGACCCCCTTTTTCTTTATGGCCACCCCACTTGCTGACCAGGGTATAGCAGCTACTTGAGGTCTGCTTACCAACCATTCCTAATTCCAGTAGAGTTGGAGTCTTGGACTGATCATTGCCATTCTGTAGGGGCAGAGCAGCTGACACTTCATATGTGACTCCAGGGCTCTGAGGAGGGATAGACAGAGCTTTCTTTGGCTATAGGATATGGGGAAGGTGCCCCCTTGAGCAGTCACTGGCCTGAGACAACTGCCATATCCCTGAGCCACTCAGTAACAGCTGGGAGGGCAGTAGGCTCCTTCCTTGGTCCTGGCCCTGGCCCAGGCCCTTTCTACATGTGCCCCTGACTCCTCCCTCCCAAAGTGGGTCTGATGCAGCCTTGTATATTCCTGAAATGAGGACAAAGAGGAAGGTCTGGTAAAGCTAGTGGGATCTATAACCCTATCTAGATCTGGCCAAGGCAGTCTTCTGATGCTGCTGCCTCATCCCAGCATAGCCATGGCCCGTGTGTGTGTGTGTGTGTGTGTGTGTGTGTGTGTGTGTGTGTGTGTGTGTGTGTGTGTGTGTGTGTGTGTGTGTGTGTGTGTGTGTGTGTGTGTGTGTGTGTGTGTATCTCACATCTGTCTTAGACATATCTGACCAGCACTTGGTCATAGATATCATAAAACCACAGAATCTTAAACCTATTTCTTTTTAGCAGTATACCCAAATCCTTTAGTGTCTTTGCCTAGCTTTTCTTATCTATAAGGTAGGGTAATGTTCTGTAGCTCAAGATACAAATCCTCAGAAGTGATGAGCTCACCCTACCTCTGCTAAATGGGGTCAGGACTCCTAGAAGAAATGGCTGATTCCAGAGTGGAGCTCCAGAACCTGGGGCATCTTGTCTAGAAAGTAAGTAAGGACAGGAAGATTAATGGGGACATGTCCAGAGGCTTCCATTGGCCCTATTTGGAACATTTGATCATCTAAAAGAATGATGGGAATAGATAATAACATATTGACTGCAAAACAAAGGCTTATGTTCATAGTGTCTTTCCCACACTCCCTGCAAAGACCAGACCCCAGGGCTGTTAACAGAATGAGAGACACATGGGAAAGGCTGAACATCAGTAGGGTCTGGCACAGACCTAGTGCCTGTGGCACAGTAGGGGACTTGAAGTGGATCGTAATCCTGTAGATCTGGAGCCTGAAATTCTTTTGTTGAGCAACAAAGTATTAACGATGCTCAGAGTATCAGGCAAAAAGCCTGTTAGCCTTGGACATGCACTGCAGCAATCATCCTGCTGATGACTAGTTACAAGAGAAAAGTTACCTTTATCTTAGGTTCTCTGTCAAACACAAGGAAGACTAGGTATCAGCCGGGAACTGATACCTAAGAAGGATTCAGTAACTGTAGTACTGAAGTCAAAACAGGGACCCTCAGCTGGATGCCAGGAAAGGAATAATTAGAGTATGTGTGGTAGTATCCCCAGAGACTGTTTTATTCCCTTTTAAAACAGTCAAATTTGTCAGTGGCTCACACCAGTAATCCTACTCAGGAGACTGAGATCAGAGGATCATGGTTCTAAGCCCGCCCAGGCAGGAAAGACAATGAGACTTTTATCTCCAATTAAGTACCACAGAAGCCAGAAATGGTTTAAGTGGTAGAATTCAGCCTTCAGCAAAATAGCTCAGTGACAGGGCCCAGGCCTTGAGTTCAAGCCCCAGGACTGACACAAACAATAACAAAAACTTTAGGCAAAATCAGGAAGTTGGCAGAAGGTATGCAGTATGTATTTCCACACATTGCCTGCATGTATGGAAATGTCAACTATGAATGTATAACTGATGTATGCCAATAAAACAATCTTAAAAACATAAGATCATAATGGAAAGAAATAAAGTACATGATAAATACGGGGGGGTATGTGGGTATGTGTGTATGTGTGTGTGTGTGTATTAATATTCTGGTTTACAGGACTCAAGAAACATGGCAAAGAGGAGCAAAGTATAAACCATATTTAGATCCCTCATCAAAAACAAACCAGCTGGCTGCTAGTGGCAAATGTTTATAATCCTAGCTACTCAGGAGGCTGAGATCTGAGGACAGTGGTGGTTGAAAGCCAGCCTAGGCAGAGACTCTTTATTTATTTATTTGTGTTTGTTGTTGTTGTTGTTGTCAGTTGTGGGGCTTGAACTCTGGGCCTAGGCACTGTCTCTCAGCTCTTCAGCTCAAGGCTAGTGCTCTACCACATGAGCCACAGCACCATTTCTAGATTTTTCTGTGTATGTGGTGTTGAGGAATTCAACCCAGGGGTCTCATGCATGTGAGGCAAGTACTCTACAACTAAGCCACCTTCCCAGCCTGAGACTCTTTAGTTTTAATTAACTGCCTAAAAGTTGGAAGTGGAGGAGTGGTTCAAGTGATAGACTGCCAGCCTTGAACAAAACTGAGTGTTCAGGCCCTGAGTTCAAGTCCCAGCACAAGCCATCAATCAAACAAACAAACAAAAAATAGAAACCACTCAGACATGAGGGACATTTTGGAGGACAGCCTGAACTATCTGAATGTGTACTGTGTATTAGGTAATGCTGAATACATATTAAAAGTATTGGACCTGTTTATGATATTTCAGATATTTAAGAGAATGCTTTTGTTCTTAGGAACTGAGCTGAAGTGTTGAGGGGAAGTATTTTCGAGTGAATTGTCACCCCAGCTTACTTTGCATTGCTTGGGAAAATATACAAACATAGAGACCAAGATACTTTTATAGACAGAGTAGAACAGATATGGTTCACTGGTAGCAATCTTCTGAGGAGGAGCTCAGGAAAAGAAAGATGGCTGTGATGGTTGCGTGGTATACTATTCTTTCAACCATTGCTTTTTTTGTGCTGTTGCTAGGGCTTGAATTCAGGGCCATTTACTCTCCTTTGGCTTTTTTGCTCAAGACCAGCACTCTACCACTTGAGCTATACCTCCACTGTCAGCTTTTCAGTGGTTAATTCAAGATAAAGAGTCTTGGCTTTTCCCTGGCTGGCTTTGAGATACCAGCTTCCTGAGTAGCAAGGATATGGCCTTTTAAGCTTTGTAAAAGAAGCTAGGTACCTGTGGCTTATGCCTGTAATCCTAGCTACTCAGGAGGCTGAGATCTGATGATTCATGGTTCAAAGCCAGCCTGGGCAGGAAAGTCTGTGAGACTCTCCAATTAAACACCAGAAAAGTGGAAAGTAGAGCTATGGCTCAAGTGGTAGTGCACTAGCCTTAAGCACAAAAGGCACAGCATTACTTTGGGTTCAAACTCTAGGAAAGAACTGTCTCTTTAGAAAGGATTTGAGAAGGTCCTATGAAATGTGGTAGGGAGTGGTGGCTTTGAGCCCCTCTCTGACTTCTCTGCCCCCTGGCACATATTTACTTGGTATCCTGGAGGTGGTTCATACCTCAAACCTGCTCAGGGGTAGTGTGGGGACCAGCCTAGGCCATTCAAGTGTTGGAGCATGTCACAGGGACAGAGAAGAGAATCACTGTCTCCATAGCCAGTATAGCCAGATGGGAAGATTCCAGTGAGAAGAGTAGCTTGTATGGGAGAGGAAGAGGTGTGGGGGAGGAGTTAGGAGGCTATGGGGCCTGGCAACAGTGCCTAGGGACTTGTTCTGGCATCTCTTTATTCCTGCAGACCCAGCCTGTGGGCTCCGAGCTAGAGCATGGATGTCAGAGGGCCTCATACCCCTTTTCTGTCTGAGTATCCCACCTTTGCCCTCCCCTCAGGCCTTTGTGCCTTTGAGTCCTGCATCTCTAGCCCTATCCCTGCAAGTATTGTAGCTGACTGCCTTGTACTCTGTCTTCCTGGGAAAAGCATAGAAGTTGGGGGACAGGAGAGAAACCTACTCTGCTTAAGAGTAAGTTCCCATGGTAGACCTCCAACACAGTAATAGTGGGAGATTTTAATGCTCTGCTCTCACCAAAGGACAGGTCAACCAAACAAAACATAAGCAAAGAAACCGCTGAATTAAATCATACTACATGGACTTAACCCAAATGGACTTAACAGATAGCTATAGAGTTTTCCACCCAATAATGACTGAAGCATCCCAATACTGACCATATTATAGGACACACAAAGAACCTAAGCAAATACAAGAGGATTGAGATAACTCCTTACATCCTATCTGACCACAGTGGAATCAAACGAGTTCTCAACAACAAATCATATTACAGACACGGAGACTGAATAGCATACTACTGAATAATACTTAGGTCACAGAAGAAATTACGGAAGAAATTAGAAAGTTCTGACAACTCAATGGCAACGAAAACATCACAACAAAACTTCTGGGGTACAGCAAAAACAGTGTTGAGGAGAATGTTTATAGCTCTAAGTGCACAAATAAAGAAAACAAACAGCTAAAGTAACTTCACAATGCAATTAAAACTGCTAGAAAAACAAGAACAAATGAAACCCCAAACTACTAGACAGAGAGAGATAGCAAAAATTAGGGCAGAAATTAATGAAATAGAGACTTGGAAATCTGTTTGTAAAATTGATGAAAGAAAAAGCTTGTTTTTTTTTTAAGAAAAAATTAATAAGAGTGACAGACCACTAGGGAGATTGACCAAGAAGAGATGAAATTCAAATCAATAAAATCAGAGATGTCACAGGAAACATTACAACAAACATCCAAGAAATCTGAATGACTATCAAGGACTAATTTCAAAACCTGTACTCAAAGAAAGGAAAACCTAGCAGAAATGGACAAATTTCTAGAGATATATAAACTGCCTAAGTGGAACCAAGAAGATACAAACCAGTTAGACGGGCCAATAACACTCAATGAGATTGAGGAAGTAATCAGAAGTCTTCCAACAAGGAAAAGCCCAAGCCCAGATGGATTCACTGCTGAATTCTCTAAGACTTTTAAAATGAAGTAACACCAATCCTCCTCAAGCTTTTCCATGAAGCAATGGGAGCAATTCCAAACTCATTCTATGAAGCCAATATCACACTCATCCCCAAACCAGGTAAGGATCCAACAAAAAAAGAACTGCAGACCAATTTATCTGATGAACACAGATCCAAAGCTGTTCAATAAAATACTATCCAACAGAATCCAGAAACAACCCCCCCCCCAAAATCATACATTATGACCAAATAGACTTCATCTCACAGATGCAAGCCTGGTTTAACATATGTAGATCATAAATGTAATTCACCACATCAACAGAGCCAAAGACAAAAACCACATGATCATCTCAATAGATGCAGAAAAAGCCTTCAATCAAATACTGCATCTATTCATGTTAAAAGCTTTGGAGACGCTAGGAATAGAAGGAACATTCCTTAAAATAAAAACTACATTTGACAGATGAACAGCCAACATCATACTGAACAGGGAAAAACAAACCATTTTCCCTAAAATCAGGAACAAGGCAAGGTTGTCCATTCTGTCCCCTCCTCTTCAATATAGTTCTGGAATTCCTAGCCAGAGCAATAAGGCAAGAAAAGGACAAGAAAAGAATTCACATAGGGAAAGAAGAAACCAAACAATTCCTGTTTGCAGATGACATGATCTTATATCTAAAGGACCCAGAAAACTCCATCCCCATCTCTAGCTCCTAGAGTTGATGAACCACTTTTGCAAAATAGCCGGATACAAAATTAACCCACAAAAATCAATACCTTTCTGTATGCCAACAGTGTACAAGCAGAAAGGGAAATCCTGACAACAAACTCCATTTGCAATAGTCTCAAAAACAAAACAAAACTACGAAAACAAAAATTAGAATCCTAGAAATGAACCTAACCAAAGACATAAAAGAGCTTGATAGTGAAAACTGAAAATCTGAAGAAAGAAATCAAAGAGGACACCAGGAAATGGAAAGACCTTTCATGTTTATGGATAGATAGAATCAATATTGTTAAAATAGACATAGTGCCAAAAATGATATACAAGTTCATTGCAATCCCCAACAAAATCCCAATGACATTCTTTACTGAAATAGAGAAAACAATCAAAAAATTAACAACAAAAAACCTAGACTTTCTTAAAGCCAATGAAAACCAAAGCAAAAGAAATACAAATCAAAACAATTCTGAGATTCTACTCGCCCCAGTAAGATTGGCCAACATTGTGAATTCAAACAGCAAAATGTTGGTGGAGATGTGGGAGAAAGGAACTTTAC
Organism: Dipodomys merriami; assembly: GCF_024711535.1. Classification (NCBI taxonomy): domain Eukaryota; kingdom Metazoa; phylum Chordata; class Mammalia; order Rodentia; family Heteromyidae; genus Dipodomys; species Dipodomys merriami. The sequence goes on along the minus strand of NW_027205381.1, from coordinate 5,003,983 downwards.
TGCACTGTTGGTGGGAATGTAAACTAGTACAACTCTTGACAGCAGTCTGGAGGTTCCTAAAAAAATGAAACAGACCTTTCCTATGACCCAGCTATACCACACCTGGGCATTTACCCTGAACATCATGAGCCAGGATATGATAAGGATACCTGCATATCCATGTTCATTGCTGCACTATTCACAATAGCCTAGATATGGAAACAGCACAGATGCCCCACAATAGATGAGTGGATCCATATAGTACCACTACACAGTGGAATTTTACACAACCATTAGAAAGAATAAAATAATGTCATTTGCAGGGGAATGGATGGAACTAGAACAAATCATGTTAAGTGAGATAAGCCAAGTTCATACAGACACATAGCACATTGTTCTATTGGATATATGGAAATTAGATTTAAATTGTACTGGGAAATGATAAATTATACAGGATTCTAGATACATACAGTGAGACCAAAAGAGGATATTCTTAGGAGAGAAACATGAAGGTGCAATGTCTAAGTGCCTCTTCATATTTACATAAAACAATGTACATGCTGAAATGAACTCTAAGGTATGGAAACAAGAGACTTCCCTTCCCCCGTTTAGTTTTTAGTTTTTGATGACTGTCTTCTTTACCTTCTCTATGGTGTATTCAAGAGTACATCTTTGGAAGGGATAGGGGGAGGGTACACAACTTGAGGGTAAAAGGGTGAAAAAGTGCAGCAGTAGAGCTCACTGGACATTGATGAAAGTGAACTATACCACTTGTGGGTGGAGACAGGAGAGAGGGACTGGGAGAGAATGAGGAAATAGAAGACATTATGACACTATGAAAGGAAATATACTCATTACCTGATTCATGTAATTGTAATACTTCTGTGCATCACCTCTACAATAACAAGTAAGTTATTAAAATAAAATTAAAAAAGAGTTAGTTCCCAGCAGAGCAGACCCCAGCCCTGTGTGTGGGGGTGTGTATGTGTGGGAATATGAAGGATGTGAGAGCAGGGTCAAAAGGTGGGAAGGGGGCTGGGAAGGTGGCTCAGTGGTAGAGGGCTTGCCTTGCATGTATGAGGCCCTAGGTTTGAATCCTCAGCACCACATCAGCAGAAAAAGTCTGAAGTGGTGCTGCGGCTCAAGTGGTAGAGTGCTAGCCTTGAGCTGAAGAGCTGAGGGACAGTGCCCAGGCCCAGAGTTCAGGCCCCATGACTGGAAAAAAAAAGTGGGAGGGACCCACATAGAAAAACCCCAGGGTGTGAGAGCCAGCCCCAAATCTAGAGGCACCAGTACTTTGGCCTGATTCTGAGGCCCCCCTCCTCACTCTTTCCTCTGAGGTGTCTTCCTGAGATCGGGCCCCAGGGAAAAGCTGACTGGAGCTTTTGCTTGCCTGCTGTCTGTCTCAGGCCTGGGAGCCTCTTTCTGAAACTGAGGGCTCAAGAGCATGAAGGCTCAAGAGCATGCATCCTGTCGCTGTGGTCCCCCAACCGCAGCCTCTGCTGGGAGGAAGAATGTGGGGGGCAACTCCCTGCTGGTGGGCGGGGCTCCCTCCCTTCAACCATTCTTTCTGAGGCTGCAACTGGGAAGGTCGTGGAGGAGATGAGAAAGGTGAATGCCGAGTGTCTTTTCTGGGGTCTTGGCAGTGGAATGGTGGGTGCCTGGGAGGGAGGGGTGTGTGTGTGTGTGTGTGTGTGTGTGTGTGTGTGTGTGTGTGTGTGTGTGTGTGTGTGTGTGTGTGTGTGTGTGTGTCCGCATGTGTGCATGTGTGTGTGTGTGTGTGTGTGTGTGTGTATGTGTGTGTGGTCTTGGCAGTGGAATGGTGGGTGCCTGGGAGGGAGGGGTGTGTGTGTGTGTGTGTGTGTGTGTGTGTGTGTGTGTGTGTGTCCGCATGTGTGCATGTGTGTGTGTGTGTGTGTGTGTGTGTATGTGTGTGTGGTCTTGGCAGTGGAATGGTGGGTGCCTGGGAGGGAGGTGTGTGTGTGTGTGTGTGTGTGTGTGTGTGTGTGTGTGTGTGTGTGTGTGTGTGTGTGTGTGTGTGTGTGGTGTGCTGGGAACATTGATGAGACGTAGAGGGGGCTCATCTTTGGCTCTCGCAAGCAGGTGGGACAAGGGTACCTCATGGATGAAGGGACTTTCAGCTTTTCTGCCTGGCCTGGATCCTTGACTAGCTTTTTCCCTGCTTCCCTGTAGGAAGCAGTTCCCTCCTTGGCTCTGTTCACTATTCTTGGTTTCTAAAGAGTGCTCATCTCCATGTGAGAGGTGGCAATTAAACTGAGTCTGCTAGAGGGATGGGGAGCAGCTGGGGGCAGGGTGGTGGTGGTGGTGGTGGTGATCCAAGGCTCATCCCAAACATACAGATGTTTGGGCAGTGCAGAGCTCTCCTGGCTGACCTCTGATTCTCCCCAGCTCATGGCTGGGGTTACCAGCTTGGATGGGTTACCTCTGACTCTGTCCAGATTTATCTGGACCCACCTGCCATCTGTCACTTGGAGGTGAGGAGGAAATAATTTGCAGGGATGGGAGAGATAGAAGATTCCTGGCCTGGGGGACTTTCCTTTTCTTTGTGATGGTGTCTTTGGGACTTATCTCTGTGGCAAAAGCTTGCCAGTTTTCTGCCTGTGGTTCCAGCATTGACAGTAGACTCTGGTTACCAATGGGGAGTACGCTGACCCCAGTGCTTCTACAGTGAAGGCTACATTGGAGGCCAGGGAGGGTCTCCAGTGCACATAAAACCCTCCCTCCGAGGCCCTGCTGGCCATGGCATCGAGACACTGCTGCCTTTGAGAACTTGCAGCTGTAGAGAGCTTCTGGAGCCGGCCAAGTGGACAGTCATTGTCAGGTACTTAAGCCCCACTCACTGCTCGCCTTGGGCTGAGGATGTGGGGACAGGAAGCTGATAAGAGTGACACTGAGTGGCTGATAAGGCTGCCTAGACTGTTGGCTCCTGCTTGTTGTGCTGTGTGGGACTTCTGTGCTCACACACCCTGAGATCCATTGTCAGTCCCACATCAAAGCTCCACTTTCTCTAATACCAAGTTAGATTTGGGTGACTAACTGTGTGACCACTTTGAGTGCTGCTGATAGTCTGGGGCTTCCTCCCCCATGTAACCCTGGACAGAGTATTACCCATGCCTGCCACCGGTCTTTCTCATCCAAGTCCTGTTTATGCTTCAAAGCCCAATTGAGTCTGGTCATCCAGTTAGGTGGCTCACCTAATTTCTTAGCTTCTCAGAGACTGAGAGCAGAAGGAACACAGGATCACCGGACAGCCTAGAACAAAATAGTTCCTGAGATTCCATCTCAGTAGAATAAGCTAGGCACACTAATTCATACCTCTCAGCTACAGTGGAAAACATAAAATTGTGTGATTGAGTTCTAAAGACACAAGCCCAGGGGAAAAAAGTAAAGTCCTATCTCAGTATAACTGGTGCCCAAAAGAGATGGAGGCATGGTTCAGCAGCATAATATCTACTTAGCAAGTGTAAAGTCCTGAGTTCAAATAATAGTACTGAAACAAGAAGAATAAAAAACAATTCATATGTACAATATCTCCTGTTCCTCTGCTGTGCCAGGCCCTTCCTGGACTCCCAGGTTTCCACTTCCTCCAATGATCCATCTGTCTGTGAGTTCAGCACTGGTGCACCCACTCACTTGTGTTGAATGGATGGGATGGATAGACCACAGGTGCATGCAGGGGGTTGTGTGTGTGTGTGTACCGGTGCAGGCATGTGAGTATGTCTCTTGGTGAAGGCTGTAGTGGAACTAGAGAAAGCAACCTTGTGCCCCAACCCCAGGATAATGGAGGACAGGTGCTGGTGTAGCTGAACAGAATTTGTGGACCAGAAGGGGACAAGATAGGACCAAAAGTGCCAGGATGGTAAGGAAGGCCTCTCCCAGCAGCCAGGTTATGGCTGGAATCTCAGCATAAGTGGTGTAAACAGGAAGCTGGCCTTGAACAAGTGGATGGGTATTTTCTTAGTCCCTGCCTCTGACTTGGTTTGCCCTCTGTAAGCCACACTGGGATTTCTTGAACACTCCTTGAGTGTAGCTGTGTGCCCTGGTTCCAGCTTTCTGAGATTGGGGAATGTGGTGAGGTGGAAATGGGGTGACTTCCCCAAGACTTGGGCATGCTGTAGTTGACTACAGTCTCAGTGCCTGGGGAAGCTCAGTGTGAAGCTGTGAGGGCTCAGGAGTACATATCCTGTCTCTGCTCTCATTGCAGGTGTGAAGTCATGAAGTCACTTGTTACTGCTTCTCAGTGCTTGCCTTTACCAGTATTGCATACCACATACCTGCTCTTCCATCCTCCAATGGCGTTGAGCCATTTGAAATTTCCCTAATATGCCCCATCCTTGGGTACTCCTTTGTCTGAGCTGCTACCTCCCCCAGGAAGTCTTCCCTGATTGCCCCAGCTGTGTACAGTCTCCACTCTGGCTCTGTCTCCAGCAGAGATGTCCAAGGCTAGCACAGAGCAGGTGCTTAGTGAGAGATGCTTATGAGTGACTGGTTTTCTCTGAGGGCCAGAGAAGGTGTGGTAGAGCAGTGCTAGTCCATGTGAGGGCAGCCAATGGTGGCTAGGGTCCCAGCTTGGTTCTGGGTATGCAAAGTTGGCATTCTAGGAAGGGTGACCCCTGGGTGGTTTTTAAAGGGAGGCTATGTCTGAGGATATGTGGTTGGGCATGGGTAGCTGCTGGTTGCTCCTTAGAATAGGAGTCCTGGCCTGTTTCCTCCCTCCCCCGCACCCCCAGCCTCTCAAACTCTCTCCTTCCTAGAGTATTCTGGGTACAAGGGAGCAGGCCTGGGACACAAGATCATGGAAGACCTGCTGGGCCAGCCCTCTGATCAGGGCTTTCTCTCAGTCCCTGGTCCAGCTCATACCTTTTTCTAGGTTCTGGCTTTCGGTATCTCTCTCTACCACCTTCCTCCCACACAGATGAAGAGGACCAACTGGGGGCATCAGAGAACCTGTGAGATTTCCAGTTGGGTAGAGCATGTGGTATAAGTATGGGTGCCTATGTATGCACATGGGCACATGTGTACATGTGAGGTTGTAAGGACCAAGGAGTGGTCCTGTGGAAGAGGTTGGCTGGGCCCCGTCACCCCCTAACAGACCACATAGGGCCATCAGCTACTCCTGATGATCCTGGTTAGACCAGGCTGCCCTGTGTGCTTTCCTTAGTTTAGGATGGCTACTGCCAGCTCTGGTCTTGCTCTGTGCATCTCTGTGAGGTCATGGGCCCCATTGCAGGCAGTGGAGTCATGTAGGGATATAGGGATGCCCCTGCCTGGGTCTTCTCCTGCTCAGCCTAGTCTTCTGCTGCTAGAGTGGGAATGGGGCCCTTGGGGTGTGGTATGAGGTCAGCAGGGAGGTCTCTGATCTCCTGGTACTGGAGCTGTCGCTGTCTTGATGCTGCTGCTGTTTACTGAGGCTTAAGCCCTAGGCAAGGATGGGAAGGATTGATGAACTCAGGCTTCCTGTCTTCATGTGCTCTGTGCTGGTATGAGAGAACACCCCAGGCTTGGTGATTGATAAAGAAAATGTGTTAGCCAGCCTTGCGTTACTGTAACAAATACCTGAGATCATCAACTCTGAAGACTCATAAGAGGAAAGGTTTACTTGGCTCATAGATTGGGTGGTTTTAGTTCTTGGTTAATTGGTCCATTGCTTCTAGGCCTGGGATGAGGAGCACTGGAGGGACAGCATGGTAGAGAGAAAGCTGGGGCTCCAACATAGGGTCTTGAGTTTTTGCTCAGCTTTTTAGCTTCTAGCTGGTTCTTTACTACTTGAGCCACACCTCCACTCCTGGGTTTTTGCTAGTTAATTGGAGATAAGAGTCATACTGATTTTTCTGCCAAGGTTGCCTAGGATCTCGATCGTTAGATTTAGCCTCCTGAGTCGCTACGGTTATAGTTGTAAGCTACTGGAGCCTGGCAGATGTGTCCACCTTTTTAACATCTGGAGAGCAAAGGGAGCAAAGAGAGTAAGAGGAGCAAAGAGAGAAAGGTCACAACCCCAGTGGCCTAATTTCCTTCCTTTAGTTTCTACTGCCTAAAGGTTCTACCACTCCCAATAGTGCCACAGGATGTGTACCAAAGCTTTAATGCATGGGACTTTGGGAGATACTTCTTCAGACCATAGCAGGAAAGAAATGGATTTCTTACAGTTCTAGAGGCTGAGCTGTAAAGTCCAAGATGAAGGGGCTATAACTGGTGAGGGTTTTCTTGGTGTGTCATAACATGGCAAAAGATATCATGTGGTGAGAGACAATGTGTGTGGGGGCCAGAGAGGCCCAAACTTGCTTTTACAGTCAGTACTCTGTGTCATTGGGTTCCACATGCACAGATTCAACCATTCTTTGATTGAAAACATTTGGAAAATAAATTTCCAGAAAGTTCCAGAAAGCATAACTTGAATTTGCTATTCAATGAGTATTTCATAGAATCTCTGCACCATACTGTACTGTTGTCTCCCGCCATTTCACAGCTCCCCAGTCTCTTCAATACTCCTAGAGTATTGTACTCTCTGGTTTAGGCCTATGGTGGTTGTGTCTGTATTGAATTTTCCTTGTCATTATTCTGTATGCAGAATTTTCCTTGTCATTATTCCCTAAACAATTCAGGCTAGCAGTTATGTTAAGTAAATAACATATACTGTACTGTATACTGTAAGCAATTTGGAGATGATTTAAAGACTATGGAAGGGTATGTGTAGGTTATATGCAAATACTAAGGCATTTTTATGGAAGAGACTAGAAATTTCACAGATTTTGGTGTCTGACAGAGGTGCATCATGGGGCCAATCTGATATGGTTAACAAAGCACTATCTTATCTGTCTGTCTGTCTGTTGTGATGATGAACCCACTCTTAGGCTGAGCTTGTTAATTCATCCACAAGGGCAGAGCTCTCTTGATTGGGGGATCACAGCAGCTGGGAGGTCTTCTGCTAGTTCAGTGCCCTGAGCAGGGCAATGGGATCCACAGCCACCCCAGACACCACACAGGTGTTGGGGACTGAGGACTCTTTTATTGCAGAGATTCTATGAAATACTTTGTTTTCCAAAGTAACTCTTTCTCTGCTTTGTCAGGTCCTACAGAAACTGGGGAAGGCAGATGAGACGAAGGATGAGCAGTTTGAACAGTGTGTCCAGAACTTTAACAAGCAGCTGGTAAGTGTGGGTGGCCCTTGGCCTTGGGGCACTTGTAGTTTTTAGGTAGAAACTGTGGAGTAGGAAGGCTCAGAGGAGGGGATCAGCTTGGATTGGTGAGATGGCAGAAGATTCCTTGGAGGCAGGACCACATGTTAGGGTATAAGTAGGGGTCTGGGGAAAGACTTGGAAAGAGTAATGGGGGAGGGAAGGGTTGGGTGGCAGCAGGCAGTAGATGTGATCACTCTGGAAAAGCTTGCATATCAAGGTAAAGTAGAAGCTACAGAACTTTCTTGCCAGGAGAGTGCAATCTTCAGGGTTTGGAGTTAAGGCTGAGCAGACTGAGCATCTGCTGAGCTCATTGAAGAGGAGCCTCAGGGTGGGCTTGGTTATTTTGTAGATAGTAGTGGACACCTCCAACCAACTCTTAAGGTGGCCATACCATTGTCTCCTTTTTTTTTGTGGTTCATGCCAGTCCTGAGGCTTGAACTCAGGGCCTGAGCATTGTCCTTTTATGCTCTACAACATGAGCTACAGCTCTACTTCTGGCTTTTTTTTTGCTGGCTAATTGGAGATAAGAATCTCACAGACATTCCTGCCTGGGCTGGCTTCAAACCATGATCCTCAGCTCTCAGCCTCCTGAATAGCTAGGATTACAGGTGTGAGCCACCAGCACCAAATCATTGGTCTCTTTTGTAGGTGAAGCAGTTGAGGCTTGGGGAAGTGGGTGACCTGCAAGGTGTCTAGCTTTCAAAGTAGATTCAGAAACTGTCTGATCCTAAAACCTAGAAAGGACTACACAAAAGCCTGTTTCACAGACTTGGGGGTCAGTGACAGGAAGTGGCTTCATTATGTAGTCAGCAGTCTGGGGGCAGTGGTTAGATACAAGGAAGGGAAGTCCCTGTATATCTTGACTTGGCTACCTCTGAAGACCTCCTATCACCATCCAGAGATCTGTTAAGTTTAGAATAAGCCACTTCTGTGCATGTATTTGGGCACAGTGGAGGTGGTGATTCACCTCTTTCTGAGGAGACCAAGGTAGCAGTAGAGAGGGAGAACAGAGCATGGCTCCATGGCATCTGCAGGTTAGTCACAATCGAGTGACAGATGGGGATAGGGCAGAGAAGGAGGCCACTAGGGATGGGCATGAGAGGTGAGATCAGGGTCTAAGCTCTGCTAGAAATATGTCAGGATGGGCCTAGGTTGGGGTCCCCAGACCTTTGGATTCCCTTTGTCCATGTCTGAGGCTTTGAAAAACATTAAAGAGGTCCAAGAAAGTCTCTGCAGCTAGAGTGGAGCTGAGGGAGAAGAATCTCACTCAGAAAACCCTGATAGTTCCCCAGCTATTGAGGAGGGCCAGAGAGACCAGAAGAGGACAGGAGAGCAGCTGGGAGAGGGCTGGAGAGCATGCTGGGAGAGGGCGGGGGAGTAACTGGCAGAAGGTTGGGAGTATATTAGAGGAGGGCTAGGGAGCATGCTGGGAGAGGCTGTAGGGACAAGCCTCCTTGATCTGCCCGAGATACTTGGCTGGGCAGCAGTGGGAATCATCATGGCTACTTGTCTTCCAGGCCAGTAATGGAAGATGTTTCAAGGCCCATGCAGGTCCCCTCACAGAAGGCTTCTACTGCCTCAGTTTCTTCACCTGGAAAAAGAAAGTGGAAGCCTCATTCTTGGACACTCTGGGTGTATTTCTCACACAGCTTTAGGCTGTGGGCACCTCCAAAGTCATTTTAAGAATTGCTGTTACTTGGGTATTTACTGCGGGTCTGGCACTGACGCGTGTTTTACATATAGATCCTTAAAATGGGTGCTGGTATTTTCTTCATTTTTTATAGTTGTAGCACTTGAGGCTCAAAGAGGTTAAGCAATTTTTCTAGGCCTACTGCTGCCTTGGTCTCCTCGGTAAGAGATGAATCAGCCCCCTCCACTGTGCTCAGATGCAGGCACAGAAGTGGCTTATTCTACACTTAACAGATCTCTGGATGATGATGGAGGTCTTCAGAGGCAGCCAAGTCAAGATATACAGGGACTTTCTAGTTTGGGGCTTACAGACTGTGTGGGTCTCTTAATTTGCTTCTGCATTTGCTCTCTGGAGGGGACCCCAGTCTTGAGGTTGTCTGGTTGCACTGGCACGAAATTGCACCCCCTGAGATGGGGTGGGGAGGTAGGGTCTCCCTAGAGCAGACTGGGGTATTTGAGGGAGGTGAGGAAAGCACAGATGTGGGAGTTCCTTGTCTTGGCACTAGAGCTTAAATCACAAATTTTCTTTCCTGACTCAGCCATTAGACCCAACCCTTCCTTCCCGTGACCCTAGGAGAGGGGATAGGTCACCGTGCTATCACCAGCTCTCACAATGACGCAGGTGCCTGGCTTCTCTGGGGCCCACTTGGTAGTGGTCACTGATACCTTGCTTTCTACCTCTGCATGGAGTGGTCCTGGGCTCCATTTGACCCTTCACCCCAGAAAGAGAAGTTGGGAGCCTGAGCATCTGATGCTGTCTGTTGAAAGGTCCAGGCCTTCCTGGAAGCCAACTTAGTTTTCCAGATTGGCCAAGCTTTTGCTCCTAGGGCTCCTATAGCACCCGGGATCCCAGGGTAATGGGGGTGGGGCAAGTCTGCTTCCCTCCTTTTTTTTTTTCCACGCCCACCTGGGGTTCTGCTTACCTTGACTACTGAATGAAGATCCAATCCTAGGCCTTGACTGCTTAAGGGCAAGGGCCAGTGCTAGTACTAGTCCCACTAGGAAGGTGGAGATCAGTGTTGAGGGAGGTCCAACAGGGTATATAGAGATGCTTCTGAGCTTGGCCCTCTCTGACATCACACCAGGCCCTCACTAACCACCAAGGACTAAGTTGGGCAGTGGCCCAGAATCTCCTCTCCCGGCCAGGCTCTGCAGAGTGAACTTAGAATCCAGGGAGCTTCACAGAATCATTTCTTTAATATCCCACTTTGATAGGACAGTTTTCAAGTGGCCACAGGGTTCTGTACTAGCTTGGTCACTGCTGCCCTTTAGGGGCTGCTGGATGTTATCCTAGATAGAGAATGGCTGTGTCTATGCTGGGGGGTGTGGCTTAGAGGCCCAGCTGTAGCAGGCCACAGGGCAGGCAGAGCTCTGTCTGGGTGGCCCCTCCAGCATCTGCATGCCACGTGCCTGGTGTTGTTGGGAAGCACAAGGGGCCCTGGTACGGCCTGCAGCCTGGGTGAATGCACAGTCCACTTCATGGGCACTCTTTGTGTGGGTGGAACTGAAGACCATGCTAGAAGTGTAGTCAGAATGAGGGAGGCTTGGCAGGGAGAGAAACGGTGTGGGAGATTCTGTGACATCAGCTGATACCCTAGTATGGCATCTCAACCAACAAAGCATTTAACTGTTAGACTAGAGGGACTGTGTCAAGAGTGCCCTTTTCAAGGAGCTGGAGGTGTGGCTTGGGTGGTAGAATAAAAGTGTTCAGATCAAGAGTTCAAGTCCTAGTCTTGAAAAAGAAAAGACTGCCCTTCTCAAGTTGGGTGTCAGTAGCTCATATCTGTAGTGGTAGCTACTCAGTAGGCTGGGATATGAGGATACCGGCTCAGAGCCAGTCCTGACAGAAAATACTGTGAGACTCTTATCTCCAGTTAGCCAGCAAAAAGCTGGAAGTAGGGCTGTGGCTCAAGTGGTAGAGTTACAGCCTATAGCAAAAAAAGGTAAGGGACAGCACCCATGTCCTGAGTTCAGGTTCCCTTACTAGCACGTGCATACCCCCACCTCCACACCCATGAGTACCTTTCTTGTACAGTCTGATTCCTATTCCCTGCTGAATTCAGTCTGAATGTGCCTGGATGGACCATTTTCTTCTTCTTTTAATCTTTAATCAGTGAGCCTCCAGATTAGATATTCAAAGACTTACTTAGATAGATTAAGTGTTCATAGACTTGTATTTGATTAGGGTTGTGTACTAAATGGTTCACCTTTCCTTCTTTGAATTCTGAGAACTCAGACTGAAGATGGATGGCAGCAAGGGGAAGAACAACACAAGCATTTGTAAAAAAAAAAATTACGAATTTAAACACCACAAAGTAGCAGCTATTTCCACATTATATTAGGTGTTGAGTAATCTAGATGTAATTTCAAGTATTGGGTAGAATGAGTATGTGGGTTATGTGCAACATAAAGCCATGTTATGTGAGGGACTCCATCTGTGGGCATCGGTGGGGGTTCCAGGACAGATCCTCAGCATTCCAAGGGACAGGTGTCCACTAGGAAACCTGAAAATGTTTCATTTAACTTATTATTTTTTGAGTTGAGATATTCCTTCCTCTTAAAAAATACTTTCCCTAAGTAGTTGTACATGAGGATTTCAATTCAGCATGTTAATTTATGAGTACAATGGTTCTTGATCAATACCAGCCCTTCTGTCATTTTGCCTCATCTGTCCCCACTTTACCTATCCCCTCAAGTTACCTGATCCCATTGTCGTGACTGTATTTGCCCACCCTTCCTCTCCATTTGTCTGCCCCTCCCCAAAAAACAAGTTTCAGCTTCCTATTATTAATTCTGTTAAACCTTCTGTTAAGTGTTCAAAGGAGTTACACCATTGGAATCCACCCCTGCATACATCATAGTTTAGTCAGTTTGATTTCGTATGTATGCGTATCTGAAGGTGTTTCTTTATTCTTTTTATTACATATCTATGTGCTGTTCTGAAACCCTAGCTGCCAGGTGTCCCCACTGGAATGTGGGAGCATTTGTCACAATAGACAGCTCATTAGATCTGGGGGTGGGGTACACTGGTACCCATTCAGCAAACTGCACTTGCTGGGACTGGAGGATGTCCCTGGCTTTCTGGGTCTCTGTGTGTCTCTGAAATAGTTCTCGGCCCTCTCAGTTTCCTCCCTCATCAGGTGGAGATAGCAGTGTTGAGAAGGCAGTACCCATCTAGAGTTTTGGATATTCCACGTAGAGATCCGGGCCCCGTCGAGGATGGAGGGTCTGTTGGGGAGGAGGGAATGAGAACTTTGAAGTGTTTAGAGGTGAGGTTAGGAGGGTGGCTGATTCTTGCTTGCTTTCCCTAGAGACGACCTATTTAGATGGGGACTTGCCTTCAGCTGGAGCTCTGCAGGGGGTGATGGATGGAATGGGATTGTGGCCAGCTGCTAGGCCCATATCTCCCTAACCCTTCCTCCAGGTACTCTGTTTCTGAGACTTGGGGTGGTGGCTGGTGAGGAAGACCACAAAGATGCCTTAATGTGATACAGCTAGGACCAGCCACTCCCTCTCACCCCTTTGTGGAGGTCTTCTCCTGAGAGTAGCGTTTGAAGCTCTGTGGACTGGGCCTTCATCTGAACCTTCCTGGGCATGTGCTATGCCTAGCAGGGTCCATCACCCAAGTTGACAGTCACTAAGATTCAGAAAGAAACCACTTACTTGTTTCCAACCATTTACATGCTTCCCCCTCGTCACATGACTTCTGGACTCTGCTGTTTCTCCTGGCTGACAGTCTCAGACCTTGTATCTTGTTTGTTTTACTGTATTGGAAGGTAGCCTGTTTTTGTGGTATCAAGGGCACTGGGACTTGAGGCCTGGCCCACAGCCTCAACAGGTTTCCAGGGCCACTTTCTGGCTTAGGAGGCCCCACTATTTACCCACTCCCTCTTTGAGCCTTGTCTTCTGATCTCCCATGCCCTACACCCTCCCTCACCTGGGTAGAGGTCCTTAGAGTCCTGGACAGCACCCCTACCCTGATACTAATGCTTTTCCCTTCTGGAGGTTGCCTTTTTTGGGGAGGTCCACCATCTCTGTCCAGCAGAACTTTCTGCCCCTCCTTTCCTGGGCCTCTGTTCCTGGCCACCACCTGAGCTTGGGGAGTGAGGTACCTGGTGGTCACACACCTATCTGGTCATGCTCTGGTGCCTCTCAGTCACTTGTTCACTACTGTCTGAGGACAGGTCTGCCCTGATATGCACATGTACAGCATTCATTGTACCCCCGGAGTATCATCAAGGGCACAGAGGGCCATTTTCACAGTGTGAGCACATGACTGATTAACTGGGGTTCAGGGCTCCTGAGGAGGAACTGTACTAAGAGCACAGTGCTGCTCAGCCAGAGCTGTTTCAGGGACAATCCCTGAGGCATCATGCTCCATGGTAGCTTGTGGGGAGGACAGCTGGCCAGTGACTGCTGTCAGGAGACCAACTGGAGTCATCATGCAGGAATGACAGGAAGGAAATGGTCAGGGTCTGGGACCCTTCAGGCCCTGATCTGGTCCTAATCTTTCTCTGCAGACTGAGGGCACCCGGCTGCAGAAGGACCTCCGGACCTATCTGGCTTCGGTCAAAGGTATGGGGCAGACAGAGGGGGTGCCAGTGCAAGGAACTGGTGGATGCAGACTGCAAAGGGGCCATGCTGGCAGGGTGGAGGTGGGGAGGACTGTTGGTGGGGAGAGGCCACATATACCTTTTCTCTGCCGCTCAGCCATGCACGAGGCCTCCAAGAAGCTGAATGAGTGTCTGCAGGAAGTGTATGAGCCCGACTGGCCTGGCAGGGATGAGGCAAACAAGATTGCTGAGGTGAGTGTAGGGAGATGGTCATAGCGACTCCCAGAGGGCCCCTTGTGGCTTCAGCACTTGGCCCCTCCCCAGTGCCTCAGCTTTGTGACAGTCTCCCAGTACTCACAGGCCGTGTGCTCACTGGCAAGTTTTCTTGCTCCTCCTTCTAGTCTCATGCTGAAGGGTGAGACAGTGGATTATGGCTGTCTCTGTGTGTTATGGCTATGGGTCACAAAGTCTCCCATGTTACATGCATCGGTCTTGAGCCTCACTTACCTACAGGAGAGCCTACTAGTCAGGGGCTCTTGCCCCTACTCTATTTAGATGGGGAAACTGAGGCTTTGAGAATCCACTGGGCTTTGAGATGACAATCTTAGGGAGGAGAACCAAGGCCATGAGACCTGGCTCCCTGTGTGTGACACATGCTTGTTCCTATTTCAGAACAATGACTTGCTGTGGATGGATTACCACCAGAAGCTGGTGGACCAGGCACTACTGACCATGGACACCTACCTAGGCCAGTTCCCTGACATCAAGGTAAGGGGCTCTTGTAGCTTTTGGCAAAAGCTGGAGAGAAGGGAATGGGAGGCCCAGCACCAGGCAGGCTCAGGTGCAGAGGTGATTGCCTGATGGGTAGTAAGTATCCAACTAGACAGGCATCTCATTTATCCAGGTCTGCTTCCACTCTGGCTAGCCTGCCAGCCTCTCTATGGAGGCTGTGTGTGTGTGTGTGTGTGTGTGTGTGTGTGTGTGTGTGTGTGTGTGGCTGTGTGTGTGTGTATGTGTGTGTGTGTGTGTGTGGCTGTGTGTGTGTGTGTGTGTGTGTGGCTGTAGTGACTGATTGTTAGAGGTGTGAGGGTGTGACAGGCCCTGTTGTTGCCTGTGCTTATGTTGTGTTTGCTTGGGAGGGTGTGTATATATAGCTGTGCATGTCACCTGTTATCCATCTGGACGTCTGAGGAATTGCATGTTTAGAAGCCAGCTGCTGCCTCTGCTGGGCCTGGGTATGTACTTGGAGCCCTGTGCACGTATTGTGGTTGTCAGTGAAGCAAACTGGGGGATTATGGGCTTGACCCATCTAATACCAGCTAGTGGATCCTAACAAATGAGGTCGTGTTGCAAGAAAGCAGGACATAGAGGGGCAAGTGACCTGAAAGGTGAGCTCCCTGCCCCAAGAAGCCTCCCATACCAGGGCTTCACCTGCCTCTGATAGAATTCTGGGCTCCAGCCCCCTCATGTTTCTCTGGGTCCAGCCTGACTGGGTAGCGCAGCTTGGGTACCAGGCCCCATTGAACCCCTCTTCCTCTGTCTGCTCCGCAGTCACGCATTGCCAAGCGAGGGCGTAAACTGGTGGACTATGACAGTGCCCGGCATCACTACGAGTCCCTTCAAACAGCCAAAAAGAAGGATGAAGCCAAAATTGCCAAGGTAAACACTAGGATCAGGGCTGGGAAGTCTGCTGAGGCTGGGCCGAGGCTGGTGCCTGGGGGTAGTGGGTGGCTAGTCCCAGGTCCCAAGGTAGGGGTGCCAAGATGAGGGTTCTCTGGGCCCCTCCCTGTCCTCAGCCCCACTCTGTCTCTCTCTGAGGCTACTTTCCAGAATGAGAATAGACCTGGCTTGGGTTTCCCGGGAATGGTGCCAGGCCATTCCATTGAGTGTCATGGGATTTGAGCCTGTCTCACTGGAAGCTAGTGGGCCGATGAGAAGGCTGGCCTCTGGGTCACATGGTAGGGACCCCCTCATGGACAGAACCTTGCTTGCTGAGCCCCTCTGCCCTGCTAACAACTTTCACCGTTTGTCTTTGCAGTTGGAGTTCATGCTGCTCTCCGTGCCCCTTGGGTGGGCTTCCCTTATTTCTTGCAGACCTAGGCGTCTTCTGCTTGTTGCCAAGGCTGGTCCCTGGTGGGATGTCTGGGAGGAGACTGACTATATATGTCTGTGCCTTAGGCAATGGGCTTGTTGTTTAATATCTGTGTCTCTGTTTCTCTCTCCCACCTCCCTCCTGTCTCTCCACTCTCCTTGGCCTTGATTGGCCTCCCTGCCCCAGCCTGTCTCGCTGCTTGAGAAAGCCGCCCCCCAGTGGTGTCAAGGCAAACTGCAGGCTCATCTCGTAGCTCAAACTAACCTGCTCCGAAATCAGGTGACACTTGGCTTCTAACCTTGCATGTGCTGGTGCCTTCTGGACTGTCTTCCTGTACTCTTGCTGGGCACCTATGCTCAGCAGTCTTTCTGGGATTGGGTGGCAGGATTAGCTGGTGGCTGGAGGGCTGCATTGGGCAAGGGGTTGAGGGCAGGGAGGGCTTTCAGATGTTTTTGTGGGGCCAGCTACAACTTTAGGTGATACCTGAGGCCATATACTGGGGCACATTCATACTGAGTGGCTATGGTTGATCTGGGCCGGAGAACTGGCTCTGTCATCCAGTGATCCTGGAACCAAGAATGCCTTTCAGCCATATGTCCTCCCTGAAGTTTTCTAGGGATAGTGGGAGGTGGGAAGATGGAATTAGGACTCCCTTCCCAGCCTGCACTGTCCTTCAGACCTTGTAGAACCTAAGGTTATATTGAATCTATTGAGACAAAACTGCTTAGAGAGGCATCTCTGGCCCTGGGTCCTGCAACTGGTGAGTGGCAGATGGGACTTTTGATTTAAGCTCCATGCTGTCAACCTGGCCTCTGGCTGGGGCTCTATGTGGTTAGGCCCTACCAGAGTACATCCAGAACTGGGGTCCCAGAAGTGACTCTAAAGGGAACCATAGGAGAGCTCTCTGGTCTGGCTAGGATCCTGAATTTGGGGGAGAAACCTTAGGCCTTAGATGTCAGATGTCTATGATCCTGAAGATAGTTACCCTCTTCTCAGTTCCCTGTCCTTGGAATGGGGTGCCGTGTGGCTGGGGGCTGCTGGAGGCAGTACCAACATTAGGTGGGCCACAAGATATGTTCTCTGTGTTTCAGGTCAGTGTTAGCCTAACCCAATGAGTCTCTGGGATCCAGCATTGTGAGAGGAGGGTTGGTGGGGAAGTTGCGCATGACCTAGGAGGTCAAATTTCTCCTGGGCTGCTGTCCCATTTTTCCTGGGCTACCTCATGTTTTCATCATCTTCAACCCACATATCGATTGCCTTGATAGGGGAGCTCCAGCTTATCATGGCTTGATGCCCAGTTTCTTACCTGACCTTATGCTTGACTTCTTTCAGGCCAGGACTAGGGGATGACTTTGGAAATCCTGTCTTTGGAGGTTAGGGTCAGGCTGACCTTGGCTAACTAGGGCCTATGGAGGTGATGTGGGGGAGTGAGGGGGGTGGAGAGAGTCTTGGAAAGGCCTGAGTCAGCTTTGGGAGGTGGAGCAAGTGTGAGGGATGAAGGGGGTGGGGCTACTGACTCTGAGCCAGGCATTCTTCATTTTGTTGTATGACAAACTGGAACATTTTTATTGAGTGGGAAAAGCCTCCAGGGAAGCTATAGGGCTGGGATGGAGCCTGCCTGCTGCTTTTGGGCTCCCGGGGTGGACATAGAGGTTTTGCTGGGAGTCTCGAGCACAGCAGGGAAGGCGGAGGCTGTATGATCACATCTTCAAATATTGGTCTGCAGATGTGTTGCCTTTCTACCAAATTGATCTTTCCTTGGTTCCCATTTTATTTGAATATATCTCCCTCTTCTCCATGCATGTTTCAAAGCTGGAGAGACTTCGGATCTACCCACACTATGTGACTGTGAGCCTGGCACTTGGGGCTTTGGGGCTGCCCTGCTGTTGGGCTTTGGGGAGACTTTACATGCCCTTGGGCTGTGTTGGCTCCACACACCCTCCATGTTAGTTCCTTGGTGCTCTCTAGACTAGAAGCAGCCTTTAGAACCCAGCTTGAAGATCCAGATGAGTCTCTACTTGGCTCCATAGTGTGTTAGTGTGTAAGGCAGTTAGGAGCTGCAAGGCCTCCTTCAGGTCGGACAGCCCCACCCATTTCCACTTAGCTGCCAACCAACTCTTTCTGAAACAGACAGAATTTAGAGAATGTGACTCAAAGGGAATGGAAAAGCAGGCCCTGATTTCTGGCATCTTGAAAGCTTTACATGCTTTACATTCTTTTCAGTGCTCCTGGGACCCCTGAGAAAGACCAGGGAGGATGATCTAGTCCTTGAAGTGTGCGTGTTTAGACATTTTTCCCATTTCATTATTATTATTTTTTTGGGGGGGCAGTACTGGGACTTGAACTTAGGGCTTAGGTGCTGTCCCTTTGCTTTTTCAGCTCAAGGATGGTGCTCTACCACTTGAGACTCCTTTTATGGCTTTAGGTTGTATTGGGGGATCGGGAGGCAGGGGTTGGGGAGGATATTTATTGGAAATGATTCTTAGGGACTTTTCTTCCTGGGCTGGCCTTGAACTGTGATCCTAAGATCTCCTGTGTGAACCATTGGTGCCAGTCTCAACTCCACTTTCACATTTGATTAGAGTTTAAAAAGTCAATTTATTTGCACAAGTAAACTGGAGGTGACTAGTCTGAAGCTGAGGCTGCCCTCCTGTAGCTCCACCCACAGATCGCCAGGTGTACTGGGGTTACCAGCTCGCCTTGGTTGGTGCTGGTGCCCAAAGCTGGGTGGAAGAGTTGGCTGGGCACAGGGAAATCATATACATTGGCAAAGTGGTGTGCTGTGGCAGCTGGTGGCCTTGCCAGGAGAGGGTCCAGTCCCAGCAGGAGAACGTGAACGTGATGCTGAGAAAATGAAGTGGCTGGTGAGAAGTTCTCTACTGGGTGGGCCTCCGCGTTCCTGGGCCATGACTCAGACCTGAATTTGAGTCATTGCCCTGAGTCATTCCCCAGAAGAGAGTCAACAGAGTCCTTTGGCACTGGCGTATTTGTGATTCGCCCTTCACTTCTGGCTGGGTACTGGGACCTAGCGCCACCACCTGGTAGCTATGAGCAGTGTTGAGATGCAGGGAAGGTTCTGGGCACAGGGCCACCAACTCCTTTCCACACCTTGCCGCCCCTTTAACCTTCCCTAGTAGTGCCTGAGCTGTTGCCTCTAGGCATGACAGGTCACAGAGGATATGAGAAAGACTGTCACAGAGACCAGAGGAGGCTGGTGGCAGAGGCAGAGTAGGTGTTACCCCTTAGGAAAGAACAAGAGTCCTCAGATGGGTCAGTGGAGTTGAGTGTCTGGGCTGAAACCTTACCCAGGAGTGTTCATGTGGAAGTGGGTGGGGCCCCCCGCCTGTTGGACACCAGGATCTACCTGTATTGCTTAGCTTTCCAGACCCCTTAGCTCTAACCCTCTTGTTATGCCCTCCCTCCTGGTGCATTGAGGCCGTATCAGGTGGTCTTGTTTCTTCCTAGAGCGGTCCCATAGACCCAGCTATCCTGGGTGGGGATGCAGGCTAGGGATTAACTCCTGTACCTCAGGCATGAGGTTGGGGTGGGCTTTGGGAGTGGTCCTGGCTAGGGCTGGCTGGGACCAGGGCTCAAAGAGGATTAGGTTATGACCCTTCCTGCCTGCTCCTCATCCCAGGCAGAGGAGGAGCTCATCAAAGCCCAGAAGGTATTTGAGGAGATGAATGTGGACCTGCAGGAGGAGCTTCCATCCCTGTGGAACAGGTGAGGCGTCGAGAGCCCTGAGTGCCCAGTGGTGTATATGTCTGCTTTCCCAGGCTGTGCGTGTCTGAAGAGGGAGTGTGTGTGTGTGTGTGTGTGTGTGTGTGTGTGTGTGTGTGTGTGTGTGTGTGTGTGTGTGTGTGTGTGTGTGTGGTCATATGTGGTTTTCATCAAATCTCTCCCTCTGGCAGCCGAGTAGGTTTCTATGTCAACACGTTCCAGAGCATTGCAGGCCTGGAGGAAAACTTCCACAAAGAAATGAGTAAGGTAGGTCAGGCAACCCTCTGCCTGGGGCCTGCAGGTCCTGACACTGGGGCTGAGGGTGGCTGTCAGAGGCGTGGGTGGTGCAGCTGAGCTCCATCTCCTTGCAGGCCTTGGGCACACTGGGGACCATAGCACCTCCTCTGGGCCTGGGTTGAGCCCAGCTCAACCCAGCTGTGGGTAGTCCCTATCCAACCCTCCACCCTCTTCAGTCTTCTTGCCTGGAAGGGCTGGCAAGTGTGGCCCAGCTCCTTTCAGACTGTAAATATGTTCTCAGGTCACCCTGGCAAGGGAGCTCAGGATAGAAATGGTGTTTCCCCAATCCCTAGGAATACAAGTAGATTACTGGAACTGTCTCTCTATCTGTCTCTTTTTCTGTCTCTGTCTGCCTTCCTTCTTCCTACCCACCCTCCCTTCCTTCTTCCTTCCTTCTGTCTTCTTCATTCTATCTTCTCCCTCCTTTTCTCCCTCTCTCTTTCCTTCCTTCCTTCCTTCCTTCCTTCCTTCCTTCCTTCCTTCCTTCCTTCCTTCCCTCTCTCTCTCCTATATTTCTCCCCTCTCCTTCCTTCTCTCCCTCTATCCCTCCCTCTTTTTCCCTCCCTCCCTCCCTCCCTTCTCTTCTCCCTTTCTCTCTCTGTTTGTAATGGGGTTTGAACTTATTGACTGGTATGTGTTAGGCTGATTCTCTACCACTTGAACCACTCTCCAGCTCTGTGTTTTGCTGGCTATTTTCATGATAGGGATTCTGGAACTTTTCTGCCTCAGCTGGCCTCCAGCCATGCCCAGTGTTAGCTTTTGGAGTAGTTAAGATCACAGGCATGAATCATTAGTTCCCAGTTTCAATTTTATTTTATTCTCCTGGGGTTCTTAAGATATTGAAACAGACCTGTGTCAGACTTTGCCATAATCTGATCAGCTTACATTTCCATGTTGTGTTAGTTTCATTTCATTCTAACTTTTCAACTGGAAATGCCCTGATCCATGCAGTAGGTAGCTTTGACTTTGTCTCTTGGGCCTAGAGAAAGGAGGGATGTTGAATTCTGAGTCCCAAGTGGAGGAGGAAACACCAGCTTGGGGCCTTTCCTGACATATGACCCTAACTAGGATTTCCTGCTTTTTAGGGGTTTTTCTCTTCTTCCTGTTTTCCCCTCTTCCCTTCAAAGAGTTCAGGAAACTTATGAAAAGTTGGAAAAACAGAAAGAGGTGTTTTAGGGAGGGTTATTTTTGTGTATAGTCAGTCTATGGAAATATATGCCTACAAGACAGTTGTGTATATTTGTGAGGAAATTCAGCACAAAGGTTCTGAGTAGCCAAAACAAAGAGAAAATATTCTCAGGAATGAGAAGCAAAATCTCTTTTTCTGTGCTTTGGGTAACATCTCTGGCAATTGTTGTATGGTCTGAAGACATCTTGGCAAAGTTAGAATCAGCAGTAAATTTGTGAATACAATTTTATTTTTCCTGGTTGTGGGGCTTTAACTCAGGACCTGCGTGCTGTCCCTGAGCTTTTGTGCTCAAGGCTAGTGCTCTACTGCTCTACCATTTTGAACCACAGCTCCACTTCTAATTTCTAGGTGGTTAATTGGAGATAAGAGTCTCACAGCTTCTCCTGCCCGAGCTAGATTTCTGCTTCCTGCATAGTTAGGATTATAGGCATGAACCACTGTGCTCAGCTGCAAATGCAATTTTTAAGGAAAAAGTGCCACCAGGTCAAGCTATGTGTGGTGTGCTGAGAAAGCCTTAGGAGTAGCAAGAAAAGATGGCCCTAGCAATGATAACCCTGTCCTTTCCCCACTTTTGCCTGCCTGGGTGTGGCATGCTGGTCCCAGCTCCCAGTGGTGATGAAGCCAGGGTTGGGAAAGGAAGAAACTGGTATCTTGGGGAAGGTATGGCTTCTTGGTGGCCCTGGAGCCCCCCCCCCCCCAGCTCTTTCCTGACTGCTATTTTCCTGTAGCTCAACCAGAACCTCAATGATGTGCTGGTCAGCCTGGAGAAGCAGCATGGGAGCAACACCTTCACAGTCAAGGCCCAGCCTAGGTGCGTGAGTGCTGGCAGGTGGGCAGGGTGGGACTATGCCATGTCTTCTCTTTCCTGTGGGTTGGCTCCAGAGCTCTGGGATCTTCCTGTATTGGCCTTCAACTCAGAGGAGGCAGAGGAGATCAGGTCACTTGTCTTCTGGAATCTCATTCCTAGCTGGTATTGCTGGAGGAAGGATTGTTTTGGGGAGCCTGCAGGTCCCTGAGTCAGTGCCTCCTGTTTGGGTGGAGGTGAAGTTTAGCTCTGTGCGGCCAGGGCTGAGTGTTCCTGGCAGGGGCAGTCTTCCAGCGAGCTTGAAGGAACTCTCCAGAGCTGGGTGCAGACTCTGCCTCTCCTCTGGAGGCCCCAGTTCCAGAATGGTGTACTGAGCCCTGGCTTCTGTCCTGCCCAACCCCTCAGGAGCAGCTGCCAGGAGGTTCCCATTTCCTGAGGGGAAACCACAAGGAGCGGGGCATGCCTTCTGCTTCTGGCTGAGACCCAGGGGAAACATAGGCTTTCCCTTCTTTTCTGTGTGTGTGTGTGTGTGTGTGTGTGTGTGTGTGTGTGTGTGTGTGTGTGTGTGTGTGTGTGTAAGAGAGAGAGAGAGAGAGAGAGGAGAATTGGAGTGTGTTTATGAGAATGAGTGCAAGTGACTGGATATGAATGTGCATAGGAATGTTTGTGAGACCGAGTATGTGTGGGGTGTGAGTGTGTGTGTATGAGCACATATGCTGATGTCTGTGTATGGGGTGTGGCGATGTATGGATAGGGTGTGTGTGGAGGAGTGAACGCTTGTAGGAATGTGTAGATGGGGGTTTAAGTATATAGGTATATGTGTGTATATGAGTCTGTGTGACAATGTATGGGTTGTGTGAATGTGTGTGTGTGTGTGTGAAATATGTGGAACGTGTGTATGGATGAGTGTGTCAGTATATGTGTTACATGTATGAGAGAGTGTGTGAGTGAGTATGGTGTGTGTGGAAGGTGTGAGGTGAGTGTAAACATGAATGGGGTATGTATATGGGTGTTTGTGTAGGTATATAGATGTGTGTATGAGGGGAAAATGTGTGTGTGTGTGTGTGTGTGTGTGTGTGTGTGTGAGTGTGTGTGAGTACAAGGTATGTGGTGTTAGGAGTGGAAGTGAGTGAGTGTGTGGTTGTGTGGTGAGTGCATGTGGGGTGTTGACACATGTACAAATCAGCGTGCAGAGAGCTTTATAAGCCTGGCCTTTCTATGTGTTTGTAAATGGAGCAATGGCCATTTGCTTGAGAGACTACTGAGATGCTGCCCAGGACTAAGGATTTCAGTAAACATTGTTGCTTCTGTGTCCCCTGAAACTATTATAATGAGTGTGGCCGAGGGGCCTGCAGGTGCCCTGAGGCAGCAGAGGGGAAGGGTGGAGTGAATAAGGCCAAAGGTGAGTCTGTGATCACTGAGGAGGAACAGGAAAATGTGCAGACTGGGTGAGGGGAGGGGCATCCAGGGCAGTGTAGCTGGTCCCGCAGGAAAGGGGTCCGAGGGAGGCAATGCAGGCTTCTCATCCTGCGTCCCACCAAGGTGGTCCAAAGGGCAGCCTGGTTCACCTGGTGGACCCTGATTCCTGGCCCCTTTCTGGCTGTCTGGCCTGCAGGCAGGGTGCCTGTCCCATACCTCAGTCTCTTGGAGCCCCACAGGCTCTGTTTGTACCTAGTAGCTTCACACAAGCCCTGGCTTGTGTGGCTTTTGCCCTTTGCCCTCCTCTGCCCAGAAGAGAGGAAGAGGAAAGGCCCAACCCTCTACCTGGCCATCCCCATGCCCATATGCCATCCATCCCCACAGAAAGAAAACTAAACTGTTCTCCCGGCTGCGCAGAAAGAAGAACAGGTACCGCAGAGAGTGCAGTGCCATCCTGGCCTCAGTGCCCTGCCCTGCTCTGCCCATGCATGTGCCCTGCTGCCAGGGCCCACTAACTCCTAACCTTCCCTCCCCCCGCACGAGTGTGGGGTCGCTCTGGGACAAGCTGTGTGGCGTGTGTGTGGGAGGGGCCTGAGGAGTGAAGGGTTGCCAGGAAGGAGAAGGTGCAGAGCACGCATCTGCGGTTCTGCTCCAGTGTAGTACAGTATTCTACACACACTGGTAGCCAGCTCTGGGCTGTTGTTGCCTGATGGCCAATGACTTTCAGGTGGAGAAGGTAGCATGTCAGGAGGCCTAGAACAACCAGAAAGGGGGACGTCGTACATGGAGGTTTGAAGCATTACCTGTGACTCATGTTTTATATTGCAGTGTATTCCTTAGGGAGGCAAATTTATTCTGATAAAACACTAATCTACTTTTTGTGTGTGGGTGCTGGTGTTTGGGCTTGAACTCGGGCTAGGGCACTTTCTCTTAGTTTTTTTTTTTGCTCAAGGTTAATTCCGTAGCACTTGAGCCACAGCTCCACTTCTGGCTCATTGGTGATTAATTGGAGCTAAACCACCTGCCCAGGCTGGTTTTGAATATCGAATATCTAGTCCTTAGATCTCAGCCTCCTGAGTAGCTAGGATTTCAGGCTTGAGCCACACTACTCTAAATAAGCCCAGCTCTTACTATGTTGTCAGTTCCTATTGTCCTCCTAGATCTGTGTACCACCTATATTGTTATCCAGCTGTCTGCTGTGGGGTTTGAACTCAGGGCCTGGTTACTGTCCTTGAGCTTTTATCCTCAAGGCTAGTGCTCTACCACCTTGAGCCACAGCTTCACTTCCATGTTTCTGGTGGTTAATTGGAGCCGAGTGTCTTACAGATTTTCCTGCCCTGCCTGGCTTTGAATGGCAATCCTCAGATCCCAACCTTCTAAGTAGCTAGGATAACAGGCGGGAGCCACCAGTGCCCAGAGCCACTCTTGAGTACTTGAATGTGGCCCTGTGACTAAGAGGCTGAGCTTGTAGTGTAGACTGTGGGCTAGTGGCTATTGGATGGCACTGTTCTACAGTTGTCTTATGTAAGTGCAAAATTGTATCCTCTACACACCCTTGGCCCTGCGATTTTCCAGGAGGACCCTGTCCTCTTCTCTGACACCTGCCATCCCTCCTCTGTGAAGCCATAGCTCTTTGGTCATCCTGACCCTGCTCAGGGCCTCCTGTGGTTTTTTGATGGTTCCCAGGGTGTATAGTTAGAAATAGTTACTGGGCTGAGAGAACCAGGGAGTGAAAGTCTGGAGACCCTGAGGGTGCTGGGTGATGGGCTGTGGTCCATCTACGCTAATGGGTAGTGATGGATAGAGAGGCATCCCAGAAGGCTGTGAGGTGGTTGGGGGAGTGTCCTAAGTGGAGGGATTGGTGAGTGATGTGGTAGAGACTTACTTTGCCTCTAGAATGTAGAGTATTAGCTTGTTCTTGGTGTGGCTCTCAGTCCTGTGACTTTGGATGGAGCTCAGTGAGACCTTGCCTCCAGGAAGGTACATGTCCCACCCTTTATTACTACCTCTTTCCCATAAAGAAACACAACTTCACACAAGGGTCTGTGGCCTCACACATACTCACATGTAAACATGTCTAAGTATGTAATTACACGATGTGGACATATGCATGGGCAGTGTTAGGGTTCACAAGGCTTGCACATGTACACACATACATGGATCCACAGGGCTCATCCATGTACAGCCATTACGTTCCACAGGCATCCTTGGATACCTGTGCACAATCCTATTCGCACAAATCTTGTTTATCCCCTCTCACGCCATGACCTGACATTGGGGTGCTTTTCCTGTCCTGCCTCCACAGTGACAACGCCCCTGCAAAAGGGAACAAGAGTCCTTCGCCTCCTCCAGATGGTTCTCCTGCAGCCACCCCTGAGATCAGAGTGAACCACGAGCCGGAGCCAGCCAGTGGGGTCACACCTGGGGCCACCATCCCCAAGTCCCCATCTCAGGTAGCGTGATGTCTTTGTGGTTTGTTCCTTCTCTTCCTCTGCCTCCTCTGTCATCTCTCGAGGGGCCTGGGCCTGGGTCTCTGTGGGCTTCACCCAGCCCAGCTGGCTCAGTGGCCCTTGTGTACCTCGGAGGGCATATGTATCCGTGTCTCTCCAGATGCCCCTACATCTTTCCTTTACTGCAGTGCCCTCCTGGCCTCTCTCTTTTTGGTCTCTTGGCTGCTTGACAGTTCCCCTGTCTTCCTTTCCTCCCTCCGCAGATTCGCTAGGCCCTTGGCCCCCAGAGTACCCAGTCTGTCCGTGCCTTCCTTTTCTCTTTGGAAGGGGCTGAGGGAGGACCCTCATCTGGTGGCTGTGCAGGACCTTGAAAGGGACAGCAGGAGGAAAGGCTCAATGAGGAGTGGGGCGCTAGGGGCCAGGTTTGGGTCTCCAGATGGTTCTGTCTCTACCCTGCCCTGCCTCATCTAGCTCTAGTAGACTCCCTGTGAACTGGCAGCCGGGTGGGGATGGAAAAGACATGGCCTTTAGCTTGACAATGTCAGTGCGAAGGGCAGTGGGCACAGTTTTGTGCCTGGATGCTTTTTAGAGGCTGGACCTTGTGCCAGCCAACGCCTTCTACTCCCTAAACTACCTCATACAGCGAGACTGTTAGCATTGCATTCCACATGGGAGGGAGCCCAGGCTTGAGGCTGAGACCTGCCTGAGGGCCCCACATGTCTGGCAGGGGCCTGGTTTCATGAGCCAATAGCCTGGCCCAGAGTGGTGGAGGGAGGTCCTGTGGGAGGGCAGAGATTGGCAGGGGGAGGGGTGTCCTGGCTGCCTGTCAGCCAGGAGTTACCTCCTAGGTGGGTGGGGCCAGACTCTCCCTAAGTGTGCCCTTGAGACATCCTTGTTTTTCCTTCTTTTCTCTCCTCTTTCCCTCTGTCTCCTCTCCCCTTTCTTTCTGCACAGCATCTCTGGACTTCCTGCTTCAGTCTCCTTCCTGGGGGTGGCTTGCAGTGTCTGTCTGGGGCAGTGACTCTTTGTCTACTCTTCTTTAGCGGCTTGGGTAGAGCCATGACTTGGGGTGTGACTAACCATGCTTTGTCTGTCTCCCTACCCCCGTGGTCTTCTGTGCTTCCGGTATTCCCCCCTGCCCTCTTGCCCTGCCAACCCACAGCTCCGGAAAGGCCCACCTGTCCCTCCGCCTCCCAAACATACCCCGTCCAAGGAGGTCAAGCAGGAGCAGATCCTCAGCCTGTTTGATGACGCGTTTGTCCCTGAGATCAGCGTGACCACCCCCTCCCAGGTCAGCCGCAGCCACCGCGGCCTCTTTTCCCACTTCTTGCTCTCTAAGAGCATGCATGGCATTCATCCATCCCATGGCCTGTGCTTCTGTCTCAAGAGTCAAGAATCTGGCCAGAGACATTGTCCTGAGCCTCCTTCCTTGACCCATCCATCCTTCTCATTTTCCATTGGTCTTTCCTCATCATTGTTCATCCATCTCTGAGCATGCACTGTGGCCACATTCAGGGACAGAGATGAAAGGTGTCCCCAATACCACCCAGGGGTGACAGTTAGATTTTAGATGGCTTTATGATGTGATTCATGCCATGGAGAGCTCAGGACCGTTTGCCCTGTTGATGTTTGTGTAGCTTTAGCCTGAGGGAGCAGTGATAGGCCAGGAGGATAATAGAAGGGTCAGGTGATAACAGTGAGCTGCTGCTCATCAACTCCTAGAGAGGCAAATCATGCGTGCTCACAGATGGATAAGAGGAGAGCCAAGCAGAGGGAACAGCATTTGGGGTAAAACACTTGTTAGCACCAGAGTGAGTACACACGCTGTCAGATCAGCTCAGGGGTGACACCGTTTCCTGGGACCCATTGAGAGCTTTCCTCCTGTGGAGGTGGCCAGCCCAGCCTGTGGAGGACTTGGCTAGGTGCCCTGGGGTGGCCTGGGCTCTGCCTGGATACCCTGCCCAGGAGTCTATAGCCTCTTCCTCCAGCAGGCTTCTGCTCTTGGAGACCTGGAAAGGTCTCTGAGGGCATGTGTGGGGGTGGGCTTGGAGAGGGTTGGTGGGTGGGCTTCTAGTCCTCATGGAAGGACTTTGGGTTGGAAATAGGGACTTTAAACACAAAATGGCTTGAGGAGCCGAGGGCTCTCAGCAGTCCTGAGGGGAGGGCGGCATAGAGGTATGTAGTATGGGTGGGAATGGAGCCTTGCTTGCTCAGGATCACTTGTGCCTCTGGGGCACCTGGGCAGGTGATCAGTGTGTGTTCAGACAGAGAAGACAGGAAGAGGGTTAGCAAATAATGAGCCGCGTACTTGCTCCACTTTGCTTGGCTTTCAAATACCCTGTGGTAGTAGAGTCATTGCTCCCATTTAACTAGTGAAGGTTCTGTGACTACAGAGTGCCCCAACCAGGCTCCATCTGTGCTTGTCCCTCACGTCACCACATGCTTGCTTTGCTCTTGTGCCTATTCTCAGCGAGCTGTTTCAGGTGGGAACGCCATTTGTGTTGGGTGGTGCTGCATGGGGCAGGGGTGGGCTTGTCTTCTGTGCCCACGAAGGTGCCAACAGTCTTCTGTGCTGGGTTGTGGTGAGTAGCTTTGGTCCTTGTGAGGAAGGAGTCTCACTCTTACATGGTGAGGGGTCCTTGCCTGGGGTGAGGCCTTCAGAAGATGGTCTGGGCTCTGGCTGATGAGTACCCTTTACAGCAGCTTAGTGCTGCTATTGGGTTTGGCTAAGTTCAGAGAAGCGAGGGAGGGTTTTGTGAAGGTAGAGTGTGGAGAGATGCCCACCTTCAGTGGGTGAGAGACACTTAGTGGTGGGCTGGCTTCTAAGGGTTCTGAGTGCTTAATCTTTAGCCCCCTGGTTCTGGGGAAATGTGTCCACTTGACCTGGGCTCTAATGGGAAGGCCTGTTGCTATGGGTCCTTTGGTCCCCAGTGTTTTCAGGACTGCAGAATCATCTCTGGGGAGCTGCTGGCCATATTCCTAGGCCTTGGATACTTCTTGATGGAGACCATTGGGTGGACACGAGCCTAGGGCACCCTCTTCCCTTCAGTGCTGGGTATCTATCCAGAGCAGGTGGAATTGGGAAGCTGTTAGCTGGGCCCACAGGTGCTGGGCCTCCCAGCACATCATGTTAAGCTGTAAAGGGACAGTCTGAGTCACACCCCTCTTTGGGATCTGGGCAGAGTCCTCCCTGGCCCTAAAAAGGGCAAGTACATACAAGATGGAGGCTTGAGCCCAGCCATTACCTCATTGAAGGCAGAAGCTCCCTTGCCTCCCTCCAGCTTCTGCCTATTGAGTCAGTCATTGCTGCCCCCTCCAGAGCTTCCCATGATTGTCTGGGAGGTTCTGCATACTTGGTGCATACTGCCAGGTTATGATCACCAAGGCCTTCAAGAGTCCTGGGGTAGCTGCACTGGGCGGTGGTGGTGCTGCAGTTGTGACCCAAGTACTCCCAGTGGTGCTAAAGCCCTCAGACACTGGGTCCTTGCTTTTAAGATTAGGCCCTGAGGCTATGTAGGCTGCCCCTCAGCTGGTCCTGACTGGTGGATGGGTGTCAGCACAAGGTGACCTGGCTGAGGAGCCCAGGAAAAGATCCTGGGGTCTTCTGGTTGATGGACCAATGTGGTCATGTCCCACCCAGACTGTGGCCTGGTACTGCTCTTAGATTTCAAGGGAAAGGATAGTGGGGCTTGTGAGGGGCTGAGGGCAGAGAAGGGTATGTGTTGGGGAAGGCCACATAGCCACTGACAAAGGTGGGAGAAGGCTGGAGGCTGGCCCAGTCCTTGCAGGGTGGCTGCCCCCAGCAGGCATCTGCCAGTGATGTCCTACTGTCCTCGTGATGAACTCCGTGTCGTGCTTGTCTGTGTTAGGGTATGTGGCCATGGGTAGTCGTGTGTGTGTGTGTGTGTGTGTGTGTGTGTGTGTGTGTGTGTGTGTGTTTGCACATGTGTGCCAGAGCCTGGGGTGTGCATCCATGTGTGTCCTCTGTGTGAATTGAAGCTACTTACTAGCCTAACTGCAGTCACTAACTGCTTTCTTCCTCTGCTGCTGCTGCCATCAAGTTTGAGGCCCCAGGGCCTTTCTCGGAGCAGGCCAGCCTGCTGGACCTCGACTTTGACCCCCTTCCTCCTGTGGCCAGCCCTGTGAAGGCACCCACACCCTCTGGTCAGGTTGGTTGTGCCCAGCACTGCCCATAGTCCACCAGCCTCAAGACTGGGACCTGCACTTGTATTGCCCTGTGCTCTTGGCCCTGTAGGCCAAAATCAGGCCCAATTCCACTCATTGTCCTTCATCTGGTATCCTGCTTGTCGACCCTCATCACTCTTTCAGGTGTAGAGAATACAGCAGGCCCAGACCAGCCAGTGACCCTCAGGAGAGGGTACACTGAGTATGTTCTGTCCCTTCTGGTCACCTCAGATCTTGCCTCTCTGGTCAGCCACCCTGTGCTGGGCCTCTGTGATCCAGTGTCTGTTGATGGTCTCTGAGGGGACTGGGCCATGTGCAAATGTCATAGCTGAACTGGGCTATACTGCCCTGGGCCTGCTGGGGCTGGCGTGGGGGGATGGTGGTGGGACTGCTGGTGCCTTGTCTAACCTTAACCCATGTGCTGCCTCTGTCCTTCTCCCCTGCCTGCTGCCCAGTCTATTCCATGGGACCTCTGGGAGGTAAGCTGCTTGCTCAGTTCCCCACTCTGCCCCGTGGGGTGGCTCTTCTGCATGCCCAGCCCTTCTCCCCACCTAGGTGATCCACTCACATGGCACTCTCACACACGGGCCCTCATTTCCTGTTGATCTGCTGCTTTTATGGTATCTGTCAAGACTAGGGTTCTAAGCTGAGTGCTGATAATCCTAGCTATCCAGGAGGCTGACATCTGAGGATCTTTAGCTTCAGTTTCATTCTTCAGTTTAATCAGCCAAAGGCCATAAGTGGTAAAATGCTAGCCTTGATTGAAAAAGTCCAAGAAAGAGTACAAGGCCTTGAGTTCAAGACCCAGTACTGGCAAAAATAAAAAATAATAAAAAATAAAAAGACTAGGGTCCTGCTTGACAGGCCCAGTTTGCAGGGCCTAAAGGTATTTTATCTGTAGATGGTAGCCAGCCCGTCACCTGGGATTGATGGAGAGTCCTCGTGTTGGGCCGAGGCCTGTGAGGCAGGAGGGCCTCTGAGGGAGAGATTTTGGTGAGAAGATGCACAAGATGGTGTTACAGAGCAGTCTGGCAGTGTGTGGAGTGAGAGTTGCTTGAGTGGCAGGAGAGGCAGGGTGGGATCCAGCCTTCCAAGAGCAGAGGTATAAGTTCAGCCATGCAGGCCAGGGGCTACCATCGCCCAGCATCTTAGGATGAGAGAGAGACTCAGGGACTTCTGGGAATGTACTCAGCAACTTGTGCTGGTGGACCTGGAATTCCTGGTCTGGCTCTTGGGGTGTAGGGGGTGGGCTAGACAGGTGTCTGTGAAGCCCTGGGTGTGGCGGGGAGGGGGGGGAAGGGACGGAGCTCAAGAAGTTCCATGAGAGCTATATACTCTGGGCAGCCTGAGAAAGCAAGGTGGGCATCAGCTGACAGGGCCATGGGTGATGAGTGGATTTGGGCTGGTGCAGAGTGCCTGTTGGTATCTCAGCTGCCTGTCTCTCCTCGGTGATGAAAGGAATGAGGGATCAGGAAGGAGGTGACCCCACTGATTGCTCATCAAATATACCTCAGGCCTCCAGATTCCCTGCCAACACTGGCCATTCATGCCAGTCTTCTCTTGTCTTGTACCCCTGCCCAATCTCTCTTCTACCCGGCCCCATTCCTCCCTTGCTCTCTCCTGGTGGCCTGTCACTAGCCCGCAGAGAGTCCGGCTGGCAGCCTACCTTCCAAGGAGCCCAGTGTTGCCGAGGGCACCTTTGCTGTGGCGTGGCCCAGTCAGACGGCCGAGCCGGGGCCTGCCCAAGTAAGTGCCTCTGCCCTTTGCCCCTCCATCTGGATTTGTCCCCATCTCTGGCTGTGTCGCAAGGATGAAGAGCCAGAGGAAGGGGTGCAGGAGGGGGCAGGCAACTGTGGGTCCAAGAGTGTGGATGCCGAGTCAGGAGGCCACAGTACAAATGTTACTAGAAGTGCCCAGGGCAAGTGAGCCAGGGGATAGTCACATCCATCCTCTTCTGCTCCCCTCCCCCGGTGCTGGCTCCCTGAGTGAGCTAAGTAAAGCACGCACTGATTTGCGCTAGGCATTTTCCAGAATTTTCTCATTTAGTCTTCAGTATAACTTTGTAGCTAGAGACTTTCTCTCTTGTCGAGACTAGTAAGATGGGGACTGGGATCAGGTTAGCCCAGCTGTGGATCCTTGCGAGGGTACCATGGTAACTGCTATGATTTAGGGTCCCTGGGGGAGAAGGCATTAGCTCCGGCTAGGCAGAACCACCCTGAGTGTACAGGGCGAGAGCAGGTGTCTGATGCCAGCCCCAGCCAACCTGGAGGGGCTGGAAGGAGGGATGGTGAATTCTTGGGGTTTAGAGGGCAGGGTCTATGAGGTTGGGGGGGGTGACATCTCAGGGGCCTCATTAGGGTTTCTCTGAACATTATATGGCATGCCTATGTCTGCCAGCAACCTTTCTCCAGCTACGGCCTGTGCTGGACTGTCTGCTTTGCTCCCGGATTGTGTGAGGTACTTGTCAACTCTGTACCCCCAGGCCAGCCAAGCCGACGTCCCTGGCCTTCCCACTGGCACTCTTGTGGCCCGTTTCCTGTGTCATGGCCCGAGCATCCCTATCCTGTTCTTGACCCCTTACTGGCATTTATGTTGCAGCCAGCAGATGCATCCGAGGTGGCGGGTGGGACTCACCCTGCGCCTGGAGCCCAGGAACCCGGGGAGACGGCAGCGGCGGCAAGTGAAGCAGCCTCTGTAAGACAGCAGGGACCAAGCCCTGTCTTTTCTTCCTTGCTGTCTGTCTGTCCACCTGCCGTCTGTCCAGTACCTGCCTATGGCTCCCTTGTGCTCCTTGCCGGTGCAGTGGCTCCCGCCTGGAGATTGGGGCAGGCTCATCTGCACCAGGCACAGATACTCCCCTTCCTCTCCTATGACCTTGGCCCTCCCTTCACTGCCACCTGTACAGTTGACTTGTGCCCTGTCCTCAGAGCTCTCTTCCGGCTGTGGTGGTGGAGACCTTCCCGGCAACTGTGAATGGCACTGTGGAGGGCAGCAGCGGGGCCGGGCGCCTAGATATGCCTCCAGGCTTCATGTTCAAGGTGAGTCCAGGCTAGCTCACCCTACAGCCGCTGGCCTAGGCACTTTGCGGGTTGAAGTCACCACTGTTTACAGTGAAGATTCTGAGCCTGGGGACCCTGTGATTTGCCAGTGCTGTTCCTACTCTACCCTTTCAATTTCCCATCTGGCCATGAGCCCTCATAGCCATGCTATACCAGGATATACTATAAGACCTCTTGCCCTGTGCAGGTTGGAGTGGGGCACAGGGTCCCTGATGTGCTCCCCACTTCTGTAGGTGCAGGCTCAGCATGACTACACGGCCACTGACACAGATGAGCTGCAGCTCAAGGCTGGTGATGTGGTGCTGGTGATACCTTTCCAGAATCCTGAGGAGCAGGTGAGTAGGGTGTGGTCTCAACATCTGGGCTGCACTCATAGAGATGACCAGCAGGTGGCAGCAGAGATCTACCATCATCCATAGGCTTCGGTGTCTTGGTTCATCAATTGCTTTTCCTTCTTCCTTCCATCCCTTTTCTTTCACTCTCATCCTGGCCTCTCTTCTCTCTGTCTTCCTTTTTCTCTTTCCCACTGGAGGCCTCTGATACAGCCCTGGTGTCCTTTGTGCTTCCTCCTTTCTTTGGGCTCTGTCAGTTTCCTACATCGTCTTCTGCTTTCCTTGCCTATGCCCCAAGATATGCCTACCTCCCAGGATGGGGCCCTTCTTGCCCAGGTCCCTTCCTGAGGTGTCTCGTCTTCAGGGGACAGAGAAGATGCTGAGGGTTAGCTTCTTGCTGGGCTCACATCAGCCCAACTGCCATTTTCTACCTGGCCCTGCTCTGTCCACACAGAACTGTGGGTTTCCCATTTGTGGCCCCAACCTGGCCTCACTACACACACACCCAGATTATTCTGGCTGCTGGCCTCTTTATGTAGTTCACTTCTAAGGGTAGCCCCTGGCTGGGCCTGGGCTGGCATTCAGTGTGGTCCTGCTAAGCTTGGGCCTGCTGTTTTTGCCCTTGTGGTTGAGGGTACTCAACAGAGTTCTCACTCTTAAGTGCCCATGACCTTTTGTGGAGTGTTGATGGTACCCACATGGATGTTTGGGTTCCCCTCCGCCTTATTCAGGCACTGAATGCCCACTGGGGTTCAGTGGAGGCCTAGTTGCTTTCAAAGGTCATTGTGAATGAATGGTCAGAGTGACCAAGGGTGGGCATGCGTCTAGCTGGGTCTAGGATGAAGCCATCTTGAATGGGGTTCCTGAGCTAGCGCTTGGGGATTTGGGGAGGGATGAGCCACAAAGCCACAGGGACTTGGTACTCACTTGAGAGAAGTCACTGGGCCTGGGATTGAGAGATCTGTTCAGACCAATGCAGAAGGCAGGCTGCCAGGCTGCACAGGTAGAGGGCTGAATCCATTGATTGGGCAGGCTGGCTTCTGCAAGGTGGTGAGGGTCTTGGTGCACATGAGGAGAGCACTGACTAGAGGAGGTGTTTGAGAGGTGGACTGGAGGGAAAAGAAAAGCCAGAAGTAGACTGTCCAAGACCTAGCAGATCCTGCAGTGCCATCGTCCTCCAGCCCACTGTGACTTCTATGCTCTCCTTGCCCCAGGATGAAGGCTGGCTCATGGGTGTGAAAGAGAGTGACTGGAACCAGCACAAGGAGCTGGAGAAATGCCGAGGTGTCTTTCCTGAGAACTTCACGGAACGTGTGCAGTGACAGCCGAAGCTCTTGCAGCCACCTGGGCGTGTGAAGACCGCCTTTCCCGGAAAATGTGTGTTTCTTTTTCCTTCTTTTTGTTTTTCTCCCTCCCCCTGTTTTTTTTTTCTCTTCTGTTTTTGTTTTTAAACTTTTGAAATGCAAAGGGAAACGGAGAGAGGAGAGACCTGCAGCCAAGTGTGGTATTCTCTCAAAGACTAGGTTGTTTTTCCAAAGAACCCAGCCCCGGCTAGTCCGGTGGAATTCGCCAGTGTTCCTGAAGCTGCTGTGTCCCCTAGTTGAGTTCTGGCGTCCCCGCCCACACCCGCATGTGTGCCCGGCCGCGGGGCGGGCTGGGGGGCCCCAAGCCACCGCTGTGCTTGCCTGAAGCTTTGGCCGTGCCACCTGGGCAAAGGTCCTCTTCTCCTGGCAGCTGCTGTGGACGGGCCGGGTACCATCCCCGTCTGGCCCTGCCCCGCAGAACATCTGTGTGCTGTTTGAAAATAAACCCTAGTGTTCCGAACAAAACAAGAAAAACAAACAAAAACCTGACAGAACCATCCAGAAAGATGCACGTGTGTTTATTTTGCCTCAGGGATCTTGGGTGTGAGTGGGAAGGCACCAGGTTGTCCCACGCTTTATATTCAGCATCAGTTCCCTGAGGTCCCTCTGTATGGGCAGTGCTGCAGAACTGGCCATGGACCCCACACCTTGACCCAGAGCCTGTGCCCCGATGGTCACTTGGCTCGTCACTTAGAGCCCAGTGATGTGCTTGGGTGATGAAGCTCTGAAAGGCCAGCTCTGTGTCCAAAAGGCCCCTGGGCTTGCCCCAAGTGAGTTTAATACACATGGGGTTTGGGGAGGGTGTGGTCAGGAGGCAGGACTTGATTATACAGCAGGAGAGGCCTGGGGAGGTCCAGGGATCTGAGTCGTGGGCTGGGGTGGACTTAGTTCTTTGCCCCGGACTCTAGCAGCGGCCCAAGTCTGTCTGGGGAAGGACATTGGGCCTGCGGGCCCACTCTGCTCTCTTCTTCTCGTTCCTATGGCTGCACCCCCAGTCTGCAGTTCCATCAGGGACCTACCAGGACACCAGCAGCAGCTGGAGCTTTCTGGAAGCTGAGGGCATTGTGTGGGGTCAGGAACCAGCATGGATTTCCAGGTGGATGGAGGTTTTCTCTGTCCCAATCAGGCAGGCAAGACAGACAAATGTTAGGAGCCAAACCTTGCGTTAGGCAGCAAGATTTAGGCCCTGTTATTGGCCGTGCCTTGCTCTGTGGGTGGCCGATGGTGCTGGTTGTAATAGGAGTTAAAGCAGCGGAGAACTAGTCTCCTGCTTTGGGAACTGCAGCTCTTCCCTCCCTTTTTCTTTTCCTTCTGCCTGTTTCTTTCCTTGGGGCAACTGGGTCTGGAGCCCATACCTGGTCAGCTCTGTTCCTTCTGGACAGAGGATATGTGTGCACCAGGCCATTCAGGGTTGTGCAGTCAGGGCACCAATATGAGTCTCCAGTGTTACTTCAGCATGGAAAAAAATACATTTTCTTTCTTTTTTGTGTGCCAGTACTGGGGCATGAACTCATGGCTTGGGCATTGTCCCTTAACTTATTTGCCCAAAGCTAGCACTCTTTATCACTTGATTCATGCCTTTACCTCTGACTCTTTGGTGGTGACTTGTGAGATAAGATTCTCACGAACTTTCTTAGGCTGGATTTGAATCCTTCAATTACAGCCTCCCGAGTAGCTAGGATTGCAGGCATGGGCCAACCATGCTCGACTTTTAATATGCTCTCATTAATAACATTATCTAGGAAAAATAATCTGCAAGACTTGAGACTATATCAGATAGTGGCTTTGAGCTTCACCCTCAACCCTCAAAAGGATTCTGGTCCTTGAAGTTAGGCTAATTGGGGAGGAAATGCCCTGCTTTGTATCCCTGCTTGACTGAGAGCTGCATTTTCTCCCCATCATCATAATCACCCCCAGGCATTTACCCAGTGTTTCCCATGTGCCTTGCTCATGTGTTCCTTACATCGGTACGCTAAGAGGATATGGTTTTCACAGAGAAGTGTCATGGAATGGGCTGAGAAGTTTCTGGAAGGTCAACCTTCATTGTAAGTTGATGACCCATATCTGTGGTTTCAGGGCAGTGTTGCCCACACAGTGAGCTACTCTCACTGCTCACCTGTTTTTGTGCCCAGTGGCACCTTGAATGCGAGGGGCCTTTAAGTGGAGCTTTTTCTCTGCTTTCTCCACATTGCCAAATGCATGGCATACTTTTCTCAGCCTTGTCCTAACATGGACTAACTCACTAAGCCCAAGGCAGGGGATAAACAGAGGGAGAAGAAAGAGAATGATTACTTCACACTGGGATACAATCACCATATAACCCTTTCCCTTTAAAGCCTCTTGAAATTGTTCTGAACAATACTTCCTACTTTGTCTCTGGATCATCACGATCTCCAAAATTTACTATTGACCACCAAACACTGAGTTCACTTAGGTGTGGCTAGGTTGTTCATGTGGGTGCAGCAAGAATGTTCATATTGGCCATCTAATCTGGAGAACAGCAGCAACTTCTCAGTCCTGGGGTAGTTGGTTCTGTTTGTGTGAAGAAGCCCAGCTTGGGTGTTTGTTCTTGATTTGGGTGCTGGGCATCCAGACATGCTAGCCAAGTGCTCTACTCCTGAGCTATACCCCCAGCACCCCAGCCTGGATATTTGCTAGGAATCTGAGCCCAGGGTTTCACTGCCTACTTACACTTCTGGATGATTTTCTTCTCAAAAAGTTCTCAACTTGGGTAATGTTCCTGGACTGTAAGAAACTGTGAAGCTGAGACTTGAAGTCAGGAGCCCAGAGTATTCTCCCTGCAGGACCTTGTGACATGAATTTTATAGATAAAGTAGCTTGTCATATGTTATCAGTTGAGAATCATTCCCAACTAGGACTCTCGGATATGCCCTGACTGCATAGTTTGCACCAGCAAAAAAGAAGGCATTTCCCTTTTAAGTCTATGAAAATAACTTAATGAGAATGTAAGGTGATTAAGTTCAGAATCTTAAGAAGTCAGTGAAGTTCAAACCACTAAAATATATTTCTTTTCAAATAGCACAAGTGAAATCTGTTATACTGCAGGCTGAAAAAGAGAAAAGGCTTCCTTCAAGATCTATAAACAAAAGCTTTAATAAGACACCTAGACATCTTTGCTTCACACTAGGGCTAAAATTGCATTGCTTGCATTCAATCCTTTTGATCAGTCTCCATGCTCCGGACCCCAGCCAGTAGCTGCTTTTGGGAAGCTCTGCTCTGATCTGAGAGGGTAAGATCTGAGTTCCCTGTTAGCCTGTCTCAAGTCAGACTTCTTGTCTGCAGCAAGTCTTTGGGAGTCTCTCTCAGGAGCTCTTGGCCTGCTCTTTTCTTCTGAGGATATGGTATGCAGTTGTAGCTTAGGATAAATCTTACAGATTCCCAGACTGTGAACTAAACTAACTTAAGGAATAAGATCTGTGGCTAATTCATGACAGCAAGCAATAATACAAAAATACAGAAGAGGACAATTCTTTATCAAGAAGCAACTATTTCATAAGTTTTGATCAGTGTTTTCTTAAGGGTAAAACTTTACAGACACAGCCAAGCATGGGGCACACCTCCAGAGCCTTCCATACAGCGTGCGATGTCTGAAATATTTATGGGAAGGTCACTTTACTCAGTCTTAACCTTAGGGAAGGCTGAGCATCTTTTAGATGTGACAACTCTTCCCAGACAGTGCTGATTAAAGAATAATATAATTACATCAAACATCTTTTTTTTCTCTTGTTCCATAATGGAATAAACAAATCTTTGTGAATTTCTAGAGGCTTCTAGAAATTTTCTAAAAATGTTTTAAAGATTAAAAACTTTATTTTATGATTACTAGATTCAAGATCTGACTTCCAGTAGGAAAAATTAAGAGTTTTCAGAGAAGATGTGAGTAGTTGGTTTTGAGGGTTATCAGGGGCACTCTAAAACAACTCTTTTTTTAAAAATAAGTTTTTTATTGTAAAAATACTGTACAGAGGGGTTACAGTTACATGAACAAGGTCATGAGTACATTTCTTATCAAGCCTTGTTGCCTCCTTCTTTGTTTTTCCCCTACCATCCCTTCCCTCCCACCTCCACAACTACACCCACCCCCCCACCACCTAAATTGTAAAGTTCGTTTTTCAACATAGTGTCTCGTGCATCTCATTATTACAATGGGTCAACCTCTATCCCTATTTAAACATTTTGTTTTTTCCCTTCCCCTCCCCAAATTATACTGACATCAAATACAGCAAAAACGGGTTATACCGTGGGGGGAGGGACATGCAAAGCAACAAAAAAATCACATGGTACATTATAAATACATTAGAAACAATAGCAAGAAAGAAAAATCTACTTGTGTTCCTACCTTGGGGTTCATTTGCTTAACATCATCTGGTCATATGTACATAGCTTTTGACCTTTTCTGCTTGTCCCAGACATATACTAGTTATTGCAAATAAGGGAAACCATGGGACCTACATTTCTTTGGGTCTGGCTTCTCTTACTATAATGTTTTCCAAGTCTTTCCATTTCCTAACAAATGGGGTGATGCCATTCTTTCTGATGGAGGCATAGAAAATTCCATTATGTATGTATATATATATATATATATACACACACAATATACACACCACATTTCTTGCTCATTCTTTCAGCAATAACAAATACTGAAGTAAACATAGAAGGCAAGATGATTTTTAAGAGCCCAGACATTTTTCTGGTGGGACATAGACAATCTGCTGTCTTAGCAATGGATTTGAAGAATAATCTTTATGACTGTCATTGAAGGTCATCCATTCTTGCCTCTTCACACATGTGTGTGTGCACACAGACACACACAAGTTACATTTCCTTATCTATCTAAAGGAAGGAACTTCTCTCTCACAGCAAAACCCAGGGAAGTGGGCAGCAGGACACCTGGCTCACGCAGGCATTTCTGTAGAGCAGAAGAGTGCAGGAATTCACCTTTCTTTACTCCTGAAGCTGAACATGCAAATATGTCCATCAACTTGACCCAAAGATAAAAAACAGGGCATAAAAATAAGCAGCAAACCTGGGTGTTAGTCTCATGCCTCTAATCCTAGCTACATGGGAGCCTCAGCTCAGAAGGACCGTGGGAAAGAAAGATTTGAAGACTTATCTCAACCAATAACTGGGGGTGGTGGCATGTGCCTGTCATCTTAGTTCCATGGGAGACTTGGATAGAGAATCATAGGTCCAGACCAGCCTGGTGAGAAAAAGTCAGTGAAACTTCATCTCAAGCAAAGAAGTGGGGGGTAGTAGTGCATGTCTGTCATCTCAGCTACTGTGGGAAGGAAAATATAAGAGGATCTTGATCCAGTTTGTGCCTGGCAGAGGTGAGACACTATCATGAAAATAACTAGTACAGAAAAGGGCTGGTGGTAGAGCACCTGCCTAACAAACATGAATCTCTGACTAAACCATAGTGTTGCCAAAATAAAAAGCATCAAATCCACATGAACTTAAATTTATGCTTAGCAGTCTGTATTCTATTTTGTTTAAACATTTACCTAGGTATGTAATAATCATTCATTAGCTCCATTTCATATCAGTCCAAGGTTTTAAGTTACCTAAAGGTCTTGGGAATGCCTTTAATTTGGTACACTACAAAGCAAATTGTCCTGATAGTTTTGTTTGAATAATGACTCAGTTCAAAATAATGCAATTTTAAAGTTAGCGTAGTCATAAAATCATGTAGTGTTGTAAGGGAACTCAGTCACAAGAAACAGAGAAACCACCCCTTAGGAGGCTGAATTGTGAGTCTTTATTGGCGAGCTATAGGACAGCTGGTGGACTCTTGTCTCAAAGACCAGCAGCAGTGAATGCAGCTAGCCCAAAGCTTATCTAGATCAAAACCACCTAAGGTGTGAGGAATTAAACCTAACAGAAGTGTTATACACAAGCAAAACAAACAAATGAGGACACTTAAACCTAACAGAAATGTTCAATAAAAGCAAACCATCTAGGGAAACAATCAGGGGAAATCAAGGGCCAGTTATCTAGAGGAAGCATAGACCCAGTTTCCTTACTTCAGTAGGAGTAACATTAGTTTTTTGAACAGTAAATTATTTAGGAAGTTCAGACTAATAAAATACTTTTTTGTTAACAATACTAATAAAGAAAATATACTTGTTTTATGAGTTAACCTTATTTTCTTCTTTTGACACATAATTGTAGCTATACATGGGGGTATGGTGTGACATTTCCAAACGTGAACAATGAGTGATAATAGATAAGAGTAATTGGCATATCCATCATTTCTAACCTTAGTTTTTCTGTGTGTGTGTGTGTGTGTGTGTGTGTGTGTGTGTGTGTGTGTGTGTGTGTGTGTGTGTGTGTGTGTGTGTGTGTGTGTTGGTGCAGGGGAATGAATCCAGGCCGTCCTAAATATGTACTCTTCCTCTGAACTATACACCTCTCTCTTTCCTTCCCTCTTTCCCTTCCTTCTTCCCTTCCTTCCTTTATCTTCCTTTCTTTTTCTTCTTTCCTCCTTTTTTTCTGGTTTGAACACAGGGCCTGGGAACTATCCTGGGGCTTCCTTTTGCTCAAGGATAGTGCCACTTGAGCCACAACTACACTCCCAGCTTTTGGGTAGTTTATTGGAGATAAAAATCTTACAGACTTTTCTGCCCAGGCTGGCTTCGAACTGTAATCTTCAGATCTCAGCCTCCTGAGTAGCTAGGACTACAGCCAGTGCCTAGCTCTTTGTTTTATTTTTTAAAAATCCCTAAGTTTATTTATTTAATCTGTCTTGCTAGACTTTCACTTAATCACGCGAACTTGGATTTGTAAAATATTTCTAGTTGAATCTGTATGAAATTTTTTCCTTAAAAGTTACCACATTGGAAGTATTAGAAGGCTAGGAATATTAGCCTTTTTAAAAATAAACTAATCAGAATAGAGCATCTTTGATTTAGAATAAAAAAATTAATTCATAAATGTGTTTCCTACTCTCAAATAGTGCGGTCAAGGTCATTCTCATTATAAACACAGATACATGGATCTCAGACACATAGATTTTAGCAACATACCGAAAGTACACAGAAATACAAACTTTCCAGTGTCAGTCTGAAAGAGCCATCTCTCTTCTCAGCAGGCACTATCTTCTAGGTCTACCTGTGTGCAAAATAGATAAACAAGAAAGAAAATAACATGTGTTGTCTATTGCTTCTCACTCACGAGGGACTAGATGCCTGATACCACTCTGCAGAGATTACCAAATGCTTAGACCATAAAGCCACATGCCCAGTCATAGTCGATAAGAGTGGAGAAAAACACCAGAGTCCTAAATGAAATACAAACACAAAGCCAGTAAAGACTGGAGAAATTAAATAGAGAAGCAGAAGTTGAGGTTTTGTTCTTGTTTGGAACTTATCCTGAGAGCCAAGGAAAGAATTGTGTTGCCTCTAGCCATGCCGTACCTTTGGCAGCAATGTTGTTTAGCTCCCCTGGCATTTGACCCCAGTGTGCATTTGTGTGAGACTGGCTCTCTAACACTGCCACAGAGTAATTTCCTTTTTTGTTTCTTTTTTGTCTGTTGTGGGGCTTAAATTCAGAGCCTGGGTTCTATTGCTCAAGGTTGGCAGTCTACCACTTTGAGCCACAGTGTCACTTCCAGTTTTTGAGTGGTTTATTGTAGATAAGAGTCTCATGACTTTCCTACCTGGGCTGACTTCAAACCCAGATCCTCAGATCTCAGCCTCTGGAGTGGCTGGGAGCCACCATTGCCTGGCTTACAGAGTAGTTTCCAGCAAGGTATACTCATGATTCTTATGTAAATAGAAATGCGTGCTAAAGATTGCAATTAGCGCTCTCTCTCTCTCTCTCTCTCTCTCTCTCTCTCTCTCTGTACTGGTACTAGGACTTAAACTCAGCTACTTCTCTCAAGGCTGATGTTTTACCACTTGAGCCATAGAACTGGAGATAAGTGTCACACAGACTTCCTGCCCAGGCAGATTTGAACAAGTTTTGAATTAGAAGTTCTCAGCCTCTGAGTACCTAGATTTACAGGTACCCTACT
This sequence comes from Dipodomys merriami, assembly GCF_024711535.1. Lineage (NCBI taxonomy): Eukaryota > Metazoa > Chordata > Mammalia > Rodentia > Heteromyidae > Dipodomys > Dipodomys merriami. Next base: position 4,961,616 of record NW_027205381.1, on the reverse strand, counting down.
GCCTAGCTGTAATCTGCTATTACAGAATTTAACAAGGAAGCTTTTACATATTCAACTCACCTGTATTAGTATGGATGTCTTTTGTGTTATGCACAAAAAGAGTCTACATCATCATCAACCCTCTATAAGTTCATTTCCACCTCTACAGAGAGTTGCCAGATAGCCAGCTACACAGCAAAAGACATATGCCCCTGTAGAAATCAGAGTTTTTCCTGAGAGTCCACTGCTAACAGCCAGAATTCCATTGAAAAGGTAGCTATCATCTTCATTCTTTGTCCCACGTTGTTTTCCTGACAGAAAGATGCAGGAAGTGCATCCATCACAGGATAGAATCCAGATAAAAGCAACCACTCTTATTTATCCACTAACCAAACAGTAGGAAAATTATAGACAGGAACAAAAGAAGATAATGTAATGAAGAATCTCTCCTACTCAATCTTTCAACTTTGGTATCAAAATGTTGTCATCTTTGCTTGACTTATACATTCTCTCAGTTTTAAAAGCAAAACAAAACAAAACAAAGCAAAATGGGCATTTGTAAAGTAAATCCCAGACAGCATGTCATTTTACCTGTAAGTATGTACTTTAGCTATAGTTTGAATCTGGAATGTCTTCAAAGACATCCTAGGTTATTGAGAGTATTGGAGACATTGGGACCCTGGTGCTTTCCTTTCCATCTTTTTTGCTTCCCAGTTGAGAGGAACCATTTCCTACACCTAGTGCTTCCTTTATGAAGGTTTTGCCTTGCCCTAGGCCCAAAGCAGAGGTCCTTGAACTTGCTAGGAAGGCCTTCTACCACTTAAGCCCCACTCCACCATTTTTTCCTTGTTATTAAAAAAATAATAAAGCTTGCAATTATACTCCTGCTGGTTTGGCAATAATTCTGCCATTTGTACTTCCCCAGTAGTTAGGATGACAACTGAGTACCACTGTGCCTAATTTTTCATCAGCGGTGACTGGGTTTTGTGAGCTTTTTGCCTCAACTGGCCTCAAACTATTATACTGTCGATTTCTGCTTCCTGAGTAGATAGGATTACAAGTGTGAACCACTGTATCCAGTTCCATTTTCTTCTTTTTAATGATTGTCTTAAGTGCTTCATCACAGTGATGGAAAGTTGATGATCACATCTCCAACTAATATAAGCATTAAAAACATAAACATCATATTATCATACCTATTAAAATTAAAACCTATATTCCTTAATATCAGCTAGTTTATGATCAAAATATGTTTTAGGGGTGATTTTCCTGAATCAGAATAAAAGTAAGTCTACATGTTGTGTTTTGGGAGCATCTTAAATGTCTCATATTCTTTTTGTTTTGTTATTAAGATTTTCTTATTAAATTCCACTGATTCACTGATAGAGGTAGTTTTTTTTTGTCCTATATTATGGATTTGTCTCATTGCTGCCTTGAGGGCTTTTGAAATTTGTTCTGTCTTCTACATTTCCTTATTTGATTAAATCTAGTTCAATTTTTAAGGGAAGAACCCTTTGTAGATGGTGCTGTGACTTTCTATTGGGCCCATCAGGGAGGCTCATTATATTTGTTCTACTTTGAGTGATGACAAGATCAATCAGCAGATTCAGGTAGAGAGAAATGGAGGAACTCCATTATAAAACTTTTCAATAAAATTTTGCTCTATCAATTCTTTGGTTCCTTTGAAGTATAGTTCAAAAGGAGAAGACAGAGTAAATCTTTGATTTTTGTCCTTTTATTTATAAATTTCAGAGTAATAAGTTGATGACCTAACAAATTTCAGTGATGACTGAGGGATTAAAAATATTATGAACTCATTTTTTAAAACATACTTGTTGTGATGAATTTCATTTCAGGCATTTAAATGTTTGGTTCATCTCAGGGCAATAAAATCGCTTTCAACTTGGCTCCCATACTTTTTTTTTTAATATAACATTTTATGGAGATACATTTAAGAGACACAAATGAAGAGATAAACATGTTTGTAGATTGAAAAGCTTATGAGTGGTAGTTAATATACCCTATTTCTCAAATGCCTTTTGAGAGCAAATGCAACCCCAGTTAAAATTCCAACAGGGTTCTTAGTGTAACTTGGCAAATATATTCAAACCTGAATGACATACAAGTGGCCAAGCTAAGCCATTATTTAAACAGAAAAAGGTGGGAGAGAGCATGTTATTTGACAGACCAATAGAATATTGGCACAAAGAGACTCATATTAACATACTCTTAATTTATGGAAAAATAAATAAAAACTGGGCTGGGAAGGTGGCTCAGTGGTAGAGTGTTTGCCTTGCATGAATGCTTGCTCTGGGTTCCATTCCTCAGCACCACATAAGCATAAAAACAGAAGTGGCGCTGTGGCTTAGGTGGTAGAGTGCTAGCCTTAAGCTGAAGAGCTGAGAGACAGCGCCCAGGCCCAGAGTTCAAAACCCACGACCAATAAAAAATAAGAAACAAAAAATAAAAACTTCTGAACAAATTAATAATTAGAAGTAAAAGAAAATAAAATTAGATAGATAATAATCAGAATGCTACCTCAAACCATTTATAATCAATTCTAGATATAACAAAGGCCTGAGAAGGTAAAACTATATTTTAAGAAAAAAGAGGTGTTTCTTCATAACCTTATGATAGTGAAATATTTCTTTTAAAATATAATTTTATTGTTATTATTAATGTGTTATACAGAGTAGATGGAAGACTTCACACCTATATCATCTATAAACTTTTATTTTGTGTCTGGGCAAGTAAATATATTGAAAGTCAGTATTTATAAATGCCAATATCAACTTGACAGTACATTTTATGTCTGTTAAATCTAGTAACTTAGAAAGTAGCACTTATGGGGGGAGGGAAAGTGGGAGAAAAATGAAGGAGGGGGTAACAAGTTCAACAAGAAATGTACTCGCTACCTTGCTTATATAACTGTAACCCCTGTACATCACCTTGACAATAAAATTAAAAATCAAAACAGAAAAAGAAAGTAGCACTTACATTGTGAATGTTCTTAAAATTTTTAAATAATTTTGCATAATTTCACACAAATCTGTTAGGCATTGAGCAAAATAAAAAATAAGTTCACTTTTAAAACTGGACAAATCTGTTAGGCATTGAGCAAAATAAAAAATAAGTTCACTTTTAAAACTGGAGATTTTTAAAAACTTTTAAAACAGGAGATTTAAGAAAGAGATAGCATAAAAATCAAAAACTCAAGAAAGAGGGAATCTTAAGGTAGGGAAACATTTGCAACATAGTAATTGCCAATAAGTAATATAGGAATCGTTCAAATAAATCAAACAATGGGCAAACATGAACAGAGCATTTACATGACAAGCTCTAATACCCAATCAATAAGAATTGTCAATATCCCCTCGTATGTTCATTTGGGGAAATGAATATTCAACAAGGAAATCACAGTGCCAGCAAATCAGCAGAAGTTAAAAAAGTCTCACAGTAAGAATGCTGACCAGCAGGAACTCTCAGAGAGTTCAAAAGACAGCCTGCTGAGCCCTCTAGAAAGTTGTGCCAGCATCCACAAACTCTAAATCCTCCAGCTCCTGTGGGCTGAACAGAGAAAGTCCACTCCAGCTTCAGTGAAAGTCCATCCCACAAGGCACAAAGGTTGGCCTTGTTTGAGGCCTGGCTTTATGGGAAAGAAGCATCAGAGAGAGAACTTTGTAAGGTCATTAGATGAGGCAAAGAATGTCTCAGTCCAGGCTCAGGTTGTGGCAACTCAAGCGCAGTGATTTGATGCCTTGGGCAGGGCTTTGGGCCCACAAGTGGTGGGCTCTCCTGCTGCTGGGAAGATTCTCAAGGAGGAAAACTGCACAACTCTGAGACTCTGGGGAGTCTGGAAGCTGCAGAGGCTGTGACTATGTGAAGTGTGTACCCGGCTTCCTGGCTGCTGACTACATTGGTGGTAACTCCTGTTGCATGGATCTTGATCCGCACTTGCACTTGGGACTTGCTCAGGCTGAGTCATGTGGCCTCATGCTTGCTCCTGCACAGCTGGCATCTGTTTTTCTCAGTGAGTCTCCTGTTCCACCTACTGTTCTTTGTGGTGGATGCATGGACTTTCTGCTGCTGCTTCCTAACATGGGAGGCTTTGATGGTGAGATGGTGAGGGTCAAGAGGTATTCAGTTCCTTCATGCTGGCTGGGTTCTGTTCCCTGAGTACCAGATTCTGCCCACCTGTGCTCACCCACAGTGGCCAGGCATCACCTTGCCTCTCCTCAACCCAGTATTATTTTCTTATAGGCAGCATCTACAGAGGAGGAACCCTGTGGTCTTCCCTATCATCTTCTGACACAGCCATTGTCACTCCTTTGCTTTCTGGTGCAATAACAGGATCTGATTTCATTTGGTACATTTTAGCCCTAAAGTTGGGATCTTCCAGTTTCCCGGGTAAATGATATTCAGAGCACAGCTTTGGCAGAGTCTTGCTCATCTTTCTTCTGCTGGCATGATTACTAGGTCTTTTCAATTGACAGAGCTGGTACACAAATATTATATGTATGAATGCATATATTGATATTTATGCCAGTACCAGGGCTTGAACTCAGGGCCTCACATTCTGCTTACTTGCTTATGGCTGGTGCTTTACCACGATATCTTCATTCTAGCTGTTTTGCTGGTTAATTGGTGATAGAATCTCACTGGTTGGCTTGAACCTTGATTCTCAGATTTCAGCCTTTTATGGTACAAGGATGACAGGTGTGAGCCTGGAGCATCTGCCTGGATACAGGTTTGGGTTTTTGTTGTTGTTTGTTGGTGCTGGTCCTGGGGCTTGCACTCAGGGCTTAGGCACTGTCCTTGAGCCTTTTTTTCCCCCCTCAAATCTAGTGTTCTTCCACTTGAGCCACAACTTCACTTCCAGTTTTTTGTTGGTTAATTGGAAGATAAAAGCTTCACAGATTGCCTCTTCTATTTCCTTGAAGAATGAGGTTGGAATTTTGATAGGTATTGCGTTAAATTTGTAGATAGCCTTGGGAAGTATTGCCATTTTCACGATGTTAATCTTGCCAATCCAGGAGCAAGGGAGGCTTTGCCATTTTTTAAGTTCTGTGTTGATTTCCTTTTTCAAGATTTTAAAGTTTTCATCATAGAGGTCCTTCACTTCTTTAGTTAAGTTAATTCCTAGGTATTTTATTTTTTGTGGGGCTATTACAAATGGAGTTGCTTTCCTAATTTCAGCCACACTTTTCTCATTGTTGGCATACAGAAAAGCCATTGATTTTGGGGGGTTAATTTTATAACCTGCTACTTTGCCAAAGTTTTGAATCAGCTTGAGTAATTTGGAGTGGAGTCTATGGGATTCTTTAAGTACAAGATCATGTCATCTGCAAAGAGGGAGAGTTTTATTTCTTCTTTCCCTATTTGGATCCCCTTTATGTCTGCATCTTGTCTTATTGCTGTAGCTAGGCATTCTAATACTAGATTGAAGAGAAGTAGAGAGAGTGGGCATCCTTGTCTTGTTCCTGAGTTAAGAGGAAATGGCTTTAGTTTTTCACCATTGAGTATAATGCTGGCTGTAGGTTTGTCATATACAGCCTTTATTGTATTGAGGAATGTTCCATGGATTCCTAATTTTTCCAAAACCTTCATCATAAAGGGGTGTTGGATCTTGTCAAATGCTTTTTCTGCGTCTATTGAGATAACCATGTGGTTCTTGTTCTTGCTCCTGTTGATGTGATGAATAATATTAATTGATTTGCGTATATTGAACCAGCTTTGCATCCCTGAAATGAATCCTGTTTGATCGTGGTGTATGATTTTTTGGATGAATTGTTGAAGTCGGTTGGCCAAAATTTTGTTGAGAAGTTTTGCATCAATGTTCATCAAAGAAATGGATCTATAGTTCTCTTTCTTTGATGAGTCCCTGCCTGGTTTTGGGATGAGGGTTATGTTGGCTTCATAGAATGTGTTCGGTAGTGAGCTTTCTCTTTCAATTTCATTGAAGAGTTGGAGGAGAATTGGTGTGAGCTCTGCTTTGAAGGCCTTGTAAAATTCTGCTGTAAAACCATCTGGTCCTGGACTTTTCTTAGCTGGGAGGTCTCTTATTGCTGTTTCTATTTCAATGCTTGATATGGGCCTGTTATTACTCAAGCTGATTCAAAACTTTGGCAAAGTAGCAGGTTATAAAATTAACCCCCCAAAATCAATGGCTTTTCTGTATGCCAACAATGAGAAAAGTGTGGCTGAAATTAGGAAAGCAACTCCATTTGTAATAGCCCCACAAAAAATAAAATACCTAGGAATTAACATAACTAAAGAAGTGAAGGACCTCTATGACGAAAACTTTAAAATCTTGAAAAAGGAAATCAACACAGAACTTAAAAAATGGCAAAACCTCCCATGCTCCTGGATTGGCAAGATTAACATCGTGAAAATGGCAATACTTCCCAAGGCTATCTACAAATTTAACGCAATACTTATCAAAATTCCAACCTCATTCTTCAAGGAAATAGAAGAGGCAATCCAAAAATTCATATGGAACAATAAAAGACCCCGAATAGCAAAAACGCTCCTCAATGGAAAGAACACTGCTGGAGGAATATCAATACCAAATTTCAAACTCTACTATAAAGCCATAGTAATCAAAACAGCTTGGTATTGGCATAAGAACAGACCTCAGGACCAATGGAATAGAATTGAAAACCCAGAAATGAACCTACAGACCTATAGCCATCTAATCTTTGATAAGGGAGCTAAAACAATAGAATGGAACAAAGACAGCCTCTTCAGTAAATGGTGCTGGCAAAATTGGTTAACTACATGTAGAAAACTAAAGCTAGATCCTTATATATCACCCTGCACCAGAATCAACTCCAAATGGATCAAAGACCTTGAAGTCAAAGCAGACACTCTGAAAACATTACAGGATGGAATAGGAGAAACCCTAGGTCTCCTTGGCTCAGGCCGAAATTTTTTGAATAGAGACCCGGAAACACAACAAATCAAAGAAAGGTTGGACAAATGGGATTGCATAAAGTTGCAGAGCTTCTGTAGGGCAAATGACATAGCTAGCAAGATCAATAGAAAGCCCACGGATTGAGAGACGATCTTTACTAGCCATACAACGGACAAGGGTCTCATATCTAAAATATACTTGGAACTCAAAAAATTAAACCCCCCAACAACAAATCCTCAAAGAAACAACTGCCCAATAAATAAGTGGGCTAAAGACTTAAAGAGAAACTTCTCTGAAGAAGAAAGAAGGATGGCCAATAGACACGTGAAGAAATGTTCAACATCCCTAGCCATAAAAGAAATGCAAATCAAAACAACATTGAGATATCACCTCACCCCAGTTAGAACGGCAAAAATCAAGAACTCTGACAACAACAGATGCTGGAGGGGATGTGGACAGAAAGGAACCTTACTTCATTGTTGGTGGGAATGTAAACTTGTTCAACCACTTTGGAAAGCAGTATGGAGGTTCCTCAAAAGACTTCACATAGAACTCCCCTATGACCCAGCAATCCCACTTTTGGGCATTTACCCAAATGTTTACAAACAAGACCACACTAAAGCTACCAGCACAACTATGTTTATTGCAGCATTATTTACCATAGCTAAGATATGGAACCAACCCAGATGCCCCTCAGTAGATGAATGGATCAAGAAAATGTGGTATATATACACAATGGAATTCTATGCCTCCATCAGAAAGAATGACATTGCCCCATTTGTTAGGAAATGGAAAAACTTGGAAAAAATTATATTAAGTGAAGTAAGCCAGGCCCAAAGAAACATAGGTCCCATGGTTTCCCTTATTTGCAATATCTAGTATATGCATGAGTCAAATGGAAAAGGTCAGATAATGTGATGTTAGGAAAATGAACCCTTAGATATGTATTTTAATGTTTTTTTCTTTCATCCATGTGTTTCTAACGCATTTATAAGATTATCTCTTTGTTGCTTTGTATGTCCCTCCCCCACAGTATAACCCCTGCTTTCACTATATTTGAAGTCAGTATAACTTGTGGAGGAGATGGGGAAAAACCAGTTGTTTAAGGATACAGGTGGACCTGTTGCAACAATGAGAAGTACAAGTTGTCATGTCCAAAAGGAGCTTTACAACGTCGGTGCGGGGGTGGGGTGGGGAATGTGGGGGGAAGGAGAAGGATTGGGATTGGGGGGGAGGGGGGAGGCTGGGAAGGGACGTGAAGGGTAAACAAAAGGAGGAGGCTGCAATGCTTGGTAAGAAATGTACGCATTATCCTGCCCATGTAATTGTAACCCCTCTGTACAGTATGTTCACAAATAAAATTAAAAAAAAAAAAAAAAAGCTTCACAGATTTTCCTGACTGGGATGGCTTTGAACTGCAATCCTCAGACCCAAGCCTACTGAGCAGCAAAGATTACAGATATAAGCCACTGGTGCCTAGCTGGACACAGGTATCATTTAAGGAGAAAAACTCAATGAATTCACAGTATTTGCAATTCACTTTTAAGATTATAGGATTCTTACTTAAACACTTTGATTTTCTACTATGTCATTTTTATGCTGAAATTTATGGGTCCTAATGATGGAAACATAATCATTTAATAAAAATATCAATACTAATAATGTGACTACTGAGTGCAGTTTATGCGTTCTTTCCTTTTTTATTTTCCACAGAGTATCTCTCATTTGGGAGGCATAGTCAAGTGCTATATTTTAAATCCACTTCATGTAATTGTTTTCTTTATGTGGTTATGCTACGCATGTTATATTGCAGTTAGGCTCATTTGTCCTGGTTTACTCTCAAATTTTTGTGACTTAGGGTTTTTAAATAACATGGAACATTTATTATTCTCCCACAAAATACTGTCTATCGAGTTTTATCTACAGAAGTTTTGCATCCTCAGGTTCTCCTTAACCTTTTTCTTTTTTTTTTACTCCCAATAGATAACCATAAAAAAAGAAATTGGGTTTTGGCTTATCCCTCCATTGTTTCTTTAGATAATACACACAAATATCTCTCTGTCTGCTGTGAATTGAATTGTATATCCAGGCTCTAAATTTATATGTAGAAACTATAAATCACCTTCCCCAGGATAGTATTGTAGATGAGGCTTTTGAGAGAGTATTAAGTTTAGATTATGTCTTGAGAGTGGGGCCCTCATGAAAGAATTTGTGCTGTAGGAAGAGATACCAGGGAAACTGAGTTTTCATCAGGGAACTGAATTGGTTGACTCTTGGATTTTGAACCTCTAGCCCCCATTAATATGAGAAACAAATTTCTGTTGTTTAAATTACTGTTTGTGGTATTTTGTTATAACAGAGCTGATGAACTATCTGCCTTTTCCTATTGATTATCTAGCATATATTTCTCTCTCTCTCTCTCTTTCTCTCGCTTGTTGGTCCTAGGGTTTGAACTCTGGTCCTGGGCGCTGTCCCTGAGCTCTTCAGCTCAAGGCATTAGCGCTCTACAGCTTGAGCCACAGTGCCACTTCAAGTTTTCTAGTGGTTTATTAGAGATAAGAATCTTATGGACTTTCCTGTCCTCGCTACCTTTGAACTGTGATCCTCAGATCTCAGCCTCCTAAGTAGTTAGGATTACAGACATGAGCTACCAGCGTCCAGCTTCTCCCCCTTTCTTATGTAAAAGGTACAAAATAGTAAACAGTACTTTGTTTGCTTGCTTTTTCACTTGTTTATTTCTTCTTCATATCAGTATGTAAGAATTCTTCTTATATAGTTGCATTGGATTTCCTGTGTGTCTGAAGCAGTTTATGTCGTCAGTCAGTTCAAACCTTTATTGTGATTTTTTCCTTCATGATATCTACCATTTAAGTTATTTTAATCATATTTAAGCTAAAATTCAAATAAATAATAAAAGTTTCCAAGTTAAAAAGAATTAAGTTTTGTTTATTCGAGTTCCTTAAAGGAGCTATTTTGAAGCATCGGGGATCCCACAGGGTGAGCACATGTGAGGCTCACGAGAGGAAGTGAGGAACATGAGAGGTATAGGGCCCCAGGTGCCTCTCACCAATGTGAGAGACTGTGTCTTGTCAGTCAGGTCTCATACTGTCCAGCTTTGTACTGATGGTCAGATAGCACCAATATATTGCTGAGCTGAATTCAAGTCTTGTAGAAGTGAAATTATGGAGAAAGTTCCATGTGACTCTGGTGAAATCTTGTACAATAGGCACATTGGAGCATAATAATAGGAATATTAAAATCATGAAGCCAGGAGAAGGTATGCCAAGATTACACCAAGAAGTTCAGTATGAAACCAAGAGAAAATGATTATACCCGATACTATATACACACACTGTAGAATATGAACAACTATCTTCTCCTTCCTTCCAACCAACACTTACTTTTTTCCCACGCTCATTTTAAGAGTTGAGTTAGTGAAGCCTTGAGCTGCAACTTGGAGATAACAGAAAATATAGGTGTAGATGAACAAACTATTTTTTAATTTGCATTTTATTGTAAAGATGATGTACAGAGGAGTTATAGTTACATAAGTAAGACAATGAGTACCTTTCTTTTAGAACAATGTTACCCCTTCCCTCATTTTCTCCTACTTTTTCTCCTCCAGATACCCCCAAGTTGTAAAGTTTTATTTCCAGCATAGTGTCTAATGAGTATTACTGTTGCATTGGTTCACCCTTTGTCCCACTATTTCTGTGCTTTCCCTTCCCTTCCTCAAATCAGATAAACTTATATACAAGACCAAGGGAACAGACAGACACTAAAAACAGTGACAACAGGGAATAAACCAAAGGAGAAAAAAACAAAGAAAAAAGAAAGAACTGAAAACAGTACAATAAAAATTTTCTTGTCGTGTTTCCATTTCTTGGAGCTCATTTGGATAAGCATCATTTTATATGGTCATTTGCACATAGCTATTGAGCCATTGGGATCCTCTCCTAAGAATATCCTTTGTTCTCAGTGTGCCAATGCTTAGAGTGATATTTAATCAATCATGTCCAAGTGTAATTATTTGTCTTTTACTGTCCAGTGGATTAACATAGATTTATAGACATATCCTAGTTATTACAAATGAGGGAAACCATGCAACCTATGTTTCTTTGAGTCTGGCTTACTTTGCTTAATATAATTTTTTCAGTCTCTCTCTCTTTTCTTATAAATAGGGCAATGCTGTTCTTTCTGATGGAAGCATAGAATTCCATTGTGTATATATACCACATTTTCTTGATCCATTCATCTACTGAGGGGCATCAGGGTTGATTCCATATCTTAACAGTGCTGAAGGAATATCAATAGCAATCTTCAAACTTGGTTACAAAGCTGTAGCTATAAAACCAGCTTGGTACTGGCACATGAACAGGCCTAAGGACAAATGGAATAGAATTGAAGACCCAGGAATGAACCCACAGGCCTATAGCCACCTAATCTTTGATAAGGGAGCCAAAAACACAAGATGGAGCTAAGACAGCCTCTTCAACAAATGGTGCTGGTAGAATTGTCTACACATATGCAGAAAACTGAAGCTAGATTCTTATATATCATCCTGTACCAGAATCCATTCCAAACAGATCAAAGACCTCAATATAAGGCTAGATAACCTAAAAATATTACAGGAAGGGATAGGGAAAAAACTAGGGCTCTTTGGCACAGGTCAAATCTTCCTAAGTAAAGATCTAGGGGAATAAATTAAACCATACTATGAAGTAAAAATTAGACAAATCCAGGAGGCAGAGTCATTCTACATAACATCTATATACAACAGGACCATGTTATATTTTTTAAAAGTCCAGACCTAAGCATGGTCATTCATATGTGTAATCTCAGTACTGAGGAGATAGGATTTGGAGTTAGAGGCCACCTTAGACTACAGGGCAAGACTGTGTCTCAAGTGAAGAAACAAACAACAAGAAGCTAGACTGAGGGTACCTAGAATTTTTTGCATTGCTGAAAATGTTCTAGCATATATGTGAGATGATTAAGCACCAGGTATGGTTAGCGTGACCAAAGAACTATATTTGTGGTATTATCTATTACTATTTTGCCAAGAATGTTGTGTTTTGTTTGTGGCACTGAGGTTTTTGATCCAGGGCAAATACTTGCTTGAATCAAATCTTCTTTTTGCTTTGTTATTTTTCAAATAGAATTTCACATTTGTGTTCAGGCAAGTCTGGGCTGTGGTCCTCCTGTTTATATTTCCTTATAGCTAGGATGGCAACTATGTAATACCACATCTAGCTTAAAAATGGCTGAGTAAAATCTTTTGAACTTTGCTTAAGCTGCCCTCAAACCAATTTTGAACTCTTGAGTAGTTTTTGACTCTTAGGATAACTTTTGAATAAGCTCTTAGTATAACACTTTGAATAACTTCAATGGCTAAATAAATTTCACTGGCCACATGTAGCCAGAGTTCACCATTTCAGTAGTACAATATCTAAGCTAAAAATGATTGGGCGTGTGTGTCTTGCACTACAGATGCAAGAAGTGGTTCTTGATTGGCACTTTGAACAAACAGTAAGTCATTTTTGGTGATAATTGAGGGAAATTTAAATGTGGTCCAGGTATTAGATGATATTAGGGAATTTCTGTTAATGTCCTTAGGTGTGAAATGGTAGTGTTTATGTAGATAAATGTTTTTCAAAAGCTTCATAGTTCAGGCTAAAAGAAGATAAAAAAAGACTTCAACTCTGGATGCTTTTTGGAAGTTAACACTAATATTCTTTTTGCTGTTCTGCCTGAGGGTTTTCATAATGCAGAGTCTGAAAAACAAAATAAGACCCTGAGGGGGTTATTATAACAAACAAACTTTTATTTGATGGATTATGAAATAACACATTAAAACTTTTTACTTAGATTTCTCAAAATGAAGTCTAAGTAGATGCTTTCCTCACCATTCTCTTGTATGAATTTGAGTTCCTGCTTTAAGATCTGTTTTCATAGGGATTTAGTTTTCTTTTCTGCCAATGCTTTTGGATAACAAGGACTATTATATAGGGTTCATGGCCTGTACAAGTAAAAATTCTGAAAAATTCTCTTTGAAATGAGAGCAGCATTGGAGCTCTCTTGCTCAGGTCTGCTCCCATACTGTGAAGTGAACTTTCACTTTTATAAATCTGCTAACATCACATAAACCCCCAGTTTCATCCAATTCTTTGTTGGAGACACCAAGCACTTAGAACTTCCAATGGAGACTACTGCTTGATAAAAATGGGAGTCACTAGAGGGTAGATGCATCAATTAATGATTATAAGCTGGAAGCATGTTCAGAAGGAGAAGGAGGATGAAGAACTGAATGAAGGTGCAGGAGGACCACATAAAGGAATTGAAGATGGAGGTACTGGGGATTCTTCAGGACCTGAAGGACCTGAACCAGCATCAAGTGCATGTAGACTTTGATGCCATGTTGTAGTGATAGGAGGAGGAGGATGAGAATAAGACTGTGGCCTTGCTGGAGGAGGCATGGTAGGTAGCCCAGAGGGCAGGAAAGCAGCTGACTCTGCACCTAAGATGCCTGGAATTTCCACTCTGAGTCAGCTGGGTGCTTATGGGGTCAGTGAAGATAGTGTCAGCACCAACTGAACCCTACCTAGGCTCTTGTCAGCCCCAGAGGCATCATAGTTCTGCCTGTAGTCACTGGAGCTAGAGGAGGCCAAGGCAACACCAACGCACCTCATTATCTGAGGCCAGGGGCCAGTGAGGGGCTTCTGGAGTCTTGGCTTCTCTGTTTCCATAACAAACCCTCAGCTCCTCAAGGCCCTCCTACCTTGACACAGTTCTGTCAAATGGGATATGGTGGTCAACTGATGAGGAGGAGTGAGCTGATGCTGTAAACATCGGCCCCTCACCCCATAGCTGGCTAGTATGGAGAGGCCCCTAATGGAGGTGTTTACATGTCCCAGAGATGCTGTGTATGTATGCTCCAAAGTGTGCTCTGTCTGCAGGTTCAATGGGGACTTTGAAGATGCAAGCTTACTGCAGGAATTTTGAAGAGATGAATGAGGGGCACAGGAGTCTGGTTGGCTGGAGGAGCTGGTGGTGTATGGTATATGGTATATAGTATATAGATAATTGGTCTGAGCCCAAAGAAAGTAATGGAATATTTAATGATATTATTTTGAGACTATTCCCTGGATCAGCTGTATTTTCATTAAAAGATGAGCCAAACTCTAGCTTTACCTGAAATCTACTAGAAGCTGTAGCCTTAAGCAGACCTGCAACTAAGAGATGTTATAAAATAGGATGAGCATGTGCAGTGATTTTTATTTAGAATTTCTGACTTTATGATGATGCAGAGGCAATGCCATTCAGTAAAATGTAAACTGTGTCATGTATTTGTGTGTGTGTGTGTGTGTGTGTGTGTGTGTGTGTGTGTGTGTGTGTGTGTGTGTGTGTGTGCTGGGCCTGGGCACTATTTCTGACCTTCTTTGGCTCAAGGCTAGCACTCTACCACTTGAACTACAGCTCTACTTATAGTGTTTTTGGTGTTTAATTGGAGATAAGAGTCTCAGGGATTTTCCTGTCTGGGCTATTTTCGAACTGTGATCCTCAGATCTTAGCCTCCTGAGTAGCTAGGATTACAGGTGTGAGCCACGTGCACCAGCTGAGTTGTGCATTTCATGTTTTCTAGCTAGTGACACTGAAGTATGATCCACTGGAGACAATGGGCAGCAGCAACATCCACAGCTCTGTCAGCCTTGTGATCAGGGTAAACAACCCATATTCTACAGGGGTGGAAATCCTGTTTTCTGCCAAGGGCCTGACTGCTTGCTTTTACTGTTAACTTATATCACTGTGATGTTTGGAAGGTTAGGTGTTTTCAATTCATTTCCTCTTAGGATAACTTCAGCTGAAATTGAGTTTATCAGGACATTGCCATTCCACTCGCCCATTCCCTCCCTATCTAAACTTAAAGAGTAGCTAGCTTGGGGGGGGGGACAGTGGGGTGTGGTGGGTAGAAGCATTTCTCTTTGTCTCCAGCCCAGACCTTTTCCTGAGCTTTATAGCTGCTACCTGGCTGTTGTCAGGAGTCTCCCAAGTGTGTCACATGTAAAATGGAATGCATGGCTGGAGGCCCTTCAAAACTTTCCCTCAGTGAAGGGGGCATCATTTCAGCAATCATTTTGACTCTTCTTTTCCTCTTCTATCCTTCAGCCAATACAAACTAGGTCTGATCAGCTATATCTCTATTGCTAGAATATGATACTCTGGTTCCATTTGAACTTCTGCTGTTGTCTCCAGGCATTTGATCACCTTATATGACCCTTCTTTATAAAGCTGTCTTGTGGTTGGAATTCAAAACCATAGCTCTTAACCAGGCTACTGGAATACTCACCCTGGTAAATGATTTTTTCCTGGTTGATTGTCACAAATCTACCTCTTTGGAGACAAGAGACCAACTCAATGGGAACATTTGATTTCAGAAAAACTAAATTGGCTCATCTAGCTGCCAGTTTCTTACCTTTCCCTGGTTTGCAAAGGCTAGGAGCCATTGGTACCATTGGTGCTTTAGGTTGAAATTGTTGTTTGACCTGGGAGACAGTGTTGAAATAGGATTATTTGAAATTGTCCCTTGCATCCCCTCACTTCCTTGTTGTCTCCAGCAACTCCCCTCCCCCATATTTCTTCAATGGAAGAGAAGCCCTTCCTCAAGGTTTGGTTAGCCACTACATGGAAGCCAAAGGCAAATCCATTGTGAAGATCCCAGCAGAGAGCAGGAAAGAAGACACCTCTGGGTGATGAAGAGCCTGCCCAAGTACATAAATTTCCTTCCTACTGTCTCTTTCCTCCCATAAAAGCTCTGTGCCTTAAGGCCCCACAAAATAGAGGTTTGGAATAAGAAACTCTTCCATCAGCTATGAATAAACTTAATTCCTTCCACAAATTTCTGCTTCCTAGGTTTTTGGTAAATCAGTGAGCAATTTGATCCCAGATTCTGATGAGTTTGGCCTGTTTTCGAAGTATCTTGACTTTAAGTTGATCCTTAAACCTGGGTAGTAGTTTCATGTTTCTGGTGGCACCCTGAACTGTTCTATGAACAGGTTAGTGGTTGATAGTAAGTCAGTCTTCAAGTCATGACTACTGCATTGGTAGTTCTATAACTTTGGGCAGAATCACGACTTTCCAACCCTCATTTGCCTCATCTGCAAAGGAGAGACATGCTACAATGTTGGCTAGGAATGAGCATGGTGATGCATGTCTGACATGCCAGTATTCTGAAAGATTATATGATTAGAGTTTGAATTTGGAGTCAGTCTGGGATATCTAAGAAGACTGTCCTAAAAAATGTTTTTGTATGTGCTATTGGAGGGAAAAGAAACTTCTCTATAGCATATATTTTTTAAATTTAATTTAATTTTATTTTATTTGTGAACATACTGTACAGAGGAGTTACAATTACATGGGCAGGATAATGCGTACATTTCTTACCAAGCATTGCAGCCTCCTCCTGTGTTTACCCTTCACATCCCTTCCCAGCCTCCCCCCTCCCCCCCAATCCCAATCCTTCTCCTTCCCCCCCTTCCCCCCCCCCCCCCGCACCGACGTTGTAAAGCTTGTTTTGGACATGACAACTTGTACTTCTCATTGTTGCAACAGGTCCACCTGTATCCCCCCGCACCGACATTGTAAAGCTTGTTTTGGACATGACAACTTGTACTTCTCATTGTTGCAACAGGTCCACCTGTATCCTTAAACAACTGGTTTTTCCCCATCTCCTCCACAAGTTATACTGACATCAAATATAGTGAAAGCAGGGGTTATACTGTGGGGGAGGGACATACAAAGCAACAAAGAGATAATCTTATAAATGCGTTAGAAACACATGAATGAAAGAAAAAAACCTTAAAATACACATCTAAGGGTTCATTTTCCTGACATCACATTATCTGACCTTTTCCGCTTGACTCATACATATACTAGATATTACAAATAAGGGAAACCATGGGACCTATGTTTCTTTGGGCCTGGCTTACTTCACTTAATATAATTTTTTCCAAGTTTTTCCATTTCCTAACAAATGGGGCAATGTCATTCTTTCTGATGGAGGCATAGAATTCCATTGTGTATATATACCACATTTTCTTGATCCATTCATCTACTGAGGGGCATCTGGGTTGGTTCCATATCTTAGCTATGGTAAATAATGCTGCAATAAACATAGTTGTGCTAGTATATAGCATATTTTTGTGACCAGGTGAGTATATATTTTTTCACATACCATGTAACCAACTATTTTCTTTAGCAGATGTCAGCTGAACATCCTCTAATTTAATTCAAATTTGATATTATTTTCATGGAGACAGATCAGATCCCACAGGTTGAGGGTTCAGTCCTTCAAAACATCTACTCTTATTTCAGCCCTAAAAATAGGTAATTAGAAATTGCTTTTGCCACAAAGCACTACTCCATACTTAGGTCCACAAATGAACTGAAAACAAGAGAAAAGCTAGGCTTCCTTGCATCCATTGTGAAATGTTCTTTGTTCTGAGTTTGTCTCCCTTGTAACCACCTTGAAATCCAGAAAGAACTGATCAATAAATATTTACATAAACATATATGTATGTTGTTGTCAATATTGAGGCTTAAGCTTGGGATCTTGTGCTTTTACTTGGCCTTTTATGCTCAAGGCTGGTGCTTTACCTCTTGAGCCACATCTACACTTCTGGCTTTTTGTTTGTTGGTTGGAGATAAAAGTCTCTTGGTCTGCCTGGGCAGACCCGTATCTCAGTTGCTTGAGTAGCTAGGATTATAGGCATGAGACTCTAATGGCAATAACATCATTTCAACAAGGGACCAAAACTGCCCACAAGGAAAGAGTGAGTAGACCTTCCCAGGGCAGACCATCTGCAGAATGAGGACAATTATGTATGATAATGAGGCTGCACCCAGAAGCAGAAGTGAGAACCTGACTGTTCCCCTTCATAACAACTTTTGTGGAACATTTCACCCTTTAGAAAACCAGAACTGAGATAATGATCAATCAAGACATGTTTTGACCAGAAATGTTTATGTGTAATTTTTACCATCTCTGCCCAATTCTTATTGAATTAAATCCTAATGGTCATGTCTATATACAAAGATGGGCTAAAGTGCTTATTTTTCCTCTTCCCTTAGCATACTGGAGTGATATAGTCTTCTTTTTTTAAAAATTTAATTTAATTTTTGAACATACTGTACAGAGGAGTTACAATTACATGGGCAGGATAATGCGTACATTTCTTACCAAGCATTGCAGCCTCCTCCTTTGTTTACCCTTCACATCCCTTCCCAACCTCCCCCCTCCCCCAATCCCAATCCTTCTCCTTACCCCCTTCCCCCCCTTCCCCCCCCCCGCACCGACGTTGTAAAGCTCGTTTTGGACATGACAACTTGTACTTCTCATTGTTGCAACAGGTCCACCTGTATCCTTAAACAACTGGTTTTTCCCCATCTCCTCCACAAGTTATACTGACATCAAATATAGTGAAAGCAGGGGTTATACTTTGGTGATATAGTCTTCTTTTCTTGTACCCTTTATCATTATTTGGTTTATTATTTGGTGTATGAGGCCTGACATATGGAACTCTTAGAGACAGGCCTCTGGTCTAGGACTCCAGTTATAGCTCCAGGTTATTTTACTTGTATAGATCAGGGAATCCCATAACCCTTTCCTTGTGTATTTGCTAGAGGTGAACACAAATCATTTTACTTACCTGTTTATTATAGAGGATGTTATAAAAGAAATAGATGAGCAGAGGCGAGGGAGCTTAGGGGATTGTTGACGACTCCAATATCTGATGAGTGTCTTAAAAATATGACTAACTCACCAGAGTTAAGTGCTACCCTGAAACCCCTCTTATGGAGGCTAGTAGACAAGTCATAAGCAAATATAAAAGTATTGGGGGTTTCACAAAGTCAGTCCAGCAGAAGGAATTGTCTGTAAGAGATTTGCAAAAAGCTATAGGAGCGGCTAGAACAGAAGGAATGTATGGCAATTGCGGAGATAACTACTTAGGAGAAAGAACTTCCTGGTACTCTCATTTACTAAGAGACTTGCTAGATCTAGGCCTCCGTGACCTTACTATTAAAGAAGGAACAGGAAAGATCTTATGGGACAATTAAGGCCTCTATAGAAATAAGGTAATGGTGAGATGGTGACAAACGTAGAAACCCATTATATTTCTTAGAGATAAGCCGGAAACAAGTGCCTTTCAGGTGACCAGCTGGTGACCACTCAAGAATGAAGCCCTGCAGCAAGATTGTGTAAGCTTTTGCCCTTTCAGGGGACCAGCTGGTGACCATCCAAGAATGAAGCCCTGTAGCAAGATTGTGTAACCTTTTGCCCTTTTCTTATGAAGACTTCTGTTATAAAAGTTTGTTATCCTCTGCATTAAATCGCACTCAGCACTCAGCACTCAGCACTCAGCATCCACTCCTCTTGTGTGTGAGTTGTCTGTTTGCCATCTCCCCATCCTATTCCAGGTTCCTCCCCTAGGTATCCTTGACGACAGAACCCGGTCCGCGGCAGGGGATGCAGAGCTTCTAGGCCTTTTCCTGGTGTGCTACCCTCCAGGAGCCTCCTGGTACTTCCCTATCTAGGAACTCATCCAAACTTTTTTTTTTTTTTTTTTAAATTGTTAATGAAGGTTTCTTTACACAGACAAGACTGATTATATCATTGGCCCTTAGAGAAACCTTTCTCCCTTTCCTGGAAGTTGAAAGTACTAATCCTCTAATTATGCCAGGGTCACTCTTATCACTAGCCCCATTCCGGAGCTACTCAGAAACCAAAAGCCATCAGTCAGCTGGTCAGCTTACAAAAGACATTCTGTGATTCCAGAGTCCAAGGTTTTTAGGATCTGCTATTGGGAAATGAAAGTAGAGACATTGCTACTAATTATGTAGAAATAGACAGGATTATAATAGAATAATTGTACAGATTCCAGAAAACACAAAACCCATCACAGCTGAATTTTTTTATTTTTAAATAAGTTTTTATTGTGAAGATACTGTACAGAGGGGTTACAATTACATGAGCAAGGTAATGAGTACATTTCTTATCAAGCATTGTTTCCTCCTCCTTTGTTTTCCCCCTACCATCCCTTCCCTCCCACCTCCACAACTACACTCCCCTGCCCAACCCGCCTAAATTATAAAGTTCGTTTTTCGAAATAGCATCTTGTACAACTCATTGTTGCAATGGGTCAATCTGTATCCCTATTTAAACAATTTGTTTTTTCCCTTTGCTTCTCCAAATTATACCAACATCAAATTTAGTGAAAACAGGGGTTATACCATGGGGGAGGGACATACAAAGCAACAAAGAAATATCTTATAAATATGTTAGAAACAATAGCAAGAAAGAAAAAAAAACCAATTGTGTCTCTATCTTGGGGTTCATTTAGCCTAACATCATGCTTGTCTCAGACATATACCAGTTTATTGCAAATAAGGGAAACCATGGGACCTATGTTTCTTTGAGCCTGGCTTACTTCAGTTAATATAATTTTTTCCAAGTCTTTCCATTTCTTAACAAATGGGGCAATGTCATTCTTTCTGATGGAGGTATAAAATACTACATTTTCTTGATCCATTCATCTACTGAGGGTCATCTGGGTTGGTTCCATATCTTGGCTATGGTAAATAATGCATCACAGCTGAATTGTAAAGAAACAGAAAACCTGAAAAAACCTGCAATTAGTAAGGAGATTGAATCAGTAATACAAAAAAATATTCTGGTTAAAAAAAGCTGTTGCTGTGGGCTTCATGGTCCCACTGCTGAAATGTATCCAATACTTAATGAAGATCTAATGTCAATCATTCTCAAACTTCTCTAATAAATTGAAAAAGAAGGAACACTTCTAACTATTGAGGCTAACATTGACCAGATTTCAAAACTAGATGAAGATACTCTGAGCAAAGGAAACTACTCACACTACTAACCCTAGGAACATTGATATAAAAGTTCATAACAACATTTTTGCAAACTAAACTCAGCGTCATATCAAAAAGATTATATACCATGACCAAGTAGGATTTATGCCTGGAGTACAAGGATAGTTCAATTATATAAAAATTGACCAACATAATATACCATGTCAGCATCATGAAGGGAAAATGCAGACAAAAAGCATTTAACATGACTGAACAGCTTCTTATAATACATTTCTTTTTCTTTTTTTTGGGGGGGGGTCTGGTCGTGGGGCCTGAACTCTGGGCCTGGGTGCTGTCCCTCAGCTCTTCAGCTCAAGGCTAGCACTCTACCACTTGAGCCACAGCGCCACTTTCGGCTTTTTTCTTTTTGCTTATGTGCTGAGGAATCAAACCCAGGGCCTCATGCATGCAAGGCAAGCGCTCTATCACTGAGCCACCTTCCCAGCCCCAGCTTCTTATGATAAAAAAAAAAGAAAAAATAACAATCCAGAAGTAGAAGGAAACTGTCTTACCAGAATAAATATTTTAAAACTCCACTAGTATTATATTCTGCAGTAAGTGTTTGAAAGTTTTTCAGTTAAGATAATGAATAAGCAAAAATGCCCACATTTGCCACTTCTGTTCAATGTGCTTCTTTATGTTCTAGCCAGAATGATTAATTAGGTGAGAAAGAGAAATAAAAGTCATCCAAATCAAAAGAGAAGAAGTAAAATTACCCAATAGATTCTTTTTTTTTTTTTTTTTTTGTCAGTCATGGGCCTTGAACTCTTGGCCTGGCGCTGTCCCTCAGCTTTTCATCTCAAGGCTAGCGCTCTACCACTTCAGTCACAGTGCCACTTGTGGTTTTCTGGTGGTTTATTGGAGATGGACTTTCCTGTTCAGGGACTGACAGATTTTTATATGTAGAACATGCTAAAGATTCCACAAAAGCTATTATAACGGACAAAGTTAGCAAAGTAGCAAAGTTGCATTTCTATATACTGACAATGAAATATCAATAAAGGAAATTAAGGAAAATATTTCATAACTTAAATTTGGAATTAATTAATATTGGAATTAACCAAGAAGAGGAAAGACTTGTATACTGAAAATTAGAAAATGCCAATGAAAGAAATTAAAGAACATATATATAAATGGGGAAAAGCCTAGGTATGGGTGGAAAGACTTAATAGTATAAAGATTTCAATACAAATCAATGGGATCTACAGATTCAATGAAGTCCCTATCAAAATCCTGTCTTTTTGAAAAAAAAATAGGAATCCATCTTAAAATTCATATTGAAGAAATGAGCTCTCAAGGGAATTCAAAACAGCTTAAATAATCTTGACAAGAAGGACAGAATCAGAAAACTCAGTTCTTTGTTTCAAAATGTATTATATAACTACACTCATTAAAGCAGTATGGTGCTGAACTAAAGCTGATGTATCTGGCAATGCAATCATACAGAGATCCCAGAGGCAAAATATGTAAAGAGATACACTGTCAAATGATATTTGACAAGCTATTAAGACCATTTGATGAGACATATTTTCTTTAGCACACAGGCCTGAGCAAACTGGATATTCACATGCAAAAGAATCATTTTGAACTCTTTAGTTTTGCTTTAATGTTTTATCTTTATTAACTCAAATATATATTTTTTTATTATTTTTAAGTAGTTGTACAAAGGAATTTCAATTCAACATGTTAGTTTGTGAGTACAATGCCTCTCAATCACTATCACCCCTTGCATCATTCTCTTCCATCTTTCCCAACCCTTACTTTCCCCTCAATTTTCTTAACTTGTAGGATATATTTCTTAACTTGTTCGATAGTATGACTTCATTCTCTCTCTCACCTTTATTCATCTGTCACCCTTCCCTTGACTTTCCTCCACTTTTTTTTTTGTCAGTGGTGGGGCTTGAACTCTGGGCCTGGGTGCTGTGCCTGAGTTGTTCAGCTCAAGACAAGTGGTCAACCACTGAAGCCCTAGTGCCACTTCTGGTTTTCTGGTGGTGAATTGGCAATAAGAGTCTCTTGGACTTTCCTGAACCAGCTGGCTTTGAACCACAATCCTCAGATCTCAGCCTCCTGAGTAGCTAGGATCACAAGCATGAGCCACCAGTGCCACCAGCACCTTTCATCTTTTTGTGTGTGTGTGAGCCTGTACTTGGATTAACCTCATATGCTCAGAGCTGGCTTCCTACCACTTGAGTACCACCTCTAGCCCCAACTATTTTGCAAAATTCAAAATGGAGACTATCTTCTTCAGTTAGCGTCAAATGACAATCCTTCAGGTCTCAGCCTCCTGAGTAGCTATGATTATAGGCCTGAGCCACAAGTGCTTGGCTACCTTTCTCTATTCTAATGAGTGCCCTGGTTACTGCGGGTTATTTGCATGTTCATGCACCTTCACTTTCTCTCTACAATGCTGTGATTCTTTTGTCTCTGTGAAAATCTTCCACTCTTATGGCCTGTGGTGGTCTCAGCACTAGACAGTAAGCTCCAAGGAGCAATACATGCTGGCTTTGCTCTCTGTGTTGCTGGCACCCAACACAAGCTTGGCTCACGGTAGCTGTGAAACAAATATTGTTGCATAGCTAATTGATTCTATTATTCATAGAAGGTGACTAGCATTACCAAAACTTGGCAACTGCAGCAACCAAGCATCAAATGTGTCTTGCACACGCATGTCAGGCAAGGATGCACGTAGAGCACATCCTTTCAAATCATTAAGCAACTATCTAGCATTGGAATTAGCACTAGCAAGAGTCTCTGGGTGCACAGCTATGAATGCCTTTCTGTCCCTACCTTCAGGAGCTTTCTGGGAAACAGCTGGTACGCAATGATCACGCCATCTGAGTTGCTTCTCATCTCCCTCAATCTTTTCCCAGATGAAATCAGTTCACAGGGGAGGCAAGCAGGCCCTGAGGGTTCCCTGCCAGTGCTGGGTCTCAGAGTTTTCCTCTCCAGCATCTTCATTCCACATCACAGCTTCTCTTTCCTGGCAGAGCTGCCTACCCCACCCCACCATTTTCCCTCTGCCCCGTCCCTCTTTCCCTCTGCTAAAACTCTATTTGCATCGTGATGAAGGTGAATAATTAGAACCCTCCAGCGTGAATAATTCCTGGCAAATTAATTTTTATGCCAATCAAGGAAAATTAATTGGCTTCATAACAGGAGGGGCTCAGCAGCTGCCACCCCTACCTCTTCTCAGGGTCTGTCTCTTCTTCCCAATCATTTTGCAGAAGATTGCTTGTTAGTTTTATTGTTTGTATATTTTTTTGTTTTTAAATGGCTTCCATGGGCAACAATGTTATACCTCCTTGCAGCTAAATGATCCATTTAACAAGCAGGATAAAACCTTAGAGTCACTCCTGGCTGAGTAAAATCCACCTGGTCTTTATGACTCAATTTGATCCTTTGACTTTTTAATTTACTATTATAAAATACAAAAACATGCTGAGATATACATAAAACATATAAATGCACAGACCAATTAATGATCATAAATGCATAATATTGTAAATATCTTCTCCCATTCTGGGTTGTATCATTTCTCACTGCATTTTTTTTTATGAAGGATACATGTGTGTGTGTGTGTGTGTGTGTGTGTGTGTGTGTGTGTGTCCATACTGGGACTTGATTGAACTTAGTGCCTATTGCTGATCCTTAGTTTTTTTCACTCAAGGTTGGTTCTTTAGTATTTGAGCCAAAACTTATTGGAGGTAAGAGTTTGTCTGATTTGTATGGCCAAGTTGGCTTCAAAGCTGGACTATAAGATGTTAGCCTTCTTAGTGGCTAAGATTACAGCTATGAGCCACTGGCACCTGACCTGATAAAGGAAAGTCTTAATTTTAATACAGTCAACAATATTAGTGTTTTCCGGGGCTGGGAAGGTGGCTCAGTGGTAGAGCTCTTGCCTTGCATGCTCGAGGCCCTGGGTTCGATTCCTCAGCACCACATAAGCAAAAAGAAAAAAAGCCAGAAGTGGTGCTGTGGCTCAAGTGGTAGAGCGCTAGCCTTGAGCTGAAGAGCTGAGGGACAGCGCCCAGGCCCAGAGTTCAGGCCCCACGACAGGACCCCCCCCCCAAAATTAGTGTTTTCCTTGGTGCTCTGATCAAAACTATATTTCAAAAGGAAGCGTTTATCCTGTCTTTTATGATGAAACCATATTCCATTCCCATTTTTTGTGAAAATGAAAATATCGAATGTTAGTTTGGATCTTGTCTCCCAAGAGCTCATGCCCTAGAGACTTGTTCCTCAGCCTGTGAAGGCATTAGGAGGAGGGACTCACAGGGTGGAAGTTAGGCCATTGGCGGTAGGCCCTAGAAAGGGATGTTGGGACACTGGTCCTGTCTCTTCTTTCTTTTGCTTCCCCAGCACTGTGAGGGAGAACTTCCTCCACCACTGACTCCCTACTGCCATGTTCTGCCTCGTTACCAGCCCAAAGACTACAGAGCTGAGCAACCATGGATTGAAACTTCTGAAACTGTGAATGCAAATAAACATCTTTCCAGTTGATGATCTCAGGCATTTTTATCGCAGTAATGGAGGGCTAACACATAAACGCTCCAAGAAGTATTTACAAATAACTTGCATATATTGTGATGCTATACTCAATTGTTTCAGATAAATGATAATATCACTATCACACCTAAGAAAATTGACATATTTTCAGTAAAAAATTAGCATATGAACATTTTTTTGTCAGTATCTAATACTGTTTACACTTCCCCAATGATTCCCAAATGCCTTTATCTTATGTAGGAGAATTAGTTTGCTTTTTAAATTTTAGGCAAATAGAAACATGCTGTATATAGTCTTTTTTAAAATTAGTTTTCAGTTTATTTCACATCATGCTTTTTATTTTATTTTATTTATTTATTTTTATACAGCTTACCCAAGTTTATTGTGGACAATTTGAAACACAAAAACATAAAAGAAGGGTTTTGGCTATGTAATTCAAGTGGTAGAGCACCTGCCTAGCAAGTACAAGATCCTGAAATATAAAACATACAAAAGACAATTTAAAACTAACTCTGAAAACAATATTGTATATAGTCTTTTATGTTTGTTTTCCCTTATCATTATATCTGAATGTTTATCTGTATTGTGGTTTATGACTCTAGCTTAGTTTTTATTTATTACTATGTAATGTTCTATTGCATGAATATCCCTAAATTATATTTTTTCCTAAATTATATTATATATATATTATATATTATTGATGAAAAGTTGGATTGTCTTCCATTCATGAATATGGTTTCTATGAAGAATTTTTACATTATTATTGGGGATCTAAATCAGAGGTGGAATTGTGGGTACTAGTGGTTGTCTAAAATTATATTTTTTACCAACAATTCATAAGAGCTTTGATTATCACATACATGCTAGTATTTGTTATTATCAATCCTTTTAATTTTACCTTCGTTAGGGGTGTAGTGATATCCTGTGATAGTTTTAATTAATTTTTTTTAATAAGGATTTTGCCCACTTTTGCATGTAATTATTGGCTGTCTAGGTATCCTCTTTTAAGGCACAAGTCTTTTGTTTACTTTCTATGGTATTGACTGCTTTCCAAAATAATCAGTTTGTTGTTCTTTATAGATTCTTGATAGAAGTCCTATGCTAAATTTATGTAACACAATTAGCTTCTGTTCTAAAGTTAAAAATATGCTGCTCTGATATGACTATTTTGAGTTTCTTCAAAACATCAGGCACAAGAAGATGACTCTGGTCTTTCTTACGTTATTAAAAGCAGAGATGAAATTCTCATGTGAAAGTTGCCCTCTCATGTGAAAGATACACTAGCAGGAAAGAATCATTGTTATCATCAAGGATAGAAAGTTGAGAACAGGAAAGTTGTATAATCAAACCTTGTTAGACTAACCCTTGTCCTCTTCATAAACTACCTACTGCAGTCTAGCTCCTTCTGATTTCTCAGATTGTCACACTTTTTACCACTCTTTGTTACATTCAGTATGTAAGTGCCTAATGTAGCTGTGTCTTTAGGTTTTCACTTTTTTTTTTGGTGAAAGATTCCAAGCTATTCATTAATTTTTGTTGGTTGTGGGGCTTGAACTCTGGGCCTGGGCATTGACCCTCAGCTCTTCAGCTCAAGGATAACACTCTACCACTTGAGCCACAAGGCCACTTCTGACTTTTTCTGCTTATGTAGTGCTTGAGGAATTGAACCCAGGACCTCATGCATGTGAGGCAAGCACTCTACCACTGAGGTAGCTTCTCAGCCCCTAAATTTTTTATTAAATAAATTTGCATGTATTTCTCCTGGTCTTCTGTCTTATGCCAGCTTAGGCCCAACCAACTGAGAAAACCTCAGAGCATAGAGATAAAATTCTACCTTTCCTATATCTTATCATGTTCTAATGAAGTTATTTGGTGAACAGATGCTTTTAATTTTAATAATTTTATTTGCACATTTTAGTGTGCTCTATTTAAGAAATCTTTGCCTTCCCTAAGTTCATCATGATATTATTTTATAGTTTCTTCTGGAAGCATGTCTCACTTTTCATAGTTAGCTTTGTAATCTATCATGGATTTGTTTTTACAGAAGAATGGTAAACAACTAATTTTCCCACATGAGATTGTGATAGTGGAAGAATCCTTATTCTAAAAGGCAAGTCCCCCACTGGATATAAAGGACATCTCGGCTATAAATGAAATGGTTGTATGTGAGTAGGTGTGTGTGTGTGTGTGTGTGTGTGTGTGTATATATGTGTGTGTGTGTGCTAATACTGGGGCTTAAACTCAGGGCCTTTTTCTCCAGCTTAGCTTTTTCACTCAAGGCTGGTGCTCTACCACTTGAGTCATACTTCTACTTTTGGCTTTTTGCTGATTAAGTGAAGGTAAGAGTTGCATGGACTTTCCTACTTATGTTGGCTTTGAACCTGATTCTCAAATCTCAGTCTCCTGAGTAGCTAAGTGTGAGCCACCGGTGCCCAGCTGTGTTTGTCTTTTTATGGGTTTTAAATATTCTATTCTATTAGCCTATATCTCTATTCTTATACCTGTACTACACTGTTTAATGATATTATTATGATCTGAAATCTGATAGTATATAACTTTTCATGTCTTTTTCTACTTTAAAATTGTTTTGTTTTCTAAAGACCTTTGCAATTCCATTCCTACAGAAGTTGATACATACACACACACAATGGATGGAATTTTGTTCAAAACTGGACAATATCTTTAGACAGTTCATAAAGAATGAATGTTTAAAAATATTGAGTCTCCAATCCATGGACATGGTATAGCTCTTCTTTTATTTAGATTATCTTTGTATTTCCTCAATGTTGCTTTTAGTTCTTGGTGTTTAGGTTTGTTTGTTGGATTTATTAAGTTAGTATACTGACATGTCTATCAACCTAAAGAGAACCCCAAAAGTGTTCAAGGTCCCAGCTTTTATCACTTGATGAATTCTAAATGGCATGGTTGATTTTTGGTAGTGGTACTGAGGTTAAACTCAGGGACTTATACTTACTAGGCAATGCTCTACCACTTGGGTTATCTGCCTCTTGTCCCCCTCCCCTACCCCATGGCTAGGAAGAGCATGGAGTTTGCTCCTGGAGTTAGGTTGTCACACGACATAGCTGACCTTAAGATAGAGAGATAGCTAGGTGAGTCTAATCTAATCTAATCTATTCATATCATGTGAGTCCTTGAAAAAAACAGAAACTTCCCTCTGGCTGGAAGAAGAAGAAATGAAACTTATTTAAAGCATAAGTACTTTACTGGGCTGGGAAGGTGGCTCAGTGTTAGAGTGCTTGCCTCGCATGCATGAGGCTCTGGGTTTGATTCTTCAGTACCATATAAGCAGATAAAGCCAAAAGCGGTGCTGTGGCTCAAGTGGTAGAGCACTAGCCTTGAGCTGAAGAGCTGAGGGACAGTGCCCAGGACCAGAGGTCAGGCCCATGACCTACAAAAAAAAAAAAAGAAGTACTTTACTGAAGGAGGTTCTAAATTGATGAGATGGAGGTAGTCATATGTCTAGGACTTGGTGATGATCTCCAAGAGCTGCTGTCTCTGGCCAACAGCCATCAAGAGAATGGAGACCTAGGTCTTACAGCAGCAAGGAAATGAATTGTGCCAACAGAGTGGAAGGTGACCTCGAGTCTCAGATAACACTATAGCCCCCAAAAATGCAGTCACATTATACTTGGACTTGTAACCTATACATAGCCAACCCAAGAAGTTAGAAAGTGTCCTAGAATATCTTAGATTGGATTCATGCCTTTAATCCTTCAGATTGTCCATCTGAATGTTCTTTTTAAAATATGTCCCCAAGGGAGCTGGGAAGGTGGCTCAGTGGTAGAGCGCTTGCCTTGCATGCATGAGGTCCTGGGTTCGATTCCTCAGCACTACATAAGCAAAAAAGAAAAAAAAGCTGGAAGTAGCACTGTGGCTCAAGTGGTAGAGCTCTAGCCTTGAGCTAAAGAGCTGAGGGACAGCGCCCAGGCCCAGAGTTCAGGCCCCATGACTGGACCTCCCCCCCCTAAAAAAAAATATGTCCCCAAGGTTTCAGCCAAGGATTGCCCAGTTATTCACTCAGTCTTTTATCTAGGACAGTTATTTAGGACACTGACTATCTTTTATCAACAGGAAAAGATAAGAATTTTCATCCAGTCCAAGCTCTTATGGTTTAACAATTATTCCTTTCATTATTTCCCTCTTCTCTTACTTTACTATGAGGGGCAAGAAGCCAGGAACCACTTTTAGTGCTTTGTTGTGAGATTTTCTTAGCCATAATGCAATGTAAATGAGAGGCAAATAATTGGTATCCTATACTGCATAGTGAATAATGACAAGAAAACAGTTTGTACATGTTCAGTGCAGATGCAGTTTTCCATTGCACACTATCCATTCATATTAAATAAGTTTCATTAGGTAGCCTCTGAAGAGAGCACCATGTGCTATTCAGGCAGGAAAAGAAGTTTATTTACCCAACTGCTGCCCCTGCCCAGCGTGGTGGAGAGGCATGGCTTTAAGGGGCCACCCACCCCTGGGGCAGGACTCATCTAGGCCAGGGACAGGAAGAGGTGTAGCCAGGTAGAGGAAAGGTGTGGCCACACTGGATGGGGATGTGAACTAGCAGAAGGGGGAGGCTACCACTTCCAGGTGTGCCAGTTACCTGGGTAACACAGATACTGGGTGGAAACTTGGCCAAGAGGTAGGGAGGTGTCTGCACAGGGGCCTACATGGCCTGGGCCAGACCTTACATTATCTATGGTGTGGAAAACCAAGGGTGCTGAGCTTGGGCCACAAGGCTTGCTACGTAACCACAGGACACAATTTTCCTGAATTTTCTTTGACCATTTAATGAGGATATTCCTTCCCCCACTTTTCAATAACATTTGCCTTGCCTAAAATGTTCTTGAATTCTAGATTTCTATTAGGAGTCTGTTCACAGAGGTTAGGATTTTCTCGAAGGCAATCTAGAATTTCTCTACTATTTTCTTTACTGCCCTCACTAGCAGCATCTTTAATGTCTGTGTTTCCATCCATTTTGTTTGAGGCAATGAAGGCATTAATTCATGTTTTGTTCCTCCAAATTCTTTTAGCCTCTACCAACTGCCCGAGTCCAAAGCCACTCAAGCCATTTTGTGTAAACTTTTTATTTTGAAGCCAAACACCTGTGACTCATGCATGTAATCCCAGTTACTCATGGGGTTGGGGCCTGAAGGGTTATGGTTCAAAGCTAGCCTTGGTAGAAAAGTCCATGAGACATCATCTCCACAATAACAAGAAAGAAGCCAGTCTGGAGGGTTGACTCAAGTGGTAGAGACCCAGCTGAGCAAGCAAGCTGAGTGAAAGCATGAGACCCAGCTGAGCAAGCAAGCTGAGTGAAAGCATAAAGCCTCGGGTTCAAACCTCCATCAAAACCCCACAAAAAACAAAGCCCTTTTTATTTTGAGGTCATTGGAAATCCACAGATAAAAAGACGATCCCAGGTATCCTTTACTCAGGTTCTTTGATGTGGTTCCATCTTAGCAAACATCACACCCAGTGCTGACACTCTACAATCAAGAGCAGAGAGCTTCCATCCCCAAATGACACTGTGAGAAGCCCTTTCCATACTCTCATCCTGTTGCACTGCCCCCCTCCCCCAGTCTCAGCAGCCACCCCTTTGTTCCCATCGCTATAATTTTGTTGTTTCAAGTCTATCACAGAAATGGAATTATATAGTATGCACCATTTAGGATAGAAAAATATGTACCAGGCACTGGGAAGGTGGCTCAGTGGGTAGAGTGCTTGCCTTGCATGCCTGAGGCCTTGGGTTCGATTCCTCAGCACCACATAAGCAAAAAGAAAAAAGCTGGAAGTGGTGCTGTGACTCAAGTGGTAGAGGGCTAGCCTTGAGCTGAAGAGCTGAGGCACAGCACCCAGGCCCAGAGTTCAGGCCCCATGACTGGACCCCAAAAATAAAAAATAAAAAAAAAAGAAAAAGAAAAATATGTACCATATTTTTCACTTGGTATAATTCTATGAAGATCCACCCCAAATTGCCTCAAATTGTGTCATGTTCCTTTTAATTTCTGAGTTGTATTCCATGGTATAAGTGTACCATAATTTGGCCATTTGTCCTTGAAGAAAATCTAGGTGGTCTTAAAAACTACTATGAATAATTGTACAAATCTTGTATAACATAACTTTGCATTTCTCTGAGATAAATATTCAAGTGCACAGCTGCTAGGTTGTGTAGTAGTTATGCGTTTAGTTGTTCAAGACATTGTTAAGCTTTTCCAATGGTGGTAACATTTTACATTTTCATATTCAATATACGAGCAATACAGTTTCTCTGAATCCTTGACAGCATTTGATGTCACTAATTTTTATTCCTGCCATCTTGATAGGTTTGTAATTGTGCATTGAACATCTTTATCTCTTTACATATGCTTGCTTGCTTTCTGCAGAGCCTATCTCAATGAAAGGTCTGTTCATGACCTTTGTTTCTTTTTAAATTAGATGTGTATTTGCTATTGCACTTTGAAAATTCTTTGCATATTCTAGATACTAATTCTTTGTTAGATATGTGGTCTGCAAACAAACAAACAAGCACTATGAGGGTATTAATTTATAATTTTTTTTTCTTCTTGGTGCTTTTGGTGTCAGGTCTAAGAAACAGAATGCTTCTGGTGGTTATCACACATCTCCCCCGTATCATGGGGAGGGCCCGGGAGCAGGTCACTCTTCCAGGGCCACGGGTATCCATCACTGAGTGGAACCATGCCCAGGACTTCATAGTTCCATGAAGATCTTCACCTACACATGGTTTAGATATTTAGAAGTATATTTGGCCTTGGATTGAAAGATAAGCTGGATGAGTCTGACTTTGGGTCTCTAAGTGCATCACAGGCCACCTTAGTTGTTCATGATGAAAGAAAGCCACAGACTTTTCCCCTGGAAGTTCCGTGATGCTGCATTTCATTTGGCCTGAAGGAATCACTCCCTACAGAAATC
The DNA here is from genome assembly GCF_024711535.1 of Dipodomys merriami. Taxonomy (NCBI): domain Eukaryota; kingdom Metazoa; phylum Chordata; class Mammalia; order Rodentia; family Heteromyidae; genus Dipodomys; species Dipodomys merriami. The sequence goes on along the minus strand of NW_027205381.1, from coordinate 4,929,338 downwards.
CTGCAGTGGCTGCCCTGTGGTTAGATGGTCTCAAAGTTTGTGGTCCTGTAGTCCCGTGGTCTTACTGTTCTGTGGCTCCTTTGAATCAGGCTGAGAATACACATGCCCACTTCCTTATGACTGTGTAGAAATTCCCCCTCTCAATTCATCCCATGCTTCCCTACACTGGTACAATATGGCTCCTTGGGCAGGGTTAGTGCCTGCAGGGCCTTGTGGGTAACCTGATGATGATATCCCCTGTCAGTGTGAGGCCCATCCACTGCTGGGTGAACTCTTCTCCTCCCTGATGAAGGTTCAAAATGGGTTGAGTGCCTGAGCCCATGCTGTGTACTCTATCTACCCTTACTGACTTCCTCTCTTGGGCTCTATTGAGGAACACTAAACCCAGAGAGATGAGCCAAGTGGACAAAATATCTGTGTCAGCTGGGATCTTTCTGCAAATAGCTGCTCTAGAAAACCGGGATGACGCCTCGAAGGTAGACTGTGGACCCACAGACCTGGTTTCTGAGAAGCCACTGTGAGGGCTCTGCACCTTGGCAAGGCTGACTTGCTGAGACACTGTTCTCCTAAAGAGGTGAGAATAAGAAGTGCTGGCCAGAGGTCTGTTTGTCCATGCGGTCTCCTGGAAGCCCCCACCAGGAACATTATTTGCTCTTCTATTAGGAGCTGGCACTAGGGAAGGCCGTGGACTTGTAGTATGGGCCGGCTCAGGCTGGCTCTGAATGAGGTGGGTGTTCTTTACTATATAGTCCTTGCAGGAAGGAAAGGGCTTCAGTGTGCATCTAGAATGTGAGGGAAAAGATGAGGAATGGAGAACAGTATTAAGCTTCAAGATTGGAAGTCAATAAGGCACCACAGAGAATGGGCTCCTTGCATTTAGTGTAGGACGGTCATGAGGGTATAGAATCCCATGGACTGTGCTACTTATTAGCTGGTCTCAACATCAAGCCACATTCCTTCCCTGAGCCTCAGTTTCTTTGTGAGGGAGGAAAATAAGAACACCTACGTCATACTGTTGTTGTAGACTGAAGTATCTGGAGCAGAGACATGCGAATCCTGTTCTGAGTGGGGTTACCAGTGTCCTGTGGGGAAGGGCAGAGATTTAGGAGCCAGCGGTGTGAAGAAAGCTTCATCTCTAGTCAGCTCTTTGTCTGGGCTATAGAGCTGAATAGGCAGGCTCACATAGTTTAATGTTATAGTTAACAAAAGGAAAGAATACTTTAAGAAATGTCCAGATAGAAGGTGACACCTAAACTGTGAGCTGGTGCCACATGCTTGCAATCCTAGTTACTCAGGAGTCTGAGATCTGAGGATTACAGTTCAAAGCCAGCCTGGACAGAAAAGTCCCTGTCCAGCAAAAACTGCAAGCAAAAGTATGGCTCAAGTGATAGAGCACTAGCATGGAGGAGAAAATGCCAAGTGAGTTCATGAGGCCCTAAGTTTAAGTCCTAGTACTAGGAAAACATATATAAAAAAAGGAGAAACTGACATTTTCATTGTATATTCATGTGCCTAGTAGCACTACTCACAGTAGCCACACATCAATAACCCATGGGGCTGCAGATAGATGCGTGGATGAACCAATGTTAGCCCTTCTGGATGATGGAATACTATTTGATTTTAAACAGGAAGGAACCTCTGACACCTGTGCAACATGGACAGTCCCTAAGGACATGTGCTAAGTGAAATAAGTTGGTCACACAAGACTGGGGCTGTAGGCTTCTTATTTACATGACGTCCCTAAGGTGGTAAAAACTATAGAGACAGAAAGTAGAATAGGAGTTTCCAGGGGCTGGAAAACAGAGAGGAAAGATGAGCTGTGTTTTTTTGGGTATAGAGCCTCAAAGTTGAAAATGTTTTGGGGCTGGATGAAGTGCCGCTGACCTGTACCTCATATGGTTTAAATGGTAAATTTTGTTCTATGCATATTTACTATAGAAGCCATCCAGCTTTTCATTTGGTGGCATTCACTGTGGGTAGAACATTAGGGACTGGATGACTTAGTGTCTCTGTCTCATCCAGGCCCATGAGGCTTCATCCTGATGAGGAAAGGCCACTTTCTGTTGGCCACTCGCCCTGGCAGGTTTCATCGAGGCAGGCTTTTCGCCAGCAGTGCCAGCCGCCTCTCTAGAAGCCTCTGATTAGTGAGGAAAGGGCCTCTGCCGTTCTCTCAAATCCCCTTGGCAACCCCAGATGCCACCAGGGCTGGCTGTTCTCTTTGGCCTGGCAGCCAGGACTGGTGCGGCCACAGCTCTGGGCCCACAGCTGAACTTGCCTGGCAGTTGAGAGCAGTGGGATAGGCTTTTGTCCAAAAGTAAGAAGGGAGGGAGGCAGGTCTGCTTGGCCCAGAGCCCTGTGCAGTGCTTACTCTGACCACCAGAGGGAGACAGAGTTCCATGCCTGGCTAAGGCTGATAATAGGACTGGAGCATTGCTTTAGGCCTGAGGCAGGGGATGGCTTGGGGCTGAAGGGGTTTAATAATACTCGACAAGCATTGTAATAATGCTCGACTCATTGGCTTACTCATGTATCTGTAACCCCTTTGTACAGCATCTTTACAATAAAGTAAAATTTAAAAAATCCAAAACCTAATCATTCACACTGGATCTCAAGTCCAGACAAGAACTGCTCAGGCCCAATGCCAAGGCACTTGTTCTGGAAAGTGATGTAACAAACCATCCCTAAACTCAATGATGGCTTAAAACTACTTTTTTTAATCTCTCATATTTTCACGAGTTCTTCTGAGCCACATGGTGCTGCTGGAACTATCTGAGACCCCGGCTGTCATGAAGTCCACAAGGGCAGACTACATATCTGGTAGAGCCAGCTGCTGACGGGAGCTGGGCTGCCAAGTACAGTCAGTGGCTGTGGTCCTACCAGTACTCACTAGAAGGGTAAGACCCCAGACAGGCATTCGAACTTGAGCTAGGCTTCTGTCTCAGGGGTGGGCCAGACTCAAGGACAGCCATCCGCCATACACTACCTCTTGCTGGGGAGAGTGATGAACTTGTGGCCATCTTTGATCTACTCTAGTGTTTGATGTCTCTGGGCCTCAGTTTTCTCTCTTTCAAATAGAGCCACGGACTACGTTACAAGAAGTACCACCCATCTCACAAGATTTAAACTGACCATCAAACCTCTCACAGCAATCTCAGAAGCAGAGAACAGGCTGATAGTGTGACTAAAGCAAGGCGTCAGGCTCAGGTGCAGTGGTTTGAGTTGACAGAGAGGAGTTTTTCCCAGGGAAGGAAACAGATATTAACTGAAAGACTACAATGTAGCAGGTCATATGTTCTACTTACAGCTTCCGCTAATCCCCAGGTGACCTTGTAGAATGGGTAAAGTTGCCTCATTTTATAGATGAGGAAATTGAAATCCTGGTGGAGACTTGCAGGACTCACAGCTAGAGAGGAGGAGAGGTGACTTCTGAAACCAAAGGTGCTTGTGTTTACAAAGCTTGTTTTTCTGCCCTTGGCACTGTGTTCTCCAGGAAGAAAAGGTATGCCTATGGATCTTAATTGCAGAGGTTCTGGTATCAAAAGCCCTTTAGAGCAATTTGTGGCAGGGAATGAGGGTGCTCATGAGCTAACTGGCTGTGAAGCTTTAGGAAGGAAGGGAGAAGCTCTGGAGGGAGAAACAACTTCTGAGGTCCTAATCAAGCAACAGAGACACAGTGATCTCATGCCAGCTTCCAGAAGGTAGGGATAGGACATCAGGAACAAACGAGAGGAACTTCTGGCAATAAGGAGCAAACGTGAGAACTGGGAGACAAAAACGATCCACCTTTTATCTTTCTGTCCATTTTTCTATGAATCTATCCATCTACTCACCCACCCACATAGCCATTGGGCATCTATCCAACCACTCATGTATTATTTTCTATCATCCATTCATCCACTCACCTATCCAGCCATTATAGATCTATCCATCCATCTGTCCATCATTACTGCTTTCCACAATTGAGTTTCTCTTTTATGTCTGGCCTTGTTTCTGCAGACAGGATACACGGCTGAAGTCTCGATGGAAATTCCAAAGAAGAGCATAACATTCTGCACAGTGGGATGTAGGGTCCTAGTCTATAGTAGGCCTGATTCCAGATAGCATGGGCCTAGGGCCTGGGGAGTTTTTCTGGAGACAGAGACAGAGACTCAGGCACAGCCTGGGACCTCCCAGCCTACCTCTAAAGTGTGAAGGCTCTGACAGTCCCGATCTCTAGTCAGATGCTCCTGAGGAACTCTGGCTGAGGCTGTGACTCTGACATCTCAGAGAATGACATTTGATGGTCCTTCAGGTAGTAGGAGCCAGCACGAGGGGTTTGGATTCATGTAAAGGCAGAAGTTGAACACAAAGACTTTCTCCCCTGATGTCAAAGGAGGGTACTTTTATTATATTGGGGCAAGTGCAATGTAGACTTGTTAGAATATACTGCTACTGTAATAGAATCTAGTGTAATGCCTTTACCCTGAAATTGTCCTGTATGGGCAGCTGACCCGTGATGGTGACTATTTCCTTGGGCAAATAGGCAGAACATTGCCATAGTAGAAACAGAGAACCAAAAACAAAATGTCTTAGATATGAGATGACAAAAAAGAATAAATATATCCCCTATGCTCCACAGGCCCTCCTTAAAAAAACAACCCTGGGTTCAAATTCTAATGCCGTCACATGTATGTCATGGTGACTGTACCCACTTCATAGGACTCTTATGAATATTGAATAACATGTATAAAATGAAGGGCACATGCCTTTTTTGAAGAAAGGACAGTATGTCATTTGGTTTTGATGCCTCACTGTCAAGCATATGAACTATCAATTAGGAGACTCATTACAACTTTGCACAACACATGAAATGTTTAATTCAAGTAATAAAGCTCCAAGGAGGGAGCGACCGTCTACTCGACCAGCGAGAAAGAACGACCACCACACCAGGAGTCTTCTCAGATCACGCTTTATTGGAGAGCCTTTTAGTTGTAGGAGAGCTTGGGCGCGAGAGAGCGTGCACCCGAAACATAGCCGCTTATATAGGGAAATAGGAACGCGGGTCGGTCTATTGTTGGTCGCCTGCCTTTCACTGTCTCCAGGTGTCATGGGATTGGCTGGGGACTCTACCTGGCTCGCCCACGAGCACAGCCCAGGCGTCCCGCCAAGCACCGTCTAATATGGGGTGGTTACCTCAAAGCTGCAAGGGAGTGGGCGGAGTCTTGCCCCGGCTCCCTACAGGAATAGGGGGAGATGCTTTGAGGCTGGAGGTCTCTTCTAACTGACAGAACTAAAGATGTATTAGATGCCTCGTTGCCTGCTTTGCCAGGCCCCATATTAGGGCTTTTCTTTATGGTTTACAACATAGGATGATCATGAAGGAGTTGATGATGTTAGATTTGCAAGCAATATTAGTTCTATTTGGCTATATATCCACCCCACCCCACATTCTGTAGCTTGAAACAGCATGTATTTATTATCTCCTAGTTTTGGTGGGCCTGGATTTCACGCAGCTGTAAGATGGGACTGATGTGTTTATCATGGCTAGAGTTTCCTCAGTTCCTGCAAGGGAAGATATAAAACAATAGTGCTGCACTAGACATTGGCCAGAGACTAGGCCCAGCTCCCTGCTACAGCGTGGCTCTCCCTGTCCATAGCCTATAAGATGACAGCTTACTTCTTCAAAGTCAGTAAAGGAACAGAAAGACTCTAGTAAGACAGGTGTAATGAATTCTACATAAATCATCCTATGTAGTAACCCTGACACACAGCCATGAAAATCCCATTGCCTTTGGCTTATTCTGTATGTCACAGAGGATTCTCTCTCTCAAGGGAGGAGGGTCACAGAAGGGCATGCATGTTAAGAAGCCGAGGTAACTGGGCCCCCTTACGGTCTGCCCACCACACCACTTACATTGAGCCATGATAAAATGGGACAACTATTTGAAGTGACTATTTTCAGGCACAAAACAAAAGACTGCATTAGACCTCAGACCTGGGAGAGGTGAGGTTATTCTGAGAGGTGAGTTTACTTACCCTAGCATTCTGCCTGAGGGCAATTTTCAAGGATTAGCTCAGGAGAATAGAGGTATATAGACACAGCAGTGCCACAGAGTAGATGACACAGAGGCGTGATGAGGTTTGCTGGGTGGCTGGAATTGGACCCGTTGGATGCAGAGAGGATGGACCTGCAGAGATGAAGTCCCAAAGACCCATTCTCGCCCCCAACCCCCCACCTTCCGCAGGAACCTGGCTAAATCCCTTCTCATGCAGATTTAGTGACCGCCATTAAGAAGCCCATGACAGCTGCTGCAGCACTGTGGCAGACTGTATTTTGTAAAGATGGTCAAACAATATCTGCTATTCCACATGCTCTTCCAGAATGTGACTTTGGCATGCTCCTAGCAAGAGACAAAGTCTATTTCTCTTCCCTGAGTCTTGATGTGCTGTGACTGTTTCAATCAGTGAGGCAGCAGAAAGTGAGAGTGTGTGCTTTATGAAGCTGAGTAACAAATGCCACTAAGTTTGTATACTTCTCACTCAAATTCTTGTGTTTGTAGCTTTGAGTAGCTATGTGTACATTCTGGCTACTCCAAGTCTGTGATAACTGAGAAAGCCAAGCATGGAGAGGCCACAAGTTGGCCCTGTGATCCACAGTTCTGGACTTCTTCAAGTCATCTGAGGCCAGGCACCAGCTGCAGATCAGTGCCTAGATTGGCAAGCTGGACTCAGTGTTTGAATCTGCCCAGCTGAGGCTTGAGACATTGTGAGCAGGCATAAGTCAACACTGTGCGCTGAGAGTCTGAGAGTGTAATAAAGTGGGTTTAAAGTAAGTTGATACATTTAGGGAGTAATTTTTTGTTACACAGCAACAAAAACTGGAACATGGAAGGAGAGAGCCAAGCAGAGTGTTTTGAAGTGGCATTGTACTGAGGAGACACTGGAGCTCTGACCCAGGCTGAGACATCTTTTTGAACACACTGGACATTTATCATAAACCTCAGAAAGACTACATATAAGGCAGGAAGATTCTACCCCAAAGGAAATTTTCTAGAATTAAAAATAACTCTGAAACAGCCTTTTTTTGTTTGCCAGTAATTTAAATTCCTAACAGAACAAAACTTAACACTATTTAGAAATCGATTGTATAACTTAGAATCTTTATGACGTAACACTGACAATATCCAGTATACAACAAAAACCAACCAGACTTGTGATTGGAGGTGTGGCCTAGCTATAAGTCCCTGAGTTTAAACCACAGTGCTGCAAGCAAATGAACGAAACTTGCAAAAAAGCAGGAAAATGAAGCGTATAATAATGAGAATTGAGACTAAAAAAATAGACTTTGAGGATGACTCAGATGTGGAAATCAGCAGAACAATACAAAATATTATGAGTACTTACAAAAACAATTAAAAAGATGGAAAAATGGGTGAGTATATGAAAAATTTTATTGATGAAATAGAAATTTGAAAAAAATTAGAAGTACAACTTCAAAATCTGAAAACTATCTTCTTGAAGTTAAGAATCCTTTTGTCACTTTAAACCTAGACTCAACAGGCGGGAGCTAATGGCTCACACCTGCAATCCTAGTTACTCAGGAGGCTGAGAGCTGATGCTGAGGATCATGGTTTAAACCTAGCTCAGGCAAAAAAGTTGGTAGGACACTTATCTCAAATTAACCAGCAAAAATCCAGAAGTGGAGCTGTGGTTCAAGTGATAGAGCATTAGCTTTGAGGAGGGGGGTAAGCTCTGGGACAGTGCCTAGGGCTGGAGTTCAAGCCCTAATACTGTACAAAATGACCACCATCACCACCACACCACCATCACAACAAAAACAAAGTCTGGACATAATTGAAAAAAGGATCAGTGAGTTTGAATTCAGATCAATAGAAATGACAGAAGCTGAAGAATCAAAAGAAAAAGGAAAGTAAAGACAACATAAAACAGTCAACTACAAACAATGTCTAAAATTGATCAATAGCTGTCAAGCATGGACAACTGGAGTCTCAGAAGTAAAAAACAGTATCAGTAGAGAACACGGTTAGTGGGAATGGGAACTAGTACCACCACAGTGGAAAGCAATATGGAGATTCATCAAGAAAGTAAAAATAACCAAGTGACAGCAGCTCACAAATATTATCCTATCTAAGCAAGAGGCTGAAATTCTTTGGGTCAGCCTAGGCATAAGAGTCTGTGAGACTCCCATTTCCAAAATAACCATGAAAAATCCAGGCTAGAGGCATGGCTCACATGGTAGATCACCAGCTAAGTAAGCAAGCTGAGTGGGCATGAGGCTCTGAGTTTATACTCTAATAACCAAATAATAATAATAATAGAAATAAATGGTAAAGGAGGACTATTTGTGGGGGATGACTGGGAGAGAAGGGGGAAAGAAGAGGACACGGAAAGATGAAGAGGATCGAAGTGCATTACATGTACATAAATGAAGATAGCATAGTGAAGTACATCAAAAAATGAAAAGGGGGGCGGGGAGGGAAAGTGGGAGAAAAATGAAGGAGGGGGCAGCAAGTTTGACAAGAAATGCACTCATTACTTTACCTATGTAACTGTAAGCCCTCTGTACATCACCTTGATGATAAAATCAAATTAAAAAAAAGAAGAGGCAGAGTGTAAAGGAGTGCAAAAAAGAAGAGGCAGAATGTAAAGGAATATAACAGAGAGGGGAAGTTGTCCATCGTGGACTGTATTATGCATCTATGGAACTATCACAATGAAATCCCTTTGTGCTATTAATTCATGTTAATAAAAATGCATGCTGGGTGCTGGTGGCTCATGTCTGTGTTCCTAGCTACACAAGAGGCTGAGTGAGATCTGAGGATCCCGGTTCAAAGCTGACTCAGGCAGGAAAGTTCATGAAACTCTTATCTCCAAGAAACTACTCAAAAAAGCTGGAAATAGCTCTATGGCTCAAATGGTAGAGATTAGTCTTGAGCATAAAAAAAGCTAAGGGATTGGTTCCATATCTTAGCTATGGTAAATAATGCTGCAATAAACATTGTTGTGCTGGTAGCTTTAGTGTGGTCTTGTTTGTAAACATTTGGGTAAATGCCCAAAAGTGGGATTGCTGGGTCATAGGGGAGTTCTATGTGAAGTCTTTTGAGGAACCTCCATACTGCTTTCCAAAGTGGTTGAACAAGTTTACATTCCCACCAACAATGAAGTAAGGTTCCTTTCTGTCCACATCTCCTCCAGCATCTGTTGTTGTTAGAGTTCTGTGGAGGAGATGGTGAAAAACCAGTTGTTTAAGGATACAGGTGGACCTGTTGCAACAATAAGAAGTACAAGTTGTCAAGTCCAAAACGAGCTTTACAACGTCGGTGGGGGGGGGGAGGGGGAGAAAGAGAAGGATTGGGATTGGGGGGGAGGGGGAAGGCTGGGAAGGGATGTGAAGGGTAAACAAAGGAGGAGCCTGCAATGCTTGGTAAGAAATGTACGCATTATCCTGCCCATGTAATTGTAACCCCTCTGTACAGTATGTTCACAAATAAAATAAAATTAAATTAAAAAAAAAAAGCTGAGGGACAGTGCTCAGGCCCAGAGTTCAAGCCCCAGGACCAACAAAAAAAATGCAGTTAAAAATATATAATCTAACACATTGTTGGAAATAATCTGTACAACTGGGGCGGGGGGCTGGGGAGGAGAAAAAGTGGGAGAAAAATGAGGGAGGGGGTAACAAGTTTGACAAAAAATGTACTTTTTACCTTACTTATGTAACTGTAACCCCTCTATATATCACCTTGACAAAAAAAAGTATGTAATCCCACTTCACTAATCAATAATAACAAAAAATAAACAAACTCCAAAAAAATCTAAAAGACAAAAGACAAGAAAAAATAAAACTGTTGAAGTCCAACAAACAAAAACCAAAAATTTTATATCTGATGAAAATATTTTATAAAAGGAAGGAGGAAAAAGGCAAACTTTAAAAAGACCAAAACCAAAATAGAGGCAATTTGCACAATAGAATTTTGCTTCAAAAATGTAGAATAAAGTTTTTTGGTTAATTGTAAAGGTCCCCAGGTATAAGGTCAGATTACCACAAAGAGTACTCCCAATTATAATAAGACACCAAAGTGTCATTCATTGTATGTGCCATGAAACTTTCCCTTGAGGGAACAGGTCACCTGACAAAGCAAAGAAAACCTCTAGGCCTTTTAGGACCAAATCCCCTAATCTCTAAACTGTCTCTTCTGCTTTGTTCTGCAAATTAGAAGTAGGGCACCAATCCAGCCTGCACCCAAGGAAGGGGTATAGACTCCATCTCTTGAAGGGAAAACTACTTTTAAAAAGGTATAGAATTTTAAAATGAGAAAATATACATAACACTGCTTTAACATGCTTTACCAAGTGAACAGTATGGTGGCATGAGGTGAATTAACTAAGTTGTGAAACTGAAGCCAGATAGACTAGGAAAAATGAGGTAGGGTCAGCTAACAGCGAATACAGGAATATTCCTTCACGTACTTCCCTTAAGATTCAAGGAACAAAAGTCATTTGGGGGGAAATTTAACAGAATAACTTATGGAAACTGAAGCTTGGGATAGGTATGCAGAAATATGGTATGTAGAAACTTAGAAATGCTATCTTTGCTTCAAAGAATGGCAACTGAATACATTCTTTTCTAAGGGATGCATTTCTCACCCAAGAATTCACAACTGCCTGACAGGATGCCCCCAAATGCAGATAGCAGGGCTTCTTGTTTCAAGGATAAGGATGTGTTTTATGGCAGGATGCATTCTTAACTGGAAACTCAGAATAACACCAGATGTAGTTAAAGCAAAGACAAAGCACCTAACTTTGCATAACTTAAAGCCAGACCCCCTGCCTTTACCCTATAAATACCCAACAGCTCAAGATGCATGTGTCTCTCTGGGTGTCTCCTTGTATGTATCTGTATCTGTGTCTGTGTCTTTGTGTCTGTAAGGTCCATTCCTGGACTACGAACAGACCTCGCCCAGTACCTGCGTTACCTAGGCAACTGGGACACCTGGAAGAGGTCACATCCGCATCCGCTGAGGTCACATCCTAACCTGATGTGGCCACACCTTTCTCCCACCTGATCCCACTTCCCTTTACCTGGACACATCCTTCCCCGCCCCCTACCCTAAACCGCCGCCAGACCGCCCTTCTTTTTTCCTTTGCCAGCCGCGTGGAGTGCCAACCTTGCCTGGTCCCAGCAGGCCTACTGAATAAACCCCTTACCTGAATACCACGTGCGTGGTGCAGTTCTTACTCGGCTACCTCTTTTTAAAAAACCTAACATAAATGGTGCCGTGACTCGGATAAAGGCTTAAAGTCAGGATAGCTGGGATTTCTCTGTTTTTTTCCTCTTTTTTCTTTTTTTTTCTTCCCTTTTTGCTCTGAGGAATACCCGCAGTTCTGACGGCCTTTTGCGAACCAGTCTGTCTGCGGCGGAATCAACGCATCGATACCATTGCTGCCTTCACATCCACGTCCACACTTCTCTACTCTGGTGAGTGAAACTACTCTCTACGGCTCTCTGTCGCTCAGTCTATGTCCAGACGTGGTGCCACGCCAGAGAGCTCCTACGGCCTTTAGCTGAAAGGCCGGTCACCTCTGAAGCCGAGGACGCTTGGCTTTGGGGGCTTGGCCATTTCTCTCTAGAGGGCTCTGGGGGAAGTTGGGACGCCGCTTCTGCCTGGTCAGCTCTCCTTCACTCACCAGCCTGACTCTACTCAATTAATGGGGTGCTACGAATCACGCCTGAGCCATGAAACCCCTTTGAAATGTCTCCCGTGCTCCCTGGAAAGCCAGAGAGCCTCATTTTTATGCCATTCTCAGAAGCACAGTTTTTGCTACTGCAATGGTAAATGGTCAGAAGTTTAATTTCAGGCTTTTTGCTCTCTCTCTGCCATTCATGGGCAACTTTCTACCCTTTTTTTCTACAACTTTTTGGCTTGTGCCTTGAAGAGTGCGACGCAGGCTGAGTCCCAGGGACCCCCCTCTAGGTTCCCTCTCAAAGGCTAGCCAATGTAGGCTTAATCTATTCAGGCTTTCTTTGCATTCTTTCAGAAATTCGCCATCTTGAATCCGCCATCTTGGCCACGTGGTGGGTTAAGGGTTTGGCCCCATCTGACCCTTAGCCTTCCACTAAGTTTACTACTCCATCTATTCTAAGGTGCCTTGCTAACAAGTTGCTCTTTTCACAGGCCCTAGTAACTGAGGCCCAACCATCTGATGTGCTTTGTTAGCAAAGATGTCTAAATGTTGTCAAAATTTTAGGTTTTGAGTTTTGCCTTTTTTGTTTTGTGTTGTGTATTCTACTACTGACTACATGGTTCTAAAATACTGGGCATATCTATGCTAAAATTTTCATCACATCTAATGAGTTTTGTCATTTCAGAATATTTGTTGGCAATTCTTGATAAGAACCAGGTAAGCTCTACTTATTCTACTTGATCTCCTTGTTGCTTTAATTGAAAATAATAAAGGGCTTTTTGTGGCAAAGATTTCAGTTCAAAGCCAGCTCGGGCTAAAAAATCCCTAAGACTCCGTCTCCCAGCTAAACTCTGCAAGTGGTACTGTAACTCAGTGTGGCAGAGTGCTAGCCTTGAGCAGAAGTGCTCAGGGACAGTGCCCAGGCCTTGAGTTCAAACCTCCTTAAATACTAGTGGTACTATAACTCAAAGTGGTTCAGTGCTAGCCTTGAGTGGAAGCGCTCAGGGACAGTGCCCAGGCCTTGAGTTAAAATCTTGAATACCAACTGGGACAAGCCATCCCAGCAATGAGCACCTAGACTCAGCCAGTCTAGGGAACAAGGGAACGTGGAAAGGAGTAAGAGGAGATGATGTCACATCAGCTACTTTGTGCCTGCCCTTTCAAAATTAACCTGAGCCGGGAGGTCAGTAGAAGTAAGAAGCCTGCCCATCCAATGTCTATACCTGTCTACCTATTAACTGAACAGGAATTTATATTCTTGCCTTTGTCACCTGACTTCTCTACCTAGTCGCCAGATGTCAGAAGTAGCTAGGGACATTTCTACCAACATTTTCAGCCCCAAGTCCTTCCTCTTGCCATTTATTTGCTCTCTAGTATTTCTTTTCCAGCCCCTCAATGCTCATGAGACTTCTCCAGATTTCATCTAAGGACTCACGCAACCAAGGGACAGCTGCTGTTCACTGCCTTCTCTGGGAGGAGACCAAATTCCAGCCTTTTACCCCTATTGTCGATGCCCCTTGTCAGCAGGAAGTAGCCAGAGAGAATCCTCGCCCTATTTCATGATTATTAAAAGGCTGGAATGTAAGGTCTGCACCTGGATGGCGAGCAGACTCCACCCTCCTCGCAGCAAAGTCTCCACCCAGTACCTGCGTTACCTAGGCAACTGGGACACCTGGAAGAGGTCACATCTGAATTTGATGTAGCCACACCTTTCCCCACCCATACCCTACATAAGGCCTAGCCCAGGCCCAGACCCTCCCCTTTTTTCTCTCTCTGTTTGTTTCTAGCTTTTGCTGCTCTTTTCTTGCTCTCTTGCTCTCTCTCTTTCCCAGCCACGTGGAGTGCCAACCTTGCCTGGTCCCAGCAGGTCTACCCCTTACCTGAATACCACGTGAGTGCTACTGTTCTTACCCCTCTCTCTGCTCTTTTCACGGCACCATTTATGTTAGGTTTTTCAAAAGAGGTAGGCCGAGTAAGAACAGCACCAGCATGCACGTGGTATTCAGGTAAGGGGTAGGTTTATTCAGTAGACCTGCTGGGACCAGGCAAGGTTGGCACTCCACGTGGCTGGGAAAGGCCTGGGAATGAGAGAGAGCTGGGAAGAGAGAAAAGAGAGAGAGAAAAGCCAGAAAAGAGCAGAGAGAGGGGTAAGAACAGTAGCACTCACATGGTATTCAGGTAAGGGGTAGACCTGCTGGGACCAGGCAAGGTTGGCACTCCACGTGGCTGGGAAAGAGAGAGAGCAAGAGAGCAAGAAAAGAGCAGCAAGAGCTAGAAACAGAGAGAGAAAAAAGGGGAGGGTCTGGGCCTGGGCTAGGCCTTATGTAGGGTATGGGTGGGGAAAGGTGTGGCCACATCAAATTCAGATGTGACCTCTTCCAGGTGTCCCAGTTGCCTAGGTAACGCAGGTACTGGGTGGAGACTTTGCTGCGAGGAGGGTGGAGTCTGCTCGCCATCCAGGTGCAGACCTTACAGTGTCCCTGTGAGAGCACCCACACTCTGCTAGAGTGTGCCCCTGCCCTTCTGTTTGTCTGCGTTTTTGTCTGTCTGTTTCCTTGCTTGTTTACTTAATAAATCTCTGTCAAGTTTTCTTACCATTGTGACTTGTGCAGAAATTCTTATTCTGCAATGGAAGTCAAGAGCCCTAAGTGAAGAGTTTCTATATTTAAAGGGGAACTTCAGTAAATCTCAGCTCTGTCTGGTGACAAAACCATTGTGGCTTTGTATTTTCACAGCTTCTCATCAGAAGCTCTGTTCCCATCAGAGGGCAATTCCTAACCCTCCCTCTTTTTTTTTCTTTTCTTTTTTTTTTATTGTGAAAATACCATACAGAGGGGTTACAATTACATGGGAAAGATAATGAGTACATTTCTTATCAAGCATTGTTGCCTCCTCTTTGTTTCCCCTTTCCACTCCTTCCCATCACCACCTCCCCCCCCCCAGCAAAGTTGTAAAGTTCGTTTTTTGACATACTGTCTTGTACATCTCATTGTTGCAGTGGGTCCACCTGTATCCCTATTTAAACAAATTATACCAACATCAAATACAGTAAAAACAGGGGTTATATTGTGGGGGAGGGACATACAAAGCAACAAAAACGTCATCTTATAAATATGTTAGAAACAATTGCAAGAAAGAAAAAAACATTTGAATCCTTATCTTGGGGTTCATTTCACTTAGGGTTCATCAACTTATCTGACCGTTTCTGCTTGTCTCAGACATATACTAGTTATTGTAAATAAGGGAAACCATGGGACCTATGTTTCTTTGGGCCTGGGTTACTGCATGGCAAAGGACATAGCTAGCAAGATCAATAGAAAGCCCATGGATTGGGAGAAGATCTTCACTAGCCATACAACAGACAAGGGTCTCATATCTCAAATATACCTGGAACTCAAAAAATTAAATCCCCCAACAACAAATCCTCAAAGAAACAACTACCCAATAAATAAGTGGGCTAAAGACTTAAAGAGAAACTTCTCTGAAGAGGAAAGAAGGATGGCCAATAGACACATGAAGAAATGCTCAACCTCCCTAGCCATAAAAGAAATGCAAATCAAAACAACATTGAGATACCACCTCACCCCAGTTAGAATGGCAAAAATCAAGAACTCTAACAACAACAGATGCTGGAGGGGATGTGGACAGAAGGGAACCCTACTGCATTGTTGGTGGGAGTGTAAACTTGTTCAACCACTTTGGAAAGCAGTATGGGGGTTCCTCAAAAGACTCCACATAGAGCTCTCCTATGACCCAGCAATCCCACTTTTGGGCATTTACCCAAATGTTTACAAACAAGACCACACTAAAACTACCAGCACAACAATGTTTATTGCAGCATTATTTACCATAGCTAAGATCTGGAACCAACCCAGATGCCCCTCAATAGATGAACAGATCAAGAAAATGTGGTATATATACACAATGGAATTCTATGCCTCCATCAGAAAGGATGACATTGCCCCATTTGTTAGGAAATGGAAAGGCTTGGAAAAAATTATATTAAGTGAAGTAACCCCTCCTCTTGTAGTCCTCTTGCAGCCTCTGTTCTTTCTTTCTTTCTTTCTTTCTTTCTTTCTTTCTTTCTTTCTTTCTTTCTTTCTTTCTTTCTTTCTTTCTTTCTTTCTTTCTTTCTTCCTTTTTTTTGTATCTGGATTTTATTTTTTAATTGTGAAAATACCATACAGAGAAGTTACAATTAAAGGGGCAAGGTAATGAGTACATTTCTTTTTTTTTTTCCCATTGTAGTTTTTTTTTTCAATTGTGAAAATACCATACAGAAGGGTTATAATTACATGGGCAAGATGACTAATACATTTCTTATCCAGCATTGTAGCCTCCTCCTTTGTTTCCCCTTGCCACATCCTCCCTACCCCCCACCCGATCCTCCCCACCCCCCACCAAAGTTGTGAAGTTCGTTTTTTGACATAACGACTTGTACATCTCATTGTAGCAATGGGTCCACCTGTATCCCTATTTAAACTATTTGTTTTTTCCCTTCCCCTCCACAAATTATAACGACATCAAATACAGTGAAAACAGGGGTTATATTGTGGGGGAGGGACATACAAAGCAACAAAGAAATCATCTTATAAATATGATAGAAACAATTGCATGAAAGAAAAAAGAACATTTGAATACTTGTCTTGGGGTTCATTTCCCTAACATAAACTTATCTGACCTATTCTGCTTGACTCAGACATATACTAGCTATTGCAAATAAGGGAAACCATGGGACCTATGTTTCTTTGGGCCTGCCTTACTTCACTTAATATAATTTTTTTCCATTTCTTATCAGGCATTGTTGTCTCCTTTGTTTCTTTTGTCTCGATGAACTTGTCTATTCTACATACTTCATGTAAACACAACTATATACTATTCTTTTTTTTTTTTTTTTGCCAGTCATGGTGCCTGAACTCTGGGCCTGGGCGCTGTCCCTCAGCTCTTCAGCTCAAGGCTAGTGCTCTACCACTTGAGCCACAGCGCCACTTCCAGCTTTTTTTTTTTCTGCTTATGTGGTGCTGAGGAATCGAACCCAGGGCCTCATGAATGCAAGGCAAGCACTCTACCACTGAGCCACCTTCCCAGCCCCAGACAACTATATACTATTCTTATTTTTGCCTGGCTTATTTCATGTTTTCAAGGTCCAAGCATATATTGGTTTTCATTCCTCATTCAGGATGAACAGATTTTATTGAACACACTGCATTTTTTAATTCATCCATTGATGGACATATGGGTTGTTTCTACCTTCCAACTGCTGTGAATAATCCCACTATGAGTAGTGGCATTCAGGCATCTGAATGTGAAATCCAGCGGCTAGAAGTGGGATTTCTGGATCATAGATAATTTAGTTTAACTTCTTGGTAAATAGGCAAACTGTTCCACAGCATCTGTACCACTCTGCATTCCCACCAGTAATATATACAAAGGGTCTAATTTTTCACATCCTTGAGAAAACTTTTTGATTTCTGTCTTGTTTTTTTTTCTCCTCTTAGTAGCCATCCTAATTGGATGTGAAATGGTATCTCACTGTGGCTTTGTTTGCATTTCCCTAATGTCTAGTTTGAAGAGGACTATTTCTTGGATCTTTACTTATAAATCATGGATGATTCTCCTCAGCTCAAAGTTGACTCATACAGTTTCTTTCCCCCAAAAAATATGTGTGTGGAGGGAGGGTGAAGGAGGGCTTGTGGTTATTTTATGGATATGATCAATTTATATGCATCTATAACAATATCACAATAAAACCCATTATTCTGTGTAATTAATATACTTTGATAATCAAATTAAAAATTGATGTGGAGGCTCAAGAATTCAAGGATGTCCCATTTCTCACCTGAGGACACATTTTAAAGCCACTTCAATAAAAACACAGATGTTGAAATGGGAATCAATCAATTACTATTTATGACATTTAACAATAACAAAAGAACTGCTAAGAGTAAAAGGATGGAACCTACATGACATGTAAACAAAAGCATAAGAAAGTTGGAGGGGCTATATTTCATAAAGGTAAATTGATGATAGGAAACATTAACAAAGGTAAGAAAGAGTATTATTTATTTATTTATTTATTAATTTTGTGTGTGTGCCAGTTCTGGGGCTTGAATTCAGGGTCTGTACACTGTTCCTGAGCTACTCTTGCTCAAGGCTAGTGCTCTACTATTTGAGCCACAGCTCTACTTCCAGGTTTTTTAGTAGTTTATTGAGGATGAAACTTTTCTGCCTCTGCTGGCTTTGAACCTAAATCCTAAAATCTCAGCCTCTGAGTAGATAGGATTACAGGTGTGAGCCACTAGTGCCTAGCAAGAAGAGTATTTTAAATGATAAAAGGATGGATTTTTCAAGACCATAAGTAATCCTAAATACTGTAGCTTCAAAATCTACACAGCCCAAATTACATCTAAAGGAAGATGTTGGAAGATGAGGACCCAAATTGGGAGTTATAGACAGCCTTCGTTTATAACACACAAACAGAAAGCAGTGAGTATGTTCAAGCTCTGAATGATCCTGTTGGCAGACTTACTTCAATTAACACTCATAGAATGTTTCAAACAGCAACTGAAGAATGAATATTAATAGTGAAAAGTTTTACATTTTATACTTACCCATAATTTCATGGTTGCTGGTTGCAATTGTCTAGATGCATGTGCCCCTCCAATATTCAGACATAGGAACATAAATCCCAAAGTGATGGTGTAAAGAGGCAAGGCCCCTTATGTAGATGAATGGATCAAGACAATGTATATACACACACACACATATGAATTCTATGTTCTATGGTTCCATCAGAAAGAATGATATCCCCCGATTCATAAGGAAATGGAAAGACTTGGAAAAAAACCATACTAAGTGAAGTAAGCCAGACCCAAGGAAACATAGACTCCATTGTTTTCCTCATTTGTAATAATTGGAATATGCCTAGGATAGAACTAGCAAATCATAATAGCACAATGGCTATGTACATATGGTCATATAAAATAGTGCTAATTGAAATGAACTCCAAGATATGGAAGCAAGAGTTATTTTGTGGTTGTTTTGTTTTTCTTCTTTTTTTTGTGTGTGTACTCTGCAGTTATTTCTTTTGTCTTCCTCTTTATTTTTCTCCTCTGGTTTATTCCCTATGGTCACTATTTCTGACTTCCATACCCTTGTCTTATATATATTTATCTGATTTGAGGAAAGGAAGGGGAATAACAGAAACAGTTGGACAAAGGGTGAACCAATGCAACAGTGATACTAGTCACTATGTTGGAAATGAACTTGGGGGGAAGGGGAGTGAGGGTGGGGGGAGGGAGACTAGGAGAAAACGAGGGGGGGTAACGCTGCTTGAAAAGAAATGTACTCTGTACCTTACTTATGTAACTGTAATCCCTCTGTACATCACCTTTACAATAAAATAAAACTTTTAAAAAAGGAGGCAAGGCCCTTGGGAGGTGATTAGACTGCAGGATTGTACTGTTGTGAGCGGGATGTATGCCTTTGTGAAGAAGGCTTCAGACAGCTTCCCAGCCCTTGCTTCTCTTCAGCCACAGGAGGATATTAAAACATCACCATCTATGAGGCACAGACCCTTTGCTAAACACCAAATCTGCAATGCCTTGCTTAATCTTGGACTTCTCAATCCCTGGAACTCTGAGAACTGAATTTCTGTTGTTAAAATTTCCCAGCTGCTATGATTTCAATGTCTCCTCTAAAACTCACGTTGAAAGTCAATTGCCATTGTAACAGTATTATCAGGTGAGGCTTTTAGGAGGTGTTTTTTATCTTAGGACTCTGCCCTTGTGAATGGATTAGGTTATTCCTGAGCCAGTAGGCTACTACTTGCCTTGGGAGGCGAATCCTGAAAAAGGATGAGTTCTAGCCTTTTCTCTCTGGAACCCTTCTAGTATATGATGCCTTCTCAGATGCAGGCACCTTGATCTTAGCTCCTAGCCTTCAGAACTGTGAGAAATGAATTTTGTTTCTTTATAAACTATACAGATTGTGACAATTCTGTTACAGCATTCTCATTGGAAAGTCAACTTAGCTAGTCAAGAATTCAGACAAGATGCAGAGGATAATAAAAATGATTTTTTAAAAAGTTTAATGAAAGCACAGTAAACGTTGAACTGCATCAAGGGGGTACCATTTTCTTGTGCCTTTATAGTGGGAATCAAAAGGGACAAGAGAGTCATTGGGTGGAGGTTGGGTTGGTCTTTTGCCTGTCTAGAACTCTGAAAGGCAGGATGATTGACAGGTGGAGCTCCTGTAATAAATAAGTGGTTACATATGTCCAGATTTGTTGGAGCCTGCTCAGATCACTGTGTGCATGCTGCTCAAAAAGACTGGGTAGTCTGAAATCAGGTTCTGGACATCATGGGGCCAAAAGCTCATTGTAGAATCATCATCCCTGCTCTTCCTCACATGCACTTTGTGACGATTCTGCTTGGCTGGATAAGCATTCTGGTTTGGGAATGTGACATCAGTTTGTCTGGCCCAGGGTTTTTGTTGTTGTTGCTGTTGTTGTTTTTTGGTGCCTAGAGCTTGAGCTTAGGGACTGGGTATTGTCCCTAGGGTTTGTTTTTGTTTTTTAAACTAAGGCTAGCATTCTACTACATGAGTCACATCTAGACTCTAGCTTTTTTTTTTTTTTTTTGGTTGGTCATAGAGCCTGAACTCTGGGCTGGGGTGCTGTCCCTCAGCTCTTCAGCTCAAGGCTAGAGCTCTACCACTTGAACCACAGCACCACTTCCAGCTTTTTCTGCTTATGTGGTGCTGAGGAATTGAACCTCGGGCCTCGTGCATGCAAGGATAGCACTCTACCACTGAGCCAGCCCTATACTCTGGCTTTTGTCTAGTTAATTGGAGGTAAGTCTTGTAGATTTTCCTTTCCTGGCTGGCTTTGAACCTTGGTCCTCAGATATCAGCCTCTTAAGTAGCTAGGATTATAGGCATGAGCCACTGGTGATCCGCTTGGCCCTGGAAATTACATCAGCACTGTTCTCAACACCGTTTGGTTATATTGGCCTTCCTTTGATAGTTAAGGGCATGTCTTTGCAAGTAGCTCTGGTCACCCTGGAAAGAATGTTTCACCTGTTGCCATGGCAACCATGGACGCACATTATTTGCCTACCTCAGCATTAGGATATGGCTAAGACATCTGTCTAAGACCTATTATTATAGCAGCTGGAAGAGACTAAGACATGGGGGAGGGCAGAGACACCTGATGGAGACAAATTGTATGGTAAAGTCAGACCCATCTAGCTCATCTTCCAAATTAAGTCCCCAAATCATATAAAACATCTAGAAAGAACTCAGCAAAACAAGCCAGCTGTGATGTTGCATGCCTGACATCCCAGCTACAGAATTGAATTGGTCTGAATTTGGCCCTGGGCAAAAAGTCTAAAAAAAAACCTATCTAAAAATAACTAAAGCAAAAAGTGCTGAGGGCATGGCACAAGTGGTAGAACACCTTGTCTAGCAAGCATAAGATCCTGAATTCAAACCCTAGTGCTGCCAAACCAGCACAATGTGGCTAAAATTAAGCACGATGCTATGGGTTATAATGTAATAACCCATCAGCATGGCCCCATGGCCCGGCCTGCTGGAGGGGGCGGGGCACCAGGAGGTGAGCCTCACAGGGCCACAGACCCGGCCATGGGACAGAGCAGGGTATTGAGAGGCTGACGTCACCGCCCCACGGGGCGCGGCCGGAGGGGTGTGTCATGCTACTGAAAGGGGTGGGGCATGCCACCGAAAGGGGGCGGGGCACACCGCCGAAAGGGGCAGGGCATGCAACTAACTGGAGGTTTGCAGACCGACTAATTTGGTGGTTTGCAGACCAACTAATAAAGGTGAGGTGTTCAGGGCTGCCTATTGGAGGCTTGCAGGTTTGGTGGTCGACGCTGCCCTTGCTTCTGGGTATCTAGCCCAGGACAAGGTAGTTTCCGGACCCCTTTCTGGTTTGAATAGTGTAAATAAACTTCTTTTGTTCACCTCTCACTGCCTCGATGGATTGTCTCATTCTCCTGAGGAGGTCATGTCAGTGCTCACACAATCCCGACTGACTTCTGGCTGTGAAACTATGCTCCTGGGCCCCTGGGCCCCTTTTACTATTATGGTTTGAATGAATATGGTGTGAGCATGTCCCCTAAAGGTTTATATGCCATGAGAGAAATGCCTGCCACAAGACTTGCGTAGTTGAAAAATTAATGGGAAAGCACTTTCCTTCCATAGGGAAGAGTGAGCAAGGCTAGAAAGACCTCACTGTGGGCTAGGAAGGTGGCTCAGTGGTAGAGCGCTTGTCTTGCATGTCTGAGGCCCTGGGTTCGATTCCTCAGCACCACATAAGCAAAATGAAAAAAGTCGGAAGTGGTGCTGTGGCTCAAGTGGTAGAGCGCTAGGCTTGAGCTGAAGAGCTGAGGGACAGCGTCCAGGACCAGAGTTCAGGCTCCACGACCGGACCCCCCCCCAAAAAAAAGACCTCACTGTGTGCAAATGGGAGGAACAGAAAAGAAGGATCGGGTGAGATCAGACAAATCAAGTGCTTCACCCTGAGATCATGTTATTCTGGGGCAGACCCTTGAGGAAGGGTTGCATACTGGCTGAGAGTGAGGGTGGATTAAAAATCTGAGACTAGTTAAAGTTTGGTTAGCAAACATTTTGATTACGTGATCAGTAAGAGAAAAGAGTTTAAATGATTTATGAGTCAAAGAAGAGAACCACAAGCTGGGGCCTGGACGTTTTGTCTAAAAACCAACTATTTGTTTTCAGGGAGCCATTTTTCCAGAGCAAAGCACACAAATCAATTTTTCTTCTAATTTATGTTATTGTTGCTTTAGAGGTGATATATAGAGGGATTACCTTTACATATGTCAGATAATAAGTACATTTCCTTTCACATAGTATCATCTGTTCTCTCATTCTCTCCAGTCCCTCCCTCCCATCTCCACCCATGAGTTGCACATAGTTCACTTTCATCAATGTCCAGTGTGCCCCATTGCTGCATTTTCCCACCTTTTTCCCTCTGATTCTGTCCCCTCTCCCCACACTCCCACAAATGTGCCCATGAATATACACTGTATATAAAGAATACAGAGTCATCAGAGAAAGAAAAAAAATAATTTAAGAAGTCCTTTGTTTCCATATCTTTGGAGTTCATTTCAGTATGTATCTTATACACATATGAAGATGCACTTGGGCATTACACTTTCGTAATTCTCTCCTAAGACTATCCTCTTTTGGTCTCACTGTGAGTGTCTAGAATTTTGTGTCTTTTATCATGTCCCATTGCCTTTTAGGTCTAACCTCCACATATCAGAGAGAACATGTGCCATTTGTTTCTCTGAGCTTGGCTTACCTCACTTAACATGATTTGTTGTAGTTCCATCCATTCCCTGCAAATGACATTATTTTATTCTTTCTAATGGCTGTATAAATTTCCACTATATATAGGTACCAAATCTTTTGGATCCACTCATCTATTGTGGGGCATCTGGGTTATTTCCATATCTTGGCTATTGTGAATAGTACGGAAATAAACATGGATATGCAAGTGTCCTTATCATATCCTGGTTCATGATGCTCAGAGTAAATGACAAAGGCATTTCTTGATGGACACTGCTTTTCCTGGGTGCAAGAGGCTCAGATGAAATTTAACATTGGCCATTTCTCAGCATGCAAGGGGCGGGGAAGAGACAGAGCAACACACACAACACACAGACAGAGAGAAAGAGACAGAGGAAATTAATTCCTCATGTCAGAAATAAAAACAAGGATGCCATTAAAGTTCTTATAGACTTGGAGGAATATGAAATTCTGTGAAGAACTGCTTCATGTTAATTATTTGACAATTTAAAGGAAATGGCAAATTTGTAAAAAAAATACAATGAAAATTTCAACACATGAAATACAAATATGAGTGATGCTAAAAAAATTGAATCACAATGAAAAACAGTCCTACTTTTTAAAAGGCGAGGTCCAGATGATCTCATTGGTGAATTCTTTTTAACATGGTAGGAAAACATGCTTTTTACAACTTTTGCCCCAGAAGATGAGAAGGGAATATTTTTCAGTTCTTTTTATTAAACCAATGTAAGCAAACCTGATATCAAAGTCTGCAAAGGATATTGTAAAAAGAGTAAAAAAAGAAAGAGAAACAACAGAAAAGAAAAATATTATACATAAAAGAGCTAAAGTACAAAAATCTTAGGGAAATATTAGCAAACCAAATTATTTGGCTAATTGAAGATCAAGTTAGACTATTTCCACCTATCTGATTTGTAGATTCTGAAGCTACAGAAATTAGCAGAGAAGTACCAAGACTTCTCTTGGTACTTTTTTTTACTGGGACTAATCCTAGTCCCAATAAAAAGGAATAGAGAAATAGACCCATGCTACCCTGAAGCCTGATTTTCAAGTCACCTTAAGCAATTCCATGGAGGAAAGGATATATATATATATATATATATATATATATATACTATATATATATCATATATATTATATATTTATGATGGAACATGCAATGCAATATCTATGGGAAAAAGCAAAATGAGCCTGACTTCTTTCTCAAGCTTTGCAAAAATTAATTTGAAACGAATCAAAACCTAAATGTAATAGTTGAAACTATAAGGCTTCTAGAACCAAATGCATAAGGATATATTTATAAACTTGGGGAAATGAAACATTTTTTAATCAGAATGCAAGGGCACTAACCATAATAGAAAAATTGGCAAACTGAATTTCATAAAAATTAATGTTTGCCCACCAAAGATACCATAAAGGATAGGAAAAGTCATCTGTAGGCACAGAGAGAATGTTTATAAGTCCATTACATTTAGAAGAAACATGTAATAACACACAGTTAAACCTTATAAGTCAAGAAGACAAAAACCAACATAAGTGAATTTATACAATGGGAAGTGTTCACCAGGGACTTCAGCAGCAATGAAATTAGAATAGCTGGTAAATATACAAAGTGAGCTCATTCTCATGAGCTATGGGGAATGTAGACAAAAACAATAAATAAAGCAGTAATAAAAATAATCCTGCAATTAAAGACACCCACATCCACTTTTCTGACTAAAACTTAAAAATGTATAGCAACTGAAAATCTCACACATCATTGGTAGGGAGGTAAAACGATATGAGGCTTTTAGATATGATTCAATCTTTGTGTGTGTGTGTGTGTGTGTGTGTGTGTGTGTGTGTGTGTGTGTGTGTGTGTGTACTGGGGCTTGAACTTAACTTATGGCCTCATGCTCTACCACTTGAGCCATACCTCCACTCAGGTTAAATGGAGATAATTGTCTCATGGATTTCTTTGGCTGGGCTGGCTTTGAACCATAATTCTCAGATCTTAACTTTCTGAGTAGCTAGGATGAGCCACTAGTGCTTGGCTTATCTGACTATATTTGATCATGTTAAGCATTCATCTACCCTTTGACAAAAGAGTCCCAATGCTTGATGTATAACTAGAAGAACTGAGTGTCTATATATACAAACAGATGTGTTTCAAAGACTTTCATGGTAATTTTTCATAGTAGCCTCAAACTAGAAATAATCTCGATTTCAAGCTAGAAATAATCTCAGTTTTACCAACTAGAGTTACATATGGTATGCACTGATACAAGGAACACTACTCACTGGTGAAAAAGAAGCCACTGATATATGCAACACTAGATGAATTTTAAACATATTCCACTGAGTAATAGTAGCCAGACACAGGATGACATTGTATGATCCAAATGAGTTAGAAAACAGTAAAATGTACCTAAGGGGACAAAAATCACAACAGTAATTGCTTGAGAAATGGAGCAGGGGAAGAGGCAGAGGACAAAATCTGTGTCCAGTTGACACTCACTGGAGGGTAGGAATTTGTCAAAGTTCATGGACTTGAACACCTAAAATTTGGACCTCTCATTAGTACTGTTGTTTATACCTTAGCATAGTGCTATCAGATAGGAAATACCCGAAAGATCAGCCTCATTGTTGTATGCCCTTGAGGACACTGACCTTGAGCAAACCCCACTTGCTGTATGCCCACTGACAGGGACAGGTCCTTTACCATTTGTAGGACATTTGGAGTATATTCTTTGCCAACTCCAACTGTATTCCATTTTGTGTTGCCGTATTGGGAATACCTGCAGCTGGAGAACAGGGAAAGAAAAAGGTCCAGTTGCCTCACAGTTGTGTTAAGTCCCAAGGGCACATGCTGGTAGCTGATGACACCCCTTCCCAGATTCATAGTAACACACAGGGCAGCACACAGTGGGCATGCATGGTGCATACCATGTGTGGAGGGTAGCACATGGGACGGGGCAAGGGAAGATATCACTCATAAACTAGGAGAGGAAGGCTCAATCTTTTCTAGCCACCTGCTGTTGCAGGAAGAAACCCAACCCTGTGTGACCTACATCAGTGCCTTTATGGAAGGTGTGGAGCCCTCACAGCCTGATGACCTTGCAGGAAGCCTCACTTCTCCAGGTTCCACAATCTTAAAATAGTTGCACTAGGATCTAAGTTTTCAGCACACACAACTTCGCAGGACACACTCCCATGTATATTTTTGGCGCCTTTGTCAACAGTAATATGACTGTTGCTGTGTGGGCTTCTTTCTGGGCTTCAACTTGATTCTGTTGGTCTATTGGTTTCTGAGTCAGTACCATGTTGTTTTTGTTATTATCTCTTTATATGATAATTTGAAGTCATGTATTGTGATACTTCCAATATTGTTCTTTATGCCCTGCCTATTTGCTTTGCCTGTTTGTGTTCTTTTATATACATTTTAGGGTTGCCTTTTCTATTTCTGTGAAAAATGACAATGGAATTTTGATGGAGCTTGCACTGAATCTGTAGACTGCTTTTGATAGTATGGCCATTTTCACAATATTAATTCTGATGATCCATGAATATGAGAGTTATGTCCATCTTCTGGTGTCTATTTCAATTTTTTTATTTTTTTGGTGCTGATTCTGGGGCTTGAAATCAGGGACAGTGCTCAGGTCCTGCTACTGGAGACTACTGATCTACCACTTGAGCCACAGCTCCACCTCTGGCTTTTGTGTTGCTTAATTGGAGATAAACCAACCCTGTCTGGGCTGGCTTTGAATCATGATCCTCAGCTTTCAGCCCCCTGAGAATCTGAGATTGAGTCACTGGGCCCAACTCTTTGTTCAGTGTTTTATAGTTTTCTTGTATAGTATTTCACCTCCTTTGTTATCCTATTTTTTTTTGAGGCTGTCACAAAGGATGTCTTTTTCCTGATTCCTCCTTAGTCTGTTTATTACTATTTTGTAGAAAACTATTGTTTTGTAGAAAACTATTGTTTTTTACATTAATTTTGCATCTTGCTAATTTGTTGAAAGAGTTCACCAGATGTAACAGTATCTTTTAAGATCAAATTATCTGCCAAGGGGCATAATTTCACTTCTTTCTTTCCTAATTATACCCATTTCATTTTATTCTCCTTTTTGCTCTGGCTAAGAATTCTAGTACTATATTGAGTAAGAGAGGAGAGACCAGACACCTTTGTCTTGTTTCTGATTCTGGTGGAAGTGCTTTCAGTTTCTCCCTATTCACTACAGTGTTGGCTGTAAGTTTGTTGTGCATACATTATTAATCGTATTTGGAAAGTACGTAAACTGAGGGCCAGGGAATTCAAACAACTCACCTATGGTCACAAATTCAGGAAGTAGTTGACCCACCCAGAACCCAGATACCAGAGAATGTGCTGCAGGAACCATCTTGCCTGTGCAGGTTGGCAAGATAGGGTAATGGAATCTCAGTTCAAGGGTTGAGGCAAAGGAGACCCCAGCATTTCCAGCTTCTGTGCCCCTCTGAGTTGCTGAGCCCTTCCTGGGAGAGCACACTAGGGGAAATGGTAACTCTGATGTTTATGTGTGGACTTGATGTTCCTGGGGACCTAAAGGCAGGGAGGTCACAGAGATCACGACACAGGCAAGTGTTGGACAAGGGAGCGTCTGGGCACGAGGTACATGTGGGAAATCACCAAACTGAGAAAGCAGGGGATCTCTCAGGCTGGAGACCGCAGCTGAGCAGCGGATAGGGTACCACGTGTATCCTCACTAGTAAAAGTGTGTAATTCTAGAGTCAGAATGGGAGGACTCCATCATACTAATGTCATTCACATGGCGGAAGGAGAAAGAAGAAAGAACCCCTCAGCTGTCACCCACATTGCTGCTGGTTGCAGCTCATAGGTGGGACCAGCGACACTCCCCCAGATGCATGGTATACAGTCCTGGATTATACAGTCCTGGAAGGTAGTTGCTTTTGGCTGTGCCTTAGGTTCCATGGAAAGGGAAAAAGGGCTTTGGAGGACAGCTCTTCTTTACTACTCTCAGATATCTGTACTTTTGGGGGGTGTTGATGCATTTACATATTGATTGACAGATTGGTAAAGAATGTGAAAGCTCTATTCTCTCTCTCTCTCTCTCTCTCTCTCTCTCTCTCTCTCTCTCTCTCTCTCTCTCTCCTGTCTACTCTTTTTTTTGAGGCTTGAACTCTAGGCCTGGGCACTGTCCCTGAGCTCTTCAGCTTAAGGCTAGCACTCTACCACTTGAGCCACAGCACCACTTTCGGCTTTTTCTGCTTATGTGGTGCTGAGGAATTGAACCCAGGGCCTCATGCATGTGAGGCAAGCACTCTATCTCTGAGCCACCTTCCCAGCCCTCCTGTCTACTCTTGAACTTTCTCCTTTTGTTTTTCAGGTTTGATGCTCTGGGAAAGGAAAGTTTTAGTGCCTTGCTTGTCGTTAATTATATCTACCAATGAATTTATACTAGACATTCACTGCGTGGCAGGCACCATGATTTGAAACGAGGTACAAAATGAGCACTTAATACCATTTATAGAAGTATTTCTGGGGGCTGGGAAGGTGGCTCAGTGGTAGAGCGCTTGCCTTACATGCATGAGGCCCTGGGTTCAATTCCCCAGCACCACATAAGCAAAAAGAAAAAAAGCTGGAAGTGGTGCTGTGGCTCAAGTGGTAGAGAGCTAGCTTTGAGCTGAAGAGCTGAGGGACGGCGCCCAGGCCCAGAGTTCAGGCCTCAAAAAAAAAAAAAAAAAAAAAAAAGAAAAAGAAAAAGAAAAATTTCTGGGTGCTTCTGGCTCACACCTGCAATCCTCATTACTCAAGGCTGAGCTCTGAGGATCGTGGTTAGAAACTAATCTGGGCAAGAAAGCCTTTGAGACTCTTATCTCCAATTAGCTACCAAAAAGAGCTGGATGTGGAGCTGTGGCCAAAGTAGTAGAGGCCTAGCTTTGAGCAAATAAAGCTTAGGTACAGCACCCAGGCCCTGAATTCAAGCTCCAGGACGGGCACAAAAGAACTCCCAAACCAAAAAAATGGAAGCCAAGCATGGTGACTTATGCCTGTAATTCTAGCTACTCCAGAGCATGATATTCAAAGGATCACAGTTCAAAGCTACCCTAGACAGAAAAGTCTGTGAGATTCCATCTCCAAAATAATCAGCCAAAAAGCAGAGCTGGAGATGTAGCTCAAGTAGAAGAGCAACAGCCAAGTAAGCAACGGAGCAAGTGCAAGGCCTTGAATTCAATACCTAATATCTCATTTAAAAAAATTCAACAATCCTTCTAATGGACCATTAAGAGAGGCATTATTTTTTCATATTTTACTGGTAAACAGACTCTTTAAGTTGTCATCAAAATCATTTTTTTTTGTATAGGAAGAAAATGGGTTTATTGCTCACTATGACAAAGAAAAATACTATTTAGTTCTTAATGTCTTAGGGAAGGGGCCAAGGTAGGATACTTGCTGAGATTGTTAAAGGCTGAGGTGTTGTACTTAGCTTTTTTGCTCAAGGCTGGTGCCCTATCTATTGAGCTAAAGTTCCATTGCCAGTGTTTTGGTGGTTATTTGGAGATGAGAGTCTCAGGGCCTTTCCTGCCCAGCTGGCTTTGAACTACAACCCTCAGATATCAGCCTCCTAAATGGCCAAGTGTGAGCCATCACTGTCCAACTTGGAGTCTTACAGACTTTTCTGCCCAGATATTTCCACCTGGAATTGTGATCCTCTAAATCACATTTTTCCTTGTAGATAGAGTTATAAGTGTGAGCCAGTGGTCCCTGGCAATGCATATATTAGCCAGGGGTAAAGGGTAGTTTGGCTAAGGATGATGATCTAGCAATTTGGAACTATTGAGCACTGTAAGGAATGAATTTAAGGGCAAAGGGGTTGAGAGTCTTGGAGTATAAAATGTCACTGTCATTATTTTGAAGAATAAATAGACCTATTGGGAAATTTCTGAATGAACAGTAAAGTTATTTATACCTTTTTTTGGTCAGTCCTGGGGCTTGAACTCAGGGCTTGCCCCTAAGCTTCATTTGGTCAAGGCTGGGACTCTACCATTTGAGCCACAGCACCACTTCCAGTTTTTTCTGAGTATGTAGTACTGAGGAATCGAACCCAGCGCTTCATGCATGCTAGGCAAACACTCTACCACGAAGCCACATTCCCGGCCCTATTTTAATGTCTTTTATTTTTTTATCAAGAGATCCCTGGGACAGGAATAAGAAGCATGCCAAGACATTTTGCTGTGGCCAGTAGCTGTGAGACTGCTTTAAGTCTCCCCACACATTGACCCAAAGCAGAAAAGACCAGAACTTGGGTAGGGAACTGAACGTGATAGGTGACAGAATCAAGATTTTAAGTGATTGGGAGAGAGAACTCAAACAGGCACTATTTCAACAAGAGGTTTGGCTGCAGGGTCTTTTGGGCTCAGATGAGCAGCCTCAGCCCTGGAAAAGAGGGGAATGGTGCCCTGTTAGTGAAGCTGGAGTTTCAGACTCCAAAGTCCCTGAATTCTATACATTAGACACTGTTACTGCCCTGACATGCCAAATACTGACTTGATGAAGGGCAGAGACAGATTTATGACAGGGCAACATTTTGGTACATCTTCAGCAATCTTCAAGGTACAACATGTGCATTAGCTTTAAGGAGAACTGGGGACAGGGGTTGAAAGGTATGAGTAATGATTACACATTCCTGGTCAGAGTACGGCCTGGTTGATCATTATTTCAATTCTTGCTTCCAAAAGATGATAGATACTATCTAGCGGAAGGTTTGTTTTCCCTGCCAATTAAAGAATAAAAAAGCAGGAAAGTGTTTAAAATGAACAAAGTTTTCAAAGTGAAAGAAAAGTTAACGGACTCTCCAAGAATGGAGAGGGGATTTTCCAGTCCCAGGAAAAACAATCCACAGCTTCTTGGTCTCAATCTTTCAGTTGTTTGGTTCCTCGCCCCCCTCCCTCTTTGGGGAATGTATCTTAGTTTGGTTCGTGAAATAGTGGTCCTGGGCTGCTAGGGGCCTTTCTTATTGGATTCTCCGCCCCTTTGGGAACTACAGCATGTAAGTTCTTATCTGATTGGCTCCCCCATCTTGGAACATGCATGCAGAAGTAGAGTGTCTGGCCTTCAGCGTGGCCTTTTGTAAAGTGCTTTCTGATTGGATAACCCAAACAAAGAAGTTCCTTTTTAAATTAGATTCCCTTGCACCAAGGAACATGAGTCGCCCAAATGGGAGAGCTTGCCTTTACCTTTGCATCGGACAAAGTGTTTCAGAATACTTAAACATGTAATGATTTTGGAAC
Source organism: Dipodomys merriami (assembly GCF_024711535.1). Lineage (NCBI taxonomy): Eukaryota > Metazoa > Chordata > Mammalia > Rodentia > Heteromyidae > Dipodomys > Dipodomys merriami. The sequence continues at coordinate 4,898,036 of NW_027205381.1, read as the reverse complement.
CCACTTCCCAGGTACCAACGTGAATAAGAAAGGTGATATATGCTGTTCCCATTGTTCCCGGCCATGTTGGCCTTTGCCTCAGCTTCCCTTTTCCATCCCTTACTACCTAACCAGAGTCAGATAGCTGTCCCTCAAGGGGTTCCAGAAAAATGGTTATCATGATCACTAGTGGTCTTGTTACCTGATGATGGTCTGTCGTGAGGATGCTCTGTTGTTCTATAGGGTAGTCTAGTTTAGGTCTCTTGTCATGAAATGGATCGATAAGATTCCAAGCTAATTGCAAAGTGACTACAGAGAGAATGACTTAGAGAAAAGACGAACAAAATGGAGGCAGGGATGCCAGGCTTCACTCCTGCTTTTAGTTAATTCATGGGCCCAGGAAGGAGTCAGTGCTTTTCAGCAAAAACAGCTTTTGAGCAGCTGTTGCATAAGGCATACCTCCCACTGTGAGTAATGGTGCTGTGCAAAAATCTATAAGAAGGAGGGTGCCAGAGGCTTGGGGCTTAGAATATAATTACCCCCCCCCCCCCAATATGGCATTTCTTTCTCCTCTCCCTTGAAGACCTTCATTTGCCAGATGGCTTGCTCCATACTCTAAAAGAGGAATGTTAGATGCCACCCTACACAAGAATCTGAAGTTCCCTTCAGTTTGTCACACCATTAGCAGACACCTCCTTTGCCCAGTCATATTTTCTCGCAACTCTCTTTCATTACACTTAGCATAAAAGCATACATAAGCCAGCCACTGGTGGCTCACTCCTGTAAGCCTAGCCACTGCTCAAAGCCAGCCTGGGCAGGAAATTCCATGAGTCTCTTATCTTCAATTAATACTAATAATTAAAAAAAAGCTATAAGCGGAGGTGGCTCAAGTGGTAGAGTGCTTGCCTTCTGAAAACACAAAACCAAACAAAAAACCAGAAAAAGCTCAGTGACAATGCCCAAGCCTGAGCAAGCCCCAGGACTGGCATGCACACATGTGTGCACACAAGCACCCATGCACATACACACACATGTAGCTTCCTATTTCTCTGAGTTTTCATTTTCTTAGGAAGGTTCCATATCACAGAAAAATTTTAGAATAAATGTGTATGCTTTTTTTCCTGCTGACCTAATGGGTGAGCTTCTCTCTTGCTGACCTAATACATGTTCTTCTGCTGACCTGTCGCTTATAGTCAGGCTCAGCAGGACCCTAAAAAAGTGAAAGGAAACTCCTTTCCGCAAGGATTTTAAATGCAGTGAAACTCCTCTGTACAATGTGAAAACCTGAGCTTTTAGACCTCAGACTCAAACTTCAGGAGTTCCACATGTCAAGCCCAGCCACTTGCCCATTTGCACCAAATAAGGAGACATGGTAAAGGACAGAGAAAGAGGTTTATTACATGCCATCCATTCCATGCTTGTTATGGTAGCTGGCCTGGTCTGGCCCTGAAAGTCTTAAAGGTTATTTGACAAGTGATGGCAACATCTGCCCACTTGCTTCAGTGGGTTTCACGTCATGGCCTTGCTTTGCTAGGTCCTTGTCTTGAGAAATTCATGAAGAAACTCACAGGTAATGGAGGGTGGGCATGAAAGTGTGGAGTTTATTTAAAAAAGAAGACAAGAAATAAAAGCCGGGATCAGGTGTCTCATGCTGATAATCCTAGCGATTCAAGAGGATCGAGATCTGAGGATTGAGGGTCAAAACCATACAGACAAATTTGCAAGATTCTTTATCTCCAATTAACCAGCCCAAAGCTGGATGTAGAGGCATGGCAACACATGGTAGAGCACTAGCTGTGAGCAAAAAAGCTGAAAGCTGAGCAAAAGAGAAATGAGAGATAGAAGGATAAAGGGAGGGGGGAAAGGGAGAAAAAGAGAGGGAAAGAATAGAAGAAGGAAGGAAAGAAAGAAAGAAAGAAAGATAGTTTCAGCTAGAGACAGGTCCTAAGAGAGAGGATTGTTGTCACTTGTGTGGCTAGGTCTATAGGGTTTTATCTGTATAGTTTTAAGTTTTGATTACTACAATGTTTATGTCCTTGGAAGGTGGTATTTTGATCAGTTGTACCCTTTCAGCCTTTGGAGTTGAAGTATGATTTGTAATTTACCTGTAGCTCCCTTTCAGGTCTGTCCCACTTTCTCTTTTCCTGTTGGGACAAAGAGAGCTGGGATATTTGGAATGTTTCTATAGAGCAGCCAGTACTTCCCTATCTATCTAAAGGAGTCTTTTCATTGCCCTAACTGTCTTACCTGTCCCTGATTGACTAACCTCTCAATTGAGTCTGGCGGTCCATTATATCTCATGATGGTTCAGGTGGGGTCCTGTTGCTACAAGAGTCATTGACACCAGGGTAGGTGGTCCAGTCCTTCTTGGATTCCAAGATGGCTGCTAAGGGACTGCAGGAGAGAATAGCGCAGGCCAAAGAACTTAGACCCAAAATGGAGAAGCCTGGGATCCCCAGCCCTTTTCCTGCTCCCAATTAATTTATGGGTCAAGGTTATTAGTCCTTATTTCTCAGGTTCCCTTTCACTGTAATGGTGGGCACTCGTCATCATATACATATCAACTCATATAGCATGCATCACTGAGAATGAACCTTAATGTAACTAGTCCACTGGGTGGTAATGACTTGTGGATGTAAGCTCATCAGTTACTACAAATGTACCCTTGAGTAGGGTATGTGGATGGGAAAGGCATGGTCAAAGCTAAAAGAGTTAACAGAAGATTCTGGGAACAGTAACTGGCATGCAATCGTTGTCTCCATGAGCTGTTACTATGATAAGTTGATGGGTTCATACAGTGGTACATAGGAAAGCTCCGTACATTTGGTCAGTTTAGCTCTGTACCTGAAACTGCTCTGAAAAATAAAGACTGTGAGGATATACAGCAGAAGAAGGCACACAGGTTTACTGGGAGAGACCCAGCCATGTCATGTCAGTGTTGGAAGCAAATAATGATGACATTGGTTAGGGAGACAAGAAAGTGAAGGAAATCAGCAACAGCTGCCCTGAGACATCCATGGGTAGTTTTATAGTAAGGGACTCAGCTCCCTGACTGCAAACCTCACAGACAGGATAGACAGATAGCTTTTCAGAGAAGCAGCCATTTGCTGGATAAAAGGAAGAGCCTCAGGGTTGGAGTGGTATGATGGGGAGCTGCTCTCCGAAGAGGGAATTCCATCATCAGGGGATGCAGCAGGGTTAGGAGATCCCTCTTTGGCCAGTGGCAGAAGGTTCTATGCTGGTCTCTGAGTTCTTCCTCCCTGTGAAACTGTGCCTTTTCAGTTTTTCTCAGTTGGGGCTGTGTGTTGGACTTGGATAAAAAAATTACTTCCTAGAAGCCTGAAAACAGTCCAGAATAACTTTGAGAAACATAAAAGCAGTTCTTAAAGGCTCCTTTGATTTTTCTTTGAAATGCTGAAGCATGATGTAAGCATCCTGGCTTTGGAACTCACAGCTATTCAATTCCTTCTGCAGGTGATAAAAAGCATCCAACCTGGAGCAAAGATGTGTGAAAAGAGATTAGTCAGTGCGTGAAAACACTTCCCACCAGCCATTCTGCTGGCTTTTGTGAAATGATAATGTCAGTCCTACAGAGCTGTTATTTTGAAATTCACACCTATCCAATTCTACATCCAGGTAAATAAAGCATCCCTTGGTAAACACAGCCATGTGAAGTCAAACTGAGGCAAAGGAAAGCCTGGACTCAATTCATCCCAAGAGAACGAGAGGAAAATGCAAATAACTTCTTTCTGCATCCAGTTTCATGTATTGCTATGTTGAAGATTGGAGGAATGGGCATAAGGGGATAATCACCACTGATGGCAGCTGAAGGATGATGATCCTTAAGCTATGGAGGTGAAGATAGGGGAACTATTAAGTAGATAGGGATAAAAAAGGAGTGGACATTGTTATAAGATGAGAAAACAGAGAAGCCACATTTTGAGAGCTTGAATCTTGGAGCTTTATTAAAAGGCTGGTGACTGCATGGTGGACTCCTGTCTCAAAGACCAGCAGTCCTGAACAGAGCTTGCACCAATCTTTTAGAGATAACAACCACATGCTTGGGGTGGAGACCAAGCCTTAACAGAAGCAGACCTTATATGGACATACTCAGGTACAAGCTCAGGTACCAGTGGAACTTTTCCATCTAGGGAAGCTAAGCTTCAACCTTCCATATAGGGTATACTTAGGCACTACCAGAAGTGGGTGATTCAAGCCATTTAGGAAGATAATCAAGGTAGAACCAGAGCATTCTCTATGGATTTCCTAAGGCTATGGCATCTACATTTTTTCTGAAACAGAGTCCTCCTAGCTCACCTTGAGTGTGGCATCTACATTCAATGAATGTCCTCTCTCACCTTTAGGCTTTTTAGCTCTGGGTATAGAATTCTGTCCACCCAGCAAGAGACATGAGGATGTAAGAATCACTTAGCCCCTTTACTACAACATAATATGTGGCAGATAAATATTTGGTCCATCATAGTGTTTCTTGTTTCCATTGAACCTCAGATGCATGTATAAACACTCTTTTTTCGCATAATGCCATGAATTCTCTCTTTAATGTTTCTTTTCATAATTGCCTGGGTGCTTATTCTACCAATGGAATGAGCCAGAGTGGCACAGGCATAAGCCATCAAACAATCAGAGCAAAGCCCAAGGGAGGAGAAAGGGGAGGAAGCCAGTACTACAAAAACTGCCCTCTAAGAGGACTCCACTGGACTCCTCTTTGTGTCCCTTTTCAAATAGTCTCACTACTTTCTTTTATGGCTTTCCTTTCACTTTCAAATAAACTTTCATTGTCAGCTTTAAACACTTTTCCTGTCTTTTAATTCTTTAATGAGGAGAGAAATGAATCCCTGAACAGTATCACCATGCATGACAATTGAGCATGTCAGATTTAAATCTTCTTTGCTCTTTACCACTACTGACTCTCTAGTTGGCACATTGGGCTGAGTGGCACTGGCAGGGGGGACTCCTTTCACTAAATATCCCCCTCTCCAATTGGGCCTCTGGCATAGAATTCTGGGTATAATAATGATACCTGTGATGACAGGTAGCTTCCAGTGTCAATTTCTATGGCATGAGATATAATAGTTGTTTAAGACCCATGTGGCTAGAGGTTGGTTGGTGGATGATGAGTTCCAGGAAATCTTTCAAGGACCATGCCATCATTTTCAAAATGGGGCCCAGCAGAGGAATAGGGTGGAAAGTTTTTCTGTGCAAGCACACAGTTGGTTTTTATTTATTATTATTATTACCTCTACCCTTCTTCTCTATCATAAGTCAGTCACATGCCTTCAGACTTACACTCAGGGGGCTTAGAAAATACCATCCATTGATCCATTTTGTATGCTAGATGGGACATTGAGTTTCACTCCAAGTAGACACCTAATATGTATCTTCAGAATCCATACACATATGCTCACTGGAAGTAAACTAGAAAACTAAAGCAGCTTCATTAAAGTACTGATTTATTTTACTAAAATGGTGTGGAAATGAGTAGTATTATCTAAATCAGCATGGTGTAAGACTTTTTTATTTTTGTTTTTGCTGTTCCTGGGGCTTGAACTCTGGGTCTGGGTGCTGTCCTTGAGCTTCTTTATGCTCAAGGCTAGTGTACTACCACTTGAGCTACAGCACCACGTCTGGCTTTTGCTGAATTTATTGGAGATAAGAGTCTCATGGACTTCCTGCGCAGGCTAGCTTTGACCCGTGATCCTCAGATTTCAGGCTCCTAAATAGTTATGATTACAGGCATGAGACACTGGTGCCTGGCACAGTGTAATACTTTAGTGATACAACTGGAACCATTTGATGAATCCAAGTCATAAAAGCAGATAATTAATCCCTAACTTCCCAGCTAATGCATCAAATACATTACCAGAAAGTTTAAAAGCTAAGCAGCCAAAGTCCTTGGATCAGGCAAAAGAAGAATTCAGGCGAGATGTGAACATAAGTAAAGATGATAGAAAAAATTTTTAGGAGAGAAGGATGACACAGGAAGATTGCACATGGCGTAGATATGCCACTGGGAAGACAAGGGTGTAAATCTGTGTCTGCCATGTTGACTATAATCCTCCTTTTTCTATTTTAAGGGCTTGGCCTTATTTTAGATAGTGATAATTGGATGGCCTTCTGATTGGTGGTTTTCTTTTCCGTTTCCTATAAGGTTGTTATACCAAGGATTTTCTGCCCTGTCCTTGTTTCTTTATTCTTTTGTCCTTATTTCCTCATTCTTTTGTAGCCTACTACTCCCATTTGGCTGCCAGGCAAGTTATCAGCCAACCCTACCAAGTTTTACTGGCTGTAATTCCCTGATTGGCTGCTTTTCTTCTAACTTGAATTATAGCCATGTTACCACTGTAGTAGTAATATACTAACAACAGCATAATGGAAACAGACACTTAAGTGTGCATGCAACTGTAGTTTTAACCCAGCGAGGAAAGCACTCACTAGCCAACTTGATTTGCTCAATTCTTTGAGGCCTTTTATTTTTATTTCTTCATTTTCCTCCCTGTATCATTCCTCTAGGCAGGGAGGTTCAAGATTAACATTATTCCATGCACCTGCTGGGTCACCATGCCTCTGCCTCTTTTTTTTTTTTTTAATTTAATTTAATTTTATTTGAGAACATACTGTACAGAGGGGCTACAATTACATGGGCAGGATAATGCATACATTTCTTACCAAGCATTGCAGCCTCCTCCTTTGTTTACCCTTCACCTCCCTTCCCAGCCTCCCCCCTCCCCCCACCCAATTATACCCCCCTCCCCCCCCACACCAACATTGTAAAGTTGGTTTTGACATGACATTTTGTACTTCTCATTGTTGCAACAGGTCCACCTGAATCCTTAAATGACTTGTTTGTCCCCATCTCCTCCACATGTTATACTGACATCAAATATAGTGAAAGCGGGGGTTACACTGTAGGGGAGGGACATACAAAGCAGCAAAGAAATAATCTTATAAATGCGTTAGAAACACATGCATGAAAGAAACGAAAACATTAAAATACATATTTAAGGGTTCATTTTCCTAACATCACATTATCTGACCTTTTCCGCTTGACTCATACCTATACTAGATATTGCAAATAAGGGAAACCATGGGACCTATGCTTCTTTGGGCCTGGCTTACTTCACTTAATATAATTTTTTCCAAACCTTTCCATTTCCTAACAAATGGGGCAATGTCATTCTTTCTGATGGAGGCATAGAATTCCATTGTGTATATATACCACATTTTCTTGATCCATTCATCTACTGAGGGGCATCTGGGTTGGTTCCATATCTTAGCTATGGTAAATAATGCTGCAATAAACATAGTTGTGCTGGTAGCTTTAGTGTGGTCTTGTTTGTAAACATTTGGGTAAATGCCCAAAAGTGGGATTGCTGGATCATAGGGGAGATCTATGTGAAGACTTTTGAGGAACCTTTGCCTCTTAACTCTTTAAGTACCATAGGAAGGAGGAAATCTGTTATCAGAGTATGCTGCTCCAGCTTCTGAGACTGGATCAGAAGCTTCCAAACACCTATACTTTCCTTTAAAATGCATTTTACCATTTAGGAAGAGGAATGGCACCTTATTTGTTTGCTTGCTTGTTTATTTATTTATTTATTTATTTATTGGGTGGGGATGGTCTGGCATCCTTTTTGCCAAAACCCTGCTCATTAGTTGTGAGTTGGCATTGAGTTCATAGTCTAAGCTTTCAGTATCAATAGCAATTCTAGTAGCAACTCACAGAAAGAGGAAAGGTCAAGGTTTAAATGAGTTAACAGAAGAGGCTGAGCACAGTCACTGGCACACAAGTGATGTCTCCAGGAGTGATTCCTGATGGGCTCCAACAGCAGGTATCAGTGGGATGCTCCAGTCTTCACTGGCTCAGTCTGTTCTTCCCTTTCTTATTCAGATGCGGGGCTTGTCAAATTCTGGCACTGCTCTCAGTAGAGAAGGAGCAGTCAACAGTCACTCACAAAGAGGTCTGGCTTTTTAAATCACATCTAGTACATTTTCAAAGGCAGAAGAGGAGATTCATCAACACTGAAAGTAATATATTTCTTCTCCAAATGTATAGATTATAAAGCTGAAGGTAGCCAAAAGTCAAGGGTACTTGCTGTTAGGTTTTTAAAAAGAGGTAGCCGAGTAAGAACTGCACCACGCACGTGGTATTCAGGTAAGGGGTAGGTTTATTCAGTAGACCTGTTGGGACCGGGCAAGGTTGGCACTCCATGTGGCTGGCTAAAGGCCTGGGAAAGAGAGCAGGGAGAGCTGGGAAAGAGAGAGAGAGCTGGGAAAGAGAAGAGAAAGAAAGAGCTGAGAAAGAGCTAGAAAAGAGCAGAGAGAGAGAGTGTGTCTGGGAAAGGTGGGAAAGAGAGCTAGGAAAGAGAAGGGAGCTAGAAAAAAGAGAGGAAAGAGCTAGAAAAGAGCAGAGAGAGGGCGTCTGGGCCTGGGGCTAGGGTATGGGTGGAGAAAGGTGTGGCCACATCAAATTCAGATGTGACCTCAGCAGATGCAGATGTGACCTCTTCCAGGTGTCCCAGTTGCCTAGGTAATGCAGGTACTGGGTGGAGACTTTGCTGTGAGGAGGGTGGAGTCTGCTCACCATTCAGGAGCGGACCTTACACTTGCTTTCTTCTTTCATTGCTAAAAGCGGGCACAGAGTCACAAAGACAATACTTTTTCTAGCCTCTTCCCTCTTTTCCCATCAAAAACCTAGATGTACATTCTCTTCCTCTTCTTCCTTCTCTTCTCTCTTCTTGCTCTTCCCCTTCCTCTTTTGCAATGCAAACACACTCTACCTCTACTCTAAAACTCTCAGTCTCTAAAGTGTTCTTTACAATACTTTCATGTCAATTCAGGATCATCAGTACCAAGGAATCTGCAAACAGGATTTCTTCTCATGGATTTACCTTCTCACACTTGTCCTGGCTTGGAGACATGACACTGTTTTTCCTTTGTCTTATCACTTCTATAAAATGTATTGTTCTTTGTTGAAGTGGTATTTAGGGTGAGACCCTATACAATGAGTTCAGTGGCACTGCATATATTAATAAACCTGGTTTTTTTTGGGGGGGGGGTCCGGCCTGAACTCTGGGCCTGGGCGCTGTCCCTCAGCTCTTCAGCTCAAGGCTAGCGCTCTACCACTTGAACCACAGTACCACTTCCGGCTTTTTTTTCTGCTTATGTGGTGCTGAGGAATTGAACTCAGGGCCTCATGCATGCAAGGCAAGCACTCTACCACTGAGCCGCCTTCCCAGACCCTTTCTTCTGTTTTGATGATATTGAGAATTGAACCCAGGGCCTCATGCATACAAGGCAAGTGCTCTACCACTGAGCCACCTTCCCAGCCCCAACCTGTTTGTTTTTAATCATGAATGGTTTTGTTCTTATGGGAGTTTTGTCCCAACTATGAACTTAGAAGGGCTGAGAAAAATTGATTTCCTTCCCTTTGATACGCTTCTTAATGTCATTATTTGGGGGGTCATTAATTGGTAATAAATTTGCTAACAATAGGCAAGCTTGCTGAAATTATTTTTTTCAAAATATTCTATGGTTTATGAAGGATGGCATGTCTCTTCCAAAGTGCTTGTCTCTCCAGGATGTCTCTACTCTTTAGTGTGGGATGCTGGGTATAACTTGCACATTATCCTTCTCTTTAGGCACTTGATATGCCCTCCCCCCCTCAAGAGAAAGGGAAATCAGTATAGGGGTCTTGACCTTGGTTCTATGAGCAGTGGGAACCATTGAAGATGTTCAGATGTGTGCCTTATGAATTACAAACAGCAGCTGAATTGCCAAACACTCAAGAAACCTGGACTTGAAAGACCACTTCTAGGGATGAATGTGTGGTTGTGGCTTAGAGAGAGTAAATAGGAAGCCACACTGTTGGCTAGAATAGAGTAGAAAAAGGTGGAATGACCATACCAGTTCCAGGGAAAACATTTTCTCTGTAGCCCTCTCCCCAAAGGTTTTTAGGTTAGGGCATTAATTCCCATAGAGAAAACTGGAGGGCTTGTTAAATCCAGATTTCTGGGTCATTAGTCCCAGAAGTTCTGATTGAAAAGTCCTAGGGAAAAGGCACAGAATTGACATTCATGAGAAGTTCCAAAGTAATGCAAATATTGTGTGTCTGGGAACCCATTTTGAGAACCACTGGGAAGAGATCAGCTTTGCCAAAGACCTGAGGATCAACTTTACCAACGTCTCAGGCTCACAGGCTTCTATAATTGAGCACAAGAAGAAAAGCTCTCTGTCCGGGTTGAATGCTCTGGCTGTGAGCCATTTCTATGGCTCTCACAGGTTTTCTGTTGTCACAATCTCCATTAGAATGTAGTGGAGCACCCTGGAATGACTGAGAGATTCAGGGGAGTGGGGGAGAGGAGGAGGAGGGACAGTAGGAAAGCAAAGAAGGAAAGAGGGCATGGATTTAATTAGAGTCTCCTCTCATTAAATGGAGAAAGAGAAGAGATGGGAAACAACAGGTGAGAGGAAAAGAGGAAGCTGAGATTTTGCTGTCAACAGTTTTGTTTGCATAAAGTTGAATTCCTTGAGTATTAAAGTCATCTTTGTCTGTCTTCACACCAATATTAACACAAGAGTGCAGAGGATTGTCTGCTATGTCCAAGGACTTCTTATGTTTCCTTCATAAATCTCTCATATATCTTGTAAGGAAGTTCCAGTATTTATATTTTGTAGTAAAGGAATCTAAAGCTGAAAGACTTTAAATGCTAGGTCAACATGCATTTTCCAGAACACTCTAGAACTTTCTCTCCCACCTCTTACCCACTCCCACAGGGCTGAGGTACACAGAATGGATAATGATTGGCAGCACCATGGACAGCAGGACCCTGACTGGGAATGACCTTGGTTCCTAGACACAGTGGGAGAGCAGGATATACATACAGACATGTCCACAACACACCTGGTCAGTGTGGGATAGGAGCCCTGATGTCATGGACTCGTGTTGTCACCTTGGTCATTTGGTGGCACTGCTGGGATTACTTTGATGACATTTTGTGGTCAACATACCCTGTGTTTTAGAATTGGCCCCCACTCAATCATTCACTCAATCTCTGCTTATCAAACCATGTTTCTTGGTGTTTTCCAATCTATTTCTTTGGGGACTGTTATTTCTCCAGGTCCTTTTCTGTTTGAAAAGACATGGAAAGTTACTGCCTTGAACTACTTTTTTTTTTTTTTTGAGGTTATGAAATCTTTTTTTTTTTTTAATTGTAAAGATACTATACAGAGAGTTACAGTTACATGAGTGAGGTATTGAGTACACTTCCTCTTGAACATTGTTACCCCCTCCATTGTTTTCCCCCTACCATCCCCCTCTCCCTCCCTTCCCCAAGGTTCTTTTTTTTTTTTAATTGTGATTAAGTGATTACATAATTTCCGGAATTTCACAGTATTGTGGAATAATGATGTTCATTTAAAGTCACAAGTTCATTCTAACTTTCCTGGAGCAAATTGTCTATCACAGTCTGTAACATATAACGGTGTTCACATGTTATATACCATATATGTGATCAGCAGCATGGGGATATTTAGTAGTGGTTCAACCAGATGAGTGGGAGTTCTTTGTTTCTTAAGCCCTGTTAGATTTGTCATATTGCCTAACATTTTGGATTTATCATCCGCCTATCAGGGAGACCATGTACCATTTGTCTCTTCTTTCTTGGCTTACCTCGCTCAACATGATTCCTTCTAGCTCCATCCATTTCCCTGCAAATGCCATTATTTTGTCATTTCTAATGGCTGCATAATATTCCATTGTGTATAGATACCACAATTTTTGGATCCATTCATCTGTGGTGGGGCATCTAGGTTGTTTCCATATCCTAGCTATTGCGAACAGTGCTGCAATAAACATGGAGGTGCACGTGTCCTTGTATATTGGTTCCTGTTGTTCAGGGTAAATGCCTAGAAGTGGTATGACTGGGTCGTAAGGGAGGTCAATCTTTAGCTTTCTAAGGACCCTCCAGACTGCTTTCCAAAGTGGTTGTATAAGTGTACATTCCCACCAGCAGTGTAATAGGTTTCCTCTTTCTCCACATCCCCTCCAGCATTTGTCGTTGGCTGATTTGTGGATGTGGGACATTCTGACTGGGGTAAGGTGGTATCTCAGGGTTGTCTTTATTTGCATTTCCTTCACCACCAGGGATGATGAAGATTTCCTCATGTGTTTCTTTGCCATTTTTATTTCTTCATTTGAGAAGTCCCTCTTTAGTTCCCTTGCCCATTTAGTAATTGGTTTGTTAGGTTTGGGAGGGATTAGTTTCTTGAGCTCCCTGTATATACAGGATGTTAACCTCTTGTCTGATATATTGCTGGTAAATATTTTTTCCCAATTAGTTGGTTGTCTTTCTAGCTTAGTTGCGATAGATTTAGCTGTGCGGAAGCTTTTTATTTTAAGATAGTCCCATTTGTCGAGTCTCTCTCCAACTTGTTGTGACCCTGGGACTTTATTCAGGAAGTTCCTTCCTGTGCCTATTAGTTCAAGTGTCTCTCCTACTCTGTCCTGCAGTAGTTTCAGAGATTCAGGTTTAATGTTAAGGTCTTTAATCCATTGTGAGTTGATGTTGGTGCATGGTGATAGGCTGAGGTCCACTTTTAGTTTTCTGCATGTGGCTGCCCAGTTTTCCCAGCACCAGCAGTTGAAGAAGCTGTGTTTCTTCCATTGTATGTCTTTGGCTCCTTTATCGAATATCAGCTGGCTGTAGGCTTGTGGATTTATTTCTGGATCTTCTATTCTGTTCCATTGGTCCTCGGGTCTGTTTTTGTGCCAGTACCATGCTGTCTTTGTTATTATAGCTCTGTAGTAGAGTTTGAAGTTCGGCATGGATAGCCCTCCCATATTGTCTTTATCCCCTAGAATTGTTTTGGCTATTCTAGGTCTTTTGTTGTTCCATATGAATTTTTGGACTGTTTTCTGTATTTCAGTGATGTACGTCATTTGGATTTTAATAGGAATTGCATTGAATTTGTATATTAGTTTTGGAAGTATTACCATCTTTACTATATTAAGTCGGCCTATCCAGGAGCATGGGAGGTCTTTCCATTTCCTAGTGTCTTCTGCAATTTCTTTCTTTAACTTTTTATAGTTCTCATTAAATAGTTCTTTTACATCTTTGGTTAGGTTAATTCCTAAATATTTTATTTTTCGGGAGGTTATTGTGAATGGGGTTGCTCCCTTATTTCCCTCTCTTCTTGTACATTGTCAGTGTACAGGAAGGCAACTGATTTTTGTGGGTTTATTTTGTATCCTGCTATTTTGCCGAAGTGATTTATGATTTCTACGAGTTTGGGGATGGAGTTTTTGGGATCGTGAAGGTATAGTATCATGTCATCTGCAAAAAGGGATAGTTTAACTTCTTCTTTCCCTATGCGGATCCCTTTAATGTCTTTTTCTTGCCTTATTGCCCTGGCTAAGGGTTCCAGGACAATATTGAAGAGGATTGGAGACAGTGGGCATCCTTGCCTTGTTCCTGATTTTAGGAGAATTGGTTGTAGCTTTTCTCCATTAAGTATAATATTGGCTATTGGTCTGTCATAAACGGCTTTTATTGTTTTTAGAAATGTTCCTTCTATTCCTATTTTCTCCAGAGCTTTTAGCATGAATGAATGTTGAATTTTATCAAAGGCCTTTTCTGCATCTGTGGCAATAATCATGTGATTCTTGGCCTTGGCTCTGTTGATATGTTGGATTACATTTATTGACTTACGTATGTTAAACCATCCCTGTGTCTCTGGAATGAAGCCTACCTGGTCATAATGTATAATTTTTTTATGTGTTTTTGGATTCTGTTAGCTAGAATCTTGTTAAGGATCTTTGCATCTGTGTTCATCAAGGAGATTGGCCTGTAATTCTCCTTTTTGGTTGGGTCTTTGCCTGGTTTGGGGATGAGTGTGATATTGGCTTTGTAGAATGAGTTTGGGATAGCTCCCTCCTTCTCTGTTTCTCTGAAGAGCTTGAGGAGTATGGGTATTAGTTCTTGTTTAAAGGTCTTATAGAATTCTGCTGTGAATCCATCTGGTCCTGGGCTTTTTTTTGTTGGAAGACTTTTGATAGCTTCCTGTATCTCATTATAGGATATTGGCTTATTTAATTGGTTAACTTCTTCTTTGCTCAGTTTGGGCAACTTGTATTTCTCTAAAAATGCATCCATTTCTGCCCGATTTTCTTCCTTTAGAGAGTATAGCTTTTGAAAGTAGTCTGTTAGAATTGTTTGGATATCTTGGGTACGTGTTGTGATGTTTCCTGTGGCATCCCTAATCCTATTAATATGGGTTTCCTCTCTTCTTTTTTTAATTAATCTAGCCAATGGACCACCTTGACCTACTTTTAAGGAAAGTCTTTTTCTTATGCTGTTGTGACTGCTGTTGGCATGGAGCCTTTAGCAATTTTTTTCTTCTTATTTATTGTAAAGGTGATGAACAGGGGGGTTACAGTTACATGAGTAAGGTGATGAGTACATTTCTTTTTGGAAACTGCTACCTCCTCCCTCCTTTTCTCCTGCTTTCTCCTCCCCACTCTCCTTCCCCCATGTTGTAAAGTACATTTCCAACTTAGTGCCTAGTGAGTACCATCCTTTGTCCTGTTGTTTATGTGATTCCCTTTTCCTTCTGGGAATCAGATAAACTTGCATATGAGACAAAACAAAACAAAAATCCAAGAACACAAACAAAAAAAGAAAGAAAAACAAAACAACTGAAAACAATACATTTCCCTTGGCTGGAGGCCCCTTGCTGGGAAGCATGGTGGCCATGCCCGGATGAGAAGAGGGAATTAAAGCTTACTGATTTCAGCTCCATGTAGAACATACTTGTTGACTGAATATTTTGCCTCAAGTGCCTTAGTATTGGCCTGCATGGTCACCAAACTTCTTCACACATGCTTGCTCCTCTCCTACAGATGTGGATTCCAAAGGCCATCCATTAGTAAGCATCTTACTTCTTAAATTCTGTTCAGAATCGACTCTGGATAATTGGAGCTGCTATATTCATCCATTCACTGCTGGTTCTCCTCCTCTCCTTTATTTAACGTCAGCTAACTTTGGAAAATCAAACTGCAAGTGTGATCTATCTCAACTCTTGGTGTGATGGAGGGTGTGGCACATATGTGGGAAATGACAGCTGAGCAGTATCATGAGTCAGCAATAGCAAAATAGAGACCAACCACCAAGGTACCAACAAGGAACTAGTTATGCAAATCAGGATGGTGACACAATCTTCATGTCTGAATGAGAATGCTTTCTGAGCCTATCTAGAATATATCACAACACATTAAGGATTAAGGTTCAGAGCAGTGCATGCAGCTCTTTGGTGCTGCAGGTGTAGGATTTGTGTAAGCAGTCATGTGCATGTCAGAAAGTGCATGTGGGGCTGTGCACAGCTGGGTCAGGGAACTGGGTAATCAGAAGATGGGGTAGAAAGACTCTTTTCTTTTGTACTTTCAGAATTTTAAATTATGTGGGCTTTGTCCAATGTGATGTATTAGTTTATTTGAGAAATAAATCTAGCTCATCCATAATAAGCCCTGTTAGGTCTGAAGGGCCAGGTGTTCTTATTTTGAGACCCCAGACCAAAGTCTTGATTTATGATCACTTCTCACTTTAGCCACTCTCTTTGGCCAGCTATAACTCATGTGGCTTGCTCCAAATCAGAACTTACTACTGCTTTAATAGACTAGAGCTTTAAAAAGATACCTCCTCCACCCCTTCTTCCCTTGCTCCTGCTGTAGTCATTTTTGCACACTATCTATGTCCATCATGCCATGTCTCATACCAATACCCACTAGACAACTCCAGCATTCCTACAATCCACTTTAAAAGTACTAGCCTGTATGCAGGGGTGAGTCTCTAGCCTTGGATGGAGGCTCCCTCTGCAGGAATTTCTCTCCAATAAACAGTGCTGGTGTTGAGTCATCTCTGTCTATTCTCTGTGCCTTTTGAAACTGAAAAGCCATAGACACAAGTGTGAGAGAAAGGGAGGAATGAACATTTCCTGGGTCTTGAGCCATGGGGAGGGCTGCTGCTCTGAGTCCTGTTACATGGAGGTCTGAAC
This sequence comes from Dipodomys merriami, assembly GCF_024711535.1. Classification (NCBI taxonomy): domain Eukaryota; kingdom Metazoa; phylum Chordata; class Mammalia; order Rodentia; family Heteromyidae; genus Dipodomys; species Dipodomys merriami. Next base: position 4,881,989 of record NW_027205381.1, on the reverse strand, counting down.
TCTCGCAGTCTAGGCAGGGGCCACTGGTATTGGGTTTGTTCTGGAAGCAAGGCAAGCAGGTGTTTGTACCTCCTTCAGAAACAGTGCAGAGAAGGGACAGTTCTCCATGGTGATACTCCGCAGCTCTTGCTTCATTGTCCAGAAAGTTGACTGTCTCCTCTTTGGTCTGTGGGAGCCACTGGGATTCTTGGGTGGTGGAAGTGGGGGAGAAGGTTTAGAGGTGTGATGCTGTGTCTCTTACAGCCTGACAGTGTTGAGGGACAGTGTGTTCACACTTAAGGCTGATGGCTGTCAGCTCTGTATATTTCATCCTAGAGGTCTCTCTCCTGACTTTTATAATTAGACATCCAGTTATATCCAGAACTCCTTTCTGGGTACCTTGCTGAAGCCACAAAGTCCACAATGTCCTGAACTAAAATCATCACCATCCCAGCCTCCTCCTATCCTGCTGCTTTTCTAGGTAATGGCTGGAGTGTCATTATGTACTCTTTCTTCTGGCTGTCTTTTTGCTAAAGTGTATCAGATTGCATCACATCTTTGCCTCAAGCTATTCTTGCCAGTGGGAGAAATTCTAGGTGATTAGCCTGTGGTGTGCTTAGTAGCCTGCCTCTCCCCTGCCATTCTACCCTATCTTTAGCCCCTCTATACATTTACTTGTATTTCCCTCTGCTTTATTGCTCATCTACCCCAACATTGGTGGCTCCTGTTCACCATTACAAATACAGTTCAGGGACCACATTTTTTGTGCTCTGCCTTCCTTTCTGTTTGGGCTTAATGTCCCAAGTACGTCCCCAGCCCTCTGTGTGCCTCCTTCTAGCTCTGCCAGCATGGGATCCATGATTGGTTCATTTTGGTGCTCCTAATGTTTAAGAATGTTCCAGATACAAAGTAAAACAAGGAACATTAGTAGATGAAGCTCATGTAAGGTGAAGGAGGCTCCTTTAATTTTTTAAAAAAGTAATTGTGACTATAAAGGTGATATACAGATGGGTTACAGTTATATAAGTCAGGTAAAGAGCACATTTGTTTTTGGACAAGGTCAACCCTTCCTCTACTCTCTCCTGTTTTTCTCTTCCATCCCCAGACACAAATTGTATAGTTCATTTTCTACATAATGTCTAATGAGTTCCACTGCTGCATTTGTTTACTTTTTTTCCCTCCATTTATGTGTCTCCCTTTACCCTACCAAAGACAGATAAATGAACAAATAAGACAAAAAAACCCCAGCAACCAAGAAAATAAAAACCTCTTGTTTTCATTTTCTGGAGTTCGTTTTGGTAACTGTTATTTTGTATGATCAGAGGCACATAGGCATTGTGCCTTTTTTGTGTTCCTCAAAGAGGATTTTGTTTAAGGGGACATAGCAGCCAGAGAAATACCAAGGTCCATGTAGAATCTCAGTTTTCCCTCATCTCCTGACTAGTCAATCCTGTTACCACCTATGGCTCCAGAAAAAGTTTATTTACATTTAACTAAAGCTATCTCCTGTCCTGTTAGAGAATAAGAGACCCAAGTTCATAGGGGAAGAACCCCCAGATCATGCAGCTGGGTCACATGCCTATCCTGGAAAACTTAAGCCCAGGGCTCTTTCTGTTGTAGGAAAGGATTCTGCTTTGTTATTCCTCAGTGTTCAAAGAACCCTATAAAAGTATTTTATCAGGGATTTTATGGTTTGTTTCTTTCCCTTTCCAGAAGTTCTCCCAGAGCTAACCACACTTCTACTGTTATACAATTAGGGAGAAAGAAAAAGAGTTAGAATTCCCCCGTGATCCCTACTTTGAAGAAAAGTAACTCTTCCCGTCTTAACTTCATGGGAAAAATAACAGACCTCTTGTGTATGTAGCTTGAAGCCTCTCTTCTGGCCAAATAAGTCTTTTCTTATTTCTGGGACAGATTTAATTAAAGATCTTTATGGCTGCCCTCTTCCCACGCACTTCACTCATACTTACAGGGCTGGCCACAAGAGAAAGCTAGTGAGAAATTGTCTAAAAATACAGGAAACCTGTAAACCTGTCCATAAGATAGATAGAGCCTACCTCCCCACCCTCACTTTGGGCCTCAATTGGGACAGATAGGTTGTGGAGGCGGAAGATTCCTGAGCTTTACTCTTTCACCTCTCCTTTTCCGCAGCAATCTAACTTCTCCACATGGCTCCAAGTCCGTGTCTGTCAGGGTCATGAGTCCCAGTTCAGTGGGATGATGTTTGATGTCATATGGCTCTGTTGCCTCCTCAGCTCCTCAGCAAGGGCTGAGTCTCCACGAGGGAGACCAGGATCCACACAGGCAAACTGATCAGTGAAGTAGAAGTCAGGACAGAGGCTGTGTATGAGCCAGCTCTATCAGATGTAATGAAATTCATAGCTGGAGGGGTTTAGACAACAGTGTGTCCTATGGCCTTTCCTTGGCATGTGCATTTAAGAAATCCCATTGCTCCCTTCAAGGGCACTAATTATATTGGATTAAGTCTCCTTACCCTGACTTCATTTAACATTAATTACTAGTTAGGGCTCTTTCTCAGATATAGCTATTACTTGGAGTTAGGGCATCAACATATGATCTTTGGGTAGAGGAACAATTCAACCCACAGCACATTCCTTTGAGCGGGGTCCTAGGGATGCTGCTAACTGAGAAGTACTTAAGGGAGCTCACTGAAGTGCTGGAAATGTTCTCTACCTTATTTGTGGATTTATTACATGTGGATGATTACAGTAAAAATGAACCTAAATTAACTAAATAAATAAAATCAAAGAAAAGTTTTAAACCAAAAAAGTCAGATAATGTGATGTTAGGAAAATGAACCCTTAGATAGGTATTTTAATTTTTTTTCTTTCATGCGTTTCTAATGCATTTATAAGATTATTTCTTTGTTGCTTTGTATGTCCCTCCCCCACAGTATAACCCCCGCTTTCAATATATTTGATGTCAGTATAACTTGTGGAGGAGATGGGGAAAAACAAGTCGTTTAAGGATTCAGGTGGACCTGTTGCAATAATGAGAAGTACAAATTGTCATGTCAAAAACGAGCTTTACAATGTCGGTGGGGGGGGAAGGATTGGGTGGGAGGGGAGGGGGTAGGCTGGGAAGGGAGGTGAAGGGTAAACAAAGGAGGAGGCTGCAATGCTTGGTAAGAAATGTACGCATTATCCTGCCCATGTAATTGTAACCCCTCTGTACAGTATGTTCACAAATAAAATAAAATTAAATTAAAAAAAAGAAAAGTTTTAAACCAAAAAAATTCCCACAAACATATTCCATAGTTCAGTAGATGCAGAGAAGTGCTTACTGGATCCTAGGTTGTTAGCTATGTTTAAATCTTTGAGTAATCTGCTGAGTTGCCCTGTGTTCCAATTTGTGATAATCTTCCTCCCCAAAGCAAATGGCCCCTCAAAAGCCAGGTAAAAGTGTAGGTGCTTATTTTAAGTGAGAAAGTGAAAATTTGAGATTTATTGAAAGGCAGCAAGTGGTTAGTGGAAGTTGGGTGGAAGCTATGAGAAAAATGAATCAAGCATCCACGGTATATAGAATGAGTTCTTGGCATCTGGAGAGGTCATGCCAGAGTCTTCTTGGATCCACACATGTGGTTACCAAGGGACTGCTGTGTAGCTTATTATAAGAAGGGCTGATATGGCTATAAACTATATTAAAACATAAGATTTGACTTTTTTTTCTATGTATATTGAACCTTAAATACTATAGAACCATGTGAAAGCAAGTTTTTATCTTTAATAATTCCTTTAGTTTTTCAGATTATTCTTATCTGTGCAGCTAAAGCTTAATTTCTCAGTGAGAAATTAAACATTCTAGCATATCTTCCACAAAAATGAAAGATAAAAGCAGTACAGTCTTCTGACTCTCCTGACACAAAAATGTTATTAGTTTCTATTTCTATGAATGACAGAAAGGCTAATAAAGAAATGAAAAGTTATCTTAAACCAACTTTAATCAGGAAGACTTCTTCATAGACATATTAGTAGTTAAATAATTAATCTTAAATATGTCACATTATGGGCTATTGTGTCTATTTCAGGAGTTAAATAACTGTCAATTCAAAGAGTTCTGATAATGTCTACCCTAAAACATTAAGTGAAATTGTATACTCAATTGCATATTGAATATTAATTACACATGGATTCGATCAGACTGATTTTAGTCTGTTTTAGACAAATTTTGTTTCTGACTATATTTCATCACAATTATTATACAGAGGGCCTTTTTTTTAAAAAAGGGAAAACAATTTTGAATTGGAACTTTACTCATCTTTACCCAGTCAATAATCCTATAGATACTATAAAGTATGCAAAGAATGAGAGAAATTTAACCACAAATTTGGAAGGAAAAGAAGTTTGATGACACAGGAAAATACCAACTACTTAAAGCTAGAATTCGTGCTGGAAGAGCTTATTGTTTATTGACATTAAGTGGATTACTAACACAACAGCAAAAATGTTATTAAAACTATTGTTTGCTGAAAGTTGTTCTTATAAAGTCTCTAAGTTAAACATCACTAAATAAAATCAGTGCTTTGTGATTTAACTTCCAGGGACAAGACAGGACAAACCCCATATAGCATACTTCCTGTTTCTGTCCATAAACACATGCTTGTTCCAGCTTTTACAACATACTACAATAGAATTTTCTTACAGTTAATTCTGTCTTTGTTTTCCCTGGAATAGCAATAGCAGTTTAGTAGAAACACAAATTCCCCAAAATTCAGATAAGTAGCTTTTTATATTAGATACTATGGTGTCAAAATGCTGTAAAACCAAAATGTTTTCTATGTGATTTAGCAAAGAAAGCGTAAGGGAAAATGTTCTGACAAAAGGAACCTGCTGAACTTCCTGAATAGAGACCTAGGGGCACAAGAGATAGGAGAGAAACTTGACAAATGGAACTACGTTAAAATAAAAGGTTTCTGCACAGCTAAGGACAGAAGGAAGGAAATGTACTTACTACCTTACATATGTAAAGATAATCCCATTGTATATCACCTCTAAATCAACACCAATGTAATTAAATTTAAAAAAATAAAAAGGAATTTGATGTTCATTCTAGACCTGTTCCCTAATTCCCTGGTTTGGTTCCTGACTGCCAAGGCACCCCACCCAGCCCCAACCCAACTCAAACTCTCCTTTCTATAAATAATTTAGTTTCTTTTCTGTAACTGAATTCCAGTTTTCCAGAAAACTGATTTAACATAGATCCTAAACCATTTTAAACCAAAGGAAACAAACAATATAATGCTTAAAATTTAAATTGAGATGGAAAATTAGTGTTGTACATTTCAAGTATTCCTTGGGCTTTTAAACTCAACCTAGATTTTTTTTTTTTAACCACTTGGTATAGTGCAATCTTGCTTTGATCACTGTTCCTGACAAAAGGTGAGAAGCTGCCATTTCAAACATGAAATCCTGGAAAGAGAACAGCTCTTCAAGACTTCTTGGACTTTGACTAAGGCATTTTTATATCCATGAGGATGGCAAATTCAGTATATGACACGGTTACTAACAATGGAAAAGATAAGGGCACCTGTTAACTACTGAGTTTTACAGAGACACATTTATACATTCTTCCCTTGTAATGACAATATTTAATGATAACAACTATGATTACAGAGCAGGAACTTACAATAAACTTGTAAGGATTCTTTAATAAAAAAGAGCTTTACAACCCAGCTCTGTTAGGTTATGAAATATTCCCTATTACTCCTGCATTACTGCTTTTATCTCTGAAACATTTGAAAAATATTTTTCTGTGAATTACTAGGCTGAAGGGAGCACTTTTTAATTTTTATTTTTTGCCAGTCCTGGGGCTTGAACTCAGGGCTTGGCACTGTCCCTGGACTTCTTTTGCTCAAGGCTAGCACTCTATCACTTGAGCCACAATGTCACTTCTGGATTTTTCTGTTTATGTGGTGTTGAGGAATTGAACCCACAGCTTCATACATGCTAGGCAAGCATTCTTCCACTGATCCACCTTCCCAGCCCAGAATGAGCACTTTTATTTAAATTACAATTATCTCTGGTAGACTTTGGCATCTTTTTTTCCATTAGCTGAATATTTCAACTGTATTCTAGAAGAAGGCTTCTGATTTCCATCTCTTGAGCTTCTCCCCCATTTTGAGCACTGTATCAATTTGTTTTTTGAAGTTCCTATCTTTGGAATTTTTCCTTTGTCCATTGAGCTAGTTTTCTGGAGGTGAGGATATAGCAATAGTGGATACCCATCTGGGGGGTCCTTTTTGCTTGTTTGGCATCATTTGTTCTTTATCTACATCCTTCTGAAGTTTCAGTGCTAATAACATAACCTGTACTGCTCTTCTCCTTTATGTCTCTCAAAAAGTATATACTCCATCAGTTTTTGGGTAAAAAATTTTCCTGTTTCCTTTTGATCTGAAGAAGATTTGGGGAACACTTTTCTTCTTTTTGAAGAAAAGCATAGATCCTTGACTGCTTCAAATGAGGACTCATTTTTCCTTTTGGAAATACCATTACTAGTCAACAGGTGGGGCTCTTTATTTTCTGCTGAATCTATGCTGTTTTCAATCTTCTGCGTCCTACCTGACATAGTACACCCATTCTCTGTGATGCCACCAGGTGTAAATGTAGCTTCTTTAGAATCAGTGTTAGGCCCCTCATGACTCTGACACAATCTTTTTGTCATCATGTGATCTTGTTAGGGCTCTTCCTTCACAGGCATGTAACTGTAGCAAAGGTGACTTTATTGAGGATGCTGCACCTTGTTCCTGAGTTTCAAGGTATATCTGTGGAGAATGTGTTGGCATATCTTCTTTGGTTCTGGTATCTGGCCACGTAGGACTTTTGGCATCACTATTGTCAACTTTCTTAGAGTTTTTTTCTTGGAGTTTTTCCTGTCTTCTTGTACAACTTAAGGCTGTGATGATGAATGAAATTGAGACTTAGGTGACAAATACTTCTGAATATTTCCAGTATTTCTTTGTTTGTTCTTATCTTTCTTTGGTGACTTGGGTGTAACTGTATCAGATTTTCTGGAATTCAGGGGAGAAGCCTCATCAAAATTGTTAATATTGATACTTAGTCTTCTTGCCAGCTTTTCATCACTTTTCAGTTGCTCTTCCATCTTGCTTTTGTCTTTTTTTCTGCCTCTTCTTCCTCTGCCAACAATCTCTGTATGTACTCTTCACTAGCTTTATTTTTTTCTTCCTCAGTGGATGGTCATTCTGCCTCCACCTTGCTTATCTCTTCTTCATACTCTTTCTTCAGTTCCTCAGGTTAACTTAATAGAAAAATTGACTGTTAGTTGTCAGTGATTTCCTCTGATTCTTGCCCAAAGACCCTAAGAAAGTTTTCAGTTACATTCAAAACACCATTGACATAAAGAATAATTTTTTTTAATTTTTTTTATTGTAAAGATACTATACAGAGGGTTACAGTTACATGAGTGAGGTAATGAGTACACTTCCTCTTGAGCATTGTTACCCCCTCAATTGTTTTCCCCCTACCATCCCCTCCCTCCCTCCCTTCCCCAAGGTTCTTTTTTTTTTTTTTTGATTGTGATTAAGTGATTACTTAATTTCCGGTAATTCACAGTATTGTGGAATAATGATGCTCGTTTAAAGTCACAAGTTCATTCTAACTTTCCTGGAGCAAATTGTCTATCACAGTCTGTTAATATATAACGGTGCTCACATGTTATATACCCTATATGTGATCAGCAGCATGGGGATATTTGGTAGTGGTTCAACCAGATGAGTGGGAGTTCTTTGTTTCTTAAGTCCTGTTAGTTTTGTCATATCACCTAACATTTTGGATTTATCATCCACTTATCAGGGAGACCATGTACTGTTTGTCTCTTCGTTCTTGGCTTACCTCGCTCAACATGATTCCTTCTAGCTCCATCCATTTCCCTGCAAATGCCATTATTTTGTCATTTCTAATGGCTGCATAATATTCCATTGTGTATAGATACCACAATTTTTGGATCCATTCATCTGTGGTGGGGCATCTAGGTTGTTTCCATATCCTAGCTATTGCGAACAGTGCTGCAATAAACATGGAGGTGCACGTGTCCTTGTATAATGGTTCCTGTTGTTCAGGGTAGATGCCTAGAAGTGGTATGACTGGGTTGTAAGGGAGGTCAATCTTTAGCTTTCTAAGGACCCTCCAGACTGCTTTCCAAAGTGGTTGTATAAGTGTACATTCCCACCAGCAGTGTAATAGGGTTCCTCTTTCTCCACATCCCCTCCAGCATTTGTCGTTGGCTGATTTGTGGATGTGGGACATTCTGACTGGGGTAAGGTGGTATCTCAGGGTTGTCTTTATTTGCATTTCCTTCACCACCAGGGATGATGAAGATTTCCTCATGTGTTTCTTTGCCATTTTTATTTCTTCATTTGAGAAGTCCCTCTTTAGTTCCCTTGCCCATTTAGTAATTGGTTTGTTAGGTTTGGGAGGGATTAGTTTCTTGAGTTCCCTGTATATACAGGATGTTAACCCCTTGTCTGATATATTGCTGGTAAATATTTTTTCCCAATTAGTTGGTTGTCTTTCTAGCTTGGTTGCGATAGCTTTATCTGTGCAGAAGCTTTTTATTTTAAGGTAGTCCCATTTGTCGAGTCTCTCTCCAATTTGTTGTGACCCTGGGACTCTGTTCAGGAAGTTCCTTCCTGTGCCTATTAGTTCAAGTGTCTCTCCTACTCTGTCCTGCAGTAGTTTCAGAGATTCAGGTTTAATGTTAAGGTCTTTAATCCATTTTGAGTTGATGTTGGTGCATGGTGATAGGCTGGGGTCCACTTTTAGTTTTCTGCATGTGGCTGTCCAGTTTTCCCAGCACCAGCGGTTGAAGAGGCTGTGTTTCTTCCATTGTATGTCTTTGGCTCCTTTATCGAATATCAGCTGCTTGTAGGCCTGCGGATTTATTTCTGGATCTTCTATTCTGTTCCATTGGTCTTCGGGTCTGTTTTTGTGCCAGTACCATGCTGTCTTTGTTATTATAGCTCTGTAGTAGAGTTTGAAGTTCGGCATGGATAGCCCTCCCATATTGTCTTTATCCCCTAGAATTGTTTTGGCTATTCTAGGTCTTTTGTTGTTCCATATGAATTTTTGGACTGTTTTCTGTATTTCAGTGATGTACGTCATTGGGATTTTAATAGGAATTGCATTGAATTTGTATATTAGTTTTGGAAGTATTACCATCTTTACTATATTAAGTCGGCCTATCCAGGAGCATGGGAGGTCTTTCCATTTCCTAGTGTCTTCTGCAATTTCTTTCTTTAACTTTTTATAGTTCTCATTAAATAGTTCTTTTACATCTTTGGTTAGGTTAATTCCTAAATATTTTATTTTTCGGGAGGTTATTGTGAATGGGGTTGCTCCCTTTATTTCCCTCTCTTCCTGTACATTATCAGTGTATAGGAAGGCAACCGATTTTTGTGGGTTTATTTTGTATCCTGCTATTTTGCCGAAGTGATTTATGATTTCTAAGAGTTTGGGATGGAGTTTTTGGGATCGTGGAGGTATAGTATCATGTCGTCTGCAAAAAGGGATAGCTTAACTTCTTCTTTCCCTATGCGGATCCCTTTAATGTCTTTTTCTTGCCTTATTGCCCTGGCTAAGGGTTCTAGGACTATATTGAAGAGGATTGGAGACAGTGGGCATCCTTGCCTTGTTCCTGATTTTAGGAGAATTGGTTGTAGCTTTTCCCCATTAAGTATAATATTGGCTATGGGTCTGTCATAAATGGCTTTTATTGTTTTTAGAAATGTTCCTTCTATTCTTATTTTCTCCAGAGCTTTTAGCATGAATGAATGTTGAATTTTGTCAAAGGCCTTTTCTGCATCTGTGGTGATAATCATGTGATTCTTGACCTTGGCTCTGTTGATATGTTGGATTACATTTATTGACTTACGTATGTTAAACCATCCCTGTGTCTCTGGGATGAAGCCTACCTGGTCATAGTGAATTATTTTTTTTATGTGTTTCTGGATTCTGTTAGCTAGAATCTTGTTAAGGATCTTTGCATCTGTGTTCATCAAGGAGATTGGCCTGTAATTCTCCTTTTTGGTTGGGTCTTTGCCTGGTTTGGGGATGAGTGTGATATTGGCTTTGTAGAATGAGTTTGGGATAGCTCCCTCCTTCTCTGTTTCTCTGAAGAGCTTGAGGAGTATGGGTATTAGTTCTTGTTTAAAGGTCTTATAGAATTCTGCTGTGAATCCATCTGGTCCTGGGCTTTTTTTTGTTGGAAGACTTTTGATAGCTTCCTGTATCTCATTATAGGATATTGGCTTATTTAATTGGTTAACTTCTTCTTTGCTCAGTTTGGGCAACTTGTATTTCTCTAAAAATGCATCCATTTCTGCCCGATTTTCTTCCTTTAGAGAGTATAGCTTTTGAAAGTAGTCTGTTAGAATTGTTTGGATATCTTGGATACGTGCTGTGATGTTTCCCGTGGCATCCCTAATCCTATTAATATGGGTTTCCTCTCTTCTTTTTTTAATTAATCTAGCCAATGGCCCATCAATTTTGTTTATTTTTTCAAAGAACCAGCTTTTTGTTTTGTTTATTTTGGTTATGGTTTTCTGATTTTCTAATTGGTTAATCTCTGCTTTTAATTTGGTTATCTGGCTTCGTCTAGTAGCTTTAGGTCCCATTTTTTCTTGTTTTTGTAGCTGTTTTAATTGCAACATGAGATTATTTACTTGGTCTGTCTCCATTCTCTTGATGTGGGCACTGAGGGCAATAAATTTGCCCCTCAGGACTGCTTTTGCTGTGTCCTACAAGTTTCTTTGTGAGGTGTTTTCATTTTCATTGAGTTGTAGGAAATGCTTTATTTCTTCTCTGATCTCTTCTGTTATCCAGGCATTGTTAATGAGTGTGCTGTTCAATTTCCATGTATTAGAGAAATTTCTGCGGTATGCTTTGTTATTGAGAGCTAGCTTGATTCCACTGTGGTCAGATAGGATACAGGGGATTATGTCGATCCCTTTGTATTTGCTTAAGTTCCTTGCATGAACTATGATATGGTCTATTTTGGAGAAAGTTCCGTGAGCTGCTGAGAAGAATGTGTACTGTGTTGTTTTAGGGTGAAATACTCGGTAGATGTCAGTTAATTCCACTTGAAGTATGGCCTCTCTTAATTCGGTAGCTTCTTTGCCAATCCTCTGGTTGGTAGACCTGTCCCTTGGTGAGAGTGGTGTGTTAAAGTCTCCTAGTATTATCGTATTGGGATCTATTTTATTCTGTAAGTTTGAGAGCATTTGTTTGACATATCTGGGTGCACCAATATTTGGGGCATATAAGTTGATGATGGTTATATCCTCCTCTTGGATTGTTCCCTTTATTAATATGTAGTGTCTGTCCTTGTCTTTCTGTACTGATTTTAATGAAAAGTTTATTTTGTCTGATATCAGGATTGCAACACCTGCTTTCTTACTGGGGGTGTTTGATTGGTAGATCCTTTTCGACCCCTTCACTCTGAGTTTGTTTGTATGTTTGGCTGAGAGGTGGGTCTCCTGAAGGCAACAGATGGATGGGTCTTGTTTTCTGATCCATTCCGCAGTTCATTTTCTTTTAATTGGCGAATTCAGCCCATTTATATTAAGAGAAAGTATAGAGAGATGCATTGTTGTCCCTGCCATTCCGTTTTCCTAAGTTTTTCTTCTTTCCTTTCCTCCTGTGCTTGCTCAGTTAGACTTTGAGTAACACCTGTTTGGGGCAGGCCCCAGTTCCTGGTTGCTTTCTTCAGGTTGTGTCCCCCGTCTTAGAATTCTTTGTAATGCTGGCTTAATGTTTATGTATTCATTTAGTTTTTCTTTGCTATTAAAAGTTTTCAGTTCTCCATCGAATGTGAATGCTAGCTTTGCCGGGTATATCAGTCTGGGTTGGCAGTTATCGGCTCTCAGGGCTCGTATGGTGCTTTCCCAGGCTTTTCTTGCATTCATTGCAGTAATTCTTATTTTTTTCCCATTGTAGTATAGCTCCTTCTTCATTTTTGCTGCATGCAGGATTGTTTCCTTATTATTCAGATCTATCATTTTTACTATAATGTGTCTAGAAGTGTTTCTCCTGGGATCTTGCTTGTTGGGTGTTCGATAAGCTTTAGTAATGTAGTTAAGATGGTCATTTTTGAGGTGGGGAAAATTTTCATTGATTATATTGTTAAATAGGTGTTGCATTCCCTTGCTCTGGAATTCCTCACCTTTGTCCACTCCAATTATGCGAAGGTTAAATTTTTTACCATTATCTGCTTGCTCTTGAATATCCCTTTGGTTTAATTTGAGTGATTTTTCCATATCTGTCACTTTTTGGTCCAGTTGGTGTATTCTGTCTTCTGTATCTGACACTCTACCTTCCATTTCATTCACTCTGTTGACAGTGGCTTCTATTGTGGTTTGCATGGAGGAAATGGATCCCTTTATGGATTCAATGTTGGTTCTCAGAGTACTGATCTCACCTCTCAATGAGGTATGCATTACCTCTAATTTGGCGTTTATCTCACTTCTTACTGAGGTTTGTGCAGCTTCTATTTTTGCATGCATCTCTTGTTTGATACCCTGTATCTCTTTGGATAGTTCATCCTTGTGCTCTTTCAATTTCTGATCAATTTCTCGCTTCATTTCTTGAGTCATTGCCTCCAGCAACCCTTGGATGTAGCTTTTGTCTTCCATTCCTGCTTTGCTCCCACTGGGGCTCTCCCCTGCATGGCTGCTGGCTTTTGAGGTGAGCTTGCTGTCCTGGGTGGTGGTAAACCTTGTGATTTTTCTCTGTGATTTTCGCATGGAGGTTCAGGAGACTGCTCTTCAATTTTGTTTTGGTGTGTCTGTCTTTGCTTGGTTGCTGATTCTGTATTGGTAGAGAGAGTCTGTGCCTGATCTGGGTTCTGTTGGGAGCCTATTTCCAGCTGCTATTCTGACTTACTTAGGATTCTCAGCTCTCTGCTGTAGATTGCTGGCAGTTCCCGCCTTTGGAAGGGTTGAGCAGCCTAGACTGCTTGTGTTTGCTCCTACGGGTGCTCTTGTGAAGAACAGATGCTCTGGATGCACTCTCCCAAATACTGGAGTCTGCTATGGGCTCCTGATGTGTTTTTGTTTGTTTGTTTTGGGCTGGTTGTGGGCTTGAACTCTAGGTTTGGGTGCTGTCCCTCAGCTTTTCAGCTCAAGGCTGGCACCCTACCATTTGAGCCCCAGCACCACTTCTGACCCTTTTTGCTTTTGTGATGCTGAGGAATCAGATCCAGGGCCTCATACATCCAAGACTATCACTCTATTGCTGAGCCGCCTTAACAGTCTGAGCTCCTGCTTACTATCAGGTGCTGGCAGCCTGTGTTGCCCAATTCCCAGTCTAGGGTATATGGGTGGAGTTTTGGTGGGGTTTGGGCTTCTCTTGTCCTGGGCCTCCAGGTCTTTTGTTGTCACAGGCGTGCTTCCCGGGGAGTGTTGTTTCCTGGTTTTCTCCCCTCTGTTGAGGCGTATGCTCAGCTTTTTACTTCAATTGGGAGGAGTTGGTTGTGTTGTTCAGGCGCCGGATCCCCGGGCCTGGTTCCGGCCCCAGCCTGGAGCGCGCTTGGTAGGCCTGTGCTGATGTGTGTACCACCTAGGTTATGCAGCCTGGAGCGCACTCGTTAGGCCTGTGCTGATGTGTATACCACCTAGGTTATACAGCCTGGGGGACACAGTTCAAATTTCTTCCACTATTGGTAGTCTTGACCCAGGGGCGCTGTTCCTGGCTTGGGCATTTAAGCTCCCTTCCAGGGGTGCTCTTGCTCTAGCCTGGCCAGCTAAGTGTGCTCCACGGGCTGGTGGAGCTCTCAAACAGTTCCCAGTTTTAGTGGGTCCTGTGGTCCGGGTGTTGGGGTAGGGAGTCTAGGTCAGGGTCTGGGGATTCCCTCCAGCTCTGGTCTCCCTTGAGGGATACACTTCCCCTGTGGGGTACTCACCCTGGAGCTGGTTGTTTCTGTGTGGTGTAGGTCGTCAGTTGTTGTTGCAATCCGGGCTGGGTTGGGCGGTGGTGGCTCTGTGTGATTCTTTTCTGTCTCTGCCTCTGTCGAAGCTGTCGGGTCAAAAGTGTCCACGCTCAGGCAGCTTCTTCGCAGTACCTCTGGGGTGCAAGCGGCCCAGCCAGGTCGCTGCGATCGAGATCGGGCGGGCGGGTGGTCTGCCGATAGGTCCCTTTGTCGCGCTGCTGTTGCCAAGCAGCTTTGGCGGGATGGAGCCTCTCTGCTCGGGTGGAGAGTGGGGGGGGGTGGGATCCTCGTGGAGACTCCCGGCTGGTAGGTTTCTCTGTTCCTGGCGATCCGCTGTTCTGCAAACCAGTACCTGGTGATCTGAAAGCGGCCCCCTGTGTCTCTGCTGTGACTCTGGGGCTCCCACAGTCCCCGCTGGGCCGGCTGGCCGGCGGCTTGTCGCACTGCCGCGCGGCCAGTAAAGGTTGGGGGAGGGGTCTTCACTTTTCTCTGTTCTGAAATTCTTCTTTTCCTCTTTCTTTTTTTGTTATTCTCTGCCTCTGGTTTTTCTCTGAGTGTTCATCTTTTTGTTGTTGTCGGTCTCTTGGGGAGATTAAGCGTTGGAACTCGAACTCTCTTTTTGGTTGGAGACAGCTATGGCGTTTCCCTACTGCTCCGTCGCCATCTTGGTCCCCCCTCCATAAAGAATAATTTTTAAATAAAGTTGTGCCACATATACCATCTCAATCAGTTAGAAAGGTTGTCACCAAAAAACCCACACACAAACCAAAATAACAATAAAAACAAATGCTGGCCAGGATGGGGATACAAGGAAATTTCCGACACTATTATTGGTAGAGAGACTTGATGAATTCCAAGTGTTAATGAGGGAATGCATATCAGCTTTTGCTGGCTCTGAGAGGTCTTGCTGCTGATGAAAAGCAATTATTTGTTAAGATTTATGCTGATTGGCTAGTGAGCAGGAAAGGTACTTTAGCATTTTATATCAGGACATGCCATGTTATTTGTATTACTGTGTTGGGCACCTCCTAAGAAACTGGATTTGGGGTTGATGTGGAGCTCAGGGTTTTTTCCCATTTAAATATCTTATTTACCTCACATGTTTCTTGAGAGAATGAGAAATAGACTGGGGTAGTTGTCTGAGGAAATCAATCCTGAGTCAGCACAAGGCAGGTGCTCATCGGTAATGTGCTACTTCCTATGGGAAGTCCTCAGATGAGAAGGCTCTGAGGGTGGCTGAGCACTGGAGGAGTGAGAGGAAAAGGTGAGTGGGGCAGGATATAGGATGTATTGTGAGCATGAAGTCCTGAGCTGGGTACAGGTTAGGCTAGTGGAATGTTACCTATGGAGGCTGATCCTGGAGTCAGGAGTGAGCTTGGTCAGAGACCTAGATGCCAGGCCTAGGTTCAACTCAGGTGTGGGGCCAGTTGTAGGGTCTGACTCTGTCCACCTTGTCTCATTTAGAGGCTGGATGGACCTCAGCCAGCAACTGGTATGGCTAGTAGCTTCAATGGATAAGTGGCTGGACAAATCATTGATTCTATTTTTTCTTTTTAATATATATATATATATATATATATAAATATAGTTAGATATATATATCTATATCTATATTGGATTCCAAGCATGAATAATGAACTTTTCTTCCAATTATGATTAGAGGTATATGAAAAGGACAAGATAATTGGCTGCCAACTTTGAGTTCTAAATATAAAACTAAACAATAGTCAAGCCCTTTCCTATGCCAGGCACTGTGCTGATCATTGCATTTTATCATTAAAGATTTTCAGAGCAGATATGGGACCATTCCATTCCCAGAAGAGGAAACTGAAGAGCAGAGAATTCCTATCGCTTCCCCAGTCATATGGCTTGTAGGTGGTGAAACTAGATTTTTGAGTCCCAAAAGTCTAACTCAGTCCTTGTAACAACTCTACTAACTCATCCTATGCATAACCCATGGCCATTATAGAAAAGTCAAAATATGTACAGCCTCAATATGTATAGCTACAATTAGGGTTAATATTAACAAATCCATGTCATCATGTTTTATTGTAGAGTATGGTATTGGAGTTGTGTCAAAGTATCTATTTGTCTATTCTTACAGATTGCAACTCCTCTTTTTTATGGCTATCATAATATATCCATAATGTTATAATGGCGTTGTAGCATTTTCTAAATACTTAATCAGACTAAATTCTTGCAAGAAGTAAAAATTATGCAGTTCTTATACTACATAAAACATCCAAAGATATTTCAAGAACAACAATTTTGAATTCCTGCACTGAGCTATGACTTAGTGGGTATGTTAAATTTAGCTCTCAATCAGTCCCGTGTTAGCTGTGTGGGATCTGCCGAGTTTCCCCGTGTATAATTTTGTGAAAGTATATCACGTCTCTAAAAAAGCAAATGATGTCCTAAAAGCATGGTGAAAGTGAATGTGTGTAATTGAAGAGATTAACTAAAAAATTAAAGATTTATTGAAAGGTAGCATTTCTTTAGAAGGAGTTAGGTGATTTTTCAGGAAAAATGAATCAAAACATCTACTATATTCAAGAAAAAGAGCATGAAATGAGATTTAGCTTTTGGCAAACACTACTAATATGTACAACAGTAAATTTTGTATCAATAATATAGTCTATCCATGTAGTTTCAAGTTATGGATGCTCAGCTCTACTGTAAGTAAGTTGAGTAATTTTAGAATATAGGTATAGGTAAGTCAAGTAATTTTGGAGTATGTAGTTCTGCATCCTGAGCATGCTCATTTTTTTCAATAGTCTCTTTGGAATCATATTTTCTTGGATACCAAGGGTCTACTCTATGTGCATCTTAGATTTATTATATACTGTCTAATTGTTCCTCAATGGCATCATCAGCAAAAATTATTGGAATTGAGGTTTTCCCTATCTTAGCCTCCTGAGTGGTAGCTAGGATTACAGGTGTGAGCCACTGTGCCTGGCTTGGATCAAGTTGGAAGTTAATTTATTGGCTGAGGGGTAAACAGATGTTAAGATGATGATCAACTCCTCCTTAGGAACCTCCCAGGAACCTTTCTGTGCCCTGGGAACCTCTTCTTGATGGGCAAACAAGGATAGTGGGTTTCCTGGGTGCTAGGTTGGCCGTAGCCATTGGGGTAGTCCTGACCTAGGAGTGGGCACAGCTTTCTGGGATCAGGTATGTTCTGAGGCTCTCAGGGACACTGAGCCTGGGAACTCATGCTCTGGGCTGCCTGCTTGAACCAACCTTTCCCCCTCTATTTTTGCAATAGTGAACAATGCTTGTCTGCTGTCAGGCACCAGCTGGGACAGCTGGCTGAGGGTCCTTTTTCATGAAATTGGCCATTTCAAAACACTGCTGCACAGCTTCAATGGACTCCCAGGCAGAAGATGTATTTCCTTAGAGCAAGAGGCAGAGAGTGAGGATGCCATGTACAGAAACCAGATCCACCTACACTGGGGTCCCAGGGTGATGAGGGTGGACTTAAAGCTCCTATAAGCCCATAGGCCCCTCTGGAACAGCAGGGTCCTCGTTCCAGGGACTCCCATACGCAGCAGCATGTAGTTTGCTCAGCTGCCTTGGCCTCAGGCTCCGTTATGGTTCTCACATTCTCTCATGGGGACCCATCTTGCCCTCTGAAGGGAGTGCAAGTTCTTGCAGGAAGGATGTCATTTATTTCCATGAATACTAATCAGTCCTGTCGCTGGGAATGACTGGGAATAGAAGTTAAATGTAGCTCTGCCTCATTAAGAAATTTTAACATTGGTGATTTTCTTCCTTTCCCCATGCGGAAGCTAAAAATGAAGTCTCTTCCATTTGTCAATGTGGTGGTCACGGTAGTGGGTGTTAAGGATACCCCTCGTCCTTGTCTTGCAGGCTTTAAGAAAGGTGGGAGGTGGGGTAGGGAAGGGTAGGGCAGCCAATCCAGGATAGATAAGAGACTCAGAATATTTGTAGCTGGGAGTCTCTGCCCTTCTGAATAGAAAAGGTATCGATCCCACTGGCCCTCTCCATCCATCAGTTACCTGGG
This sequence comes from Dipodomys merriami, assembly GCF_024711535.1. Taxonomy (NCBI): domain Eukaryota; kingdom Metazoa; phylum Chordata; class Mammalia; order Rodentia; family Heteromyidae; genus Dipodomys; species Dipodomys merriami. The sequence goes on along the minus strand of NW_027205381.1, from coordinate 4,864,027 downwards.
GCCATCCTGGCTCCTCTACTGAATGGGCCAAGCCTTTGTATCTATATGGCCCTGACCCAGGCACTCACCAATCAGAAGACAGAGCTGAGAGCCAGGAATGTTGTATCATCCATCACCACTTAGCCTAAACTCAAAGTGCATGCCATGGTTAGGTTGTGTTACCCAGCTTCATGTTTTAGGGACTGCTCAGTAACTAAAGAAACATGGTCTTGATATAAAATGCCATTGTCTTGGGAAGTCCTGAAAGGAAGCTGGTTCCAGAGGCCTTGACATACACCACGAGAGTGTCATTCCTTTGGCAGATTTTTCTTTTGTTTGAGTAAGGGGGAGAAGTGCGGTAGAATTGTTAAATGATCCCCAATGGTTGTATAATTCTCTTTTGTCCACTGTGGCTGGAACTTGTAGATAAGATTTCTCTCCCACGATGGGTTTCTAAGGCAAAGATGCAGGTCCTTTTTAGATGTAATTATTTCTTAGCATTAACAACTTGCCTGGAGAAGACTTGGTGGACAGGCCATCCTGTTGGGTCCATCCTCATGTGAGGATAATCAGTGTGTGCTTTCCCTACTCTTTAGACACTCAAACATTTGCCCCTTTGACGCTTTGCCATCTGTTATGGGTTTGAAGATTGGCACAGACCTCCAAGGGCCCACATATTTCATTGGTGATTCTTGTATGAGCTGTTTTTATCATTTGGTAGTTTTCACTTCTTTTCTCTGTACTTAGAAACTGAAATTCAGCATTGCGTTGGTGGCTTACACATCTGTAATCATAACTATTCAGTAGGCTGACAACTGAGAATCGTGGTTCAAAACCAGCCTGGGTAGCAAAGTCCATGAGACTATATCTTTAATTAATCACCGGAAAACTGGAAGTGGTGCTGTAGCTCAAAGTAGTAAAGTATCATTTTTGGGCAAAAGAGGTTAGGGACAGCACCCAGGCCTTGAGTTCAAGCCCTATGACAAACAAAAACAAAAACAATAAAAAGAAGAAACTATAATTCAATGAAAGGTGACTTGGTGAAGTTTGTTTTCTCCTTTTATATTGAGCCTATAGGTGCCCTTTTAATGTAGAAATTTATGAACTCATTTCTGAGTATTCTGATTAATTTATTCAATCAATCAATCATCATCATCATCATCATCATCATCATCATCATCATCATCATCATCATCATCATCACAGTAAAGAGTTTGGTCTCAGGCCCTCATGCTTGTGAAGCAGGTACTCTACCATTTGAGTCATGCCCCCAGCACATTTTTTGGGGAAATAGTCTCACATTTATTCCCAGGCCAACCTTGAGTATGATACTCCCATTTACGCTTCCCACATAGCTAGGATGAAAGGTATGAACCATTGTATCCAGTTTTTTTTTTAATTGTGAAAATACCATACAGAGGGGTTACAATTACATGAGCAAGGTAATGAGTACATTTCTTGTCAAGAATTATTGCCTCCTCCTTTGTTTCCCCTTCCCATCCCTTCCTATCCAGTATTTTTTTGTATCTAGCTTTTTATTGGTTGAGTTTGAGGTCATGTGGTATTTTTGCCTACGATCACTTCAAATTACAGTTCTCTCAATCTTTTCCTCATGTGGCTAGGATGACAGGCATGAACTACTGCACCCAGCTGCATCAGTATTCTCTCCATTTTCTCTTTGCTGTCAGCAATTCTTATTTACATGTTGAGTGGCCATTAATTCACTAGTTTCTCTCCTGTTTACAATGCTTGTCTTTATAGTCTTGGAGATTTCAAAACTTTTATTTTTCTTTTGCTTTCACTGCTATGTGTTTAGTTTCCTAAAAGTTATTTTTTTGTTAACTAAAATTTCCTCTTTTATAGCACCCTATTCTTGTTTTATAAATGCAGATTTTAATTATAGCATTTTAAAATTAAGTTATTTTTCTTATTTATGTAGTAGTATAAAGGGTTTCAACTACTGAACATGTCAATTAATGAGCACAATACATCTCAATCAATATCCTCTTCCCTCCTTTTCTCCCATTTTTCTCAACTTCATCCATCCCTTCAAGTTACCTGCTTCCATTTTCACATATGTACATTGAGTATAATGGGCTGTATTAGCCACAAGTCCTCCCTCTTCCTCCTCTTCCTCCCCTTCCTCCTCCTTCTCCTTCTTCTCCTCTTCCTCCTCCTTCTCCTTCTCCTTCTCCTTTTTCTCCTCCTCTTTCTTTTCCCCTTCCCTTCTTCCTCTTCCTCCTCTCCCCTCCTCCTCCCCCTCCTCCTCCTCTTCCTTCTCCTGTTCCCTCCCCCTCCTCCTCCTTCTTTCTTTTTGTGCCAGTACTTAAGGTCTGGGTAATGGCCCTTAGCTTTTTTGCTCTTTTTTTTATACTCTACCTCTTGAGCCACAGCTGGGCTTCTGGCTTTTTAGTGGTTAGGCTTGGACTTTCTTGCCTGGGCTGGCACTGAAGCTTGATCCTCAGATGTCAATCTCCTGAGTAGCTAGGATTATAGGCATGAGCCTCTAGTGCCCAGCTCCTTTCTTTTCTTTGGAAAGGTTTTCTTTAGCACACACGACCATCTGTTCATGATAAAATGTGGGAACATAAACAGGAGATAGGAATCTGAGGGCTGGGGTGAGTCTTTGCTATGGAACTCAGTCCTAGGTGCTAGCATCTTTATGTCTTCCTCTTAGGCTGGACAGAGAAGAATCTTTTAGTTCCTGTATGGTGGGGGGCGGGGGACGGGGATTGTCTTTAAATATTGTTCTTATTTTCAGGATTGTAGAGCCAACAGGTGAGGAGATGTATGCAATCATTTTATTCAAAGACTCTAAGACATGTGACATCATGGTGGTGGTGCTGGTGGGGCACTTGCAGAAGCACCAGGTGTGGGCAGAAGACAGAGCAAGTGGGGAGATTGGCAACATATGCAGACAGTGCTGTGAAGCAGCTGTGCAGGTGCAGGTGATCCAGAAGGCATGGAGCCATCCTAGGCAGTAACTGCAGCCTACTGGGTCCAGTTAGTGAGCCAAGTATAGTCTAGAGACATATCATCTCCATCTGGCACCAAACCACTATGTTCATGGTGCCAAGAGCTCTGGAGGCACGTAAGATTTGTTTTTAATCAGATGTAGTGAGACATACAGACATAGACATGACATCATAATGAAGGATTTTTTTTTCAAATGATGGTGAAAATAGGAGGTATGCATGCCAAGATGAACCCCATGGGGAAGCACCAAGAGAGGCCAGGATGGAGAGGAAGTAAGGGAAGACTGGACCAAGCTCAACTGTGATTTGTCCTAGCAGGAACAAATGTGACATTGAAAGCAAATTAGGAACAAGTGATTTAAACACTTCCAGCATCTCTGTGGCTTGGGGCTGGCCACACATTGGGGCCTGGCCCTGTGAGTGATCACACTGAGTATTCAGTAGGAGCATGAGAGCTCAGCTGAAAGGTAGTTGGAGGTGAGGGATCAGGCTTGTTGGCTTGTGCTGAAGGTACATTCTAGCTGGGTGATGGTGCTCACACTAGTAATCCTAGCTACTCAGGGGGCTGATATCTGAAGATCAAGGCAAGGTAGACAATTGTTGGCAATCTCTAGGAATTAAATTAGCTGTGCTGGAAAGGGGTGGAGCCTTTCAGGGTCAGCAGTGCCCCACATAGCAAAACAGAGTACAGAAAATAGAGAGATGGTCAGTACAAAGGTCAGAGACCCACTGACAGCAGTGTGGGCAAGGGGGAGTTAGACCCTCCAATAAATCATCCCAGCTGGCTGAGTGCCAGTGGCTCATACCTGTAACTATAGCTACTCAGAAGTCTAAGATTTGAGGATTGTGGTTGGAAGCCAGCTGGGGCAGGAAAGTCCATGAGACCCTTATCTCCAATTAACTACCTGAAAACTGGAATAGCGCTGTGGCTCAAAGTGGTAGAGAACTAGCCTTGAGGAAAAAAGCTCAGGGACAGTGCTCAAGGCTCTGAGTTCAAGCCCCACAACACACACACACACACACACACACACACACACACACACACACACACACACACACACACACACACACACACACACACACACACACACACACACCATCATCCCATTCCAGCTGCACAGTATCCAGAAGCCACCTGTTTGGCTCTTCATTTACAGTCTCAAGCACCCTGTCCTTGAAGGACACCCTGTCCTTCAGCATCTGCCTCACCCATGTGGTGCAGAGAGCTCCAGGGGTGCCAGCACCTGGGATATTTGAGCAGTGGTAGAGGTGAGGATGGGAGGAGAAGTCCTTCAGTTCTATTGTTCATGCTACCCAGGCATGGTGGTAATGATAGTGGGTTGAATGCTTGTCAGCCATTGAGGCCACTGTGGGAACCACTATTTTCTCTCCACTGTTGTTTGTTCTCACTGCCTGCGGAGGGCACTTGACGGCTATTTCACTATGATGGCATTTAGGATACCAGAGTCTAGGTTGGATAGGTCTTTTTTCCATTGATAGCATGTGTGTGTGTGTGTGTGTGTGTGTGTGTGTGTGTGTGTGTGTGTGTGTGTGTGTGTGTGTGTGTGTGTGTGTGTGTCTATCCATACTGGGGCTTCAACTCAAAGTTTCTTACTCAGATAGTTTGCTCATAGCTGGTGCTCTCCCATTTGAGCCATTCTTCCAGTTCTGGCGTTCTGTGAGAATTGGAGCTAAGAGTATCTAGGATTTTTCTGCTTGGGCTGGCTAGCCTCCTGCGTAGGTAGGTAGGAGTGTGTAGGTAGGTGTGAGCCACTGGAGCCTGGCTCATTGCTGGCTTCGGATTTGCATTTCAGGCTTATTAATTCACTCACCTCCAAGCTACCAAAGTTTAATTGCTGCGGTCTTTCCCCCGTTCTTCATATCTTTCTGAGTTTATGATTTAAAAAATCTTTTAGTGTAGTTTTAATGAAGTCTCAGGAGGAAACGAAATAGATAAATGCCCTCAATCCTCCACTGGAAACCAGACCTTTTAGGAATTGTTTCTTGATGAGCACACTTATATTTCTAATTCTCTGCAGCCATGTGGATCCATTGAACCCTAAGCCCAGAGGAAGTCAGCACATGGGTTTTCAGCTCTAGCCTGAATCCTGAGTCACTTGCTTGTTAGACACCTGAGAGGTGAGAGTGACTCACACAGCGCCGGAGTCTCCCAGGGCCACAGTGTCTTCTGTGCAGTGCATTAAACAGCTCAGAGAAAGGAAGGTGCTCACTCAGATTCAGGGAGCTCTAGCATGCTCATCTTCCCCATACTTACTTATCTTCCTATTTCTGTGTCTATCATTGGTATTTAAGGCACACATCATATCTTATTGTTTTTCTGTTTCCAAACCTTCAGGGCTGTCTCATCTTCCACAAAACTCCCAAATTCCCAACATTGATCCACAGCTCTGCACTGTCTTGCCTCTGGCTCCCCCATGCTCTTCTTCTCTTCCCTTTGTGTGAGAGGAAATGCATGGTATCCATGTTCATTCATTTTAAAAGCCATGGATGACACCGCATAGCAAAGGATGTTAACAAGAAAAAGGCATAACCCACTTACCAAGGTTTTATGTGCACATGAAAATATAGAAAAATATCCAAGTTTTTGTGTGTAGATTTGATGAAGAAAGTGTAGTCATATCACTAGGAAGTGACACAATGAGTAGGAACTGGTCTTTTGGGTACACAATACATTGATATGCTTGTTCAAGAGACTACTTTAGGGGCCTGAAAACTTAGGAGTTCAGCAATCACTGAGCTCTCTCATTATTTTTGGTTTTGGTGGTACTGGTGTTTGAACTCAGGGCCTGTGCTTTCTAAGTCTGATGCTCTGCAGATTAAGCTGTACTCAAGTCAGCCTCTAGACCTCAATGCCATGACATGTGGACTTGTGTGTGTGTGTGTGTGTGTGTGTGTGTGTGTGTGTGTGTGTGTGTGTGTGTGTGTGTGTGTGTGTGTATACATGCGCTCTAATACTGGGTTTAAATTCAGGGCTTTGCTCTCTTACTCAGCTTTTATGCGCACGGCTGATGTTCTACTACCTGAACCACTCTTCAGCCTTGCTTTTTGCTGTTTAACTGGAGATGGAATCTCATGGACTCTTCTATCTTAGCTGGCATGGTGAGCAGATCCTCTAGCTCGCAGCCTCTAGAGTAGCTAGGGTTCCAAACATGTGTCTGGCTGATTTTCTGTTGCTAATGACAAGTTATCACAGAGTAGGTAGTTTAGGAAAAGAGGTTTACTTTGGCTCGATCCTGGAAGTTCAAGGCCCAGGAATCCATCTGATGATAGACTTTCATCCAAGGTAGTCCAAGGAATTATATGGTGAAACAGACAGTTCATCTGTGTGATGTGTGATGTGTGATGTGTGATGTGTGATGTGTGTGTGTGTGTGTGTGTGTGTGTGTGTGTGTGTGTGTGTGTGTGTGTGTGTGTGTGTGTGTGTGTGTGTGTTCTGGTCTTTCTTATAAAGCAAGTCACCAGGATATAATAAAGGGGCTCATCCTGATGACCTAATCTAATTTTATTCATATTCCAAAGCTTCTACCTTTCAGCACCATGAGATTCCATTAATATGTCACAATGACATTTCTGATGTCATCACCAGAAACTTTGAAGGTTTCTTGACCAGGAGTAGAATGTCATTCTGTGGGACACAAGTCGTACTTTTCTTTTTGGGAACTCCAGGCAGGGAGAGGACCAGGGTGGGAGGAGGGGTGGCTTCCTTCAAGAAGCAGGCAGAAGCTGAGTTAAGAAGCCCATTGGAATTTAGTAAACCAGGCTAACACACAGCCAAGAGTTGGAGGGAGGTGTGACTCCTCTCTGCTGTATCCATTTGCCCATGTGCTAGCTTGGTGCCCTACAGGGCTCAGAGATTTCTGCCTGGGTTAGAGGTAGTACTTCATGTGTGACTGGATGTCTTCAGGTCTCAGAATGGAATAACATGGGGCTGTAGGAAGTGGGTGAGGGGATTCAGGTCAGAATGCTTCTATATTGTAGCTGAGGTGGATTCCAGGAAACAACAACACAGAAAGAACACCAACACGCCTATGATCCAAATAAGCAGAAAAGACTTGACAAATTCTCTTTCCCTAGCTCCATGTTTCATTGGACTGCAAGCACTAGATTGGGCCTGGCGCCCTTTCCTAGGGAAAAGCTTGTTGTGTAGAATTTCTGTCCCATCCCAAAGCAGGGGTTGTAGCTGGGCACCAGTGGCTCATGTTTGTAATCCTAGCTACTCAGAAGTTAGGAGATTGAGATCTGAGGTGCACAGTTGAATCCAGACTGGGCAGGAAGATCCATGAAACTTTTACCTCCAATAAGCTACTTAGAAAAAGCCAGAGTGTCACTGTGGCTCAAGTGGTAGAGCAGTAGCCTTGAGCACAAAGAGGCTCAGGGACAGTGCTGAGGCCCTGAGTTCAAGCCCCAGGGCTAGCAAAACTAAATAAAACGAAAAATCAGGGGTTGTAGTTGCTGTAGTTGAAGATCTGTCCTCATTTTCCTTTCCTGAGTCAGTTGGGCACCTGTTTGTTATGAATTTCCCAGAGCATTTAATCATCCATCTCAGGTGCAGTAAGGTACAGCACCCCATCTTAAAAATGTTACCCTGGCAGTTAATTAAACCTGTTTGAACAACAATGAAGTGCTTCCTATTTGAGTCATAGCGTATGTATTTGGTTTTCTGGGTCATGTTTTGAAACTATCTAGGTAGAATAGCAACTGCTTCAACTCTTTGACTGAGTAGCCATTTATGCTTACAGTCTAATTTCATTTGTGCATATAAATTTAGGGATGAAAGGCTCCCGCCCCCATTTATTATTTGCTCCCTTTGGAAGGAAAAACTCTACCAAAATCAACATTCTTTTATGGATATTTCATAGCTTTTAAAAGAATTGTTACCTCTAAGAAGGGGAAATGAATGTGTTCTGATTGCTTAGTTGCCTTGCAAATCATGTACTGAGCTATAACCACCAACTGACTGATGACCTGACAGCTTGCTGTGTCTAGAAAGATACTGCTCCCCAGATTTCACTGTTCCCACCCCTTCGCTATTCTTAGTCTTATTCTTGAAGATCAAAAACTGTAATTTCCTTTAGAAATGCTCTAGAAGATGTGTATTGTGTATAATGATCAATTTTTCATAAAACTTTACACATTTAGATTATAAAAGGAGAAAGATCAACTTTGGGGGAGGATATTTTGCATGTTTGGTTTTGTCTTTTTCCTTCAGAGAACCCTTCTGATCTTTTCCATTTATTGTGAGGTAGTTTGTCAGTGTTTTTAATTGGAGTATTAATATGAAATTAAAGAAGCTGTTACCCATTAAAACATAATTTATCCAGTCCTGAAAAGTGGCCAGGGAAATAATTTTCTGATAGTATGAGGAAAACATTGGTGACATCCTGGCCAGGACTTGGTGGCTTTGCTAGCAGTGGCCTTGAAACCTGATTTCTGATGTCCACCTGCCTGCCCCTTAAGCTGGCCTCCTGTCTTTTCTGCCCTATTCCCAGAGACGGGGTCCCTCTGAGGCTCCCAGGTTACCCTGCCTTTCTTTCTGGTGTTAGAATTAGGTGAGGCTTCCATGAGCCTATGGGGACTAGGGCAGAAGAGGGTATTTCTGGTTTGGACAGTGACAAGTTATGAGGAAGGAAGAGAAGACAAGAGAATGATACAGGGTTGAGGTCAGGGGGATCTCATCTGTATTAGGTAACTTTTCATTGCTGTGACAAATACTTGAAAAAGCAGTGTAGAAGGGAGGAAAGAATTATTTTGGTTCAAGTTTGAGGCTTCAGTTCATGGGTGAATGGCTCTGTTTTCTCTGGGCCAGTGGTAAGGCGGGCCTGTTGGTAGAATGGGGTGGGGCACGGCTTGGATCCAGCAGCTGGGGATCAAGTCTTCAACACAGAAGTCTCCCTGGGGATGCTTCATACACCACATATCCAGACCATGATGTTGTCTCAGTGCTGGTCCCAGCCGAAAGCGTAAAGGGCAATTAGGATAGGAAGAGATATTTTAATGGAGTGCTTATTTGCAAAAGTAAATATGTGTGAATAGGCAAACTGGAGAGAGAACAAGAGAGAGGGAGGGGGGAGGAGATTGAGAGAGTGGTTGAACATGTAGCCTCCTGGGCCTCAGAACCTCAGAGAGCTCACGGCCCCGGGGTGGAAGTCATTGAGGAGAGAGTGGTTCCATGTCCAGAGATGAGTTCGTTTTCAGAGAGTAGTAGCTTGAGTCTTGATCTTTCTTTATTTCATTTTCGGGAGTCACATCTGGTTCCTGAGAAGAAAAAAGAAGCAGAGAGGGTTTCTACCCTAACCCTGATTTCTTTGATCTCCTTCTGGGAGTTTCCCCTGACCAAAGTTACCCAACAGCAAGAACAAAGCAGCTATGGTTCTGGCAGCACAGTAAGGGAAGGTAGACATTGGGACTTTAGCAATAAAGAGGGGACTGGAACTTGGCTCTCCTGTGTCCTGGATTCCCACCCTGGGAATATCTGCTGATATGCAGGGCTGATATGTAACCCCTTACTTGTTGCCTGAGATCTCTCTCTATTCTGGGTGTTTATCTCCAGTGGCAGAGAGGTGCCTTCAGGCCTTGAGATCCTCAAGCACCCATATTTTCTTTCCTGAAAGGGCTAAGCTCTTTTAGTACCTCATTTACTGGCTCCTCTTCCTTCTTCTTGCACCATAACAAGAAACATCTGGAGACCAAGTGAAGTTAGGGTCAGTCAAGGGAACATGTGTGTTTCCTTGGGAATGTTGGGGAGAGGAGACGGCACTCACCCAGTTAGAGCGATAGCCAGCATTAATCCAGTACAGACTGCAAGGATCAGAGTCCACTTGTAGTTATGCATCATCATAGCTGGGGAGGGAAAAGGGGACCCAGGGGTTGGGAGGTCAGGCAAAGGAGCCACTGGAAGCTATGGTCTGGGCAAATCATGGTTAGGCTTTTCTCCTTGAGAAAGAGTTTTTTGGTAGCAGCATGAGGTGTAGTCAGGAAGGACAGGGAGGCTAGTAAGGAAAGGTTGTAACTCAGGTAAGAAATAAAGAGGCCTGAGCAGAATGGTAGAGGTTAGTAAGAAAAGACAGGAACACATTTAAGATTCATTTAGTAAAGCTACATAGAGGCTCTTCATGCTAAGATGGAGGGAATAAAGTAGAGGATTAAGTGGTGGAAGGCTTGAGCAGAGCAGGCAGGGCAGGCTTGGGAACAGTAAAGACAGGACAGGGTATGTTCCAGACATGTTGACTATGAGGATCCAGAAGCAGATGATTCTAAGGCCTTGGACCTGGACATGAAGATATCAAGAAATTCCAGAGGTGCCACCTTCCTTTACAAGGGAGAGGAAGAACAGCTGAGAAAGTCCTGGGTTGGATAGAGAAGAAAGATGGGCTCCAGGGGTGGGGGTCCGAAGGAGAAAGCCATACAAAATGGAAGGTCACTGACCTGGGCAGAACGAAGGATCATTGCAGGACAGGTGGTAAATCCCACAGTTGGCACACTCCGTGACTTCCATTGTGGACTGGATATCTGTGAGAGGGATGGGCCAGGACCTCAGAGGGGTCAGGAATAGGGGAGGTCTCACCCCTCTCTTGAGCCCAGTCCCTGGACATACTTACCACAAGACTCATTGCAGGCTGCCAAGAAGGTGGATAGTGGAGAAACTGAGGTGCTAGGGAGGCAGAAAGAGCCAGGAGGGGATGGGAGTATTTGCAGGGCATGGGGTTGGGAAGATACGGCAGGCATCTAACCTATGGGCAGGGCAGGGATGTGTGGGGAGAGCCTAGGTTTGGTCTCTGGGTCCGGAGGGTAAAAGTTTGAGTGGTGGACCAGGGCAGCCCCATCTCTTACCCTTTTCCCTCAGTTCATCAGATCTCTCATTTAATCTCTCGGCAAAGAGATTCTTTTGTGAATTAATCTCTTCCAGAAGTGACACTTTATCTGGGTACAACAAGAGAAAGGATGCTCAATTTTATAACTTGCTTGAGATTGCAAATCCATGTTTCCAAGTAGAAATTCCATGGAGCACACAGTGCCCATTTCTTAGCTCTCCTCATCTCAGCATTATGGTCACAGTTGCCCTGGAGAAGGCCTTGGAGGGCTGGGCCTTGTCCACCCAGCCCTAGGGCCCATGGGACACTTGGCTTCCTCACCATCCCGTAGCTTCTTAATGGTTTGGTCTATCTGTTTGAAGAATACGGCTGTTTCTTCTTCCAGTTGGTCCTGATCTAAGAATGGGTCATAGTTAGAGGGAGGTCAGTCAGGAGAGTAAGATCTAGGCCAGGCAAAAGAATGGCCCTTGTTCTCCTGGCCGTGGCTCACCAAGATACCAGAATTTGAGCATGGGGTTGTCCTCCATGAAGAAGGAGTGGAGGCTTTGGGAGAGCTCTGCGGGAGGCCCAGGGCTGCCCCAGAGAACCTGTAGGTCATAGTCCAGCAAGGAAGGCAGCTCTGGCCAGCAGCGGAGACAGCTCTTTCCCACAGTGACTGGCAGGAGACAGATGAGCAGGAGAGGCAGCATCTCTAGTGTCTCTGGTGTGCCCACTATCCTGTCCAAGGTTCCATATGGAAGGCTGGCTCCCTGTTCCCATGGGAACCACATTGTCTTGGCAGAATAAAAGTAAATTCCATGTGGTAAGGCAAGGATTGATCCACTGTGGTGAATTCATGGGTTGTCAGACCCACATGGCACCTCAGTGCCTGGTTGCTTCTCTGAAAATGGAGTTACTGACAATTTGAATACATTGTGAAGATATTTTGAAGGGTCCAGTGAGGATAAGGAGATATGATAGGCAGAAGACTGTTGTACCTTGTGGTACGGTCTCAACCATCTGAATGCCTTTATCTTGTAGGGAACAGTCCAAAAGAATTCTGAAGGCAGTGAAAGAGCAGCATAGTGAAAGAGAATCTGAATCTCCTCATGCTGTTCTGCATTGAAATGGACAGCCATGGAAGAAGCATTTGGAAAATACATTTTCTTATGGTTTATATAAAATAGCAGCTGCCTTGAGTCTGGCCCTGCATGGAGTTAGATGGTTCCTCTCATCAAAGTGTAGACAGAGTATATAGACAGAATCTGATGAAGTTTGGAGAGAGAAACCACCTTCAGTGCAATGCACAATGAAGAAAATCTGTAAAAGAAAAAGCTTTTGAGATTCTTGTCACTCCTCCACTGGCGAGCTCTGCCCTTTCATGCCGTGCTTCTTACCAACTTCTGAATGCCTTGGGTTAGGTTATGGGTAGCTGAAGACCATCACATATTGAAAATACTTCCAATGTGAATATAAGACAAATTAGTAGAACTCAAAGGCAAACATAAACTGCAGGATAAATGAAGGGCATGGAAATATTATAGGAAGCAAAAACTTAGAACACCACTATAATTAAATAGGTGAAATATTGCTCTCCCCAGACATGAAGAAGCAGTTAAATAAAAGTAAAGACCTGGCTGGGAAGGTTGCTCAGTGGTAGAGTGCTTGTCTTGCATGTGTAAGGCCCTGGGTTCAATTCCTCAGTACCACATAATCAGAAAAAGCCGGAGCATTAACCTTGAGGTGAAGAGCTGAGGGACAGTGATTAGGTCCAGAGTCAGGCCCCACGACTGACAAAAAAAAAAAAAAAAAAGAAAAAAAGAAAAGAAAAGAGTAAAGACCTGAGAGTAAGAACAGTTGTTAGGGATTAAAAATAAAACAGCATAAATTTGAAATTATATCAGAAATGTCCCAGATATCAGTATAAAAAGACAGAGGTGGGAAATAAGAAAGAAAAGATAATTAGATTAATATAAGTGTTCCAACACCGAATACAATTCCTCGAGAGTAAGTGAAGATTACTTATAACAGAAATTGAATAGGAAGTACATGCAAAGGGGAATTCCATTATATAGGCACAAAGGTTTGTTGAATAAATAATAGTTGCACTGGTAAATTTAGCCTGCATTAGTTAGGTGGGCTATGTGTTGTGAAGGAAAGTGTGAGTACTGATGACCTATTGCTCTCCCACTGGCTTTGGATAGAGTCATAATTGACTCTGGGTTGAAATGGATTCCCTGACATTTAGGCTGGTGCTCTGAGCTCAAGCCACCCAGCATGCAAGCACGCTGCTTATAATATTTCCGCCAGTGTTATATCAGGTATGAGTTTGCTCCATTGAGCCCATATATGGGAGGAGAGACTAAGGAACCAATAGAAATAATAGAAGAGAAAAAGTTTTAGAACTAAAATAGTAGAGTTTCCAACCCCCCCCCTTGAATACCTACCCTATAGATATGCCATTTTCTAAGAATAAGAAAAATGACTCTAAAGTATCATGTTCCATGGACTGTTGATGATAATGCCTTCTTAAGATCTATATAGGAAGTCAACAGAATGTTTTCCAATTCCAAGAAAACTATTTCCATCTTAGAATTCTTTCCAATCAAATATCAAGGAAGAAGAATGATTAATACCATATCAGCCAGGTTAGATGTAAAACTAACCTCTTTTTACATTGTCTCAGAAAGCTACTGGAGTAAGTAAATCATCCATGAAAGATGATGATGTGGAAGTCAGGACCTGGAACAGTCAAGAGAAGCCCTGGATAATAGAGTGAAAATGGGCTCTTCCTGGGTGGAGAGAAACCTGCAATGGGAAAGAAGCTTCTCAGTTCTTAGCCCTTCTTAGTTTTGAATGATTTTCACTGGTAGGAACAGTCACTCCTCAAATTGGGAGTGAGACTTGAGTGTGGATGTTGAGAATGAACTGTTAAGAGTAGGTCTTTAGAGAGTATGGCACTAGGTCATGAGGAAATGGTTGCACAGGAAAAGCAGTTTTCTATAAGATACAGTAGTACTTGGTAGAATTCCACGCTGAGCTTCAAGCTAAAGCACTGGAGGGCTGCACTTTCTCCCCATTGATTTATATTTTCCCATTAGGGAACTTGCAAAGAGTGCAGGGTTCAGGTATCTACTTGTCTCTGGCTCAACACCTTTATAGTTCACCTTAACATCCTTAGCATCTATTAGGCAAAGGGATATATCAACCATTTGAAGATACATCCAAATATAGAATCACAGATATTGCTGGCTGGAGGAGACTGAAATCCAACCCATTGCCTATTACTGGTGGCACTCGTGAGGTTGTTTTTGCCAGTCCTGGGGCTTGAACTTAGGGTCTGGGCACTGAATCTTGCTGTGCTTAAGGCTAGCACTCTACCACTTGAGCCACAGTACCACTTCCAGCTTTTTCTGTGTATGTGGTACTGAGGAATTGAACCCAGGTCTTCATGTATGCAAGGAAAACACTCTGTCACTAAGCCACATACTCAGCCTTTTTTTTTTTTTTTAAACACATTTACTTGCTTGTCCTGATGTTTTCTTTTTGTTTAGAATTTTATACAGTTATGTGTTATGTGTTGTTTGGATTCCACATAACAAAGGCAGCCCTTTCCATCATCAGTGTTAGCATCATCTTCCTCATGTTTGTTATCACTTTACATCTTGCATGTCTAATACCTTCTGTTCAGGGCAGTGGTTTGAAGACAGAGATCAAACTTCCCCTTTAGAGGCCAAACATAGTGTCAGACTAAGAATTCCTTTACCTTTCCGTGTTTTTGTCCACTTGTTGTTATAACAAAATACCTAAGGCTGGTCATTTAGAACGAATATAAGTTTACTTGACTCACTATTGTGGAGGCGGAGAAGTCTGAGTGTGGCATGGGATTCTGTGTGGCATTTGGCAAGTGTTTCATGCTGCATGGTGGCGTGGTGGATGGCATCATATGGGGAGACACAAATTAGGCAGAGAGAATTCACCTTTATAATAAAATCATGCCCTCAACACTCCCTTAATGAGTGACCATTGATACACGTCTAGTCATGAGAGCAGAGCCTTATGACCCAAACACCTTCCAAAGACACTGCCTCCCCACATGATTAACATATGAACATGGAGATTAGGTTCCTAGTATATGAAATGTGGAGAGGCATTCAAGTCATTGCCATTCTCATACCAGAATCTGGTTGCTTGTCTCCCCAGAATTCTGATGGCATCTCTCATACTGTCCTCTGCTGAAACAAATAAGAATTTGCAACAGGGTCACCTCTCATTTTGACAGGGTTGGCATGTGACAATGTTCCCAGTGTGTGAGTTTTCTTTTGCTGCATGACAAATTGCCACAAAATTAGTGGCTTAAAGAAATACCTTTCTTTTTATTTAATCTGTCATCTAGAAGTTTGGGTCTAGTTGAATGGGGTTCTGTGTTGAAAGCATGTTAGAGGATTGAGTTTATGAATCCCTATCAGGAGATTGGGGTTTTCTATTTTCATTTTTTTTATGTAAGGCAATTAAATGTATTTATTTATTTATTTATTTATTTATTTACTGTATTTTGTTGGTTGTTTGAGTTTAGTTTTCGTGAGCTCTTTGTGTATTAGGCCATTTTCAAGGCAGTTAAAATTAAAAACAACCATATCTGTGCATGGTGCCTTTTGATCAGGATTTCCCCTTCCATCAGTTTCCCCCTTTTCACCTATTCTTTTCCCCACCAGTCACATCAAGTTTCCCACTTCCTTTTCCACAGATGTACATTGTGTATTATGACTATTCAGCCACAGTTCTGTTTTTTCATCCATAGTCTCCTTCCCATTACCCCCATCATTTATAACATGTTTCAGCCTCCAAATATTAATTTTGTCTAACTGTATTAATTGTCCAAAAGGTTTACACCATAGAGTATCATTTCTGCATATACGACACGATAGTTACCTTGGTAATTTATATATATATATATAAATATATATATATATGTCCCTGTTTATGTTGACCTGGAAGTTGTCTAAGGGTCTGAGATCCTAATATAAGAAAAACCTTTGCCCTTTGTGCTTCCAGGCATGGCTCATTTCATTCAGTATGCTTTTTTTCAGGTCCTTTCATTTCCTTGCAAATGACATTATTGCATTTTTTTTCTGATAGCTGAATAAAATTCTTTTATCTTTTTATCTACCTATATGTCTGTCTGTCTGTCTCTCTCTCTCTCTATCATATCTCATATCTTCTTGGTCAATTGTCCTTTATAAACAATAGTTAGATGCTGCAAAGAGGTGGAGATTCCGTATCCATTAAGGTATATTTGTTTTAGTTCACAGCTTCAGGGGTCTAAGTCTGTGATCAAATGGCTGCTCACTTTGGTTCTGTAGCAAGGCAGCTTGCAGAGCAGTGATCCCATGATAACTTGCTCACTTCATGGTGGCCAGGAAGGAAAAAGAAAGAGGAAGATATCAGAAACCCTCTTTGAGGCTACATCCCCGTGACCTCACTTTACATGTAGCTCCATTGTTGTAAGGCCTCAGCATCTGACAGTGATGCCCCAGCTCTGTGGAGGGCATCTTTAATAACGTGGGTCTTTGGAGGACACTTGGCTAAATCACAGCAGTTGTTTACAGAAGTTGTGACTACAGGACTGGCTAGGCCTGGGGGCTGCTTTAAGCCATTAATGGCTATTCTTAGTTCCCTGCTAGTGCTTGTCTTCATAGACTCTTCTATTGTTTGAATCTCTTCCTGCAGGAAAGGTTCAAGCCTTTGATGAACTTAAGGCAACTGAGACCTCAGTTATATCTACAAAATCTCCTCAACTTTTCTTTTGTAGCATAACATAATACCAGGTTAACATAATCATTTTTACAGTGTTGCTACACACCCAAGTGAAAGAGGACATTATATCAGGAGACAAGGACCTTGAAGTCCATTTCAGAACTCTGCAACAGTGCTGACAGCTTCCTGACTACCAGCACTCACTAATGTGGGTTACTAAGGGCTTTGTTCCACACAGTCATTAGTATGACACTAAGTTAGCTGGAGGCATAGCTGAAATTCAGTTCATTCATTAATAACACAGAGTCAATACAATCTTCACAAGCTCAAGCCAAAGTTCTCCATAAGCATCCTCCAGATGTCAACCCACAAGCTCTTCTTCTTACCCATTTGCTAAAAATATATGAGGTTCTCACTGAGTCTTCCAGGATGATAAATCATTAGGATAGTTTGCAGAACCCAGGTCATCACTAGTTGGGATTGCAATTCATAAAGAAGAATTCAAATTGGGACCAATCAAATGAAGAGTCTTATTAGACAAGGCCTGAGAGGTCCCAAACTTGAAATTCTGTGTTCTCAAGTGCATTCCCTTTTTAGTGCACTCACCATCTAGGGAACTCATTTGAGCCTTGGTGGTCAATTTTCACTACTGTGTGGGTATGTGTATTGAGCCATTGACCAATCAACCTCTAGACCTCTTCACCTCCCCCAGATTTGGGCTCAGATCACAAAACTCAGAAAGCCAGCCTTGGTTAGTCTTTCTGGTATAGCCAATCTACAAATGGAATTATACTGTTATTCTGACTATATGTGATCGTATGAGGTCCCATGGGCCCACCAGGAATAGCAAAGATTCTCCTCTCATTCAGGAAATTCTGAGGTTTGGAGGTTAGCTCTCAGAAACAGGGACAAATGATAACCATGTTTTAAATTATGTAATACCACATAAAGTCACTATCATCCATTAAGATTTTTACTATGGATTCACCTGGACACAGGCTTTATAGTGCTTCTGAGATCTCTCTGGAGCTTCTTCTAGGAGGCTATCAAATCATGACGATCTTTTCCTTGGCAGGTGCTGAGCAGTGAGGATATTAGGATTGAGGCAGATATAGCTCTAGGGACAAGTGGACATTACACAAAGTGCACGACCAAATTAACTCACCTGGTTGATGTAATCATCTTAGAGGTCATTGACCTGTAAATCCAGTCCAACTATTACAAAGAACCTTGGTTAAAAGAACATTTGATAACTGCAGCAGGATGGCATCTATCTGGTCAATGCTCCGACAAAGGGTTCAATTTAGTTGTTTGATTTTTTTAAATGAAAAAATTTACAAAAAATTCATTACCAGATGAGCCATCATAAATGAAATATTCATTTCATTTTCTTTCTGCTTAAAACGTGTGTCTTAAAACGCTTTGTTGAATCTTCTTAGAATGATCAGTGGAGCTGCCTGAGGGGAATTGCTCCTGCAGAATTTGCTGGGAGAGAACATTAAAATTGCATGAAGCCACTCATGTAATTTTAATGACCATCAAAAGAATTTTGACTGGAATTGGAAGGAATTTAAAGTGAGATGATGCTCCTGGGAAAAATTGAAATCATGGTTGATCGGTGTTGGAAGAGACAAGGTCAAGTATCTGTGGCATCTAATGGATTCTCTACTGTCCCACCTCCTGGTGGGCACAGATGTGCTCTCCACAGAGAAGGCCCATGCCCTGGGTCTACAAGACAAAGAGACCCAGGCCAGCTCCCTGCTGTTTGTAGAGGATAATGTAGGCTAGAGCTGGGCCTGGCTGGAAACAGGACTCAGTGAAGCTGGTCCAGAGGTTTAAATTCAGGCCTGGTGCCTTCCAGTCATATAGGGTTATTCCACATTCACTCGCTCTCCTTCTTAAGTTCTTTCCATTTCCCACCACCTACCCCAGCTACTGCACCCATCAAATCTACTCACTTCTCTCTACCCTGAGTGATTTCCACATCTTTTTCATCTTTATCACAGGCCATGGATTTGTTTTTAATTAGGTAATTAGTTTCAGACTGATGTGTGACATTCTTTCTAGTTGATTGATGATTCCTTCAGTTCTTACCAGCCTGCTCATAAAAATAGGGTTGCCATCACAATAACATTTTTGAGGTCATCTTTTTGCAGGGGTTTGTCTCCCCTGCTATCAGCAATTGGGTTGTCCCTCAGAGGATGTCCCTGTGAGGCTATGAGCATGCAGCTCATGCAGCTGACATGCAAGGTTCTCTTCTCCCTGTGGAGCTGAGCTCACCCCCTGCCCCTTACACACCATATTTTATATTTCTTCTTGGTTTTGGGTGCAAAGGATTCTTATGCCTTGCTTAGAGTCACCGGCTTTTACAGTTACCTTTATGGGGTCCTGAGTCCCCAACCATTGTTTTGAAGAAGAGGAAATGGCACATATCATTTAGCCACAAATTGAGAGCATAATGCCTGTGTCAAGGGTGGAAGCAAATCTAATGTCAGTGATCTCTTAGGATGGAGATGTGCAGTAGTCCTTTCCCTTGTCTTTAGAAGGAGCTGGCAAGGATAACTAAGTGCTATCTGGTGCATTCTGTGTGCCAGGCACAGGTGCAAATCCAGCTCCCTCAATGGGAAGCCTGTATACACAGTGTGTGCAGGGGTTGGTCTACTGCAGAAGAATGGCCTGCAGGGTGCCTCACCAGCCTCTTGGTTTTTCTGAAGGTTCAAGGCCACAGGCAACAGTGGAATCTGGAAGCTGAAACACCATGTACTTTCTATACTTGCAAGTACATGTATATGTGTGTGTGTGTGCGCGCACATGTGTGCATGAATCAGTCTTGGATGTATACTTTCCACTGCATGGGGCTCCATGCTTCTTCCCACCCTTCTTCAGACTCTGTTCCTAGTACCTGCGTCTTCTTACAACCTCCTGAGCTGCAATTGCCATGGTAAAAATATTTCCCAATTACATGCCTCTCAGGGTCCATAAGCATGCACCCTTCCTTCTAGAGTGTATGATTTCCTTTCTGTGGCCTGAGGAATCTTGTCCTCTGAATGTTAATGGAACACAGTTTTCATTTCAGAACCTGCTTTGTACTGGGTGCTTTGTCCACTAAGTCACACTTAATCTTTAAAAAATTTTGTAATGGATTTATGTAGTGGATACTTCCAATAAACAGATAAGCAATGATACAATAGGAAAATACAAACATTATAAGGATTTTTAAAAAATTTTATTTTATTTTATTTGAGAACATACTGTACAGAGAGGTTACAATTACATGGGCAGGATAAGGATTTTATATTTGTTTAAAGAGTACATTCTTATTCATTAAGAATAAAATACTGTTATTTTTTCCCAAAATATAGAGCTAGATTTCAACAAAGCTTAATAAAATGAGGCACAAGGTTTAATGTGGCAAAACTTCCATAGAAGATTAGGTAATGCAAGATTATAATGTTTTGATGTCTTGGAGGACATTCTCAAAGTAGTTTATTCTTCTTAAGGATTTTACGATTATAAGGTAATATTTAAATTTGACATAATAAACTATATCTTATCCAGAAAATAAAATTTTATCCTTGGATCATATTGCTGAATTACATTTATTTTTACTGTTAGGCTTTAATTAAATACCTAAAAAGACAGCCCTAGTTCTAAATATTTCAGTGTAGAAATTAATAAATCAGATCCATAAAGCAGTATGGAGGTTCCTCAAAAGACTTCACATAGAACTCCCCTATGACCCAGCAATCCCACTTTTGGGCATTTACCCAAATGTTTACAAACAAGACCACACTAAAGCTACCAGCACAACTATGTTTATTGCAGCATTATTTACCATAGCTAAGATATGGAACCAACCCAGATGCCCCTCAGTAGATGAATGGATCAAGAAAATGTGGTATATATACACAATGGAATTCTATGCCTCCATCAGAAAGAATGACATTGCCCCATTTGTTAGGAAATGGAAAAACTTGGAAAAAATTATATTAAGTGAAGTAAGCCAGGCCCAAAGAAACATAGGTCCCATGGTTTCCCTTATTTGTAATATCTAGTATATGTATGAGTCAAGCAGAAAAGGTCAGATAATGTGATGTCAGGAAAATGAACCCTTAGATATGTATTTTAATGTTTTTTTCTTTAATGCATGTGTTTCTAACGCATTTATAAGATTATCTCTTTGTTGCTTTGTATGTCTCTCCCCCACAGTATAACCCCTGCTTTCACTATATTTGATGTCAGTATAACTTGTGGAGGAGATGGGGAAAAACCAGTTGTTTAAGGATACAGGTGGACCCGTTGCAACAATGAGAAGTACAAGTTGTCATGTCCAAAACGAGCTTTGCAACGTCGGTGCGGGGGCGGGGGGAAGAGGGGGGGGGAAGGAGAAGGATTGGGATTGGGGGAGATGGGGGGAGGCTGGGAAAGGATGTGAAGGGTAAACAAAGGAGGAGGCTGCAATGCTTGGTAACAAATGTATGCATTATCCTGCCCATGTAATTGTAACTCCTCTGTACAGTATGTTCACAAATAAAATAAAATTAAATAAAAAATCAGATCCATAGTCATTTGACCAAAGTAAAACGTATATTCAGCATCCTCTGTTGATACTTGGAAGTCCCAAGCGTTATGATCTTTATAGTAATTGTATCGGTCAGGCACACAGGTGGGGGGGGGGGCTGATAACAAACACTGCCCAATCTCAGCAGCTTTGAAAAAACAAGGAAAATTATCTTTCATGTTATATATTGACAGTATGTATTGGTAGGGTGTCCACTTCTTGAGCTACCCAAAGACCCAGAAGATGGAACAGTTTCTCTTGTGGTCCTTGTGGGCCATTTTGCCATGAGGAGGAAGCATGGGAGTTTTCCCCATGGATACTTAATATTTCTGACTGACAAGTGGTAGATGACAGTTCCACTCATCAGTGTGAAATGTGGTCAAATAACCTCTCCTAACTTCAAAGAGGGTACCTCATGTCTGACACTGGTGGCTCACACCTTTAATTCTAACTACTCAGGAATCTGAAATCTAGAGGATTGTGTTTTGAAGTCAGAAAAGCCTGTGAGATTCCATTTCCAAAATTATCAGCAAAAAGTGGAGCTGGAGAGGTAGCTAAAGTGGTAAAGTACCAGCTGTGTGTAACAACTGTAAGCCCAAGACTCTGAAGAAAAAAATGATGGTATCTTACAAAGTGACTGAGAAGTGTGATTCTGTTCAGGACCCAGGAGAAGAGGCAATGTCTGGCACCTAGTAAGGAGAATTCTCTGCTTCATCTGCAAGAAATGCGTGAGCAAAGGATATAAGATGCAGGAGTCACTCCTGCTATAGGTGAAGTTTTATTTTCCCAACTTCTCAATCTTTATGATGGGGTTATTCATAGGATCTTAAAAGGGCTTTGGACCTACATAGAGCCCCAAGCTTGAAAACTTTCTTGTCGTTTGGAACTCCAAGGAAGAAACTCTTGGGTACAGTGGATGACATTGGTTCTTGTCCTTTCCCTCCTGCATCATGCTGTAGCTCCACCAAGGGTGCAGAGTGTAGAGTTGAGACAAAAGGGCAAGCCAAGGTCATAGCTAGAAATCTCCACATAAAGCCATTAGAGACCTTCCCTAAGCCATGTTCTCTGCATGATTACTACAACCTTGGAAGTGTTAGAACCAGTGAGTCTCTTCAGATGATTCTATGATTCATAAGACCCTAAGGGTTCTTAGAGCCCAGTGAAGGCAGTTTCTGGTCTGTGCCAGTGTCCAGAAGGAGGCCACTGATCTGCAACATGGGAATCTCTGGGAGCCAAGGAGGCAGAGGCCAGAACTGAGGAGGGACTCATTACATGAGGACACTATGGGCCATGGCCCAGAAGGAGTAGGTATGAAGTTTTATAGGTGCCTTTTCCCCCCACCCCTGTCACCTCTCCATAGGCAATAGTATCTAGAGCTGGGGGCTGGGATCTCCAGGTCCTATTCTGTTAGAGCAGCCATGCTTGAAGGCTCCTTCTGCAGTGAGGAAGCCCTGTCCCCCAATAGGCCCAAGGGATGAGCATCTGCAGCTGGAATTTCCTTCCTACTTGATTTCTTCATCTCATAGCATTTAGTCTAAGGCTCTGTCCCAGGTGTGCATTGGAGGGCAAAGGACCATCTTCCTTAGAGGAGGACATTTCCCCCCACTTACTCACACCTGCCATAGCCCCTTGTGGTTCCTATCATATGGATGGCATGGCCACCATTGGTCATCTCCAAAACCTTGTGCAGCAGGTATGTCTATCTTTATTTCAAAGTGGGGAAACTAAGGCTTAGAGAGTATTGTGGCTTGTTCAAAGCTGTCAAGGAATGAGAAAAACACTGAACCAGGTCTGACTTCAAGGAAGTGCTACCTATCTATACATCCACTGTGGAGAGAAAAGGGACCTGGAGATGGTACCATGTAGGGTACCATGCAGAACTGCCCAGATTCTGCTGAGCATCCTGCCTGTGCAGTCATGATGGAGGAAGCCCCACTGTGGAACAGTTTATGCTCAAGGTAAACCATCTGTGAACATATCTTTGGGGGGAGCAGCTTGGCTCTGGGGAGGAGGTTGGGGACTACTCAGTCCTGAAGGAACATGGCTATCTGGTAGGTTGAGTTTGGATTGTTCATCTTTATAAAGAACAACATCCTAGTGCCCAGAAATCAGTTCTGGGCAGCAGTTATGAGAAAGTCTGAGAGAGTCTGAATCTCAGCCATAGTTGCTAGCCCACCACTTACTCTGTAGCCATAATGACATAGTTGTAGTAGGAATTTTTTAAAATAATTCATACAAAGAGCTAAGGATACTGCTTAGTACATAGTAAGCTTGGCATTGATGCTGTGGATGGCATACAATTGTAGGGAGAAGGGGTTGGCCAAATCTTTAGCACAGAGCTTATATCAGCCTCCAGTGATGGATGGGTGGCCTATGCTATAGGAGAGAAGAGGCCTGTGCAATTGAACAAAGTGGGCTTGACCCTCATTAGATGCTTCCTCTGACTTGGATAGGTTTCAGAGTCTTCTTTCCCAACCAGTCCTGTCTTGCCAGGCTGAAAGGGTGACAATACAGAGTCCTGCCTGTGCGGTGACTAAAGTACCACATCTGAGAGTCTGAGAGTAAGCACAGAGAATATCTTTGTTCTGTAGAGACAAGAGGTTAGAAGGGCTTTCCGGGGCAGGTGGCCCAGGAGTCCCCTTGGGGCTTTGATCTAAGCACTCCACTGGCTTTGGTCTAGGGCCATTGGTTTAAAAACTCACCTTCCATGCATCCCTTTGATGGCCCCTGATGCTCATGGAAACAAAGTGCATGAAAACTCCCTGTAAATGCCTGCTAATGTGGCTCGGAATTGGGCCCTGCAGGATTATTCGAGCCATCCATCTTAATTATACTGAAAATCACATAGGAGCACTCCATAATAACACTGCATTTACAATTTCCCAGCATTGAGCCCAGTTGTCTGGCAGGTTTTGCTTATTCTTTGTGTGGGTGAGGGGTCCTCATGGTTCCTATGTTCTTCCTCTCCAAGGATGGAGTGGGGAGGATGGTGTGCACATTTGCCTCTCCCTTCCAAGTGGGCATGGAGTCTTCATACTAGCAGTTCTTTTAACCCTTTGCACAACCCTAAGGTTCATGTTTATTACCATCTTACAGATGAGAAAATAGAGGCTCAGAGAACCTGAATATCATGCTTAAACCCATTCCCTAAAAACAGGTGTCTCAGCTCCATATCCCAGCTTTGATTCTGTGGTTCTAAAAAGCCATGATGAGAAACTATTTTCTTGCCTGATGCAGTCCTTCCATATCACCCATGCACACGCGCGCACGCGCACACACACACACACACACACACATATACACATACATACACATTCGTGCACCACAAGCATATACACATGCACACACATACATACACATAACAAACATTAGATATGTTTCCTCTCATATGTCTGCTATCTAACTGTTTCTTCACACAGGCGAGTCTTTCTCCTGTCCTGGTTTCTTTGGGCATCATTAGGCAGTATTAGGTTTGGCCCCACAAACTCTCATTCACATGGGAATAACCTTGAAGATAACAATTGGAGCATAAATTACTCTGGAATAGACTTGGAGCACCTCTGAGCCCACAGCTGAAAGAAGCCATAGGTGTAGACTCTAGATGACACATAACTGTGTGTATTTAGATCTGAGGGTCCTGGCTTAAGGGGAACCCCTCCTATGAATCTACAGACTTTGAGTACAAATAGATGAGGTAAGGCAAAAAGCAGGACACTGAATACAATTCTATGCCATTTTGCTCAAGGAGACATAAGCTGAACCTCTGAATTTCAAAGGTTGTAGGCCAGGAAGGGTGTGACAGGTGGAAAATTACTTGTGGATATGTAAGTGTCAACTGGGGAAGGAGATGGGCAGATGGAAGAGATTGAGGAAAACAGGACTGCTTTAGGATCAGCAATTGGTTTCAATATTCCAACCTCATTCTTCAAGGAAATAGAAGAGGCAATCCAAAAATTCATAAGGAACAATAAAAGACCCCAAATAGCAAAACTGATCCTTAACAGAAAGAACAGTGCTGGAGGAATATCAACACCAAATTTCAAACTCTACTACAAAGCCATAGTAATCAAAACAGCTTGGTACTGGCACAAGAAGAAACCTCAGGACTAATGGAATAGAATTGAAAAACCCAGGAGTAAACCCACAGACTTATAGCCATCTAATCTTTGATAAGGGAGCTAAAAAAATAGAATGGAAGAAAGACAGCCTCTTCAGTAAATGGTGCTGGCATAATTGGTTTGGTATCAGGGAATTCTTATGGCCAAGGATGGGGCAAGAAAGAAGCTGGCTGAGGATCAGGAACTGGAGCTCAGGCAGGACTTAGCCTAAGGGAGGGTCTCCAAAGACTAGATATCTTCATTCATGGTCCAGCTAAGATCATTTGAGCCTGGGTGAAGCCAGGCTAGGCAGGTAAGTACTGGGGAGCAGTGGAGGTGAGAAGGGCATTTAGGCTCCGAATGATGGGACAGGACTTGTCCTATGGAGTGCAGCAGTATGGGCCATAATTTGAATAGGGATTTGGCTTGTGTCTCTCCATTCACAGCTGGGCTGGGTGGGAGGCAGAGGTCACTCACCCCTCCTTGCCCTTGGCTTGGTGGGTGAGGATTTTGTACTACAGGTCCATGGAGGCTCTTTCCAGCAAGATTCCAAGTGCTGCCATGTGGATGGATGGGTCCCCAATTGTCAGCATAACCTTAGACACTAGGCTATGACAGGCAGTACTGGGCAGGCAGACCACATTCTCCCAGAAGCATCCTTAGAACTCCACAAGAAAAGCTGATAAACAAACCTTTGAGACCTTGATGCCCAACAGTTGCTCTCCCTGCTGACTTCTTAGCAGGTCCATTCTCCCTACCACCTGGTGTTGCTTCTGCCAGGCCTTGCTTCCCTTTGAGCTAAAGAATCTTGTCTGGGAACCTATTTCAAACAGGCAACTCTCTGCCTGCTTTCTGGGTGTTCAACTTACATCTTTATTATCCAGAATTTTCAACAGGGCTTCTTCCAGTTGTGACCTTGATAAGTACCCTGTACATACCAAGGACACACAGGAGGCAGGTTACTGTGCCTACTTGCTAAGTACCTCAATCGAGCCAGGCAACATGTAGGGAAGTTTATATGCATCATCATTATGAAACCTGAATAGTATACCAACAGGAATGCACCTCTACACTAGAATGAGTGGCCTGAGGCTTAGAGAAAGTTAGTTTCCCAGCATTGCACAGTTGGAAGTGAAAGATATGGACATTAAAGTATTTTATTATAAAATACTATGATTGAGTCAAGTGGCTTCTACCTGTAATCCCAGCTTCTTAAGAGACTGAGATTGGCAGAATCACAGTTCTAGGCTAGCCAAGGGGAAGAAGTTTATGAGATTCCACAGAAAATGCTAGCTGTGGTAGCTTAGTCAGATAAAGCCAGCAATGATAAACAAGCACCACCACACTCAGTTACGGTAGGAAATGTAAATAGATGGATCACGGCTGAGGCTGGCCCAGGCAAAAAATAAAACACTACTCAAAGTAACCAGATTAAAAAGGGCTCTTAGTGGTGGATTACTTTCCCAGCAAGTATGAAGCCCTGAGCTCAGACCCCAGCAACACAATCCATCGCCAGAATTCTTTTCATTTTCTCCAACCGAAAGTTGGTATCCATTAAAGTCTAATTCCCCAATCCCCAATCCACCATTCAATTTTCAGTCTCTGAAACGTTGACTACTCTAGAGGCCTTATATCAGAAGAACCGTTAACACTGTTTGTTGTTTTGTGACTGCCTTATTTAATTTAGCATTGTAATCTTAAGGTTCATTCCTGTGATAGAATGTGTCAGAATTTCCTTGCTTTCTAAAGCTGAATGCGGTATATACCATATTTAGTTCATCTGTTTACCTGCTGATGGGCTGCTATGTTGCTTTCCTTTGGCTTGTTGTGAATAAAGCTGCTGTGTTTTAAGAGTATAAGTGTCAATTTGAGATTTTGCTATCAATTCTTTAAGTATTTACTAGAAGTGGGACTGTGGATGATTGGCTGGTTTTAGGACACCCCGTACTATTTTCCATAGTGGCTCCATCATTTTACATTTCATTCAACAGTGCATACGGGTTTTAGTCTTTCCACATTCTCACCACTACTTATTATTTTCTGCTTTTGACAATGATCTTCTGAATGGATGTGAGTGATATTCTTTCATTTACTCTTCACTAGTAATGTAAGCCTGGATTTTTTTCCCCTCCGTCATAGTGCTTAAATTCAGGGCCTGGACATTGTCTCTAAGCTTTTTTACTCAAGGCTAGTGCTATATCATTTTAAGCCACAGCTTAGTTTTTTGGTGGTTAATTGCAGATAAGAGTTGCACAGACTTTCCTGCGTGGGCTGGCTTCGAATTGCAGTCCTCAGAGCTCAGTCTCCTGAGTAGCTAAGATTATAGGTGTGAACCAACAGTGCCCAGCTTATAAGTGTAGATTTTAATATTCACACTTGGAGCATAGAATGCACCCAATTCAAATGTACAATCAGACTATGTGGAGTTTCCACATCAGTCAGTGAGTAGCACATGAATGAGACCTGCTATGGGTACAGAAGACTTGAGACCCAGATATGTGGAAGATGTGCAGGTAGTTGGAACTCAGCCACTTTCTTCATCCCATGCATAGAAATGAGGAACGATGACCATGTAGTTTTCCTTGCTGCTCTGCTCTCGGCTATACCGGTATGCCTGTGACCACTGGAGTTTCAGGTTTCTCAGATGCAGAAAGGGTTATAAATAAGCTCTTACACATCTTGAGGATGGAGGGAGGTCATGAGTAGAAATGTTTTAAAAGCATCAGTGAGGTGGCAGCTCTTCCATACCTTGACTTTGAAATGTCCACTGTATCTATCTTCTCTTCCACTTCTTGTACCCCTGTTGGCTGGACCGTTTCTCATCTATTTTCTCTAAAGCATTCTCTGGACAGTGGCCTATCTTTTCACACAAGTCTTTCCGTGCAAACTAGATGGTATAACTGTCCAACACAGGATCACTAACTTGTTCTCTGATGTTTAAAGACAGAATCTTTTAAAATCTCCACAAGTTAGGCTCATGCCTGTGATCCTAGCTACTTAGGAGGCTAAAATCAGAGGATCATGTTTTGAAAGCCAGGTGGAAAGTATGTGAGACTCTTATCTGCAATTAACTGCCCCAAACACTTGAAGTAAAGCTCAAGTGGTAGAGTATTAACTTTAAGCAAAAAAGCACAGAGACAGTGCCCAAGCCCTGAGTTCAAGCTCTAAGACTGGAGAATACAAAGCTCCCATATTGTAAAGCTGCAATAGATTGTATGAGGAGGGTGCCCAGGCCACCATCTTGCCTTGCCCATTTCCAGGTCTCACCTTTAGCCCTTGTTCTGGCTGTGTACTTAGGGTCTGGCTAGCCCACCTAGCTTCCTAAGGAAGTTGCTTTAACCCCTTTGCTTTGCCTCTTGCAGTGCCTGGCCAGTACAGAGCCCAGTTTTCATCTGTGAGCACTCATTCATTCCCCAGACACTGCCTAACCTGCTACTTACTCCACTGGGTGCTGATCTTGTTACCCAGGAACAGCCACAGACATGGCCCCTCATCTGGTGATAGAATCCATCATTCCACATTGCCTCAGTCCCAGACAAGAATCTTCCTGACAAAAGCTCTTTGAGATGGGGCCTGATGAAGACCTAGAGAAACCCTGAAAATGGTGATGAGATGTTTAAGAAAGAGTGAAGAGTGAGATGACTGAATAAAGGACTGGTGAGACTTGTGGAATTATGTCTGCCTCGCTCAAAATGTTGGTGAGGTAGTTTCACACAAGCTTTGGAAGACCGATTCTGAAAAAGTTAAAGGAGGGAGATTTTCTGGTGGCTTTACATGTATAATTGCATAGCTGTTTTTCAGGTGCATATTTTGTTGATGCAGGGATCCTGCTGTCTCATTTTTGCTCCCTGAAGACAAGCACAGAGCCGGGATCTTGCTGATGCTTAAAACACATTCCTTCCCAGGGTGGGAGTGGAAAGCAGTAAATTGTGTGTGTGGTTATAGGAGTATGAGTATGCATGGCAGGGGCAGGGGGACTGTAGGTATTAGTATATGTATGGCTATAGGGGCATATGTATGCAGGGGTTGTAGGAGTGTGTGTGTGTGTGTGTGTGTGTGTGTGTGTGTGTGTGCGTGCATAGGTGAGGTTGTAGGGTGTGTGTATGTAACTTGTTAGAGTACTATATATATATATATATATATATATATATTACATGTTTGTGGCTAGGTTGTGCTGCAAAAAGTCACCCACATGACTCTCTGGGAATATACATGGGAAGAATTTAACACCCTTTTAATGAAGGGCCTCCACATTTATACATGTTCAGGGACTCAGGACAATGAAGATGCTGTCTAAGTACCAGTCTTCCATCACTGCTATAGTTTGGATCTGGAATGCTCCACAAAGGCCAACATGTTAAATACTTGGCTCCCAACCTGTGGCATTATTGGATCACAGTGAGACCTTTAGGCGGAGGGGGCCTAGGAAAAGGAAGTTGGGTCATTGGGGGTATGGCCTTAAGGAAGATATTGGGATCTTGGTCTCTTTCTTCCCATTCATTGTTTCTCAGCTTCCTTCCCTTCTACACAGTCCTGCTGTGATATACTGTGCCACCACAGGACCAAAACAAGACTGTGAAACAATTTTAAGTTGAAACCTCGGAAATTGTAAGTTGATTAGCTCAGGTATTTTGTCAGCAAGACAGCAAGCTGGCACCATCACTGAATGTATTCATTACTTTTGCATCTTTGTGATGAAACATCTGCCATAAGCAACTTAAAAGGAGAAAAGATCTATTTTGGCCTGTGACTTCAGAGGATTCACTCCAGGGTCACCTGGCTTTGTGTTTTTGGGCCTGTTGTGAGGCAGAACATTATGGCAATGAGAGTATGTGGCAGAGGCTGTCTCCCCCATAGTGGAGAGGAAGCAGAAAGAAGAAATACACAAAGAGGCCAAAGCAAGATGTATCCCTTAAGGATATATCCCCAGTGACTATCTGCACCTTTTACCACTTCTCAATGAGGCCATCACAGTAGGAATCCGCCAAGGGAGTAATTAATTTATTAGGTCAGAGCCCTCAGTATCTAATTGTCTTTCATTACACACAGATCTTCAGAGGTGTGTTTTACTAATTCCCTAAAAAATGTTTAAAATTATGATTACCATTTCAAATCTACCCATTGTCAATGTCCAAATGCATTATTTTAAATGACAGTATTCAACTCTTGGCTTCTCAGAGGCTTGAAAAAAAATAAATAAAAGGCTTGAGTCCATATCATAATGTGAAATAATTCAGCTCAACTTTAAGAGTCAGCCTGGCCTTAACAGTTTCATTATTGTTCAAAAGCCAAAGACCAAAGTCTTTTCTGAGACTTTAGGAAAACCCTTAAATAAAATGGAAAAACAGCTTGGTGCTGGTGGCTCACACCTGTAATCCTAGCTACTCAGGAGGATGAGATCTGAGGATTGTGGTTTGAAGCCAGCCTGGGAAGGAAAATCTGGGAGACTTTTATCTTTAACCACCTAAAAAGTTGGAAGTGGAGCTGTGGCTCAAGTAGGAGAGTGCTAACCCTGAGGAAAAACAAACAACAATACACATAACTAACTAACAAGTTATGTAATTTTAAGGTATAATGGCACAGAGTAAGTATTCTAATTCCAATGGGCAGGAATGGGGTATAGAAAAGAGAAATGGGACCAAAGCAAACCTGAAACCCTTCAGGGAACACATTAAATCCCAGAGCTCAATGTCAAGTGTCTGGGCATTTGGTATTGTGCTGTGACGTTCAGTGGACTTGAGCAACACCATTCCATGGCTTTGTGCTTGCAGCCCATATGGCCTCTATCTTGGACTGGCTATGTTTACTGACTGCTGCTTTCCTCGGCTGGATTTCCAG
The DNA here is from genome assembly GCF_024711535.1 of Dipodomys merriami. NCBI lineage: Eukaryota > Metazoa > Chordata > Mammalia > Rodentia > Heteromyidae > Dipodomys > Dipodomys merriami. Next base: position 4,833,009 of record NW_027205381.1, on the reverse strand, counting down.
GCTCCTAGAACCTCCACATCCTGGGGGAGAGTCTTAAGGTAGCATATTTGTCACCCCAACAACTTCATGCATGCATACCTCAGGGGCTACCTGCAGGAATCCTACCCTTGCTCCACACTCTCCTGTCTCCTAGGCTTTCCTGTGAAATCTGTGTGGAAGCTTCCATGACCCCTAACTCTTACTTTCCATGTGCCTACACTGACTAGCATCATATGGATAATAAAATGTTTGGTGTCAGCTCAAGCAGTTACCAGGCCTCCTTGGACAAAGGCTTCATGGGCCACTGAGTATGTGGATGGCTAACAATGGGGAAATACTCCTTTGGGTAGGCCTTTTTCTAGTTGGATGCCCCAGAGATGCTATCTACTCATGGGAATATCTCCCAAATAAGCTTATAATTTTACACCCTGGATTCTGTGATGGGTAGGGTCTGGCCAATTTCACAAAATGTTCCAAAGGCTTTCCTATTGTCCTGCTCTGAAGTGCTTTGCTTCTTTTTAATGACACTATTATCATTCTCTTTGTCCACAAATTTCAGTGCACCCTTTTTCTGGTCAGACAGTATCTTTATCAAGTCATTCTGCTCTGCCTTTTGTGCTCCTGATTATCACTGTAAATTTGCCTCAAAGCAACTAGCAATAATCATGGTCAAGTGGAATTGTGGTTTCCTGACAGATTAATTAGTCTATCACCTTTAACCTCATCCTCATCGCAAGTTTCAGGGCAAGGACGAAATATAGATAATTATTTTTCCAGAATAGAACCGACTGACTCCTTGTCTAATTCCTGATAGGGTTCCCATTTCCCAATCTGAAACTCATAAGCTTGGCTTTCACTGCTTGAATTCTTACTAGCAATCTGGTCTTCTGAGCTCTTACCAGAATTACCTATTAAACTAGGCTTACATATTCTAGGGCTTCTATAGCCCTTCTCTCCAAACTTTTCAGTTTTCTGCCCCAAATCACTTCCAAAAGCTTCTGAATGACACTACAGCAATGACTCCACCCACATTATTGATTTTCTGTGTTAGTTACTTTTGTATTCCTGTGATCAAATATCTGAGAACATTTAAAGGAAGGAATTACTTATTTTGGCTCATTGTTTCAGAAGCATGAGTCCATTATGGAGGAGAAAACATGGTGGTTGCTGATCAACTCATATCATAATGGCCAGGAAGCAGAGGAGGAAGAAGGATACAGGCAGAGTCCAGGTAAGCCATAGCCCTCAAAGACACATCCCCCGTGACTTGCTTCCTTCAACTAGGCTCTACCTTTTATCTTTTACTACCTCCCAATACACCATCATATTATGAAGTTATTAACATATCACTCTATTCACTAAGTTAGAGCCTTCCTGGCATGTGTCTCTGGAAACATTATCACAGACAAACCCAGAGGCATGCTTTATTGATCCCCTAGATTTTTCTCAAGCCAATGAAGTTAACAATTATGACTAACCATCAGACTGTACTAGATAGCAAGAAATATGGTGAATTGTATACTTCTTAGTGCTTCTTCCCCAAAGTGAGACACATCATTTTATCTCATGTTTTTTCTTTTTTGATTAGAACACATCCTCTGGCCTAACCTAATTGCTCTAGGAGGAAGAATAGTCTTTCTCGGGAGGAGCAGAGAGCTAAAATCCTTATAAATATTCTTGTGTATCATCACAGGAGCTGAGAGATACTGGGGACCAATTGGAACAACCATCTTTGCTCCCTCAATATCTGGGAACTGAGGCAGGATCCAAGATCCAGAGATTAGATGGGGAAACATTAATTGGAAAAACCAAATATGCCCCTAGACACTTCCTGGACTAGAGCAGTTTGGATATACTCAGAGGCACCCAGATTAAATAGAAGTTCAATTTGAAAAATTCCAGTCTCTTATGTATGTTCAGAGAGAAGAGCATCCATTTGTACTTTAGTTAGGGGTCAAATGTAGGGTGGTGAAGGGGAAGCAAAATGGGCTTTGAGGTTGGGGATAGACCTTTCAGCAGGACAGGTCAGGTCAGATACTCTCTGGAGCTCCTCTCTTCTTTAACTGAGCCTGATAACTGACCTTACTCTTTGAAAGCTGTGGAGTCTAGACAAGATCATAGCCAGATAGCTTTCAGTCCAGGCTGGCCTGGAGCAAGCTTTCAGCATCATGTAGGTTGGCCCTGTGGTGCTTTTTACTAATCCTGCTCCACTTTCTGCCAGCTATGTGAGCATAAGCAAGCTATTACATACCTTCTTACACCCTCAATTTGGTCATGGAGACAATGATATTTCTATTTCCATCCAGTGCCATGATAAGTGTGTGAGGCCTCTGAGGGTTGAGCCCAGGAGGGCAGGGTGTGTCTGGTGGAAGGAGCAGGCAGAGATGACTTGGGTGCAACCCTGGATAACTAGCCTGTTATTCTGACTTCCGTGCCAGGGCCAACTGAAAATTGGCTCCTCTTTGCCTTAATTGAAATGGTACTTCCCTTCTTTTTATTAAAAAATACAAAATCTCTGTGGGACCTGTAACCCTAAGAACCAGCCATAATTGTCAATGGGTTTGTGGACAGGTAGGCAGTGATCTACCTCTGACCCTCCTATGTGATGTGGGAGCTGGAATGGCCAGGGTTACAGGAATTGTGCATGATGTTGGCATCTTCTTTTTCCTCCTGTTGGCACAGAACTAAAGTGTTCTTGACAGACAGGGTGGAGGAGAAGGGCTATTAATTCCAAGAGCTGGGGAGCCAAGACAAGCACTTTCATTAGAAAGTTCAAAATTGCATTTTATTTCCATTTTGATGAGATTTTTATGAGTTAGAAGAGATGAAGTCGAATCCCATGAGTGTAATGGACCCAGAAAGATCACAGATACAGGATTGAATCCAATGAACCATGAGGAGTTTAGTAAATTAATTAAATTTGAGAAAATAATGATTTTTTTGCCATTGGATTAAAATTTCTAAAATGTCTTAAAAAGGCAATGATATTCTCATTCATGGGAAATAAAAAAGACATTCCTCCCAAACTGTTTCTTGTTTATGTTCTCTGAGATGAATTGGTGGGAGAATATGTATGGTTGGGGAGGGTGAGGTGGCAAGAATAGGTTGGCTAGGTTGGTTTCAGGCCTTTTGGGAGGCAGCACATTTAGTGAAGCAAAACCTTGCCACCAAAATGCACAGAAGAGGAAGGGGCTATGATCCTACTATTCTCTTCAACGACACACACTCAGTGACCTAAAGACCTCCCACTAGGCCCCACCTCTCAAAAATTCCACATCTCCCGAGCATAAGGCAGGGGAGTCTTTGGGAGACATTCCAGATCTAAGCTGTAACAAGTTGTAGTTCCTTTTATAGGCTGGATAGAAGACTTCTGTGTGCTATATGTAGTTCAATTATTGTATCACAGATAAATATGTGGCCTTTTCTTCTATATTTATAACAGTGTTATCTAATGAAAGAAAGTCTAACTGATCTGTCTTTTAATTTATAGTAAATTTTGTGACTTTTGTAATAAATTCCAAGATTGTGAAAATATTCTGGTTTTTTTTTTCCTTTTAGAATGTTTTTAGTTTTAGCTTCTCTTTTTAGGGTCTTTGGTCCATCTTGAATTAAGCCTTCTGGATGGTGTGAGATAAAAGCCAGGGATAATTTATTTTCCAATTTGCTAGCCAGTTGTTTCAACACCATATGGTTAAAGGATTATTCTTTTCTTGATACATTTGTATCTGTATAAGAAAATCACATGTCAAATTATGTATGGGTCTATTTCTGGACTTTCTTTTCTGTTACTTTGATCTTGTCTATCCTTAAACTAATACCAGTCTTCATAATAGAGATTTCATATTGCCTCAAGATCAAGTACCATAGATCCTCCAACTTCATTTTCTTTTGAGACTGCTTTGGCTATCCTTGGTCATTTATATTTCTACATAATATTTAGAATCAGCTTATCAGTTTCAACAACAAATCCTGCTGACATTTTGAGAGGGATTTCTTTGAATCTACAGATCAGTTTGGATGAGAACTGGCATCAATGCAATCATTTTCCAATCTGTGAGCCTAGAATGTCTTTACCTTCCTTCCTTCCTTCCTTTCTTTCTTCCTTCCTTCCTTTCTTTCTTTCTTTCTTTCTTTCTTTCTTTCTTTCTTTCTTTCTTTCTTTCTTTCTTTCTTTCTTTCTTTCTTTCTTTCTTTCTTTCTTTCTTTCTTTCTTTCTTTCTTTCTTTCTTTCTTTCTTTCTTTCCCAGTCCTGAGCTTGAACTTAGGCCTGGGCACTGTCCCTAACCTTATTTGCTCAAGGCTAGTGCCCTACCACTTGAGTGACAGATTCACTTCTGGTTTTTTGATGGCTAATTAGAGATAAGAATCTCACAGGTGTTTCTGCCTGGGCTGGTTTCAAACTGTGATCTTCAGATTTCTGCCTCCAGAGTTACTAGGATTATAGACATACACCACTGATGATCAGTTTTAATGTTTTGCATCTTATGTTAATCTTAGTGTAGGAATCTTGTACATATGTTTTAAATTCATTTCAACCTATTTAACTTTTTTGAGTGTTATTTTTGTCCTTTTAATTTAATTCAATTTTGTTTTAAAGGTGTTGTACAGAGAGGTTACAGTTACATAACTAAGGTAATGATTACATTTCTTGTCCAACATTGTTACCTACTCCTTTTTCTCCCACCCCCAAGGCTGCCCACCACCGCCACTGCGGCCCAGTCCACGACAGCCCACCATCCCTAGCTCCACTCGGTCCTCTCAATGCCCCGACTCCCCACTCCGCAGAGTGAGACCCTTCAGCTGTTGCAGATGCCACCCACCCACCCTGGTCCTGCCAATGCCCAGACCCTCCCACTGAGAACCTGGCAACACCATCCTTGGCTGCCAAAACACAGACTCTGTGGTCCAGTGCACCACCAGCTATAGATCTTTTGAGTAATCCAATTGGCTCCACTCCTTGGGTGTGACAATTCTCTGTGGGGTCCCAAAACCCTCTGATCCAAGCCCCTGCTCCAAAGGGAGGGCTCACATCAGAAGTGAACACAGATCTGAGCTCTGTTCCTAAACTTCCTGTGGCTACTTGGGAAAGCCTGGGAACACAGCTCCATGCCTGTGATTACAAATTCCAATCCCCCCAACTCTCTGCCATCAGGTCTGAGAGTATGATTCTAAGTAGCAGTCAACTTCCCTTGTCAAAAGGCTTTCTGGATTCAACAAAGTCACAAGGAAAGCAGACTGTTGCAAGGCATACAAGGTTTTATCAAGAATCGGCTTGGAGGACTACGTGGAGACTCAAGCTCCCCCAAACAAGCCTCAACATACTCTTTAGATTTTTTTAGTTTTAAAAAAAATGTTTGATTGTTGTTTGTTTCTGTTTCTTTGAGTTATTTTTTGTTTTGTTTCTGTTTCTTTGAGTTATTTTTTGTTTTGTTTTCAGGATATGCTATTTTACTTAAATTTTCTATTTTCACTATTATTTAGTTTTTCTACTTTTTAATTTCCTAATTTAGGTTTTTTTCCCTTCCACTCTTTTCTCTCCACATTGTACTACTACTCTATCAGAGCTAACCTGTCTAGTTCTATACACAAAGTAAGGTCATCTATATATGTAAACATAATAATTACAGGAATTATCCTCATTAACTTTCCAAGACTCTTTCTTTCTTTTTTTTTTTTGGGTACGGTCATGGGACCTGAACTCTGGGCCTGGGCACTGTCCCTCAGCTCTTCAGCTCAAGACTAGTGCTCTACGACTTGAGCCACAGCGCCACTTCCGGCTTTGTTTTTCTTTTTGCTTATGTGGTGCTCAGGAATCGAACCCAGGGCCTCATGCATGCAAGGCAAGCGCTCTACCACTGAGCCATCTTCCCAGCTCCAATACTCTTTCAATAAAACTTTTTCTAAGACTGGAAGAAGATATCAGAGGAGAAGCTAGAGGCTAAACAAGCTTTTGCATAGAAAGCAGTTTTAGTGTTCTAGTGAACAGTCCTAGACTAGAGAATCTCACCAAGTGTGCCATCACAGTACAGAGTTTGGCCAGAGAGGGAAAATCCAGGCAGCTTGGTCAAAGAGACAGATCTGAGCACTTGCCAGTAGCAGCGGCTGCTGCAGCAGTGACTGGCTGCTGCAGCAGTGGCTGTGGCTGCCATACCAACAGAGAAAGTCTGGGACAAAGGTGCCAGATGCAGCATGTGAGCAGATCTTACTCATTACCAGCAAAAACTGACAAGGAGCAGAAATCTTCATCCTTCTGATCAAGACCAGGGATAGCCCAGGAATCAAGAGTCCAGTGTGAGTAGAAAACTGACTTCTTCACTCCTTCTCAGGGAGCTGTGGTAGGAAGGCAGCAACTCCTCCCCCACCACCAGAGAAGATCACCATCTTTGATAATGAGCAGCTAGCTCCAACCCAAGCCTTGGTAGGAATCAGTTGGAGCCATTAGCAGGTCACAGGAACCTGAGCTGAACTGCCAGGCTCAGCTCCACCCAGGGGAAAGCCACCCTGCCCAAGCAGAGGAAGCTCCACCCCTGGAGAAGTGACTTTCTTCACTGGGTAAACAGAGCCAGAGGCTGCCCCTCCCTACAGCAGCCTAGACAAACAATTGAAACTCAGTAAACATAAACCCTGAGAATGGCCTCCAGGCTGGGTTCTGTGAGTATCTCAGGAGCTAGCCTCTCAGGGAAAAGGTACTGTTTGCTGCAAGGCCTCAGCCCTAACCAGAACCTAGCCTCATCACAGCATCTCCAAACTAGAGGAAACTGCCATCTCCCTCTTTTGTGATAGTCAGAGCAGTTCTCCCTCCCACTGAACTAGCCTGGGAGGAGGATCACAAAGTCCCCGGTAAGGCAGAACTGTCTGCTCAAACAAACCAACTTAAGAAACCAATCAAGCTACAAGAAAACCAAACACCACAAGGAGACCAGAGACTCCATCAAGAGACTGGTTATGGACACAGGGGACATACAAGATCTTCCTCCCCTCCCCCCAAAAAGAAAAAAATCAAATAACTCTTTTTTCTATCCATTTATTATTATTATTATTTAATTGTTTTCTATTATTTTTCTCTTTTTTTCATAATTTTTATTTTAGGAGAGTATGTGTGTGTCTGCTTTTTTTTTCCCTCTTAAATCTCTTTTGACCTTTTGGTCCTTTTCTTCTTTTTCATTTACTTTTTTTCTTTTCTCTTTCTTTCTTTTTTTGCATGACTTAATTACTGTTCTGCTCATCCCTAGATATATACCTGTCATTGATTATTAGACATTATCCTTCATTGTGTACATACTTAATCCAGAAACTTATTACTCAATTCACAACATCTTAGGCTTAACTTCTTTAATAGAAGTATTATTTCTTTATACCTATATAACTTTCAAGTATCCCAATTTTAAGAATTTTTATTTTTTCATATTTCCTTTTTATCTTTCCCCTCATCTCATCCTATCCTTTTCTTCTTTCTATTTATACTAACATAATTTTTAAGTCTTTCATTTTTTTAAATTTTACTTTTTGTTTTTCCATTTTTTCTTGTTTTTTTTTTTCATCTCTCTCCTATCATTCTGTCCTATCTATTTCCCTCTCTGAGATTAGGACTTAGTTAAATTCACTCTCCTTTAACCTCTCCACATCCCTCTAATCCTATTTTTCCCCACAATTCTCCCTAACCCTAATAATTTCTGGTTTGCTGAATCCCTCTTGGATGTTCTTAGCCCATTAATCCATAGTTGTTTGATGTTGAATAGATTGTATCTGTTGAACTAGATTGTATCTACAGCCATTTTGACTGTGCAACTACAGGACTCTGGTTGATGTTTGTCTTAATATAGTGTTCTAGCACAAAATTGGTGTTACTTTCATACAAAATGGGCAGAACAAGCTGAAGAAACACAAGAGAAATGACAAGTCTGGGCATCTCAGCTCCCACTCAGGATAATCAGGTGACAGAACAGTTAATGAATAATCCAGAGGATAGTTCACAAAAAGCTCTACAAACACTATTGGAAAACATGGTGAATGAAAAAATTGAAAACCTGCAAAGGACTCAGTGTGAGTGTGATAGGGAACAAGACAAGGCAAACCAAAGATTAATACAGGAACCTCACGAGCATGTTGAGGCTAACCAAAAATTACTACAGGAATCTCGTGAGCATGAGGAAGGTACTCAAAGATTAATACAGGAATTGCGTGAGCAGGCTGAGAACAGTCAAAGAGAAATACAGGGATTGCGTGTGCATGAGGAAGCTAATCAAAGAGTAATACAGGAATTGAGTGAGTGGGATGAGTATAAACAAAGATCAATAGAGGCATTCATGGAATCCATAAACAGACAGCTGAAGGAATCCAGGGAGACCACAAAAGGCATGCTGAATGGAGTTCGTCAGAAGGAAAGGGAGTCCAAGGAAACCATAACTAATTAACTAATTGACTTGAGAGTAAACACTGACACCAAATTAAAGAAGTAAGGAAGTTCATACAAGATCTAAAACAAAGCTCCAACAAAGAATTTGAAGCCATAAAAGCCAACCATTAGAAGGAAAGGAAATAAAAAACAAAGTAGAAACTCTTGACAGTCGGTTAGACAATGCAGAAGATCGAATCTCGTTGATTGAAGACAGCCTAGATATTATAGAGACAGAACATACAACTATCCAAGACAAATTCAAGAAATATGATAGATTCTATTTAACATTTGGAAGATACCACCAGAAGGCCTAATCTGAGGATAATAGGTGTAGAGGAGCACCTAGAGACAAAAGTTAATGGTCTAGGAAATTTATTTAACAGGATAGCAGAGAATGTCCCAAACATGCAAAAAGATATGCCTATTCAGATACAAGAAGCTTTTAGAACCCCAAATAGACCAGAGCAGAACAGATCATCCCACTGTCACATTATAATCCACACAGGATCAATTCAGACCAAAGAAAGGATCCTTAAAGCTGTCAAGGAGAAAAGATCAGTTACCTATAAAGGGAAACCAATTAGAATAACCTCAGATTTCTCAGCAGAGACAATTAAAGCAAGAAGAGCCTGCAATGATGTATGCCATGCCCTAAAGACAAACAACTATCAACAAAGAATATTGTACCCAGCTAAACTCTTCTTCAAGGTCAAATAAAACCCTTCCATAGCAAAGAAAAACTGAAACAATATATCTCCACCAAACCAGCCCTACAAAAGATACTTAAAGATGTCCTACACATAGAAAATCAGCACGACCACAATAAAGGCCAAGAAAACTGCACCCAAACTGAGAATCCAAGAACCATAGGAAGAACCCAGCTGTCGCAGCCCCCAAGAAAGTAGATATATGGCAGGAACTCCCAAACACCTCTCCATCCTAACAATGGACTAAACTCTCCAATTAAGCGACATAGACTGTGTGGTTGAACTAAAAAGCAAGATCCTTCTATCTGCTGCCTGCAGGAGTCACATCTTGCCTGTAAAAACAAACATATTCTGTAAGTGAAAGGCTGGAATAAAATCTACCAAGTGAAAAGCCCCCCTAAACAGGCGGGAGTTGCAATCCTAATATCAGATAAAATATACTTCAAATTAAAATTGTTGAGAAGAGATAAAGAAGGTCACTACATACTAATTAATGGATCTCTCCTTCAGGAGGATATTACAATTCTAAATATCTATTCCCCAAACAATGGAGCACCCACATTCATCCAAGAAACACTACTTTCCCTCAAATTTCACATAGGTCCAAAGACATTACTTGTTGGAGACTTTATTTTTTTTTTAATTTAATTTAATTTTATTTTATTTGAGAACATACTGTACAGAGGGGCTACAATTACATGGGCAGGATAATGCATACATTTCTTACCAAGCATTGCAGCCTCCTCCTTTGTTTACCCTTCACCTCCCTTCCCAGCCTCCCCCCTCCCCCCACCCAATTATACCCCCCTCCTCCCCCCACACCGACATTGTAAAGCTGGTTTTGACATGACATTTTGTACTTCTCATTGTTGCAACAGGTCCACCTGAATCCTTAAACGACTTGTTTGTCCCCATCTCCTCCACATGTTATACTGACATCAAATATAGTGAAAGCGGATGTTACACTGTGGGGGAGGGACATACAAAGCAACAAAGAAATAATCTTATAAATGCGTTAGAAACACATGCATGAAAGAAATGAAAACATTAAAATACATATTTAAGGGTTCATTTTCCTAACATCACATTATCTGACATTTTCCGCTTGACTCATACCTATACTATATATTGCAAATAAGGGAAACCATGGGACCTATGCTTCTTTGGGCCTGGCTTACTTCACTTAATATAATTTTTTCCAAACCTTTCCATTTCCTAACAAATGGGGCAATGTCATTCTTTTTGATGGAGGCATAGAATTCCATTGTGTATATATACCACATTTTCTTGATCCATTCATCTACTGAGGGGCATCTAGGTTGGTTCCAGATCTTAGCTATGGTAAATAATGCTGCAATAAACATAGTTGTGCTGGTAGCTTTAGTGTGGTCTTGTTTGTAAACATTTGGGTAAATGCCCAAAAGTGGGATTGCTGGATCATAGGGGAGATCTATGTGAAGTCTTTTGAGGAACCTCCATACTGCTTTCCAAAGTGGTTGAACAAGTTTACATTCCCACCAACAATGAAGTAAGGTTCCTTTCTGTCCACATCCCCTCCAGCATCTGTTGTTGTTAGAGTTCTTGATTTTTGCTGTTCTAACTGGAGTGAGGTGATATCTCAATGTTGTTTTGATTTGCATTTCTTTTATGGCTAGGGATGTTGAACATTTCTTCATGTGTCTATTGGCCATCCTTCTTTCTTCTTCAGAGAAGCTTCTCTTTAAGTCTTTCGCCCACTTATTTCTTTGGCAGTTGTTTCTTTGAGGATTTGTTGTTGGGTGGTTTAATTTTTTGAGTTCCAAGTATATTTTAGATATGAGACCCTTGTCCGTTGTATGGCTAGTAAAGATCTTCTCCCAATCGGTGGGCTTTCTATTGATCTTGCCAGCTATGTCATTTGCCCTGCAGAAGCTCTGCAATCTTATGCAATCCCATTTGTCCAACCTTTCTTTGATTTGTTGTGCTTCCGGGTCTCTATTCAGAACATTTTGGCCTGAGCCAAGGAGACCTAGGGTTTCTCCTATTCCATCCTGTAATGTTTTCAGACTGTCTGCTTTGAGTTCAAGGTCTTTGATCCATTTGGAGTTGATTCTGGTGCAGGGTGATATATAAGGATCTAGCTTAAGTTTTCTACATGTAGTTAACCAATTTTGCCAGCACCATTTACTGAAGAGGCTGTCTTTCTTCCATTCTATTGTTTTAGCTCCCTTATTGAAGATTAGATGGCTATAGGTCTGTAGGTTCATTTCTGGGTTTTCAATTCTATTCCATTGGTCCTGAGGTCTGTTCTTATGCCAATACCAAGCTGTTTTGATTACTATGGCTTTATAGTAGAGTTTGAAGTTTGGTATTGATATTCCTCCAGCAGTGTTCTTTCCGTTGAGGAGCGTTTTTCTATTCGGGGTCTTTTATTGTTCCATATGAATTTTTGGATTGCCTCTTCTATTTCCTTGAAGAATGAGGGTGGAATTTTGATAGGTATTGCCTTGAATTTGTAGATAGCCTTGGGAAATATTGCCATTTTCACGATGTTAATCTTGCCAATCCAGGAGCATGGGAGGTTTTGCCATTTTTTAAGTTCTGTGTTGATTTCCTTTTTCAAGATTTTAAAGTTTTCATCATAGAGGTCCTTCACTTCTTTGGTTAAGTTAATTCCTAGGTATTTTATTTTTTGTGGGGCTATTACAAATGGAGTTGCTTTCCTAATTTCAGCCACACTTTTCTCATTGTTGGCATATAGAAAAGCCATTGATTTTGGGGGGTTAATTTTATAACCTGCTACTTTGCCAAAGTTTTGAATCAGCTTGAGTAATTTGGGAGTGGAGTCTATGGGATTCTTTAAATACAAGATCATGTCATCTGCAAAGAGGGAGAGTTTTATTTCTTCTTTCCCTATTTGGATCCCCTTTATGTCTGCATCTTGTCTTATTGCTGTAGCTAGGCATTCTAATACTAGATTGAAGAGAAGTGGAGAGAGTGGGCATCCTTGTCTTGTTCCTGAGTTAAGAGGAAATGGCTTTAGTTTTTCACCATTGAGTATAATGCTGGCTGTAGGTTTGTCATATACAGCCTTTATTGTATTGAGGAATGTTCCATGGATTCCTAATTTTTCCAGAACCTTCATCATAAAGGGGTGTTGGATCTTGTCAAATGCTTTTTCTGCATCTATTGAGATAACCATGTGGTTCTTATTCTTGCTCCTGTTGATGTGATGAATAATATTAATTGATTTGCGTATATTGAACCAGCTTTGCATCCCTGAAATGAATCCTGTTTGATCATGGTGTATGATTTTTTGGATGAATTGTTGAAGTCGATTGGCCAAAATTTTGTTGAGAAGTTTTGCATCAATGTTCATCAAAGAAATGGGTCTATAGTTCTCTTTCTTTGATGAGTCCCTGCCTGGTTTTGGGATGAGGGTTATGATGGCTTCATAGAATGTGTTCGGTAGTGAGCTTTCTCTTTCAATTTCATTGAAGAGTTGGAGGAGTATTGGTGTGAGCTCTGCTTTGAAGGCCTTGTAAAATTCTGCTGTAAAACCATCTGGTCCTGGACTTTTCTTAGCTGGGAGGTCTCTTATTGCTGTTTCTATTTCAATGCTTGATATGGGCCTATTAAGCTGGTTTAACTCGTCTTGGTTTAGTTTTGGCATGTCAATATTTGCTAGGAAAATGTCCATTTCTGTCAAGTTCTCAAACTTATTAGCATAAAGTTTTGAGAAGCATTCCCTTATAATGTTCTGAATCTTGGTTGTTTCCGTAGTGATGTTTCCATTCTCATCTCTGAGTTTATTAATTTGGGTGTGTTCTCTCCTTTTTCTGATAAGGTTTGCTAAGGGTCTGTCAATTTTGTTAAGTTTTTCGAAGAACCAACTCTTTGTTTTGTTGATTCTTTCTATAGTTTTTTTGGATTCTAATTCATTTAATTTTGATTTAATTTTGATTATTTCTTTCCGTCTATTGGATTGGGGTTTATCTTGCTGCTCTTTTTCAAGGAGGTTTAGATGTGTCATTAAATTGTTAGTTTCCGATCTCTCCAATTTGTTGATGTAGGAGCTCAGAGCTATAAACTTGCCTCTGAGTACTGCTTTGCTGTGTCCCAGAGGAGCTGGTAATTTGTGTGTTCATTTTTGTTGAATAGCATGAACATTTGAATTTCCTTTCTAATCTCTTCCATGACCCACTCATGATTCAGCAGTGTGTTGTTCAGCCTCCATGTGATACCGGACTTTCTTTGGTGGCTTTTGGTGTTGAGTTCTAATTTTATTCCCTTGTGGTCAGAGAGAATGCAAGGTATAACTTCAATGTTTCTGAATTTAGACAAGTTTGCTTTGTGGCCTAAAATGTGGTCTATTTTAGAAAACGTTCCATGTGCTGTTGAGAAGAATGTGTATTCTGATGCTGCTGGGTGAAATGTTCGGTAAATGTCTGTTAAGTCTAGTTGATCTATGCAGCTGTTTAGATCTGCGGTTTCTCTGTTGAGTTTTTGCCGAGTTGATCTATCTAGTGGGGAGAGTGGTGTGTTAAAATCCCCAACAATTAATGTCTTTGGATCTATATGGGATTTGAGGGAAAGTAGTGTTTCTTTGATAAATTTGGGTGCTCCATTGTTTGGCGAATAGATATTTAGAATTGTAATATCCTCCTGAAGGAGAGATCCTTTAATTAGTATGTAGTGACCTTCTTTATCTCTTCTCATGAATTTTAATTTGAAGTCTATTTTATCTGATATTAGGATTGCAACTCCCGCCTGTTTATGAGGGCCGTTTGCTTGGTAGATTTTGTTCCAGCCTTTAACCTTGAAAATGTGTTTGTTTTTACGGGCAAGATGTGACTCCTGCAGGCAGCAGATAGAAGGGTCTTGTTTTTTAATCCAACTAGACAGTCTATGTCGCTTAATTGGAGAGTTCAGTCCGTTAACGTTAAGAGATAGGACTGAGAGGTATTTGGGAGTTCCTGCCATGTTATCCACCTTCTTGGGGGCTGTGAAAACTGGGTTCTTCCTAAGGTTCTTGGATTCTCAGTTTGTGTGCAGTTTCTTGGCCTTTGTTGCGTTCTTGTTGGTTTTCTATGTGTAGGACATCTTTAAGAATCTTTTGCAGGGCTGGTTTGGTGGAGATGTATTGTTTCAATTTTTCTTTGCTATGGAAGGTTTTTATTTGGCCTTCAGTTATGAAGGAGAGTTTAGCTGGGTACAGTATTCTTGGTTGATAGTTGTTTGTTTTTAGGGCATGGCATACGTCATTCCAGGCTCTTCTTGCTTTGATTGTCTCTGCTGAGAAATCTGAGGTAATTCTAATTGGTTTCCCTTTATAGGTGATTAACCTTTTCTCCCTGCCAGCTTTAAGGATCTTTTCCTTGGTCTGGGTTGATCCTGTGTGGATTATAATGTGACGGTGGGATGTCCTATTCTGGTCTGGTCTATTTGGGGTTCTAAAAGCTTCTTGTATCTGAATAGGCCTATCTTTTTGTATGTTTGGGAAGTTCTCTGCTAGGATCCTGTTAAACAAATTTCCTAGACCATTAACTTCTGTTTCTAGGTGCTCCTCTAAACCCATTATCCTTAGATTGGGCCTTCTGATGGTGTCTTCCAGGTGTTGGATAGACCTATCATATTTCTTGGACTTGTCTTGGATGGTTGTATGTTCTTTCTCTATAATATCTAGGCTGTCTTCAATCCCTGAGATTCGATCTTCTGCATGGTCTAACCTGCTGTCAAGACTCTCTACTTTGTTTTTTATCTCTTTTCCTTCTAATTGGTCAGCTTTGATGGCTTCAAGTTCTTTGTTGAAGCTCTGTTTTAGGTCTTGTATGAATTTCTTTACTTCCTTAATTTGGTGTTCAGTGTTTGTTCTCAAATCACTTAGTTGATTGGTTATGGTTTCTTTGGACTCCCATTCCTTCTGTTGGGTTCCATTCAGCATTCCCTTTGTGGTCTCCCTGACTTCCTTCAGCTCTTTGTTAATGGATTCCATGAATGCCTTTAGTGATCTTTGTGTATTCTCTACCTGGTCTCTCAATTCCTGAATTACTCTTTGATTAGCTTCCTCCTGTCTGTGGGATTCCTGCAGTTCTCTTTCTTGCCATTCGTGGGATTCCTTCAGTTCTCTTTGAGTGTTTTCAGCCTGCTCATGCCATTCCTCCCTTTCTCTTTGAGTATTCTCAAGTTGTTCACGCAAATCCTGTATCAGTTTTTGAGTAGCTTCCTCACGCTTATGATATTCCTGTATAAAATTCTGGGATGCCTCCTCTCTCTCCCTATCACGCTCATACAGAGTCCTTTGTACATTGTCAAACTTCTCATTTATCATGTTTGCTATTAGTGTTTGTAGAGCTATTTGGGAACTCTTGTTGGAGACTTTAACACACCACTATTCCCACTAGATAGATCAACTTGGCAAAAACTCAACAGAGAAACCACAGATTTAACACTGCCTAGATTAACTAGATTTAACAGATATCCCTGAATATTTTACCCAGCAGCATCAGAATACACATTTTTCTCAACAGCACACAGATTGTTTTTCAAAATAGACCACATTTTAGGTCACAAAGCAAACTTGTCCGAATTCAGAAACCTTGAAGTTATGCCCTGCATTCTCTCAGACCACAAGGGAATAAAATTAGAACTCAACACCAAAAGCCACCAAAGAAAGTCCTGTAACACATGGAGACTGAACAACACACTGTTGAATCACCAGTGGGTTATGGAAGAGATTAGAAAGGAAATTCAAATGTTCATGATATTTAACAAAAATGAACACACAAATTAGCAGCTCCTCTGGGACACAGCAAAGCAGTACTTAGAGGTAAGTTTATAGCTCTGAGTTCTAACATCAACAAATTAGAGAAATCTGAAACCAACAATTTAATGAGACATCTGAATCTCCTTGAAAAAGACCAGCAAGTTAATCCCCAATCCAGTAGATGAAAACGCATAATTAAAATTAAATCAGAATTAAATGAATTTGAGTCCAAAAAAAATAGAAAGAATCAACAAAACAAATAGGTGGTTCCTCAAAAAATTAACAAAATTGACAGACCCTTAGCAAATATTATCAGAAAAAGAAGAGAATACACCCAAATAAACAAACTCATAGATGATAATGGAAACATCACCATGGAAACCACCAAGATCCAGAATATTATAAGGGAATACTTCTCAAACGTTTGAGAACCTGGAAGAAATGGATGAATTTCTAGCAAATATTGATATGCCCAAACTAAACCAAGATGATTTAAACCAATTTAACAGACCCATAATAAGCATCAAAATAGAAATACCAATAAGAGCCCTCCCACCCAAGAAAAGCCAAGACCAGATGGATTTACAGCTGAATTCTACAAGGCCTTCAAAGCAGAACTCACACCAATACTCCTCCAACTCTTCAATGAAATTGAATGTGAAAGTTCATTACCGAACTCTTTCTATGAAGCCATCATAACCCTCATCCCAAAACCAGGCAGGGACTCATCAAAGAAAGAGAACTATAGACCTATTTCTTTGCTGAACATCGATGCAAAACTTCTGAACCAAATTCTGGCCAATTGACTTCAACAACTCATCAAAGAAATCATACACTACAATCAAACAGGATTAATTTCAGGGATGCAAAGCTTGGTTCAATATATGAAAATCAATTAATATAATTCATCTTATCAACAAAAGCAAGGATAACAACCACATGGTTATCTCAATAGATGCAGAAAAAGCATTTGACAAGATCCAACACCCCTTTATGATGAAAGCTCTGGAAAAACTAGGAATCCATGGAACATTCCTCAATATAATAAAGGCTGTATATGTCAAACCTACAGCCAGCATTATACTTAATGGTGAAAAGATAAAGCCATTTCCTCTAAACTCAGGAATGGGACAAGAATGTCCACTCTCTCCACTTCTCTTCAATTTAGTACTAGAATGCCTAGCTAGAGCAATAAGACAAGATGCAAACACAATGGGGATCCAAATAGGGAAAGATGAAGTAAAAACTCTCCCTCTTTGCAGATGACATGATCTTGTATTTAAATAACCCCATAGACCCCACTCCCAAGTTACTTGAGCTGATCTGAAACTTTGGCAAAGTAGCAGGGTATAAAATTAACTCTCAGAAATCAATGGCTTTCCTGTATGCCAATAGCAAGAAGAGTGAAGTTGAAATTAGAATAGCAACCCCTTTTGTAATAGCCCCACAAAAATAAAATACCTAGGAGTTAACAAAAGAAGTGAAGGACCTCTATGATGCAAACTTTAAAAATGTACGAAAGGAAATTAAAGCAGAACTAAGAAAGTGGAAAAGCCTTCCATGCTCCTGGAACAATACTTCCCAAGGCTATCTATGAATTTAATATGCTATACCTGTCAATATCCCAACCTCATTCTTCAAGAAAATAGAATAAGCAACCCATAAATTCATATGCAACAGTAAAAGGCCCCCAAAAATCCTTAGCAGAAAGAACAATACTGTAGGAATATCAATATCAAATTTCAAACTCTACCATAAAGCCATAATAATTAAAACAGCTTAATACTGGCACAAGAAAGGCCTGAAGACCAATGGAATAGAACTGAAAGAAATGAATCCACAGACCTATAGCTGCCTAATCTTCGATAAGGGAGCTAAAAAAATAGAATGGAAGGAAGTCAGCCTCTTCAGTAAATGGTGCTGGCAAAATTGGTTAAACACCTGTAGAAAACTAAAGCTAGATCCTTATGTATCACCCTGCACCAGAATCAACTCCAAATGGATCAAAGACCTCAAAGTCAAAGCTGACATCCTGAAAACATTACAGGAAAGAATAGGAGAAACTCTAGGGCTCCTTGGCACAGGCTGAAATTTTCTGAATAAAGACCCAGAAACACAACAAATCAATGAAAGGTTAGATAAATGGGATTGCATGAAACTGCAGAGCTAGCAAGATCAATAGGAAGCCCATGGATTGAGAGAAGATCTTCACTAGCTATACAATAGACAAGGGCCTCATATATAAAATATACTTAGAACTCAAAAAACTAAATCCCCTAAAAACAAATCATCAAAGAAACAACCGCCTGATTAATAAGTGGGCTAAAGACTTAAAGAGAGACTTCTCTGAAGAGGAAATAAGAATGACCAATAGACACATGAAGAAATGCTCAACTTCTCTGGCCATAAAAGCAAATCATGGGGCTGGGAAGATGGCTCAGTGGTAGAACGCTTGCCTTGCATGTATGAGGCCCTGGGTTCAATTCCTCAGTACCACATAAGCACAAAGAAAAAAGCCAGAAGTGGCACTGTGGCTCAAGTGGTAGAGTGTTAACCTTGAGCTGAAGAGCTGAGGGACAGCTCCCAGGCCCAGAGTTCAGGCCCCATGACCGGACCCCCCATACCCCCCCTCAAAAAGAAATGCAAATCAAAACAACATTGAGATTCCACCTCACCCCAGTTAGAATGGCTTTAATCAAGAACCCTAGTAATAACAGATACTGGAGGGGATGTAGCCAAAAGGGAACCCACAGCATTGTTGGTAGGAGTGTAAACTTGTTCAATCATTTTGGAAAGCAGTATGGAGGTTGCTCCATAGAGCTCCCCTATGACACAGGAATCCCACTTGTAGGCATATTCCCAAACGATCACAAACAAGGCCATACTAAGGCTACCAGCACAACTATGTTTATTGCAGCATTATTCACCATAGCTAAGATATGGAACCAACCCAGATGCCCCTCAGTAGTTGTATGGATCAAGAAAATGTGAATATATATGAATTTTATGCCTCCATCTGAAAAAATGACACTGCCTATTTGTCAGGAAATGACAAACACTAAGTGAAGTAAACTAGGCCCAAAGGAACATAGGTCCCATGGTTTCCCTTATTTGCAATAACTAGTATACGTCTAGGATAATGTTATCAGACAAGTAGAAAAGGTCAAAGCTATATACATCAGTGAAATGAACCCCAAAGTAGGGACACAAGAAGGTTTTTCTTTATTGTTGTTGTTTTTAAAGTACTTATAATGTACTATGTGATTTCTTTTTTCTCTTTTGTATGTTCTTCCCCCATGGTATAAACCCTGTTTTCACTGTATTTGATTCGGTACCCTGTGTCTTGTATATACATTTTTCTGGTTTTGGGAGGGGAAGGGAAATAACAAAACGCTTAAACAAGGATAGAGGTTGACCCATTGTAAAAATGAGATGTACAAGACACTATGTTGAAAATGAACTTTACAACTTGGGGGGGGCAAGGGAAGAGTTGGGGAAGGAAGAGGTGGTAGGGGAAAAACAAAGGAGGGGGTAACAAGGCTTAAGAGGAAATGTACTCTTTACCTTACTCATGTAACTGTAACCCCTCTGTACAGTAGCTTTACAATAAAAATATATACTAAAAATGTTTCATTTTCCATTTGTTCTTGTTTTAAAATAAGGTACATTTTTATATTGAACTTTTATTCTCCAGTCTTGTTAATTCTCTAGTAATGTATACATTTCTTTGGATCTTTTCATAATCATATTGTCTATAAAACAACAAAACTACAACAATAGTGTAAACAGAAACCAAATCCTTCCATCTTTCTTCTTTTCTTGCTGGCACTATCCATCTACATAAAGCCTTCAGTGTTGCTAGGATAGCAACACTGTCCATCTCTTTACCAAGAAGGTATCTTTTGAATTCTTCTCACTTGAACTGAAATCTCCATCTCAGCTTCCTAAATATCTCGTTTCAGGGTGAGCCATTGACCCCTAGCTTGTTTTCATGTTTATGCACCCTGAGAAACCCAGTGTCTTATTGGGGGGGGAGGGGGGAGGCTGGGAAGGGATGTGAAGGGTAAACCAAAGGAGGAGGGTGCAATGCTTGGTAAGAAATGTACGCATTATCCTGCCCATGTAATTGTAACCCCTCTGTACAGTATGTTCACAAATAAAATTAAATTAAATTTTAAAAAAAGAAACCCAGTGTCTTTTCTTTATTTTACAATGTGCTATGAATGTGTTTCTATTGGCTCTTATTCCGTATCTAGGAAGAAAATGGCTGGATCACACAGTAAGTACCTCTTCTAGTTACAAGACAGTAGCAAATTATTTTCCACAGGGCTTTAGCTAGTTTACCCACCCATCAGTGAACAAAAACTCCTTTGCCATGTTCTCATTAATGTTTGTGTTGTCAGACTTTTAATTTTTTATCAATCTGAAGGGAATGCCTCTAATCCATTGGTGTTTTATTTGAAGGTGTTGGTCATTTTCATTTTTTTGTGTTGGAGGAAGGTCAACTCCAGCCAACTCCATATGACTTTAACTCCCAAATTCATGAGACTTGTGTGTCTTTTTTTTTTTTTTTTGATGGTCATGGGGTTTGAACTCTGAGCCTGGGCTCTGTCCCTGAGCTCTTCAACTCAACGCTAGTGCTCTACCACTTGAG